>NC_064638.1:521815921-522440506 GCF_023864345.2 Schistocerca serialis cubense
CGGAAATGTCAGTTTGTCACGGACACTCATCATGAGTCTTACGCTGATTCAATGGTTCAGGACGCTATTTTACGGCTTGCTCCTGATAAAGAAGTTCGGCAACGTGCCTTACAATTGCCAAACCCGTCGTTGTCGGAAGTTCTCAGCATCGCTCAATCGTTTGAAGTGTCTCACGCTGCTGGTGCGCAAATAGACGCGTGGTGTGATGTAGGCGCTGTACACACCACTTTCGACGCAGACAATGTGCCTGTTTCACAGGAAAACGACGATGTGGCGGCGGTGCACTCGCGTCAACAACGTCGCGTTGGGCCGCCACGCTCGCAGCGAAAACAGCAACCACAGAAGCAGGCTCGTTCCGCCCTTCCTTCTTGTCCACGTTGTTTCGTACAGCATGACAGAGCCGCGTGTCCAAAACGTTGGGCCACGTGTAATTCATGTAGGAAAAAAGGCCACATTGCTTCTGTGTGTCAGTCCCCTAAAGTTCCTGTCGACGAGGACGAGGCATCGGACATGGATGTTAACTGTGTGCTTTCTCAAACGAATAAGTTGTTTGTTACTGTTCGTGTTCTGGATAAAGACATTCGCATGCAAGTGGACACTGGCTCTGCAGTAACTCTCATTAATTCTCGCACGTATTTGGAGTTAGGCTCCCCTTCCTTGTCTCCAGTTACGCGAAATCTACGAACTTATAATAAGCAGAAAATTCCTATCGTTGGCCAGTTTGATGCTTCCACTGCCTACAAGTCTGTTGTTCGGCCCCTCACGTTTTATGTGGTGGATCATGCGGGCACTGAAAACCTGTTCGGTTATGATACTTTCCAGTTGTTCGGGTTTTCCATTGATGATGATGTGCACCTCATATCTGAGGACATTCCGTATCAACAGCTGGATGGCTTGTGTTCTGAATTCTCGTCCGTGTTCTCTGCGGGTCTGGGTCGGGCCAAGGATTTTGAAGCCCACATTACTCTTAAACCTACGGCTCGCCCTAAGTTTTTCCGGGCACGCCCTATTCCGATGGCGTTGCGTGCGCCTGTCAAAGCTGAGATAGACAGGTTAACAGCTTCGGGGATTCTCCTTCCTGTTACCTCCTGCGAATGGGCATCGCCCATCGTGGTGGTTTCTAAACCAAACGGGAGTCTGCGATTGTGTGGTGATTTTAAAGCCACTGTCAATGCTCAAAGCCTCATTGACACTTATCCTCTTCCCCGTCCTGAGGAGTTATTTACCAAGCTCGCTGGGGGCCAGTTCTTTTCCAAACTTGACTTATCGGAGGCGTACCATCAGTTGCCGCTGGATGCATCTTCCAAGGAATTTCTCGTCATCAACACTCCTTGTGGGTTGTATCAGTACCAGCGGTTACCATTTGGCGTTGCTAGCACGCCGGCCATTTTTCAGCGGTTTTTGGAACAGCTCACGGCTTCCGTTCCCGGCTGCATCAACTACCTGGATGATATTGTTGTCACGGGGGCCTCCACTGAGGAGCACCTTCGCAATTTGCGTTCACTGTTTCGGGTTCTGCATTCAGCAGGGTTGAAGTGCAATCTGGACAAGTCTCAGTTCTTCCAACCCTCCATTGTGTATCTTGGTTTCCACTTGTCCCGTGAGGGTATCCGTCCTCTACGACAGCACTTTGCGGCCATTACCGCTCTACCCCGGCCGTCTACGGTCAAAGAACTTCAGGCGTTTCTAGGCAAGGTTGCTTATTATCACAAATTCATTCCCTCCGCGGCGGCGGTGGCTCATCCTCTGCATCAGCTGTTACGCAAAAACGTTCCTTTCTGTTGGTCCGCCGAGTGTGAGCAGGCTTTTGTCCGCCTGAAGGCTCATTTGCAGTCGGCGCCTTGTCTTGCCACATTCCGTCCGGGTCAGCACTTGGTTCTGGCGACTGACGCGTCACAGTATGGCCTAGGGGCTGTTCTCGCCCATCGGTATGAGGATGGGTCGGAACGACCCATCGCCTACGCTTCCAAGACCCTCAACGATGCCCAACGGCGTTACTCTCAAATAGAAAAGGAGGCGCTCGCTATCATTTATGCTCTGAAAAAGTTCAGCGTTTTTTTGTATGGTTCTAAGTTTCACCTCATCACCGACCACAAGCCGCTGGTCTCTCTGTTCAGCCCCTCGGCGTCGCTTCCGGATAAGGCAGCTCACCGCCTGCAACGTTGGGCCTTATACTTGTCTCGTTTTCACTATGAGATTCACTATCGCCCCACGGCCCAGCACGCCAACGCTGACGCGTTGTCGCGTTTGCCGATGGGCCCCGACCCGGTTTTCGATCGCGATGAACTCCTCTGTTTCCACATTGATGAGGAAGAACGTCGTGCGGTCGAGGGTTTTCCACTTACAGGTTCGCAGGTCGCGTCGGCTACTGCGCGGGATCCGGTCCTGCGTCAGGTGATTGGTTGTGTTCAGCGGGGTTGGCCGGACAGGACCAAGGGCCGGGCGTCGGATCCCCTTCGCAACTACCATGCCTTGCGCCTTCGTCTGTCTGTTCGTGAGGGTGTTGTTCTTCTGGCCACGGATGGCGCATCTCCACGGGTTGTGGTGCCCGCCTCTCTTCGCAAAGCTGTTCTCAAACTATTGCATGAGGGCCATTGGGGGATTTCTCGGACTAAGTCCCTGGCCCGCAGGCACGTTTATTGGCCCGGTATCGATTCGGACATCGCCCACATGGTCGCTGCATGTGATCAGTGTGTTCAACAACTGGCTGCGCCTCGTACTCTGCCCTCTCCGTGGCCTGATCCGGCGCAGCCGTGGGAACGGGTGCACGCTGACTTTGCCGGCCCCTTCCTCGGCACTTATTGGCTACTGTTGATTGATGCCTTCTCGAAGTTTCCGTTTGTTGTTCGCTGTCCGTCGCCCACCACTGCGGCAACGACGCTGGCTTTGTCAAAAATCTTTGCGCTAGAAGGTCTTCCATCCACGATTGTCACGGACAATGGCCCTCAGTTCTCTTCGCAGGCCTTCCGTGATTTTTGTACTGGACAAGGGATTCGTCATGTTACAGCACCGCCCTTCCATCCGCAATCGAATGGGGAGGTCGAGCGGCTTGTCCGCACTTTCAAAAGCCAAATGAAAAAATTCCTTAGTGATTTTTCCACAGATGACGCTCTGTTGCAATTTCTGAGTTCTTATCGCTTCACGCCTCTGGGTGATCGCAGCCCTGCTGAACTCTTGTATGGCCGCCAACCGCGCACCCTACTGCATCTGCTTCACCCTGTCAGGCCTTGTACTGTGTCCCCTAGTGCAGGAAAATACCCGGTGGGCGCCGACGTGTGGGCACGGGGGTATGGATCTCGCCCTAAATGGATTCCAGGGGTGGTCCAGGCTCTTCGCGGCCGCCAGCTTTGTGAAATACGTACGGACGACGGCATGGTTGTTCGCCATTACGACCAGATGCGCCCACGAGTGGTGGCCACGCCAGTACCACCGCCCCTTCTTTCGTCTCCACTAGTCCGAGAAGCCAGTCCTGTTGCTGCTGCCGATCTTCCGGGCGTGTTGTTGCCGCCGCCGTCGCTACCGCTTCCGAGTACGCCGGAACCGGCCCCAGTCGCGACGCCGCCTTCTCCGGGACCCATCTCGCTGGAGCACACCCCCAGGTCCACGACACCTATGGATGCTGCTCCGGAGTTTTCACCCATCATCTCGTCCAGGAGGCACGTTCCACGCGCCAGCTTCCGTCCTGGACATTTTCGACCATACTCTCGTGTTTCTCCGCGGGATCTTCTCGGGACCTCCCAAGAGGCCATGGATGTCTCCGCACTGTCCGTGTCTCCACGAAAGTGAGCGTTTTTTTTTCAAGGGGGGAAAAGTGTTGTGACAGTGCCACGACATTCAAAAGTGCCACTACGTTAGTACGCGAACACGGCGATAGAGGCGCTCCGCAGCTCGGCCGAGCGCAGGAGCGCCACCTGGTTATGAACGGCGCCGGCCGCATGTCACGGCCCGGCAGTCGAGTGACAGATACGGAGTTAGTAACATGTAACCCGCGAGTGTTTCTACTTTTGTATCTCCACGCACTTTATTAGTGATTAAAGGTTATAACAGAAAGGACATTTGAAAATGAAGTTAAGCTTTTCAGTTTTTGCTTTGCTACACACAATTTCAGTTCCTTTCTCATTTGCTAGGGATGGACACTTAACTTTGGTGCCAGTAACGGCTTTTACATATGACCATAATTTCTTCGGGTTCTGTGAAAGAGCATTAGATAATATTGCTACGGTAGTCATTGAAGGCATCACACATAGCTTTCTTGACAGCCAAATGCGTTTCATTCAGCAACTTTCTATCTACAGCCCTACACTTTGTTTTTCATCTATTATGCAGTAATCTTGGTTTCTTGAGGAGAAGTTTCTGTACAGTGAGGTTCCCTACCATTATGTACTGTTCTACTGGATACATATGTATCCAGTGCATGGTCATCCATTCATTTAAACTTGAGCCATAGTTCTTCTACATGCTCCTGCCCTGTGCTGAATGTTTCAAGTTCATCATTGAGATATAGTACTACTGATTTTTTTATCTAGTTTAATGAACATTTATTTCTCCCTGCTTGTTTCAGTTGTCCTTTGTGGTTTGGTGATCATTGTTGCCACAACAGTGTCATGAGCACTGATACCAGTTTTTATGTGGACATCCTCAAAGAGGTCGGGTCTGTTTGTTGCCATTAGTTCCAATATATTTCCATCATGAGTAGGGTTGTTAACTATCTGTTCAAGGTAGTTTTCAGAGAAGGCATTTGATAATGTTACACGCCCACCACTAAGAAAACTAATTTTTCCAGTTAATTGTTGAATGATTAAAGTCGCCACCAGTGATTACAGTATGAGTGGGGAACTTATGTACTAGTGAACTGATGTTTTCTCTTAAGTTTTTGGTTACATCAGAAGATGACTCTGGTGGGCAATAGAAGTATCCAATTATCATTTCATGCTCACCCCTGAAACTGATAATTGCCTGAACAATCTCACAGGCAGCTTCAATTTCTACCTCAGTGAATTTGAGTTTCTTTTGTACTGCGGCATATGCACCACCTCCATTTCCCATTTACCTATCCTTTTCATATACACTTAAATTTTCCCCAAAAATCTCACTGCTAGTCTGGGATGTTGCAGCCTAGCTTGTCAAAGAGCCTTCGAAGTCTCTGGTTCAGTCCTTCCACTCAACTCAGAACCAAATGACCACAGTCAGTTCTCTTTAGAATGCTGCAAATTGTGAGCTTCGTTGTAACTCCATGCACCAGCCTAGTCTTCTGAACCTTCTCTGCTAGTCTCTAGAATGACCCCCATATTACCTTGGAGTCCAGATGACAGACATCATTTTTTCCAATGTGTGCCATAATCTACAGTTGGTTGCACCCTGTTCCCTAAGCAAGAATAGCCTCTTCAATGAGGCACCCAGGCATGAACACTGAGTGCTCCTGGTGTCGTTTCCTTTCCCTTGCTGCCATTTCCTTAAGGGATACCATCATTTGCCATACATTTGAACTGCTGATGATCATTTGTAACTGATTTGTTCAAGCCTGCAATGAGATATCTGGTAAAATCTTTTTAAATTGAGTGCCAGGCTTCAAGCTTTGCTTAAACTGAAATATCTCCTTGGAACTGATTGCAGAAAATTTCAACAGTTTTACTGAACTCTTTACACATGTTCTCAAATCAACTTTTTTCCTGTGTGGTGGAAAGTATTATGAACAAACTGATGGCATGGCAATGGGTAAGTCATTATTGCCTGTGGTGTCAAGTCTGTATATGTTTTGGCAATCACATTAGCATCCTCCAAGTTCAAGCCAATGTGTTTCTGTCAATATGTGGGCAACACGTTTGTGGTGTGGTGACATGGAACAAAACAGCTTGAAGAATTCCTACAGCATTTAAACTCTACCCATCCTAATATAAAAACCATAGTGGATCTTGATGCATTAGCTAAGAGACAAATGGAAGAATCCCTAGGCTTTTTTGTACTGTTAAAGATGATGGACCTCTCCAAAAGCCAATAGTGTACCACAGTCATTGTGAATGTGGCATGTCATATGTGAGAAAGACAATCAGGGTAGTCGAGGAGAGATGCAAGAAATGTCAGACATGCACCCGGCTAAATCAACAAAGTAAATCAGCTGTTGCCAAACATTGCCTCAGGTGTAGCCTTGGAATAAAACACAAAGAGACTAGTATCATGATGCAGACACACAGTTTCCAGGATGGTGTGCTTAAGAAGTCTATCAAAATGAAGATCTATGGAAAAAGTAATAAATGAGGAAAAAGGTTTCAATTTAATCAAAGCTTGGATCCAGCACACATTAAAATCTCAAAGCCATTTCCATTAGAGGTGGAAAACACTGAGAGAATGTTCATTCAAGAAGTAAATGAGCATCAGAGTTGTGGGCTTTGGCAGTCAGACTCAGCCATAAATAGTGGCACAACACGAGTAGTACTCTGCTGTCTGGTTAGAGTCCAGGCAGTGAGTATGAGTAACAAAACAGTGTACAGCACCTGGAGAAGATAACTGAATCAGTTATCAAAATATCATGCAGAAAAGTTGAATTGTGTTTTGTGTAGATAGAATTATGTGAAGACAGAATTACCCATCTAAAGACAAAAATGAGTGAAGAGAAACCAGAGCAGTATAACACCCCATATTAGACTTTAATTTTAATTATAATAATGTTATATAGTGCATTCCCAAAGTTAGTATTACACTTAGCAATTATTAGAGTGCACTCAAGCATTTTTATGGCTACTTTAGCTATAGAATACAACATACAACAAGCCACTTTCTCTGATCTTTAGAGGGAGAACAGATATGCATGCTCATCTGTGGAATTTGTTTAGTGGTGTTTATTAATTACTTGTGATTACTTATTAATTACTTGTGATTAGTTGTAAGGTGAGTAATGATGTATGAATTCAATAATTGTATTTGATTGTTTATTTTTCTTCTTTCAATTGCTTTTCAAGCTTTACCAAATCTCAAAGTTGTGCCTACATTCCTACAAAATACAACATTTATGTGTTATCATCGGGTATGGGTAGCAGAATGAAATTTTCAATCTGCAAGAGACTTTGCACTGACATGAAACTTCCTGGCAGATTAAAATTGTGT
Source organism: Schistocerca serialis cubense (assembly GCF_023864345.2). NCBI lineage: Eukaryota > Metazoa > Arthropoda > Insecta > Orthoptera > Acrididae > Schistocerca > Schistocerca serialis. The sequence goes on from NC_064638.1 coordinate 521,823,023, forward strand.
GCTGGACCAAGACTCAAATTTGAGATCTTTTCTGTTTGCGGACAAGTGCTCTACCGACTGAGCTACCCAAGCATGATTTGCAACCTTTCCTCACAGCTTTACTACTGCCAGTACTTCATCTCCTACTGTGCAAAATCCACAGAAGCTGTCCTGCACATACTGTTGCAAAGTGAAAATTTCACTCTGGAAACATCCCCCAAGGCTGTGGCTATGCCATGTCTCTCTCCAATGTCCTTTCTTCCAGGAGTGCTAGTCTTGCAAGTTTCACAGAAGAGCTTCTGTGAAGTTTGGAAGGTGGGAGATGAGATGCTGCTGGAAGTAAAACTGTGAGGACGGGTCATGAGTTGTGCTTGGGTAGCTCAGTTGATGGGGCACTTGCCTGCAAAAGGCAAAGACCCCGAGCTCAAGTCTCAATGTGGCACACATTTTTAATCTGCTAGGAAGTTTCATGTATTGCTAGAATTGTCAAGGTTTATCTTTTCTTCTATCTTTTTTTCTCTTTTTGTTGTCCTAATCATGTGTATCTTGAAAACCAGTGCTACTAATGTTACTTCCGATCTTTCTTCTATGGATGTACACCTCTGCTTTAACACTTATATGGTGCTCTCTGGTCTTAAAACTTTTCCTTTTGGTCTGTAGACCTCCCTGGCACCATTTTCATTGTATTCATTTCCTTTTCATTCTACCTATGTTAAGTTTCTCATGTCTTCAGTAAATAGTAATGTACTTGCTCATATTTTACTCCAAAAGAAGGAACTTGATTTCATCTGCAATAAACATATGTTCTAGTTCATGTCATTCCCTCAGTATGTCAGTTTCCAGCAACTTGTAATTACTCAAAAATCATATTGGCACAGTACCTGTATGTAATCATTATTGAAACACTACCATTTTTGTTCTAATAGCAGACCAACCACAGTTATGAAGAATTAAATTAATTAGTTGTCATGCATCTAAACATGATAATTTGACATACTTTTGCAATGTCTGTTCCTTCAGATATATATACATACATGTGCAAAGAAACAGACACAACAAAAATAAATATGACAGCCTAGACAGGCAAAAATGATGACACTGCTACGTTGAACATATTTCTCTCATTAACCCTGTTGTGGGACTCCAGGTAAAGCTGCGAGCACTAGGGGCCATAGACACAGTTGCATATGGATGTCTGGATCGGTTCTGGAAGTGTACATGGATAACAGAGATGGTTAAGGCGACCACTCATGATAAGCAGGAAATCTGGGTTTTGGTCCCAGTCCAGCAAAAATTTTCTTATGTCACCAATATGTGTTCTTCCAATACCTAATAAGACTGATATTAAAATAATTCACAATTGTGACTAATAAATAGAAATTTAACTGCAGCTGCAGATCATCAACAATGCCTGTTCCTTCAGACATATATATGTGTCTGAAAGTACAGACATTGTAAAAATAAATGATAATTTTTATTGAAATAACTGTTATCCCCTTTGTATACTAAAATTATAAAATCTAGGAGAGCAAAAGAGTTTCACATGTGGCAGCATGTTGCCAGACTGTAGTGTCATGCCAATTAACTGCTCTTGCAACCTCCACATAAATTCTCCTGTGAATGTGTAACTGCACTTATTACTTATGTTGGCATTTCAAGGGTGCATAGATCACAATATCTAATTTGCAGATTCTCTTTGGATTGTTGTAGATATGAACAAGAAGTATTTAAATGTATGTCTGGAAGTTTGTCTCCATCTTTGTGTATAGCTTCTTGAAGATTCTTGTGTTGACTCATGATATTGAAATGAAGGGGTCCAGATTGGTATGAATGAAGACATTATACTTTAAGTTTCGATTAAACTCATTTTGTACCTTTGCAGCTTTGTTTGATCATGTTTCATTTGTCAGCTGCATATAAAAAATAGGCAATGGTAAGATGTGGTAGTCCGACTACATCACAAAACCTTTGGTGTCTTGACTGAAGGAACTTGACTATTGTACCAAAATGTTCATAGAAGTGTTGCATACAGTGTCCTCTTGGTGACCACCTTGACTCACTGTATATGAGAAGACATTCAAATTCCCTATCCTTTTGTTGACCCAGGTTGTGGAAAATGTGGTCATTCAAAGAATCCACTTTTATCGTCTTAGCAGTATCAGTGACATAGCACAGATTTATGCACTCTCTCACTTAAATTTTCAGCAAAAACATGCTCCCTGTGGATTAAATAGTGGATTATCATAATGTCAGATACTGTAGTTTCTAAATGGGCTATAAATGCACAATATAGATCAACTATGGACAAGTCCATCAGTTGCATATGCAAAATACACCTGATAAGAGATTCTTTTCCTTGCTCACTTTGTGTGTGGAAACTGTCACAAAGACAGAACACCTTCAGACATTACAGTGGCTTGTGGAAGTATAAATTCTTACAGAGTTGCATTTAAAAGTATTTCACATTTGAATATTCTACTTGTTGCTGAGAAATCAGATTTAATACATATCAGCTTGTATGATTGTTTCACACATCAACTAGTATGGTCAGTGGGTATGGCACCTCAAAACAGTCTTCTTTATCTCCAAACAGCTGTTTTTGCTCCAGTATAATTGGATTCTACACTTTCATATTTATGACATCAGAATAATCAATGCAGAATAATTAAACAGTTATGGAAACTACAGATAGGAATATCAACTGTTGTGACTTAGCACGACAGCCAAGTCACAATGAGAGGAAGCCGAAAGGCACGCGTTAAGCTCACGCAGATGGGCGTGAGGTCTGGAACAGTTAAAAGGAAATGAGAACTTAGAAAATGGACGCAGTTGCTGTAATACTTAACTTTAATCCACATTTGTAGAACATCGCCCTTGATGATACATGCTTCACAATATTAATTATCAAAGCTATGGCGCCTTGCTAGATCGTAGCAAATGTAGCTGAAGGCTATGCTAACTATCGTCTCGGCAATTGAGTGCGTATTTGTCAGTGAACCATTGCTATGAACGTCGGCTGTACAACTGGGGCGAGTGCTAGTACGTCTCTCTAGACCTGCCGTGTGGTGGCACTCGGTCTGCTATCACTGACAGTGGCGACACACGGGTCCGGCGTATACTAATGGACCGCGGCCGATTTAAAGGCTACCACCTAGCAAGTGTGGTGTCTGGTGGTGACACCACATCAACAATGTAGGAAAAGATACATTGCTGCTTACCATTACACACACACACACACACACACACACACACACACAAGCACACCTCATGCACACATGACCATCAACTCCAGCAGCTCATGCTGGAAGGCAGCATCACGTGGAACGCAAGCAGCAATCTGAAGGGGAAGGGGATAGTAGCCGTGGGTGGGGAGAGAGACGAACACTGTGTGGTGCAGTGTGCAGTGACTAGACTGCCAACAGGTGCAGCATCAGGAGGTAGTGGGGCAGGGAGATGGGGAAAAAGGGAACAAAACAGAAGAGGACTGGGGAAAAGATGGGCAGAGCATTGGCAGAGGGCTGCAATAAACAGGGTCGGAAACAAGAATGGGGAGGAGATGAGAGGGCAGGGGGGGTGGAAACTGTGGAGTGGAGGGTATGGGGACAGTATGTTACCATAGGTTGAGGCCAGGGTAATTATGGTAGTGGAGAATGAGTTGTAAGGATAACTCCCATCTGCTCAGTCCAGAAAAGCTGGTGACGCGGGGAAGGAGCCAGATGGCTCAGGTAGTGAAGCAGGTTGACTACCAACTAGCTGTCCAATAGGATAACGGCCACTGCCAAACTGTGGCCAAGAGCAAAGTAGACCACCCTGTGGCACAACATGCAACTAACATAACACACTTGATTTCAATGGCTGCTTCAATACCCGAGCCATTTGGAGCATTCCCTCCACCTCCTGGTTTTCTGAAGTGCACAGATTGGAGTTATCCTTACAATCCATTCTCTGCTCCCATAATTATCCTGGCCTCAATCTACAGTAACATACTGTCCCCACACCTTCCACCCAACAGTTTCCACCCCCTCTGTCGTATCATGTCCTCCCCATTATTTTCTCCCACCTTGTTTATTCCCAGCCCTCTGCCAACACATCCGCCCATCTTTCCCCACTCTTCTTCTTTCTTGTTCCTTTATCCACCACCTCCCTGCCTCACAACCTCCTGACGCTGCACCTGTCAGCAGGATAGTCGCTGCACACTCCACTAGACAGTGTTCGTATCTCTCCCCAACGGTACTCTACTATCCCTTCCCCTTCTCCTTACCCTTCCCCACCCCCTCCAGACTGCTGCCTGAATCCTACATGATTTTGCATTCCTGCCCGAGATGCTGGAGTTGGCAGTCGTGTGTGTGTGTGTGTGTGTGTGTGTGTGTGTGTGTGTGTGTGTGTGTGTGTGTGTGAGAATCTCTCTTTATTGATAAAGGCTGTGCCCAAAAGCTGTACGTGAGTGTCCTTTAATTGTGCCTATCTGCAACTTGATGTGTCTTCTTTATGGTAAGTAGCAATCAAACTTTTCCTACTTTGTTAATGCTGAATGAGCCATAAACTTATCTGGTGTAGTTTCAAACCACTTATTGTCATTTTTACTTCTGATGTTGGCTGTAATTTGTATTTATTCAGAGAAAGTCTTCACAAACCATACTGTAAATCATGAAGGGAAAAATAAAAAGGTTATTATCAATATTTTTCAGTCCCATTTACTTTACTTGTCTGTGACATAGAACAAACATGTTTTGAATGGCCTGGTGCATACTCATTATTACTGATACTTTCATCATTACTTTCAGAACTACATTCACTTTTAACTCTTGGTTGCAGTTCTTCTGAATCTGAATCACTGAAAGGCAAATGAGTTATGAATAATGGCTGAAAACACTATCGACAAGCTTCTGTAAATGCTTCTTGTCATCATGAGCTACTCTTTTCCCCATGTCAGTTGTTTATCATGATCAGCCATCACATGACACATGTAGCCTGTGCTTCATTTTATAAACGCCATCTATTATGAGGTGTGATTGGAAAGTTTTAAGAATGGGCTTGTAATTGTACAATGGTGGTACTTACATGCTACTGTGATGCATCTCCTTCAAAATAGTCCCCTTCTGACTGAACACACCGATGTCAATGGTCTTTCCATTTCTGGAAATATTCCTGGAATTTTTTTCCTTAAGTGTGTTAAGGATGCTCTCCGTATTTGCATGGATGTCTTCAATCGAGTCAAATCGCTTCCCTTTCAGTGAAAATTTCAGTTTGGGAGACGGGTAGAAGTCCGCAGGGGCCAAATCAGGGGGATATGATGGTTGTGGAAGCACAGGAATTTTGAATTTGGTCAAAAATTCAACGATGGAGAAGGCACAATGAGCCGGAGCATTGTCATGGTGTAGCACCCAACTCCTGTCTTTCCACAATGCAGACCTTTTCTTGTGCACCTTTTCACACAAACACTCAGGGACACATTTTTAGTATTCCTGGTTAATTATCTGTCCTCCAGGGGTAAATTCATGATGCACAATACTGGTAGAATAAAAAAAAATCACCATCATTGTCTTCTCCTTTGACCGACTTTGCCGTGTTTTTTTCAGTTTTGGTGAACCTGGAGTCTTCCACTGCGAAGACTGCACTTTGGTTTTAGGATCATATCAATGTTGTTGTTGTGGTCTTCAGTCCTGAGACTGGTTTGATGCAGCTCTCCATGCTACTTTATCCTGTGCAAGCTTCTTCATCTCCCAGTACCTACTGCAACCTACATCCTTCTGAATCTGCTTAGTGTGTTGATCTCTTGGTCTCCCTCTACGATTTTTACCCTCCATGCTGCCCTCCAATGCTAAATTTGTGATCCCTTGATGCCTCAAAACATGTCCTACCAACCGATCCCTTCTTCTAGTCAAGTTGTGCCACAAACTTCTCTTCTCCCCAATCCTATTCAATACCTCCTCATTAGTTACGTGATCTACCCACCTTATCTTCAGCATTCTTCTGTAGCACCACATTTCGAAAGCTTCTATTCTCTTCTTGTCCAAACTGGTTATCGCCCATGTTTCACTTCCATACATGGCTACACTCCACACAAATACTTTCAGAAACGACTTCCTGACACTTAAATCTATACTCGATGTTAACAAATTTCTCTTCTTCAGAAACGATTTCCTTGCCATTGCCAGTCTACATTTTATATCCTCTCTACTTCGACCATCATCAGTTATTTTACTCCCTAAATAGCAAAACTCCTTTACTACTTTAAGTGTCTCATTTCCTAATCTAATCCCCTCAGCATCACCCGATTTAATTTGACTACATTCCATTATCCTCGTTTTGCTTTTGTTGATGTTCATCTTATATCCTCCATTCAAGACACTGTCCATTCCGTTCAACTGCTCTTCCAAGTCCTTTGCTGTCTCTGACAGAATTACAATGTCATCGGCGAACTTCAAAGTTTTTACTTCTTCTCCAAGAATTTTACTACCTACTCCGAATTTTTCTTTTGTTTCCTTTACTGCTTGCTCAATATACAGATTGAATAACATCGGGGAGAGGCTACAACCCTGTCTCACTCCTTTCCCAACCACTGCTTCCCTTTCATGCCCCTCGACTCTTATAACTGCCATCTGGTTTCTGTACAAATTGTAAATAGCCTTTCGCTCCCTGTATTTTACCCCTGCCACCTTCAGAATTTGAAAGAGAGTATTCCAGTTAACATTGTCAAAAGCTTTCTCTAAGTCTACAAATGCTAGAAACGTAGGTTTGCCTTTTCTTAATCTTTCTTCTAAGATAAGTCGTAAGGTTAGTATTGCCTCACGTGTTCCAACATTTCTACGGAATCCAAACTGATCCTCCCCTAGGTCCGCTTCTACCAGTTTTTCCATTCGTCTGTAAAGAATTCGCGTTAGTATTTTGCAGCTGTGACTTATTAAACTGATAGTTCGGTAATTTTCACATCTGTCAACACCTGCTTTCTTTGGGATTGGAATTATTATATTCTTCTTGAAGTCTGAGGGTATTTCGCCTGTCTCATACATCTTGCTCACCAGATGGTAGAGTTTTGTCAGGACTGGCTCTCCAAAGGCTGTCAGTAGTTCTAATGGAATGTTGTCTACTCCTGGGGTCTTGTTTCGACTTAGGTCTTTCAGTGCTCTGTCAAACTCTTCACGCAGTATCATATCTCGCATTTCATCTTCATCTACATCTTCTTCCATTTCCATAATATTGTCCTCAAGTACATCACCCTTGTATAGACTCTCTGTATACTACTTCCACCTGTCTGCTTTCCCTTCTTTGCTTAGAACTGGGTTTCCATCTGAGCTCTTGATATTCATACAAGTGGTTCTCTTCTCTCCAAAGGTCTCTTTAATTTTCCTGTAGGCAGTATCTATCTTACCCCTAGTGAGACAAGCCTCTACATCCTTACATTTGTACTCTAGCCATCCCTGCTTAGCCATTTTGCACTTCCTGTCAATCTCATTTTTGAGACGTTTGTATTCCTTTTTGCCTGCTTCATTTACTGCATTTTTATATTTTCTCCTTTCATCAATTAAATTCAGTATTTCTTCTGTTACCCAAGGATTTCTATTAGCCCTCGTCTTTTTACCTACTTGATCCTCTGCTGCCTTCACTACTTCATCCCTCAGAGCTACCCATTCTTCTTCTACTGTATTTCTTTCCCCCATTCCTGTCAATTGTTCCCTTATGCTCTCCCTGAAACTCTCTACAGCCTCTGGTTCTTTCAGTTTAGCCAGGTCCCATCTCCTTAAATTCCCGCCTTTTTGCAGTTTCTTCAGTTTCAATCTGCAGTTCATAACCACTAGATTGTGGTCAGAATCCACATCTGCCCCTGGAAATGTCTTACAATTTAAAACCTGGTTCCTAAATCTCTGTCTTACCATTATGTAATCTATCTGATACCTTTTAGTATCTCCAGGATTCTTCCAGGTATACAACCTTCTTTCATGATTCTTGAACCAAGTGTTAGCTATGATTAAGTTATGCTCTGTGCAAAATTCTACAATGCGGCTTCCTCTTTCATTTCTTCCCCCCAATCCATATTCACCTACTATATTTCCTTCTCTCCCTTTTCCTACTGACGAATTCCAGTCACCCGTGACTATTAAATTTTCGTCTCCCTTCACTACCTGAATAATTTCTTTTATCTCGTCATACATTTCATCAATTTCTTCATCATCTGCAGAGCTAGTTGGCATATAAACTTGTACAACTGTAGTAGGCATGGGCCTTGTGTCTATCTTGGCCAGAATAATGCGTTCACTATGCTGTTTGTAGTAGCTAACCCGCACTCCTATTTTTTTATTCATTATTAAACCTACTCCTGCATTACTCCTATTTGATTTTGTATTTATAACCCTGTAATCACCTGACCAAAAGTCTTGTTCCTCCTGCCACCGAACTTCACTAATTCCTACTATATCTAACTTTAACCTATCCATTTCCCTTTTTAAATTTTCTAACCTACCTGCGCGATTAAGGGATCTGACATTCCACGCTCCGATCCGTAGAATGCCAGTTTTCTTTCTCCTGATAACGACGTCCTCTTGAGTAGTCCCCGTCCGGAGATCCGAATGGGGGACTATTTTACCTCCGGAATATTTTACCCAAGAGGACGCCATCATCATTTAATCATACAGTAAAGCTGCATGTCCTCAGGAAAAATTACGGCTGTAGTTTCCCCTTGCTTTCAGCCGTTCGCAGTACCAGCACAGAAAGGCCGTTTTGGTTAATGTTACAAGGCCAGATCAGTCAATCATCCAGACTGTTGCCCCTGCAACTACTGAAAAGGTTGCTGCCCCTCTTCAGGAACCACATGTTTGTCTGGCCTCTCAACAGATACCCCTCCGTTGTGGTTGCACCTACGGTACGGCCATCTGTATCGCTGAGGCACGCAAGCCTCCCCACCAACGGCAAGGTCCATGGTTCATGGGGGGGATCATATATACCCACAATTTTTCACCTATAATTACCCTATTTAACAAATCTGAGTCATTTTTAGTCCAACTGATCAGATCTTTTCGCACTTCAAGTCAGTATTGTCTCTGGTCACTTGACAACACTTTTGGAATGAATTTTGCGGACACTTGATGTATGTTCAGATCTTCAGTTAAAATTGACTGAACTGCTTAGAAATTGAAATTAAGTTCATCAGCCTTCTCCCTAATTGTAAGTCTACAATCAGAGCACACTAAGTCACGAACTTTCAAAACATTTTCATTTGTTTTTGAGGTGGAAGGACGGCCAGACCGCGGTTCATCTTCAAATGATTCACAGCCATTTTTAAATCTGTTGAACCAGACAAAAAGATTTGACTGGCTCATACAGTTATCTCCAAAAGCTGTTTTTAATAGTTTGTAAGTCTCAGAAGCTGATTTCCCAGTTTTAAAACAAAATTTCGCACAAATTCATTGCTCCGTTTTTACGTCCATTTTCACACAGACAGAATCCAGCAACAAGCCCTAACAGACCTGACTCAACCATCTGCCATAATGAACTGGATAAAGGAAACTCAGTTTCTTGTCAGAGGGTGTTCAAGGACAAGACAATGGCTCACTCCCCACCAACCGTGTACATGCCTGCCAAACCAGTAAGCAGTAGTGGGTCCATTCTTAAAACTTTCCGATCACACCTCGTATATAGAAATTGAACTTCACACATTCATCTAGTAAAGTGTGCATTTGTGAGATGAACTTGTTATTAATTTAAATACCATAGCAACTTCATATGTCTGCATCTCATCATTTGATGTGATTTGGATAATATTTTATTTTGTTTGTGTAATATGTTATTTTGTTTTTGGTTTTAACTAACTGGTTTCGAAATGTTGTAATTAATAGGAGTAAATTCAGTTACCATATATTACCTTATCATATTTATTAAATTAAATTCACTTACGTTTTTGTCTATTACTAATTTAAAGAACAATCATCAAAACAATCACAGAAGGTCCAGTGTGCAACCCTCCACCTGGTGACAACTTTTTCTAATGACTCTTCCCAGCTACTCTTTTTGTTCCACTATTCCCGTGAGAAGTGAAAATTTTGCCAGTGGGTGATAATCCTCAGGTTGAGGTCCACTTCTCTTAAAAGTTGAGCTGTGTAAGTACAACACATGACCTGGCCTCACAGCTTTATTTCTGTTTCTCTTGGCTACTAGTAAATAATAATAACTTTGATGCATCAAAATTGGTTTGCAATTAAATAGCTTTGTGTCCATAACAATAAGCAGGATGTTAACAGATCTCTGCAAAATCATCATAATCTAAGTAATCTAATATGGTCCGATGGAGTGCAAGAAATCAGATGGGCCAGCTGAAACAATGAGATATAAGCACCAGCCAAAAAAGGAGGATCTGCAAAATATGCTTTCCAAATTTAATCTACAACATGGGAGAGTTAGCAAAATAACAATTACATAAAAGTACTACATCAGAATATTCAGTATATTGGTAACAAGAAACTACAAGTACTCCTAAGTGAAAGACAACCAGACATATTATGTATCAACTCATACAAATACGTGGGTCACACAAGTGATTTGAAGCATTCTCATTTGAAGAGTGATTGCACTCCCATAGTACTCTTCAAAGGGGAATGCTTACAAATCACTTGTGTGACACCTTCTGTAATATTGCTCAAGTGTGTGCGACCCATGCCAAACAGGACTAACAGGATATTGAATGCATACAGAGAAGGGCAATACGAATGGTCATAGGTATATTTACATGTGAGAGAGTGTCACAGAGATGCTGAAGAAACTGAACAGGCAGACTCTTGAAGATAAACATAAACTATACTGAGAAAGACTATTAATAAAATTTCAAGAACCATCTTTAAATGATGAATTTAGGAATATAGTACAACCCCTACATGTCACTCACGTAGGGGTTGTGAGGACAAGACTTACAGCACGTATGGATTCTCCATATGTGGATGGAACGAGAAGAAACCCTAACATGCAATAGGACATACCCTCCACCATGTGTTTCATGATGTTTTTCCAAGTAAAGATGCAGGTGTAGATGTAGAAGTAGATATCAGTGAGCTTGCACTAAATGAAAATGAGGTATGAAATCTGACAATAAAGGACTTCTAGCTTATGCACAGGGTGTATACGACCTGGGACGACCGGGAGATCTGGGAAAAACCTGGGAATTTTTTCATCCGGGAGACAACCGGGAAAAACTCGGGAATTTTTTAGAATTCCGGGAATTTTTCATTGTTTTAGTTTTCAGTTAAATTTTTGTGATTTTGACTGGTAAGAACCAATAGTCTAAAAGGGATATTACTGTATCCCGCTTCTGCAGAATAATACTGCAGCAACAAAACATGAACGAGAGGAAAAAAAGAAAATAAAACTTGAGCCGCAAAGGAAATATGCAATGTACAACAATAAAACGCAGTGCTCTTACAAGCATTTGCCAACAGTAAAGTGTGTCAAAGGCTTTGGGAAGACTATCCAGTGCCTCTTAACAAAAAATTGCCTCCGATGAGCGTGACGTGACAGTTGTTTACATTAGATTCGTTTGAGCAGTTGCGGGCAGGCTCTTGTGCCTGCACAGTTAAGTCGTGTATGAGTAATACCTTCTCCCACTTCTAGCTACAGAAGTGTGGCTGGGTGCCACTATCCATTATTGCCCCGGTTCGGAAATATCATAGATCCGGGGCTGATGCACAGAGCAGTCTGAGATGTAGTGGGGAGGTGGGTAGTCTCCACGTGACCTGTGTTTACATTTAGTGATTTTGCTGTTTCCTCTTCATTTATTGCTCTCACATTAAATGAAAACAAAATGGATTTTTGTGGCCGGGAGCGATCAAAAGAACTAAAATACGTTCGTTAATTACAGAAGGCTAAAATATGTTATTGGTTTCAGGTTTTATTTCCACCTTTCTGTCAAGCATTAATCGCCTTGCAGGACAATGAAGTTATTTTTGTTGGTTTGCTAAAGAGATTTAGCTTTTATTAATCTTTTGCACTGAGGCAGTCAATTTATTTGAAACGAAGTGTTTAATTTCACACTGTTGGCTAGTTTCAACTGTTCGCTGCATTTCAAGTGCACGTTTTCCATCTTCTAGCTCGTATGGCATTATGCCATAATAAAGAAACAAACATGAGATAATACAGTACTGGTACTCAAGAAAATTTACATCCGAATTTGGACATACAAATGTGCACTTTAAGCTGAATTATGCATTTTAGTATGGTGCACAAAATTCTGATGCTCTTCAAGTATCCTCTGATGTCTTGTTTTTTTTATGACATAATGCAAGATCTTTTAATGTTTTACACAAATGAACATGCGGGCTTCCTGCTTCATCGTAGCTGCGCAAGTGCAGTGACGCCTATTATCTGGTGCTCGCTCTCTGCCAACTGCTGAAACAAACCAATTTGTAACAGGCCACGGGAAAATATTGGGAATGGTGATTTGAAAAGTGTTACTTTCAAAGTAAATTTCCTTTTATGCAAGATGAACTATGTGTGAGAATGTACAATGGATTTCTTAAATCACAAAGCGTTTGACTCTCATTTAAAAATCAATTCTTTGAGGATGGTCATCTAGAAGAATTTCAAGCCCAGAAAATCAGACATTTGCGTCGTTATTAAAAATTGTACTGGCACATTTGTGTGATGTATATAAAAGTGTAACACCGCAAAAAAGATCAACATTATATGCGAAAGCTTTGTTTTCCATGTAGCAGCACTATGTATATTAATTTAAACCATTAACTTTTCTTTTTTGTGTGTTCGTGTTACTTAAGAGTGATCTTGCTATCGGCTGACTACTTCACATGTCCCATTCTGTCATCAGCAGGTGAGATCATGTGACATGAGCTATGGCTGTCTTGCAAAAGTGCGTCGCAGTCTCAATTTCTATGCTTCGGAAAGTAATATGCGGTGTTTGGTGGAATTTGAATTTATACCTTCGTAACACGAAAACATGCAGCGTACATGTTGCTGCACTTTTTCCCCCATGGGTTTCATTTACTGAAGTGCCGGGAAATTCTACGTCGGTGTATAAAACAATAAACATTCAAAGAATTGACAAGTTTTACAGTGCCGAGGAAATGTATAATGTCACTTAACACAGAAAAAGTGTATTTTCACCCAGAAAATATCAGGGAATTTTTTTTCATTGTCCATGTGTACACCCTGAATGCAGTTATTCACAAAGATCACAGATAAACTTCTTCTGACTGTAAACAGTGGTGCTCTAAGATCAGCTGTAGCTAAAGGAATAGATTTTGAAATTACTCGTTTTATGACAGGTGGCCTAAGAGTGTTTTGTGTATGCAGGTGATAAGATTAGCATCTTGCTGAAAAAAATTCATTCTAGCCACAAAATAATACGAAAAGAAATATAGTTATCAGACCGTGCACTACTGTACGTAGTACCAATTGTTTCAGAAAGCCACATACAAAAATGCTAATTTTTGGAGGGTCATATATTGGGTTCTGTTGATCACAGAGGTAATGGGGTCAAGTGGTTTGGATACCCCTTGGCCTAGTATAGCAATCGGAAGAACAGGCATACTGTAGCTATCCTACAATACAATGTCAAAATTTAAACATTACACATTTGCTCCATCCCAGGCAAATTAATCAAATCAGGTTGGACCTTAGGTGGCGTATAAAAGCTCCATTTGTTCGTGGGCAGTTCCTGGGAATAAAACAAAAAAAAAAAGGGGGGGGGGGGTACAAAAGTATCAATCACAGAGATGGCCCCTTCTGTAATTTCTATTCATGGCAGATTGTCGAAATTGTTACCACATGTTCTTGAGATGATATTCTCAGAGAGGTTCCAAACTTTTACTGATATGATTGTCCATTACCAAGATCTAGAGGTTCAAAGTTACTGTACTTATGCAGAAAAGTACAAAAACTTGTACTTAGTCATTTTTGGACCATGGGCTACAGCTGTCTAAATAACTAACCAAAGCAAATGGCTCAAATTGTAATTGTATGTTTTTTAGACATTACCTAGATGTGCCATTTTCCCATTTTTAAACATCTGTATCTATTAATTAGGATAATAGAAAAATCGTGACTTTCGGGTTCCGAAGGTACCAGTTGTGGCGATGGCCATTGCTGTAATTTTTGTTCATGGCAAATCATCAAAATTACTGAGAGCCAGTTGCAATACTTAAGCACGTAAAATATGCAAGTAATATCTGGTCTGAGGCATCAGTGTTGTTTTAAGTGATGAACTGAACACATTGTAAGGGCTCTGGGGTCAGTGCAAGGGTGTTGAGAACACTAAACTATGTTTCTAGTTGGTATTTTTTCACTAAGAAAACTTTATGACACACGTGACTCTGTAGAATGATCACTTCCCTTCTATACAAATGTGCCCAAAGTGGTACTGCACTGATAAAAAATGGGCTACAAGGATATTAACATGCCTGAAAAGAAATTAAAAAGACTGCCAGAAATTATCTAATACAGAAAAGACTGTTCATTCAGTAAAATACTTCTAATAACATTTTCACCCATTGAAGATTCAAATCACAAGCTGAGCATTTTTGATTAACTGCGATTCATGAGCGAAGTATTACAGAAAAAAATGTAAGGCATACAGTTTTGTGTCAACCTTAAATTATGTGTACTGATGTGTTGTTTATATGTTTGAAAGTATATAAATGTAATAGAAGGAAACATTCCACGTGGGAAAAATTATATATAAAAAACAAAGATGAGGTGACTTACCGAACGAAAGTGCTGGCAGGAAGTATATAAATGTGTTGAAATATATAAATCATCTGTCAAACCTTACTGACCTACATATTTCAATGAAAATAAAAATAATCAGCTACTGATAATATAATCTAAATGGATAGATAAAAAATCTACTCACCAAGTGGTGGCAGGGGAACACACACACAAAACAGTTTAACTTTTACAAGCTTTTGGAGCCAATGGCTCCTTCTCCTGACAGAAGAGTTGAAGGGAAAGGAAGAGTGGTGAAGGAAAAGAACTGGAGAGGTTTTGGGAATGGGATACAGTTCAGAAAAGTCACCCAGTGTGGTGTCTCGGGGAGGGGGGGGGGGGGGGGGGGAGAATCCCGATGCTGCATTTGGTGAAACAGGCACTGAGGTCATGACTGTCATGCTGTACAGCATGCTCTGCAACAGGATATTGTTTGTTGTGTGTATACACCCTCTGCCTATGCCCATTCATTCTGACTGACTACTGGGTGGTAGTCATGCCAATGCAAGAGGTCGAACAGTGTTTGCACAACAGCTGGTATATGACGTGTTATTTCACAAGTGGCTCTCCCTTTGATGGCGTATGTTTTGCCAGTTACAGGATTGGAATAGGTTGTGGCTGGAATAGGTGGTGGTAGGAGGATGCATAGGGCAAGTCATGCAGCAGGAATGGTCACAGGAATAGGAGCCATAGAGTAGTGCGGGCATGGCAACCCCGGGGTCCTGAGCTGGAGACTGGTCAGCGCCGCCGGTCTTCTGTCACCGTAACCCCCGGACATGCTTCAGTGACCACTGTGTGGCGCGGCGGTGGAATGTTGTGTGCTGTGGGGAATGGTAATCTTGGCTTGACCGCCTGGATTGTGAGGAAGGTCAACCTCTATAAAAAAACCTCAATCTTACAGTGTGCTGTGCGCCTATGAGATGCATGGCTGTTGGGGTGGAACAGTCGCAAGTGGGTAACCTCTGGGGCACCTGCCGCACCCCAGTTGTATAAGGCTTACTCAGACACGCAGGGTGCTGTCTGAGCAGACCTTTAGTTCCCTAGCTGCTCGTGGGACCGCAATGGACCCTTCGACCTCTACGTTTCTCCCTACCAGTGGATTGGGTGGGCCACTGGTAGGAAAACACACCCCATCGAAAAAGCGACTTCGTGCTGCGAGTCCTCCAGCACCTGGTGTTACTAGAGATTTATCAGACTGTCATAACAGAGCACATGCTGATAACCAGAATGTGTTTTTGATTGTCAAACAGAAGGAGGGTAGCTTTGAGAGGGTTTCTCCCTTTTACATCCACAAGGGTCTTGAGGGAATTGCAGGAGCACTGAAATCTGTGAAGCGGCTGCGCAATGGGACTCTGTTAGTTGAGACTTCTAGTTCCTGTCAAGTTGCTTCTCTTCGAAAAGCAACCTGTCTCGGAGAGTACGCTATCGAGACCGAGCTCCACTCCACTTTGAACCATAGTAATGGTGTTGTGACATGTAGGGACTTGGTGGACATCCCCAATGACAAGTTGAAATCTGAGAGGGCTGACGAAGGTATTGTTGACGTGCAGCATATTTTGAAACGAGTCGATGGGGACCTAGTCAAATCCAACTCGTTTATTCTCACGTTCAGTTGCCCAAGACTCCCAGAGCATGTTAAAGCCGGTTTCTTACGTTTGCCAGTATGAGCCAAATTTCCCCAACCCAATGCGCTGTTTTAAATGCCAGCACTTTGAGCATACTACGTTGGGGTGCAATGGGATAGCCACTTGTGATAAATGTGGTCAGACTGCCCATGAAGGAGCCAATTGTTCATCACCTGTGAAGCGCGTGAATTGCTCTGGGAGTCATCCTGTCTGGAGCCGGGTCTGCCCCATCTATCTCAAGGAACGGAAGATACAGGAGATCAAAACGTCTAAGCGCATCCCCTATGGTGAGGCCAAAAAGCTCTTTAAGGCCATGCAGCCTCCTGTGTTTACATCTTTCGCTTCCTCTCTGCAGAAACCGGTACAGTTGGCCACTGTTGCTACACAAACGGAGGTTGCTAGTGTCAGCACTAATACCTGCATTTGCCAGTGCACTTGTGCTGCTGTGATTGTTTTGCAACCTGCAGATCTCCCCACAACGTTGGACAAGGCTGTGGTTGCTGACATTAGGGTACTTCCTGCCCCTCCCCATATGGCGCCTTCTGCCCAGGCGAGTAAAGCTCCAACTGTTGACAAAGTTCTGCATTCTAAGCCCCCCAAGACAAAGACACCGAAGGTGAAGGTTTTGCGACCTGAGGAGACTAGTCAGGGTCAGTCCGATGATGAGGCCATCATACTGTCTGACATTTCCCTTGGCTCGCCATCGGAGCTGATGGACATTGATGTCGACCGGGGGCGATCTTCTCGCCCCAGGAATAAATCTCCGGCCAGTACGGGCTCTCCTCCAAAGCACAGAGGCAGGGTGAAAGTTCAGCCACCCTGATCACTGGCTCCCATGTTACAGTGAAACCTGAATGGGTTCAGGACGCATGTGGCCGAATTACAACTCCTTGTACGAGAGCGCCCCTTGTGCTTATGTCTCCAAGAGAGACATTTTCAGGCCACTGATGCTCCTTCTTTATGGGGCTATACCGTGTATCGAAAAGATGATCTGATGGGGAAAAGGGTGGTGTTGCGGTTTTTGTCCGTGATATGCACCACTCATCTGAGATCCCTCTCGTTACGGACTTGCAAGCAGTTGCAGTTGACCTTCTTGTGGGGGCGGAGGCTCACAACCTGTTTCGTTTACTTACCGCCTCAGGATGCAATAGACTCTGAGGCTCTCACAGACCTTATTAGCCAACTCCCCCGCCAATTTCTCCTTCAGGGGGACTTCAGTGCTCATAATGTCTTATGGGGCTCTACAACTACTTGCCCCAGGGGTCGCGTTCTGGAAAGCCTCATGACATCCGAAGAACTGTGCATCCTCAACTCTGGTGCTCCCACTCATTTATGTACTGCTTCTGGGTCATCGTCAGCTATTGACCTTTCCTTTTGCTCTCCAGCACTTGCGGATTCTGCTCTGTGGGAGGTTGCTGCTGACCTCCATTCTAGTGACCACTTCCCCCTTTGGATTCGCCTCCTGGATGAGGATATGGCATTACCGGTGCCTCCCAGGTGGCACCTCTGCAGAGCTGACTGCACACTTTTCAGCCATCTGGCTGTTTTGGAACACCGTGCCAGCGTCCATGAATTGGTCGACTCATGTTACAGCTGTGATCTCCCATGCTGCTGAATTGTCGATCCCATGGTCCTCAGGTCATCCCAAGAGGCGTTCTGTCCCTTGGTGGATCACTGAGTGCCACTCAGCCATCCGAGCCTGCCGTGCAGCTCTGCGCCGCTTCAAGTGCCGTCCCTCCGCTGACAATCTAGCGGCCTTTCGAGTGGCAAGGGCCAAGGCGCGGCGAGTGATTAAAGAGAGCAAACGACTGTCATGGCAATCGTTCTTGAACTCCATCTCCCGCTCCACTAGTTCTACGAAAGTATGGGAAGCCATCAGGAGGATTTCCGGGAAACGCAGCCAACTGCCTGTCATGGCATTGCTGCATCAGAGATGTCTCCTCACGGCGCTGAGAGACATTGCCCAGACACTGGCCATGCATTTTGCGGAATCTACCGCCACTATTAACTGTGATCCAGATTTCTGACGCTACCGCACAGTCATCGAGAGGGGTCACTTGGACTTCCGGTCTCCAAATTCTGAACCCTACAACTGCCCCTTCACAATGTGGGAACTGGATTTGGCACTGTCTGTGGCTCATGATAATGTGCCCGGTCATGATCAAATCCGGTACAGCATGCTGCAGCACTTGTTGCTGCCATCCAAGGAAGTTCTCCTGAATTGTTTTAATATGATATGGTTATCCGGCATGTTCCCTGACTCATGGAGGGAGGCGATTTTGATTCCCCTCCTCAAACCAGGGAAGGACTGAACGCATCACAGTAGTTATCGGAGTATTGCTTTGACGAGCTGTGGCGGGAAGACGTTGGAACGCATGGTCAACTGTCATCTGGTTTGGCTGCTCGAGACCAGGCAGCTCCTTAGCCACTATCAGTGTGGCTTTCGGAGATGTCGTACAACTATAGACAACTTGACCCTGCTTGAGGCGGCCATCCAGCTGGCCTTCCTACATAACCGGCATTGTCTAGGTGTATTCTTTGACATTAATAAGGCGTATGACACTACTTGGCGCCGCCTTATCCTCAATCAACTCCATCAGTGGGGCTTTCGTGGCCATCTCCCCATCTTCATTCGGTCCTTTATTTCCCACTGCCTCTTTCGATATCGGGTTGGTAATGTGCTATCTGATTTGTACGTGCAGGAGAATGGTGTTCCTCGGGGAAGCGTTTTAAGTGTCACCCTCTTTGCCGTCACCATTAACAGTATCACGTCCTCTATCCAGAGTCCTGCCCAGTGTTCCTAGTTTGTGGACGATTTTGCTGTTTTCTGTTCTTCCTCCAGTCTTGTCACTGCTAGTCGGCAGTTGCAGCTTACGATAAAGCGATTAGAGGCGTGGACTGCGAAGACGGGTTTCACCTTTTCTGCAGACAAATGTGTGTGTGTTCATTTTAATCGTTCTTGATGTCTTTTTACCTCCCCTGAATTGCGTCTGAGAGACACCATTTTACCTTTTAGCGACACTGTGAGGTTCCTGGGCCTCACTTTTGATTCCAAGTTGTTGTGGTTGCTGCATCTTAAAGACCTCAAGGTGCGGGCCCTGAAGGCACTGAATATTTTGAAGTGTCTGAGCCATCGATCCTGGGGAGCAGATCGGGCGCGTCTGCTGCAGTTTTATAGGGCTTTCGTCCGGTCGCGTCTTGACTATGCATGCACCGTGTATGGGTCAGCGAGGCCTTCGTATCTGAAGATTCTTGACGCAGTACACCATGAGGGTATCAGGCTGGCCACTAATGCCTTCCGTACCAGTCCCATCCCCAGCCTGTGTGCTGAGGCAGGGGAACCGCCACTCGCCATCCGGCGGAAACTCCTCATGGTGCGACAGGTGTGTCAATTCCTTGCCTGTCCTACCTCCCCTGCGTACCCTACCGTTGCCCGACCGCCTATGGAACGTCTCTTTTCTAGTCGTCCCAGGGCAACGAGATCATTTGGGATTCGTGCCAAGCATTTGCTAGAGTCCCTTGGTGTGGAGCGTGTGGCACCCCAACTCCAGGGTTTTACCTGCCTGTCTCTCTGGTTGCTCGAGAGGCCCAGCGTCCTTTTAGACTTGTCAGAGTGTAACCTCCTCCTCACTTATCGACCTTAATGACAGTGAAAAATTAAACCGCGTGTACCTAATGGAAATTTGGGAAAAGCAATCGTCACTGAAGTTAATCTGTCAGTAAAGAGGGAGGAAAACGTTACATCTAAATGAAAGGAAAAATACAAATGAAACTGGTGGAAATTAATTTTGAAAAGGGGTAAAGTTAATAAAGAAAGTAAATGTGTGGCCGTTACGTTAACAATTAACTAGCGGTAATTAGATATTTGAGATTTGGGGGAAATTACGGTCGCCAGTCCTATGGACAATTACTATAGTAACTGAAAAAGAAAGGTTATTACACATATAATTAGCACTAGAAGCGTGGCAACTGAAGGTTGACACGTGTAGTGTGAAACTGAAAGTTTAATAAATTTTGCTACACTCTGACTTAATTTAGCAATAGAATTAATAAAACCGGAAAACTGAAAGTTAGTTTAGTGATTGAAATTAATAGTGAGCTTTGTTTCTGAAACACATCGAAATTCAGTAAAATACGGTTAGTCTTGGGCTACCTCAACAATCATTTCAAAAGGTACTTGAATCTACGCAATTTAGAAATAAGAGATTTAACTTTGAACTTGAATTAAATGATTCTGAACAATTAACAATAGTAAAATTTAGTATGTACCAAGCTGAGCTGCAGTCACAGGTAAGCTAAAATACAGGAACAAAACTCGCATTCTTAATTTGTGCTTGTGTAATCTAAATATTGTAGCCAGCTATGAATACCTTAACTGAACTTTGAAATTAAAGCAGTGAAATCGAATGATATTACCTTAATGCTGGTGTTTGAATTTCAACGACACTCGGGTTCATTCCGGAAAAGGAAGGGACCCTGCTTGGTAATGCGATTGGGACAATGAGCAACAAAGGTTCATGCTACGTTGCCGTAATTTAGTGAGAAAAATTCAACAGCTTGAAAAGCTGAGGTCTGCCATACAGTTCTAAAACTTTACGTGCTACCAGTCCTCCTTGTTGGTTGATTGAAGGTTTGAAGTCGTCGATCGAGGAGGTGGCGACAGTCACTCATTGTCAGCCGTCGCTGTTGCAGAAGCTGGATGTTGGCGCGCCTTCTTCTCAACACGGTCTCCAGCCGAAACGGGCTCTTGATGTGTGCCAGCTAACGCTCCCGTCCGCGACACCATGTCAGAGGCTAACATAGCAAGTCGAGTGCAATTACGTGCTGCCAAACCCCGAAAGTGCGGCAACTCGCGCGAGCGTCACACAACACACCTGCTCATCCGCACTACTCCAGCCAGACTCTGCTCTGCTTGCACTCTGCGCGGCAGAGTTAACACTTTCAAAGATCATAAACACTTTGGTTCTCCACACGACCTATCGATGTAATGGTTCGATAGCATAGTTTTCCCTAGGCAAGACCCAGCATAAAAATACAAATAATATTTACAAAACAAACCAATTATACATCGACATAAATGCATATATATACAAATAGTAAAACAATTACAATATACAAAGACACAGAAATGTCATATCTTTAGGTAACAAAATAAGGAAAAAAATTTATAGTACAATAGAAGGAAATTGGAGGATATGCATTTCCGGCGTACCGGAGGAGCTGCACTCCTGCGTTTGTTTTTACCTCCTTATTTTACGATATTTTAAACCAGCATCCCGACCATGTACCAGTATTTACGGATGGCTCTAAACAGGGGGACTGTTGGTTGTGCTGTTGTTTTCCCTGATCGAGTCATCAAGTTACGGTTTCCTGCGGCGTTTACCATCTTTGATGCCGAATTGTTTGCGATCTTGCGGGCATTGGAGCAGATGAGATGTGTTCCCAGTCTTAAGTTTCTCATCTGTTCTGACTCCCTGAGTGCCCTTCAGACCATGCAACATTTGTACCCAGTGGACACAGTCGTCCAGAACATCCATGATGCCCTACTCCACCTGCAACGGCGGGGGAAGGAGGTTTCTTTCTGCTGGGTGCCGGGGCACGTGGATATTAGGGGAAATGAACTGGCGGATGTGGCTGCCAAAGATGTATGTTCCCGCCCTCACGTTGTTGAATGTGCCGTCCCCCTCCACGCTGTTACCTCCCTTTTGCGTTTTCGTGTTTTGTGTCAATGGGAAGAGGAGTGGCTGGCAGTCGGTGAAAATAAACTGCATCTGGTCAAGTCCACCACGCAGCCATGGCGTATGTCCTACCAGTCATGCGGGTGGGATGAGGTTCTCCTCACTCGCCTCCGCATCGGGCACAGTTCCTTAACGCATGGTTTTTTACTCCGGCGAGAGGAGCCCCCAATCTGCAGTGCTTGTGGCATCCAGATTACTGTCCGCCACATTTTACTTGACTGTCTTTTATTCTCTGACCAGAGGGCGGTAGTTTCCTTGCCACCAGATTTTCCCTCTATTTTGCAAGACGACGCAACGACTGTGGTTAAGGTCTTACGGTTTTGTGTCCTATCCAATTTGTTGCCTCAGATTTTAGGGAGAGGATTTTAATGTGCTGCTGGGTGACTGGCTCACCCAGGTTTTAGGTAAGAGATCCGCCAGTCACGATTACTTTGTTTCACTTCGATTTCTGTTCTCTTTTCCTTGTGTTTCATTTCCTTTTTTAGTGTGTTTCTTCTCCTCTTGTTTTGCCTCTGTATGTGAGGATTTGGAACTGCGTCCGATCTGTGTCTTTTAGCCGTTCTCCTTGTTCGCTGTCCGTCTTCGTCCCTTCACACACACACACACACACACACACACACACACACCATAGAGTAGGGAGATAGGTGCAGAAGGAGCATAGCGTAGTGTCTGACAAGGATATTGCAGAGATTGGGAGGGCAAGGAAAAGCTACTCTAGGTGTGGTTGACAAAATCTTAGACAGAATGGATTTCATTTCTGGGCATTATTTTAGGAAGTCATGGCCTTGTTGAAGTAGCTGATTAATACATTTAAGACAGCATAATCCACTGTGGTGCTTGACTGACAGGAGTATGTTAGTGCAGTTGTATGCCAGCTGACTGACACCTCCATGTGCAGCATCTGCCATTGAGATCCCATCCCTGTGATCCAGACTGACCTGCAATCCCTCCGAGAAATTTCAGGCCCCTCACAAGGACTTATACCTCAATCTATAGAACTTCTTACCCCACCCAAACCGCGGACCCCCCACCTTTTTTCTAAGACCCACAAACCCAATTGTCTTGGCTGTTCTATAGCTGCTGGCTTCAAAGCACCCACTGAACATATATCTGCCTTAGTTGATAAACACCTGGTACCCGTAGTACAAAGACTTCCCTCTTATATTAAAGATACCAACTGAAATCCATACCCGTTTCACTCCCACCACATACCTTGCTTGTCACCATTAGTGCCATCCCCCTTTATACCAACATCGCCCACGTACATGATCTGTCTGCTGCTGAATATTTCTTCAGTCAACACCCACTAGATTCCAAATCTATGACATCCTTATTGCTCACATAAGTCAAATTTATACTTACCAACAATTACTTCACCTTTGAGGAACAGATATAAAATCAGATCTGGGGTACAGCCATGGGAACCAGGATGGCTGCTAACTATGCCAACGTTTTCATGGGTTGCTTGGGGGAGGGGGGGGGGGGGGCGGACCTTTCCTGGGGTCCATAAGTCTTCAGCCTCTGGTTTGGTTTGGTTTAGATACATTGATGACATCTTTGCTATATGGACTCGTGGTGAGGCTGACCTGTCAAAATTCCTGGAATCTGTAAATATCTTCTCCCAATTAAATTTCACATGGTCCTATTCCAAACCCCATGCCACTTTCCTTGATATTGGTCTCATCCTCTCTGAAGGTCAGGTACGCACTTCCGTCCACATCAGACCTACTAACAAATAACAGTACTTACATTTTGACAGTTGCCATCCTTTCCATGTCAAATGTTCTCTCCCATACAACCTTGGCATTTGAGGCAAAGATTTCACTAAGGAAGACACCGTGGTGGGCCAGGGAATAGTACTGACAGAGATCTTGGGTACAGTATAGAGTGTCACCTGGTGAAGATTGCATCAGCGTCGAAGCATAGTAGTGCTGAGATTGTATCTGTCCTTGGGTGCCATGACCAACTTCATTTGAACTCTTCTGTCAAGAGAGTTAATTTGGAGTTGGAACGGCTGCTTATGTCAGGTGCAGGGTCACACATTGGTGTGGTTCCTGTTGATTCTCAATATACTAGAAATGGCCTTCATATCAACAGGAAAGGGAAGAGTAAACTGGCAGGGAAAATAGTAGGAAAGTTAAAGGGGGGAGACACTGTTATGAGTGATAAAATACCAGTGGTTATAGAGTTCAGAAAAGACCCTTTTTAGGGTAGGGAGGACAGAAAGAAACCAAGTTTTAAGAGAGGTTAAGATTGAGATAAACCTTCAGTTTGAGAAAGAAACCAAAACACATAATTCTAGCTTATGACATCAGTATAAACAGCTGCTGGTTAAGAATTTTCAGCAATCAGCAGAAATTTCAACTCTACCCAATTATAACTCAGTCAGTATGAAATGTCAGCTATCTTTATGCATCAAAATATTCGAGGACTGAGATATAAAATTAATGAATTAATTATCTGTATAGATGAATTAGAGTCCTCAAACCCAGCTGACATAATCTGCCTCTCTAAACATCATGTGACCACTGGTAAAGAACTTTTAAGTGTTACAGGATTTAGGTTAGCATTTCACTAATGTAGAGCAGAAATGGAGAAATGAGGAGTTGCCACATTCATCAGGAACTGTCATAAATTTAAGAACATAGACATTCATAAATTTTGCCTAGAACAGCATGTGGAAGCATATGCAACAGAAGTAGAATTTCACAAAAAATCCTTCATAATATGAAGTGTATATCAAGCACCCTCAGGTAACTTTAATCTGTTCATAAACCACCTTGAAGCTGTACTGGCCCATTTAACAGCCAAAAACAAAGAAATAGTGGTAGCTGGTGACTTCAATTTAGATTTCCTTAAAGACTCTCCCAATAATAACTTATTTGAGTTCGTAACAGCATCATTCAACTTAATTCCCACTGTAAAGTTCCCCACTAGGGTAGCCAGTTGCTCACAAACAGCTATTGATAATATCTTTATAGAAAAGTCCAATGGACAAAATTATATTACAAAACCAAAAGTCATTGGCCTCTCAGGCCATGACATGCAGTTCTTTCTGTTAAATGTTAATACTGAACAGGTTATAAAATCTGTTAAATCTGAGCTCAAGAAGATAATCAATAAGCCAAAAATTGATTATTTTAGGACACTCCTCTGAGACATTCACTGGAGTGACATTTACAGTGCTCATGGCATGAATGAAAAATATAACACTTTTGGTAATAAAGTGCTTACCTTATTTGAACACTGTTTTCCCCCAAAACCAACCAAGGTTAGAGCAAAGTCTATAAAGAAGCCATGGATTACTCAAGTAATAGAGGTATCTTGTAAAACAAAAACAAAACTGTATCTGTCAATCCGAAACAGTTCTGATGTTGATGCTATAGCACATTACAAGAAATACTGCAAAATATTAAAGACTGTAATACGGACATCAAAGCAAATATATTACAAGGAAAAGACAGTCACAGTATGGGATATTGTGAAGGAGGAGACTGGTAGAACCAGACATGAAGAGGGACAAATAGCGTTAAGAGTAAATTATACATTGGTGACAGATGTGTATAGTGTTGCAGAACTTTTTAACAAACATTTTATAACTGTTACTGAAAATGTGGGGTGGTCAGGTTCTGTAGATGCTGTTATGGAATACCGTACCCCTGACCAGACATTTCAAGTAACTTCCATAATATGAATTTTACTCTCACTACACCAGCAGAAGTAATGTCCATCATAAAATCTTTAAAATCAAAAACATCTAGTGGGTATGATTAAATATCAACAAAGTTAATTAAAGAATGTGATTCTGAGTTAAGTAACATATTAAGCTATCTGTGTAGCCACTCTTTTATCAGTGGAATATTTCCTGAGCGATTGAAATATGCTGAAGTTAAGCCACTGTTTAAGAAGGGAGATGAAGAAACAGCATCAAATTTCCATCCAATTTCACTTTTGCCAGCATTCTCAAAAATTTTAGAAAAGGTAATGAGTAATGTACAAATGGCTTTGTAACCATCTTATCACAAATAACATACTGTCAAAGTCACAGTTCGGATTTCTAAAGGGTTGTGATATTGAGAAGGCTCTCTACACTTACAGTGAAAATGTACTCAATTTATTAAGCAAAAAACTGCAGGCAACTGGTATATTTTGTGACCTGTTTGACTGGGTAAATCACAATAACCTTTTTAAGTAAATTAGAATGTTATGGTGTTACAGGAAATGCTGCAAAATGGTTCAAATCTTATATCTCTGGCAGGAAACAAAGGGTGTTATTAGGAAAGAGACAAGTATTAAGCTATCAGGCATCATCCAACTTGGATCCAATTACATGTGGGGTCCCACAAGGTTCCATCTTAGGGCCCTTATGTTTTCTTGTGTATATCAATGACCTTTCATCAGTAACATTACCACATGACAAGTTTGTTTTGTTTTCCAATGATACAAACATTGCAATAAATAGTAAATGAAGTTTAGTCTTAGAAAGATCAGCTAATAAAATATTTGTGGACATTAATAACTGGTTCCTAGTCAATTCTTTGTCCCTAACTTTGAAAAAGCACACTACATGCAGTTCAGAACTCGTAAGGGGTGTCTCACAAGTATATGCCTAACATACAGTGACAAGCAGGTTGAAGAAGTGAACAGTGTTAAATTTTTGGGATTACAGCTTGATAATAAATTCAACTGGGAGGAGCACACCACAGAACTGCTGAAGCATCTTAACAAATCTCTATTTGCAGTGTGAATTATGTCAGACAGAGAGAATATAAAAATGGCATACTATGCTTACTTTCATTCTGTAATGCCATTGTTGTTGTTGTTGTGGTCTTCAGTCCTGAGACTGGTTTGATGCAGCTCTCCATGCTACTCTATCCTGTGCAAGCTTCATCATCTCCCAGTACCTACTGCAACCTACATCCTTCTGAATCTGCTTAGTGTATTCATCTCTTGGTCTCCCCCTACGATTTTTACCCTCCACACTGCCCTCCAATACTAAATTTGTGATCCCTTGATGCCTCAGAACATGTCCTACCAACCTGTCCCTTCTTCTTGTCACATTGTGCCACAAACTCCTCTTCTCCCCAATTCTATTCTGTACCTCCTCATTAGTTATGTGATCTACCCATTTAATCTTCAGCATTCTTCTGTAGCACCACATTTTGAAAGCTTCTATTCTCTTCTTGTCCAAACTATTTATTGTCCGTGTTTCACTTCCATGCATGGCTACACTCCATACAAATACTTTCAGAAATGACTTCCTGACACTTAAATCTATACTCGAAGTTAACAAATTTCTCTTCTTCAGAAACGCTTTCCTTGCCATTGCCAGTCTACATTTTATATCCTCTCTACTTCGACCATCATCAGTTATTTTGCTCCCCAAATAGCAAAACTCCTTTACTATTTTAAGTGTCTCATTTCCTAATCTAATACCCTCAACATCACCCGACTTAATTCGACTACATTCCATTATCCTCGTTTTGCTTTTGTTGATGTTCATCTTATATCCTCCCTTCAAGACACTGTCCATTCCGTTCAACTGCACTTCCAAGTCCTTTGCTGTCTCTGACAGAATTACAATGTCATCGGCGAACCTCAAAGTTTTTATTTCTTCTCCATGGATTTTAATACCTCTCCGAATTTTTCTTTTGTTTCCTTTACTGCTTGCTCAATATACAGATTGAATAACACCGGGGAGAGGCTACAACCCTGCCTTACTCCCTTCCCAACCACTGCTTCCCTTTCATGTCCCTCGACTCTTATAACTGCCATCTGGTTTCTGTACAAATTGTAAATAGCCTTTCGCTCCCTGTATTTTACCCCTGCCACCTTTAGAATTTGAAAGAGAGTATTCCAATCAACATTGTCAAAAGCTTTCTCTAATTCTACAAATGCTAGAAACGTAGGTTTGCCTTTCCTCAATCTTTCTTCTAAGATAAGTCGTAAGGTCAGTATTGCCTCACGTGTTCCAGTATTTCTACAGAATCCAAACTGATCTTCCCCGAGGTCGGCTTCTACTAGTTTTTCCATTCATCTGTAAAGAATTCGTGTTAGTATTTTGCAGCTGTGGCTTATTAAACTGATTGTTCAGTAATTTTCACATCTGTCAACACCTGCTTTCTTTGGGATTGGTGGTGTTGTATTCTTCTTGAAGTCTGAGGGTATTTCGCCTGTTTCATACATCTTGCTCACCAGATGGTAGAGTTTTGTCAGGACTGGCTCTCCCAAGACTGTCAGTAGTTCTAATGGAATGTTGTCTACTCCTGGGGCCTTGTTTCGACTCAGGTCTTTCAGTGCTCTGTCAAACTCTTCACGCAGTATCGTATCTCCCATTTCATCTTCATCTGCATCCTCTTTCATTTCCATAATATTGTCCTCAAGTACATTGCCCTTGTATAGACGCTCTATATACTCCTTCCACCTTTCTGCTTTCCCTTCTTTGCTTAGAACTGGGTTTCCATCTGAACTCTTGATGTTCATACAAGTGGTTTTTTTTTCTCCAAAGGTCTCTTTAATTTTCCTGTAGGCAGTATCTATCTTACCCCTAGTGAGATAAGCCTCTACATCCTTACATTTGTCCTCTAGCCATCCCTGCTTAGCCATTTTGCACTTCCTGTCGATCTCGTTTTTGAGACGTTTGTATTCCTTTTTGCCTGCTTCATTTACTGCATTTTTATATTTTCTCCTTTCATCAATTAAATTCAATATTTCTTCTGTTACCCAAGGATTTCTACCAGCCCTCGTCTTTTTACCTATTTGATCCTCTGCTGCCTTCACTATTTCATCCCTCAAAGCTACCCATTCTTCTTCTATTGTATTTCTTTCCCCCGTTCCTGTCAATTGTTCCCTTATGCTCTCCCTGAAACTCTGTACAACCTCTGGTTCTTTCAGTTTATGCAGGTCCCATCTCCTTAAATTCCCACCTTTTTGCAGTTTCTTCAGTTTTAATCTACAGGTCATAACCAATAGATTGTGGTCAGAGTCCACATCTGCCCCTGGAAATGTCTTACAATTTAAAACCTGGTTCCTAAATCTCTGTCTTACCATTATGTAATCTATCTGATACCTTTTAGTATCTCCATGGTTCTTCCATGTATACAACCTTCTATCATGATTCTTAAACCAAGTGTTAGCTATGATTAAGTTGTGCTCTGTGCAAAATTCTACCAGGCGGCTTCCTCTTTCATTTCTTAGCCCCAATCCATATTCACCTACTATGTTACCTTCTCTCCCTTTTCCTACACTCGAATTCCAGCCACCCATAACTATTAAATTTTCGTCTCCCTTCACTATCTGAATAATTTCTTTTATTTCATCATACATTTCTTCAATTTCTTCGTCATCTGCAGAGCTAGTTGGCATATAAACTTGTACTACTGTAGTAGGTGTGGGCTTCGTATCTATCTTAGCCACAATAATGCGTTCACTATGCTATTTGTAGTAGCTTACCCGCATTCCTATTTTCCTATTCATTATTAAACCTACTCCTGCATTACCCCTATTTGACTTTGTGTTTATAACCCTGTAGTCATCTGACCAAAAGTCTTGTTCCTCCTGCCACCGAACTTCACTAATTCCCACTATATCTAACTTTAACCTATCCATTTCCCTTTTTAAATTTTCTAACCTACCTGCCCGATTAAGGGATCTGACATTCCACGCTCCGATCCGTAGAACGCCAGTTTTCTTTCTCCTGATAACGACATCCTCTTGAGTAGTCCCCGCCCGGAGATCCGAATGGGGGACTATTTTACCTCCGGAATATTTTACCCAAGAGGACGCCGTCATCATTTAATCATACAGTAAAGCTGCATGCCCTCGGGAAAAATTATGGCCGTAGTTTCCCCTTGCTTTCAGCCGTTCGCAGTACCAGCACAGCAAGGCCGTTTTGGTTATTGTTACAAGGCCAAATCAGTCAATCATCCAGACTGTTGCCCTTGCAACTACTGAAAAGGTTGCTGCCCCTCTTCAGGAACCACATGTTTGTCTGGTCTCTCAACAGATACCCCTCCGTTGTGGTTGCACCTACGGTACGGCTATCTTTATCGCTGAGGCACGCAAGCCTCCCCACCAACGGCAAGGTCCATGGTTCATGGGGGGATGCCATATGGGATTATTTTTTTGGGTAATTCATCAAGCCAAGCTAAAGTTTTCTGGGCACAAAAATGTGCAATAAGAGTTATATGTGGTGTGAACTCAAGAACATCCTGCAGAAGCCGGTTTAGGGAACTAGGTATACTAACTACTGCTTCCCAATATATTTACTCCTTAATGAAATTTGTCATTAAAAATATATGACTTTTTCAAACCAACAGCTCAGTTCATGGAATCAATACTGGAAATAAGAATAATCTTCACAAGGATTTAAAGTCACTTATTCTTGTACAATAGGGTGTGCTTTATTTAGGAATACACATTTTCAATAACTTGCCAGCAGTCATAAAAACCTTAACAACCAATGAAATTCAGTTTAAGAGAAGCCTAAAGGATTTATTGGGTGCCAACTCCTACTCCATTGATGAATTTCTCAGTAGAACCAACTGATTTGTTTGTGTGTGTGTGTGTGTGTGTGTGTGTGTGTGTGTGTGTGTGTGTGTGTGTGTGTGTGTAAGTACAATCTAACTTCTACACCATTTCAGTGTATTACCTCACAAATAAAAAAATAATAATTTTAAATTCAATGCATTAATGTGATCTTAGTAAATGAGTGTTTGTAAAACGATTCTTTCATATAGTGTTCATTAAAAAAAATTACAATCACTCCACTTGGGACCTGTGGAAGGTACATTAGCTTATTTGTTTCAGTTATAAATATTTGTCATGTATTATAGTTTTTCTGACATGTTCTACATCCTGGAGTACCTTCTCACTATCACCAGTTGGAATGAAAGTAAATCTAATCTAATCTATTTGGTTGGATACAGACTCCTTACAGCAATACACCACCACTCTCACTTCAGCCTTCACTGGACGTAATTATCCCAACAGCGTAGTTCAAGAGCGATTTCCTGGGCCATCACTTCCAATCCTGGTACTGCTGATCCTTCCAAAAAACAACTTCGGAGTACACCACTTTCCACCCAATATTATCCTGGTCTTGAATGTATTTATCAGCTACTTTGGCAAGGCCATGACTTCCTAAAATCATGCCCCGAAATGAGATCCATTTTGTCTCGGATTTTGCCCACCACAACTAGAATAGCTTTTTGTTACCCTCCCAATCTGTGCAATATCCTTGTCAGACACTGTGCTCCTTCTGCACCCATCTCCCTACCCTGTGGCGCCTATCCCTGTGCCCGTCCCTGCTGCAAGACTCGCCCTATGCACCCTCCTACCACCACCTATTCCAGCCCCATAACTAGCAAAATACATGCCATCAAAGGGAGAGTCACTTGTGAAATGACACATGTCATATACCAGTTGTTGTGCAAACATTGTTCGACCTCTTGCATCAGCGTGGTTACCACCCAGTTATCAGTCAGAATGAATGGGCATAGGCAGAGGGTGCATATAGGCAGCACACAATATCCTGTTGCAGAGTATGCTGTACAATATGCCAGTCACGACTTCGGTGCCTGTTTCACCAAACACCATCTGCCCCCCCCCCCCCAGATGCCAGTTTCTCAGACCTCCACAAATGGGAACTAGCACTACATGTCCTTGTCCTTGGTTCTCACCACCCACCTGGCCTTAATTTACAGTAATCCCTCCTGTCTCACCATTTGTTCACAGTAATACTCCTTTCTTCACTCCATTTCAGTTTTCTAAGGCTTTCATTTTCTCACTTGCCTATTTTTCACCGTCTCCCCTCCCATCTTTGTTACATACAATGCACTTAGCTTTTCACTCTTATTAACTCTTGCACGTTGTTTTATTAGTAATCTTTGTCTTGCATACTACCCTGTCTTCCACCTTTAAGCTCTCAGGATTTCAAATCTCGTTCGGTGCAGTCCCCAAGAAGCAGGCTTTCCTTCTCATCCCGTCCAGCAAGTCTCCCCTGACCTGCGGTTGTGAATTACTTTTCTGAACTGTACCGCTTTCCCTACACCTCTCCAGTCCTTTTCCTTCACATCTCTTCCTTCCCCTTTAACTCTTCTGCCAGAAGAAGGAACCACTGGTTTCAAAAGCTTGTAAAAGTTAAACCCTTCTGTGTGTGTGTTCCCCTGGTGCTGCTTGATGAGTAGATTTTTTAACTATCCATTTACATTGTATGACCTATATACTTTGTTTTATATAAGCATCACACCCACGTGTAGGAGGGAAAATAAGGGAACCAGTGGAAAAATGCTCCTGTCGGAATACAAAAAAGGTGAATATGTTCCTCAGCTACCTCAATCCTCATTCTGCCTTCCTCACCAAAAATTTTGGCATATGAACCTACTCATGTTCTTTGAACACAGAACATTCTAAAACCTTTTACCCAGTCTCTTTTTGTAGTTAAGTCTTCTTAATCAGCATCTCTCTCATACAGCCACTATGTACATCTCTCTCTCTCTCTCTCTCTCTCTCTCTCTCTCTCTCTCTCTCTCTCTCACTGTCTCCTTTTTCTCCTGCTGATTTAGAGTATATCATACTGCCACTGTCTCCCTTCTCACTTACACTGTCTCCTTTTGTCTTTTCTTTTCTACTGTCACTGTCTCCACCATACTTCAGCAGCTCAAAAATTCTGGGGTCAAAATTATTTTTCCCCCTATACCCATATGTTTAAAATTTTGGCCCAAGTATGTCCTCCCATACACTGACATGTTAAAGTTTGCTGGTCTGGGAGGGCCCAGACCCACAGAAGCCTATATAAGGTTTCCACTCATCTTTATTTTTCATTTCTACTATCTCCTCTCTCTTTTGCTTCCACCACTTCTGTCTCCATCC
Organism: Schistocerca serialis cubense; assembly: GCF_023864345.2. NCBI lineage: Eukaryota > Metazoa > Arthropoda > Insecta > Orthoptera > Acrididae > Schistocerca > Schistocerca serialis. Next base: position 521,855,937 of record NC_064638.1, read on the forward strand.
ATCTCTCCTTCACATTTGCTGCCACTGTCTCTTACTGACCATCAATATCACTTCTCTCACTGGATCCCACCGCTGTCCTCTTCATCCATCTCTACTTCTCTTTTACTGTCACTTTCTCCCTACCATTCTCAATGTCTCCTCTCTCTTCCTCTGCCACTAGCACTGTCTTCTCTCACTTCCATTGTCACTGTTTCTCTGTTACTCTATTTTGGCACAAAAAAGCTCAAATATGTTTGCTTGCCAAAATTTTTGGTGAGGATAGCAGAATGAGAACTGAGGCAGCTGGTTCCTCACTTTTCTGTCAGAGTCTTTAAAAGAGGAACATGTTTGCTTTTTTGTGCTCTGATGGAGCATTTTTCTCCTGGTTTGTAGATACTTCAATATTGATATGAGAAAATAATCATAACCAACACAATAGTTTGAAGATGAAGTTCCAGTATTGCCAAGAGACACATTTAAAGTGTGAAACCAATTGTGCTGTTTTAACTATGAGTTCCTTCCTCAGTGAGGAAAGAGTTATAGTTTAGGAAAGTATAGACCAGAGGAGAATGTCAGTCAGACATGTAGGATGAAAGGGCTTCCCTGTTGTGATGTTAAGAGAAAAACAAGGGGGAGGCATAACAGATCACAGGATGTGAAAGACAGTGTATTGGCTTGCACTATGCCATCTTCAGTCCAGCCATGATTTGAGGTCAGAGTGAGAAGTATATATTGACAGAGGAAGAGAAATGATAAATGACATGAATAGTGCCTCTGAAAACTGGTAAAAAAGTAGAGTGACAGGAGAGGCAGAATGAAGCTAAAAAAGGAATAAAGAAAATAATATATTAAAGAAGTAAATGTAATATATAATAATAAATAATTATGAAAACAATGGGAGGATTGTATGTTAACAAAGGTGAAGTCCAGGAAGGCGGCAGAATGTGAGGATATGTTGTAAAATAAGTTTACATCTCCAGAGTTCAGGGAAACTAGTATCGAATGGATGGAAACAGTTAATCCACGTGGTGGATCAGGCATTCAGATCTTTTGAGTCATGTCATGTCTGGGAGTCTCAGAGGTACACAGTTTTCTGTGCCCATTCAGTCAGTTTGATGGTGGTGATTCATATATAAAATGCCTTGCAGTGAACAAATGTAAATTCATGAGCAACATGAATGGTTTTGTATGATTATTTGCCTTTTATGTTGTAAGGTTAACCAGTGGCAGAGCTGAAGTAGATGGTAGTGGGTGGATGCATAGGGCAGTTGAATGATTGCAGGGGTAGGAACCTTGGGATAGGTGCATGTTGTTGTTGTGGTCTTCAGTCTGAAGACTGGTTTGATGCAGCTTTCCATGCTACTCTATCCTGTGCAAACCTCTTCATTTCCAAATAACTACTGCAACTCACAACCTTCTGAATCTCCTTACTGTATTCTTCTCTTGGTCTCCCTCTATGAGATTTAACCTGCGCACTTCCCTCCAATACTAAATTGGTGATCCTTGACATCTCAGAATGAGTCCTGCCAACTGATCTCTTCTAGTGAGGTTGTTCCACAAATTTCTTTTCTCCCCAGTTCTGTTCAGTACCTCCTCATTAGTTATGTGATCTCCACATCTGATCAGCATTCTTCTGTAGCGCCACATTTTAAAAGCTTCTATTCTCTTCTTGTCTAAACTGTTTATCATCCATGTTTCACTTTCATACATGGCTACACTCTATACAAATACTTTCAGAAAAGACTGCCTAACCCTCAAATCTATATTCAGTGTTAACAAATTTCTTTTCTTCAGAAACACTTTTCTTCCCATTGCCAGCCTACACTTTATATCCCCTTTACTTCGGCCATTATCAGTTATTTTTCTGCCCAACTAGCAAAGCTCTTTTAGTACTTTAAGTGTCTCATTTCCTAATATAATTCCCTCAGTATCACCTGACCTAAATCGACTGCATTCCATTATCCTCATTTTGTTTTTGTTGATGTTCATCTTATACCCACTGTTCAAGACACTGTGTATTCCATTCACCTGCTCTTCTTAGCCATTTGTTGTCTCTTACAAAATTACGATGCCCCAGCAAACCTCAAAGTTTTTATTTTGTCTCCCTGTACCTTAATTCCTTCACTAAATTTTTCTTTGTTTCCATTACTGCTTGCTCAATGTACAGATAGAATAACATTTGGCATAAGCTGCAAACATGACTCACTCCCTTCTCAATCACTGCTTCCTTTTCATGCCTCTGGACTCTTATAATTGCCTTCTGATTTCTGTACATGTTGTTAAGAGCCTTTGGTTCCCGTATCTTATCCATGCTACATTCAGAATTTCAAAGAGAGTATTCCAGTCAACAATGTCAAAAGCTTTCTCTAAGTTTACAAATGCTATAAACATAGCTTTACCTTTCCTTAACCTATCTTCTAAGATAAGTCGTATGGTCAGCATTGCCTTGCATATGCCCATATTTCTCCAGAATCCAAACTGATTTTCCCCAAGATTGACTTCTACCAGTTTTTCCATTCTTCTGTAAAGAATTTGTGGTAGTATTTTGCAACCGTGACTTATAGTTCGATGTTATTCACACTTGCCAGCACCTGCTTTCTTTAGTACTAGAATTACTGAACTCTTCTTTAAGTCTAAGTGTATTTTGCATTACTCATATATCTTACATGCCAGATGGAAGAGTTTTGTCATGGCTGGCTCTCCCAAGGCTATCAGTAGGTCTGACAGAATGTCTCTACTTCCAAGGCCTTTTTTTGAGTTAGTACAGAGCCTCAAATTACTCCTTCCAGCTTTCAACTTTCCCTTCTTTGCTTAGGACTGGTTTTTCATCTGAGCTCTTGATATTCCAAAGGTCTATTTAATTTTCCTGCAGGTCATATCTATCTTTACACCAGTGATATATGCTTCTACATTCTTACATTTGCCCTCTAGCCATTCCAGCTTAGCCATTTTGCACTTCCTGTAAGTCTCATTTTTTAGACATTTGTACTTCCTTTCATCTGCTTCATTTGCTGTATTTTTATATTTTCTCGTTACGTCAGTGACATTCAGTATATCCTGTGTTATTCAAGGATGTCTACTAGGCCTTGTTTTATACCTATTTGATTCTGTGCTAGCTTCACTATTTCATCCCTCAAAGCTGCCTGCTTGTCTTTACCGTATTCCTTTTCCTTGTTCTAGTCAGTCAGTGCCCAATGCTCCCTCTGAAACTCTCAGCAACCTTTGGTCCTTTCAGCTTATTCAGGTTCAATCTCCTTAATTTCCTATCTTTTTGCAATTTCTTTAGTTTTAATCTACATTTCATAACAAGTAAATTGTAGTCAGAGTTGACATCTGCTCCTGGAAGTGTCTTACAATTTAAAATCTGGTCCCAAAATCTCTGTCTTACCATAATATAATCAATCTGAAACCTCCAAGTGTCTCCATGTCTCTTCCACATGTACAACCCCCTTTCATGATTCTTAAACCACTTGTTAGTTATTGTTAAATTACGCTTCGTGCAAAATTCTACCAGGCAGCTTCCTCTTTCACCCCTTTCTCCCAGTCCACATTCACTTACTGTTTTTCCTTCCCTTCATTTTCTGCTATTGAACTCCAGTCCTTCATCACTGTTATATTTTTGTTTCTTGTATAATTTTTTGTATCTCGACATACATATCTTCAATCTCTTCGTTGTCTCTGGAGCTAGTTGGCATATAAACTTGTACTACAGTGGTGGACATGAGCTTTGTGTCTACCGTGGCTATGATGATGCATTCACTACGCTGTTTATAGTATCTTATCTGTGTTCCCATTTTGTTATTCATTGTTAAACCTACTCCTGCATTACCCCATTTTGATTTTGTATTTATAACCTGGAATTTATGTGATCAAAAGTCCTGTTCCTGCTCCACTGAAATTCACTAATTCCTGAACTTCACTAATTCCTACTGCTTCAACCTATCCATTTCCCTTTTTAAATTTTCTAACCTAGCTGTCTGATTGAAGGATCTAATGTTCCATACTTTGATACATAGAAAGCCTGTTTTGTTTTTCCTCATGATGACATCCTCCTGAGTAGGCCCCTGCTGGAGATCCAAGTAAGGGCTTATTTTACCTCTGGAATATTTTACCCAAGAAGATGCTATTATCATTTAACCATATAGTAGAGCTGTATGCCCTTGGGAAAAGTTACAGTGGTAGTTCCCACCTGTCTTTCAGCCATTCGCAATATCAACACAGAAGGGCAGTTTGGTCGATGTTACAAGACCGGAATAATCAATCATGCAAACTGATGCCACTGCAACTACCAAAAAGCCTACTGCCCCTCTTCAGGAACCATACTTTTGTCTGGCCTGGTTGCATCTGCGGTACAGCTATCTGTATCACTGAGGCATGGAAGCCATCCCATCAAAGACAAGGTCCATGATTCATGGGGGGAGGGGGGGGATAGGTATTATGGTTTAGGAATGTCATATGGCTTAACTGATATAAAGCAGAGATGAGGAGGACAACAGAAGGTGGCAGTGGGTGATGTGGGGAAAAGATAAGGTAGAAAGGATCTCACTTCAGGATTCGACTTGAGAAAGTTATAGTCTTGTTAGAGTGATTTATTGAGGCATTCAAAGCCTGGATGGTACAGGGTGAGGAGGAGAGTGGTTGGGGAGGGGGTTGCTTCTGAATGTTTTGGAAGTGAGTATTGTGTTAGTGAGAGAAATTTGTTTGTGGATGAAATATCAAGGTTGGCAGTGGGAGAGGAAAGTTTAGGTAAGATTGTGGGTGTTGGTGTTGAGATAATCAATGGTAGAGCTGAAATGTGTGCCACAGATGCATACACTGTAAGAAAGGCAGCATTTAATGGGGAAGGCATTACAGTTGTCAGAGTGCAGGTATTGTTGCTCTTTGGTATGTTTTATATGGAATAGAGTAGGTTGAGCGCTTCAGTGAGATGGAAATAGGTGTCAAGGAGGGTTGCTTTGGGCTTGAAATAAAACCAAGAGAATTTGAATCGGGAAAAGTAGTTACGCTGTTCCAGGAAGAGAAAGGGTTATTCTTCACCATGAGTGTAGACCACAAAGATATCATTAGTGTTTGTGTATCAAGCCTGGGAGCCCATCCCAGCCGCTAGGCCTTGACAGATTTCACTTCAACACAATAATGAAAGGATGGGCGTAGGACAAAGCCATCCTCATTGCCATAGGGGTCCCCCCTGACAGTTAAGTTATTGGTAAGGATGAAGTTGACTAACTTGACAATAAACGAGGTACCAGAGAGAGGTAGTGTTCCAGGGATGGCGGGTTGTGTGGATGTGACAAGTGGGAAAAGTAAGGTTGCATTAATAGTGACACAGGGAGTTCCAGATGGGGGAGGGGGAGAATGGTTTTGAGATGTTTTATGCAGTATGAATGGCTCTGGGTGATGGGTTGTAGGTGCTGGTCTATCGTGATTGAGGTGGATTTGGGGGTGCTTCAGAACCAACTACACACATCAAAAAAAGTTTTGCATCATCCCGGTTCTCAGAACTCCTGGAGATACATGTTGACTATGGATATTGTAACACAGACACAGTCCCTTTGACTGTTCAGAGATGTCACTAAACCTGCCCAAAGATGTAAATAACCATGCATGTGCAGTGCCAATTAGACTGAGGGGACCCAACAGCTTTTCAGTTCCAGTCATTCCACCAGGAAGGAGGTACACGGCTCATGTTGTCTGTAGTTCAATCATGCCTAGACAGTCAATACCATGGTTCAATTGCGTCTGCATTGTTACTTTGTGCCAGGGAAGTGTCCAGGCATCTCAGAGTGAACCAAAGCGATGTTCTTCGGACATGGAGAAAATACAGAGAGACAGGAACTGTCAATGACATGCCTCACTCAACCGCCCAAGGGCTACTACTGCAGTGGATGACCACTACCTATGGATTATGGCTTGGAGAGACCCTGACAGCAATGCCATCATGTTGAATGATGCTTTTTGTGCAGCCACAGGACATTATGTTAAGACTCAAACCATGTGCAACAGGCTGCATGATGCACAACTTCACTTCCGACGTCCATGGCAAGGCACATCTTTGCAACCACGACACCATGCAGCGTGGTACAGATGGGAGACAATCTGAGCAGCTCTCTTAGGTTGTTCACAGATGATGCTGTAATTTACCATGTAGTAAGGTCATCCGAAGACCAGTATCAGTTGCAAAGCGATTGCTGTATGGTGTGGCAGTTGACGCTAAATAATGAAAAGTGTGGGGTGATCCACATGAGTTCCAAAAGAAATCCGTTAGAATTCGATTACTCGATAAATAGTACAATTCTCAAGGCTGTCAATTCAACTAAGTACCTGGGTGCTAAAATTACAAACAACTTCAGTTGGAAAGACCACATAGATAATATTGTGGGGAAGGTGAGCCAAAGGTTTAGTTTCATTGGCAGGACACTTAGAAGATGCAACAAGTCTACTAAAGAGACAGCTTACACTACACTCGTTCGTCCTCTGTTAGAATATTGCTATGCGGTGTGGGATCCTTACCAAGTGGGACTGACGGAGGACATCGAAAGGGTGCAAAAAAGGGCAGCTCATTTTGTACTATCATGTAATAGGGGAGAGAGTGTGGCAGATATGATACACGAGTTGGGACGGAAGTCATTAAAGCAAAGACGTTTTTCGTCGCGGCGAGATCTATTTACAAAATTTCAGTCACCAACTTTCTCTTCCGAATGCGAAAATATTTTGTTAAGCCCAACCTACATAGGTAGGAATGATCACCAAAATGAAATAAGAGAAATCAGAGCTCGAACAGAAAGGTTTAGGTGTTCGTTTTTCCCGCGTGCTGTTCGGGAGTGGAATGGTAGAGAGATACTATGATTGTGGTTCGATGAACCCTCTGCCAAGCACTTAAATGTGAATTGCAGAGTAATCATGTAGATGTAGATGTAGACATGCTGAATGGACATGGAATGTCACTTATGCCTTAACCAGACAATCCTCAGGGACGTGTTTGGAGGCAACCCGGTCGGGTTGAATGCCTTAGACACACTGTCCAGCGAGTACAGCAAGGTGGTGGTTCCCTGCTGTTTTTGGGTGGCATTATGTGGGGCCGATGTATGCCGCTGGCGGTCATGGAAGGCACCGTAACAGCTGTATGACACGTGAATGCCATCCTCCGACCAATAGTGCAACCGTATCGGCAGCATATTGGCGAGGCATTCGTCTTCATGGACTACAATTTGCGGCCCCATCATACACATCTTGTGAATGACTTCCTTCAGGATAACGAGATTGCTCGACTAGATTGGCCAGGATGTTCTCCAGACATGAACCCTATCAAACATGCCTGGGATAGATTGAAAAGGGCTGTTTATGGACAACGTGACCCCACCAACCACTCTGAGGGATCTACGCTGAATCGCCATTGAGGAGTGGGACAATCTGGACCACCAGTACTTTGATGAACTTGTAGATAGTATGCCACGATGAATACAGGCATGAATCAATGCAAGAGGTACCGGTGTGTACAGCAATATGGACCACCAACTCTGAAGGTATCGCTGTATGGTCGTACAACATGCAATGTGTGGTTTTCATGAGCAATAAAAAGGGCGGAAATGATGTTTATGTGGGTCTCTATTCCAATTTTCTGTACAGGTTCTGAAACTCTTGTAACCAAGGTGATGCAAAACTTTTTTTGATGTGTGGAGAATGATCAGGATGGTTGCTGTTATGTATTTTGTGAAGTATATGAGTGATGGGGCTGCATCAGTCAGGAACATTGCAGAGTAATCATGTAGAAGTAGATGTAGGGAGTTTTATCCTTTGTCTCTTGAAGTGATATATGACTTCATCCAATTCTGTCTCTTTTAATGTTGTAGTTTTCTCAAATGAATTTGACTTTTGATACAAGAATTGTTAATACAGTGTAACTTGGTGACAACAATGTCTGCATGTACAAGTGAGGCAAGACGCTTATTGACAACATCATTATTATATTAGAAGATGTGGCTACAATGCATGTGTAGGAAATATATGATGCTTACAAACAGCTGATCTGCTTTTGCAGGACTGAAGCAGTCAAAGAAATTAGAATGATCAGTGCACAAAATGTGGACATCAATAAAACAATATTAAATTGGGAACGTTCCATTGAAATTCTACACATGCAGTGTGTAAATATCAAATATGTACATCTACATCTACATCTACATTTATACTCCGCAAGCCACCCAACAGTGTGTGGCGGAGGGCACTTTACGTGCCACTGTCATTACCTCCCTTTCCTGTTCCAGTCACGTATGGTTCGCGGGAAGAACGACTGTCTGAAAGCCTCCGTGCGCACTCTAATCTCTCTAATTTTACATTCGTGATCTCTTCGGGAGGTATAAGTAGGGGGAAGCAATATATTCGATATCTCATCCAGAAACGCACCCTCTCGAAACCTGGCGAGCAAGCTACACCGCGATGCAGAGCGCCTCTCTTGCAGAGTCTGCCACTTGAGTTTATTAAACATCTCCGTAACGCTATCACGGTTACCAAATAACCCTGTGACGAAACGCACCGCTCTTCTTTGGATCTTCTCTATCTCCTCCGTCAGACCGATCTGGTACGGATCCCACACTGATGAGCAATACTCAAGTATAGGTCGAACGAATGTTTTGTAAGCCACCTCCTTTGTTGATGGACTACATTTTCTAAGCACTCTCCCAATGAATCTCAACCTGGTACCCGCCTTACCAACAATTAATTTTATATGATCATTCCACTTCAAATCGTTCCGCACGCATACTCCCAGATATTTTACAGAAGTAACTGCTACCAGTGTTTGTTCCGCTATCATATAATCTACAATAAAGGATGATACATTTATTTCTAGTCTCATGTCATTTTCACATAGAAAATCTTGGACTGAAATTCTACAGATACAGAGTGTAAATGACAAATATGATGAATTTATTTCTAGTCACATATCATTTTAACATAGAATTCACGAAAGTAAATAAATAATGAAAACAGCAGGCTCAAATAATGTGGATCACCAGTGAAATGTTAAAACACTATACGAAGCTACAGATGCTGAGAGGGATGGGTGAAGCTTAAAAATATGAAGTGTTTAAAAGAAAATACAGTAAAATAACAGTAGAGGTGGATGCATAAATAATTACCACTGCCACAATAGACTCAAAAACAAATATATAATCAATACTGCAAGAAATGAACAAATGGATCAAACAAAGACACACGCACATCAGTTAATGAAAATAGACTGAGAAATTGGAAACATTATCTAAATCTGGTAGACAACTTAAAACAGGAAAGAAAAGAGGTCAGAAAGGAACGGTACTAAGGTATCAACAAAATCCTACAGCAACACATTCTAGAAACTAGTCACAATAGAGGAACTGAGAAAAACTGTTTAGAAACTAATAGCCAAGAAATCAGCTGGCAGTGAAATATCAAATGACATAATACAGCTGATAAATGAACAAATAATCACATCATTGCTGGTCACAGCTAACAGCTATTTCAAAAATGGAATTTTTCAAATAAAATTGAAGATAATCAGTGGTGCCATTGTACAAGAAAGAGAACAAGGAAAGACCCAATAAATTAAGAACAGTTTCATTGATATGATGTCTATCAAAAATTCTCAAAATAGTTATGTATAATTGATTAGTTGTTTTTGTGGGCAAATGTAACATTCTTATATCATTACATCGTGGTTTCAGAAATGGTAATACTATAGAATCTGCAGTTGCAAGACTGACAATGTATTTCAAACAATCATTAGGGCTATATGGGAAAGAATTTTATCTGCAATGTTTCTGGATTATTCCAAAATACTCTATACCACTGTGTGCAAAGGTCAGAAAACTGTGACATTCATGGCAAGCAGGGGAGGGGATATAGACATGAGTAGGCAACAGGAAGCAGTATGTGTTGATATTGAACACATATCAGTCAAAAATCAATGTCATCAAATATGGAATACCACAGGTTTCTGTTATGGAGCCATTGCTGTTCAGTCAGTTTTTAAATTATGTGATGTGAAAGAGAAAGAGAAGGAAAGAGACTGTTATGGGCAAATGACATGACACTACTGAATGAAGAAAAAAATGTGGAGCAGTGTGAGAGAAGAGCAAGCATCATGAAACATGACCTAGTTTTAAACCTGAAAAAGTCTGTGTGTCCAGTGTTCAGGAACAGAGAGAAGTCTTAGCATATGACTGTAAAGACAAATGAAACAAATGTGGAGAAAACAATTCTTAGTTATTGCTGTGAATAATAAGCTGAAACAGAAGCAGTATGTTTCCATAAAACCTCAGCTCTTTCATATTTACTTGTTGCCATTTGCAAACAGCTTCCGTGTACAGTCTGCAGCAGACTCCTTGAACTGTAATTGAAATATGGAGTGTCAGTATGAGGACACTCATACATAAAGGAAACAGAAAGAGTGTTCACTTAGCAAAAGAAAGTAATTAGGATGATTTTAAGTAAAAGGCCATCTGAAACCTGCAAAAATTGCTTCAATAGTCTAGGCACTTAAACTGTTACATCTTGTTACATACAAAAATACAAAAAAACAATATGAGCACATCAGACTAAAACTGCCACCCCCAGGAGAAGACATGCTAGTACCTTATAACACTACCTGTACCCTTGATAATGCCCTCAGTTTAGCAGGGAAGAGAGTTCACAAGTCTCTTCAGGTTGCTATTTGTGGCTGAAACCACTTCTGATGATTAGATGCCATAGAGCTACCAGACTACAGTGTTGTCAATTTCTGTGTTTTACTCATTGTTGCAAATGTATCAGATATTTTCTATGGAATTAAGATTGGGTAATTTTATGGGCCATTTGAAGTATTGTAAGGCATCTGAGTGCTTGTCAAACCATATGTGTGTACAGCACTGTGAATCAGATTGTTGTCATCTTAGAAGATGGAAGTGTCCACAGCATCCTCATCATGTAGATGTAGAAACAATGTGCAACAACAGGGGTCACTGAGAGTATTGAAATGAACATCTCAGTTCATATTTAAGGTAACCTGAATCAGTAGGTCCAGGTCATAGTATGAAAAACACCCTCAAATCACGAAAGTTCCCCCTCGAGCCTGAACTACAACTTCTGCATACTGACAGTTAAACACCATATTGGGCCATCAGTGCACTCAACGTATTTCATCATTTGAATAGAAGCAAAATCGCATCTTGTTGGATTACACTACACACCTCCAGTAAGCAACTGTCCAGCTTCTGAGTTATTTGAACCACTGAAGATGTGTAGGTTTATGTGACACTGTGTGTGTTATAGTCTTTCCCAAGGTATCCAACTCTGAATGTGCACTGTCTGTAGTTCCACTCACAACCATCACTCTGAACAGGTTGAGGTGAAACTCCATTCATTAATAGCATCAATTCCAGTGGGGTTTGAAAATGATTGTCATTGTCAATGTGTGACACTCATTTCCGATCCCTTGTAACATAATGTAAGAACAGTGGTTGTAAAAAAAACACTGTTCTTACATTATATTACAAGGTTGTGGGTAGAACTCCATTTTTTGCGGACATAGTTGACAGTCCGTGTTGATACACAAATAAAATAAGGAAACCTCATTCAGTGTGATCATGGGCAAATGCAAACTTGATATGTTTCTGCCATTCTCTCCTGTCTCCATGTCAATTCGACATACTGTACTGGTTCCATAAACTGAAGTGCACTTACACAGCACTTCTCTGACATTACTTTTAATCTTGACCACCTGGCTCCAGTTCTACACTACTCCAAAGTGACCAGTGTGTTCTTTGAAGGAAGCTTACTAATGTTTTGTCTGGTGAGCTTATATCACAAAAATAATTCAGTGTTTATAACAAACCCATGTCCCCACACTCACAACACATGAAGAACCAAGTAAGAAAAACACCCGATCAACTGACAATCCCAGATAAAGGCCTCGTTACTCAACTACATAACAAATCTGCCTAGGATGCTTTGCATGAAAGTAACTGTCCAAAGAAGCTGAAAGATTGAAAGATTATCTTGTGGAAAAGGAATATTACAGTAGTAAAGATTGCACAATAAATTAATTTTGCAAATGTCATTCTCTGTAATCATTAGTATTTGAATTTATAATCAAAATCAGTGTTCTTTATGAAATATGTGATACTGAATATTTTCTAGTCTTGTTATGTCCTATATTAGACATACAGTGTTATTCTAAAGGACCATATAAAAATCAAATCAAACCAAATACCATGCATGGATGTTACAGATAAGTTCCATGGGGTCAGTTTCCAAAGAAAAAACATTTCACGCTTGCTAACTTGGAGAGAAGCTCTCTAGAGCTGTACGGCTTCCACAGGTTTCCCTTCCTGGTCACAACTGATCTCAACTGACAAAGCAAATAAGATGAAAGATAAATGAATTTTATGCACAATTCCCCTCCATAAGTACCTTATATGCAGCATTGAGAGCACTAAGGTAAATGGCCTAGTCTTCCCTTTGCTGTCTTTTCTAACTCATTGTATGCTTAAGGCAATCTGCAGATCTAAATTGCTGACTCATTGTTGACTGGGTAGCAATGAATTGCACACACAGTACTGTTCTGAAAGGTCTGGAAAGTGGAGTAGACATGTGTGAATATGAACACAGGGTATACTTTTTATTACATTCAAGCATTTTTCTGTTAGACTCACTAGATGTAGATATTTTAATCATTTATTTTACACTCTTTCAAAACATATTTCTGTAGTCTTTGCTCTTTTTTAAAACTGATATTAATTTTTGACAGCAAATCCATATTTCTTACTCTTGCCAATTCAGCTATAGAAATTATTTGCTCCTCTCTCTCTCTCTCTCTCTCTCTCTCTCTCTCTCTCTCTCTCTCCTCTGTTTTCATATGCTCACAGAAATTTGAATTGAGCTGCGAGTTCAGAGCCTCTGAAAGACAAAGAAAGTGTTTCCTCCCTGGAATGGAGAGAAATAAATTCTAAGTGTTGATAAACCACTCTATCTTATAAGGATATTATGAAGAATGGTTGTTTATGAGTGGTTCCTTAAATTTATTATGTTCACATCAAAATGAATGCTAGCATTTGTCAGTGACAGCTATTGAAGGTCACAGCTGAAGAGATAAAGTCGCAGCTATTTGTAGTTAGTATATTCAGTTTTCACTTATGCATTAATGTGACACAGGTGATTAGCACTGTACAATTGGATTTGTGACTTCAACTTAACAGTGCACACATGTTCACTATATTGATACGTTATTAACGTCCTGTTTTGTTATAAGAGTTCTAATATTAATTCTAAAGAATGCATTAACTGTTTTCAAAAACAAAACACACAGTACTAAATTATCATGTGCTCATTTCTCTTTTTATTGATCTTCATAGTAATAGCTTAGTTTGTGGTAGAGACATTTGATATGAATGTGCAAGTGAATCAAATGCTGATGAGACATAAGAAATGCTTGAGTTGATATAATTTATTCACATGATAAATATAAAAAGAATACTCATGTGTACAATTTCAGAGTCTCAGATTCAGAAGTTAATACATTTAATAATTTCATTGGTACAATCACATAAAATTTTTATAATGTTCACTGATGTTGGTTATCATTGGCCATCATCATAACAACTGCAAGAAGGAGCATCAGGATGGGCAAAAGTAACACTTTGTCTCTGGTACTGGTTAACAGTACTAAACTTTATGTAATTGTGCCCATGAAAATATTAAACGTACAAACAAAAGAGTCAATCTGTCTAAATTTTTAAGCAAGACAAATACATTGCCTGGCAAGAAAAGTGAAGCATGCAGATGGTGTGGCCAGATGTCAATGTAACTTCGAATATGAATACACAATATGCGGCTTTGAAAATATTTAAAGTCGCAATTCTCCATGACATGGAGAAGGTGGCCAGAGTGCATTATTGTTGTTCATGTTTAGCGTTCTTATCAAGGTTGATAGAGCACATAAGGGGTGTGAATAAGTCCATATGTTGAGTGATCACTGCCAAGGACATGGAGATGCCATGTGTTCATGTGAAACAGTGTTACCAGCAGCTGACAGTTTGAAAGTGGTATCATTGTGGTTCTCCATTTGGCTGGTCAAATCATGCAATATTCTGCTTTGTTGGGTATTTGGATGTGGCATATGTTGGACTACATAGAACTGTGAGAGCAGAAACATATGTCGTCAAGGTTGCAGTTGTACACATCTGACCAATGCAAGGGAGTGTAACCATACTGTGCACCAAGCAGATTGTAACGCCTTCCCATCTGTGTCTGCTATGACACCCTGCAATATTCTGTCTCATCCCACACCATTTAACAGAAACTAGCAGCCTGATTAGGGAATTTTCATCCCATCCATAGGCTGCCATTAACACCACAACACAGACAGCTGTGTTTGGAGTGGAGCCTTTACTGGGACTGCTAATAAATGATGTTGCATTGTGCTCAGCAATGAATTGCTGTTCTACACTATCCTGGATGACCATATTCAGTCCGCAGCTCGTGGTCGTGCGGTAGCATTCTCGCTACCCAAGCCCGGGTTCGATTCCCGGCGGGGTCAGGGATTTTCTCTGCCTCGTCATGACTGGGTGTTGTATGATGTCCTTAGGTTAGTTAGGTTTAAGTAGTTCTAAGTTCTAGGGGACTGATGACCATAGATGTTAAGTCCCATAGTGCTCAGAGCCATTTGAACCATTGACCATATTCAGAGAGTATGTTGATGACCTTGGTAGAGCCTTGTTTTTCAAAGCTTTGGAGAGACAGAGTGGATTTATTCCTGGCATAATGGTGTGGGGAGTCTTCGGATAACAGCTTTTAGAGGTTTAGGGAACACTGATGGCACATCGGTGTGTCACTGACATCTTGCAACCTCATGTGTTGCTTCTAATGTGACAGTATAATGGTGCCATTTTTCAACAACTCAATGCTCATTCATTTAGGGCAGGTGAACAATCTTCATGATGTTGATATACAGCTGTAGCCAGCAAGGTCCCAGATCAGTTTCCGAAAGCATGTGTGGGACCAACTTGGATGTCAACCCCATCTGAGTGCCAGTATCCTGGACATCAAAGACCAATTACAACAGTTGTGGGCCAGCTTGTGACAGGAGAGGATACAATGGATTTATGACACCATTCTCAGACAAATCAGTGCATGCATCCAGGTGAAAAGGGATGCAATATTGTACTGATAAGTGGACTCACACTGCCATGTTCTTTGTAAGTTTTACTCAATTTTGTAATCACTGCAATAACCTCACATACCTTCTCAACCCATGGAGTTTTATTTCATTCCATCCTTTCCTTCCGGATGCTTCAATTTTTTTGTCAAGCAGTGTATTGTGCCATTATACCTTCTGTTTTAGCTTTACATCAACAGTAGATCATTGCACTCATGAATGAAATTCAGTTACAGGATCAGAATTTATTGTTTGAAAATGTGACTCCTCAATTACTTTTGTTAATTCTACTTTAAAAGGAGGCTACTCTTACCTATGATGGCATCAATTTCTGTAACTCGTACCATGTGTCCTGTGAAAATCGTTATGCTGTTGAATCAGTTTTGTTCAGTATTGCTTCTTTGCAAAGATGTAGTGTGATGATGTCAACATTTAGTTAATTCATCCTGTTCTTTGAGCAAAGAGCCTTACAGTTGCTATGCTTATATATTTTTACAGGCACATATTCCTATTGATGGAGTGAAAAAAGCACAAATGAATCTTTATCCTGCATCTTACTAAAACTCACGTTATGCTATTCCAAACAGGTAAAAATGATTTACAGGTACCAGAATTAGAGATCATACAGCACACACTAGATGAGGCTACATGTATGAAGTTCCCAGACATCCAGATGTATAGCAGTATGAGGTGGCACCAGCACATTGATGAGTTAAAAATTAAAAAAAAAAACAGTCTGTATCACGTTTTCAGAGTTTCATTCATTAACAACCAGTTTTGGCCCTGTCTTCAGACCATCTTCAGTTTTTTCCCTGCTGCAATACGGTAATAATACATATTTAGTGTAGAGGGATGAAAATGTAGTAAACAATGTCTAAAATATAAGCAACAGTAATTAAAAGGTAGGATGTTATACCCATTATGGGTGCTGTTGGTAGCAGATGGAGCGAGATCTGTAGAAGTAAGGATGTCATTGCTGAATAAGGCAGCTTTAGTTGTGTTAATATAAGTAAAAGAAACAAAATGACATGCATGCTATAATCACTATTATGTGCAGCCTGCCCCCTGTGGGCATTTGTATGTACTAGCTGCAGCAGAGAGAGCTATATTTGGTTGCTGTAGCAATAGTTTGCCATTATTGACAGTTGCACTGCAGCGAAACCTACCACCAATACCACAGCATTGGAAGGAACGCTACTGAAGGGGTAGTGGATGTCTGGTGGCTTGGAAGCAGAGTGCACCATGACTGACATCATCTCCATTGAAAGTCCATACCACCCATTCCACCTCCTCAATGTAATTCAGGAGAAAAGGGCCAGTGGCAGGTGCTGGAACTTAAAAAATGCGCGAATTGTGCAGAGGTGAACTGGGGTCTGTTGTCCAAGACAATGGCTGATGGGAGACCCTCATTAGCAGAGATGTGTGGCAAGGCCTGAATGACATTTGCCAACATGGTAGAGGGGTGTGAGTGGATATAAGGAAACATGGAGAATGAGTCAACCACAATGAACCACATCCACTGCAAAAAATTCATAGTGAAAACACTCCCAGGGATCTTCCTGGGGCCAGGGTGCAAAAAAACTTGGGGAGAACTGGCTGCTGGTGGACACACATAGTACAGGAGTAAACCATTGGCTCGATATTCCTATTGATAGCTGGCCAGTAGATGTGCTGACAGGGCAACTGCTTCATACCCGTAACATCCCAATGACCACCATGTAGGAGATCAAAGACCTTGGGGTGCAGGGCTGGTGCAATAATGACACGAGGCTAGTCTTGTTCTGTCAGGAGGAGGAGAACCCTATCGTGGGGAGAGAGAGTCAAGGCCAGAGGGCGAAGTATGTCTTCTTGGGTCCCATGGGCAATCTCTGTGGCCAGCCTTGCCGAATTCACTGGACAATAGAATGGATTGTGGGATCCAACCGAGTCTGAGCTGTGACTGATCACACATCAAGGGGAACTCCTGACAGGCCAATGACGAGTCAGAGTCAAGTTGAAAAAACGGCAACTTCCTGAGTGTCAAACTTGTGATTCTTACCAGTCAGCAGGCAAGACAGAGCATCAACGGTTCAACCGGAAGATTTGTAGAGGATGTCATACATGTATGCAGGCAGAAATAGTGCACAACACTGAAGTCGTCGTGCCCTTTTGGCCGGGAGTCTGAACCAAGGACCAGACAATGCGATATGACCTGTAGTCCATGATAAACTGAAACCTCATGCCATACAATAGATATGGAGCATCTTCACTGTGTAAACTGTAGCTAACTGTGTAGGCTGTAGCTAATGCCTCTTTCTCCATCTTCAAGTGGTTGCATTGAATCTGGATGAGAGTTTTGGGAATGAGGTCAATTGGCTGTTCAGAGCCATCAGGGTCACATTGGGAGAGCACTGTGCCAACTCATACTCTGCGCCACTTTCACAGCGATCACAGAATGAGGCAAAGCATCAGTTGCAGAGCCTGCTTTAGTACAAGAAATGCTATGTCACATGCATGTGACCATACGAACGAAGCCCCCTTCTTACGCAGGACATTTATGGGGCACTGAGCTTGGGAGCCTGGAGAATTAAAGACTGTAATAGCTTATCTTCTCCAGAAAGGGCTCTAGTTCTTTCAGAGTTTGGGGGTAGGGCATTTGTTGATGGCCTTCTCATGATCTCTGGTTGGACATATGCCTTATTTACAGAGGAGGAAATCAAGGTACTCCACCAAAGGCTGGAGAAACACTTGCTGAGGTTACATTCCATGCCCTTGGCTGTTAAGTGAGAAAACAAGAAGTGTAAAAATGGGAGGTTCTCAGCCGTAGTTGCCCCTGTCACAGTGTCATGTAAATAATTGCTACATGAGGGAACACAATAAATCAGCTGGTCCAAGAAGTGCTGAAAAACAGATAGGGCACTAACAATTCCAAATGGAAGCTAGTTTTACTGGTACACGCCAAAGGGCTTGTTAAGCTTCAGGAGATCACTGGATTCTGGATGTAACAGCAGCTGTAAATATGCCTTCAACAGGTCAATCTCCATGTAACAGCTTCCGATCTGGAGCCTGGAGAACAAGTCCTCTGGTCATGGGATAGGAAAAGAATCAACTATAAACTGGGTGTTCAAAGTCATAATATTGCCACATGGATGGAGAGAGCCATCCGGTTTCTTGACAATGGTGAGGGGAGTTGACCACTGACTGGGAGAATCTCCAGTGACCACATCAAGGGCGAACAACCTTTCCAGCTCCACCTTCATCATGTCCCAAAGCATGTAAGTAATCAGGGTGCACATGTGCAAAGTACAGAACCAAACCTGGGTTCAAGTGAAGGCATACCTTGATGAAAGCCACCCGACCCAAAGCTGGAGTGAACAATTCTGGAAAGGTGGTCGTCAAATCTTCAGTGCCATGAAACCAGGGAGATCAAACGCCCATTCTTAGAAGTAGGAAACCCAAATTGCTTGAAGACATCTAACTCAAAAAAATTTTCCACTGTGCCAGAAGAAACCATCGAAAATAAAAGCATGCAGAATGCATTTTTATGTAAGAGCTTTGTCAAAAACATGCCCTGCACCAAAATTTCATGACCACTATTAACTATGACCTTCCTCTGAAATAGGTACAGTGGAGTAGAGCCAGCCATCACGTAGGTAGAACTACTGATCAGAGAAGAAGAGGTGCCAGTATTCACATGGAAAGGTACAAGCAACCAATCATGTGTGTGAATAGGAGCTTGACAGGTATTCCTGATGCCATGTGAAGCACATTATGAATGGTGTGAATTGGCATCAGCCAGAAAAGGTGGCTCTGTGCACATGGCAGTGATATCTTTACACCACTGTGCAGGCGCGATGTGGCACATGGAAGAAATGTGGTCACGAATGCCACAGGCAAAACAGGTAGCTGAAAGATATGGCAGCGCAAGCATGAATGCCGAGAGAAATACTGAGGGCATGGGTAAAGACAATGCTGCCCCATTTATTTGCCATACAGGGAAAGAGACACAATCTCTGAAAAACAACTACAACTGGGAACACTGTATCCTGTCCAATTTGAAATGATGCCAAGGAACAAGTTGTTTACTTGGAATGCCAGGGCGGGCCCAATTTTCCTAGTGTGTGTTCACAGCATGTGGACTGCTGGCCAAGCCGTCACAGCCGAAATGTCAAAAACATGACTCCCCTCTACAGCTTGAGCCCAAAGTGAGTTGAAAAGACACAGCAGTTTTACAAATGTCATCCAAGGAATGATCTGCATGATGCGTAGCTGGTGTGCACACTTCTCCGTCTGTTCCAAATTGAAGAAATGAATCCCTAATCACAGAATTGACACACGATTTTCAACAAGCCTCTGCCAAGCAGGTGAAAGCACAACAACTACTACCACTGTGAAGATCAGTGATGCAATCCTGATAGGATTCTGACAGTAACTTCCGTCACCAATAGCATTTCAACCTAGCCACTCCACCCGAGACTGGCTTCTGCAGTGGTCTGACAACAACGTGCAAATACGGGGGAATGACAAGGTATCGGGATTCGCTGTAGGAGATAACTTGTGGAGAAAAGCTAATACATCTTCAGAGGACCATGACAGAAAAAGGGATTGTTCCTGATCAGCATCAGTTGCCTGGTAAGCCACAAAATGATAGTTGAGGTGCTGGAAATATGTATCCGACTGGAAAATGCCATCTGCAATGGAAGGAAATGGAGGAATAGCTGGGAGCAAGTCATCTCTAACAGTGCTATTCAATTAATAACATCACTGTTGCGCATTGTTTTCTTTGGATTTTGAGCTGGCACTTTTAAAGTGAAGTACAATTGCAGGAGATGCCCTATTCTTCAATGTGATTGGCATGTTTAAATTGTAGCTAGAAAATAACTAAATTCATTTCACAATAATGCTTCAGATGCTTGGTTTATTCATTTTGATTTTTAAGTGTACATACAGCTGCAGAATATCGATAATAGTTTGAAAATAATATTGAACAAATATGTGTGTGAAGTTGACAAATTACATATTCATACTACTTACTATTTTTCACATAGAATGGTGTGTTCTCAAACAAAGTTTCAAAACACATTGGCAGATTTGGCCACCTCCTCTTGCCTTGCCTTCGACATCCCACAGATAATAGGGCTCTGGTTATTACTCTGCTTACAGTTCTTCCCACTTGGGCATTAGGCAATTGCAGTGGAGTGGTGTGAGTGACA
Organism: Schistocerca serialis cubense; assembly: GCF_023864345.2. NCBI lineage: Eukaryota > Metazoa > Arthropoda > Insecta > Orthoptera > Acrididae > Schistocerca > Schistocerca serialis. The sequence goes on from NC_064638.1 coordinate 521,876,277, forward strand.
AACAACTGTTTCACATGTAAGTTGACAAGCTGTACTTTCAGTAGGTCATAACCGCATACTGTCCAAATTATGGAATTATGGTACAAATTTTTGCATGGGTTGATTGCTGGGGCTAATATCTTGCAAGTGTGCTTTTTTTCCTTCAAATATGAGGTCAGGTTGGTGATGTTTCCTTGTCGGTACTGTCCTGTGCTGCAATCATCTGTGGCATTGCAGCTAAATCAAGAAAGTATTTAGCATAAAGAACTACACAGTAAGAGTATGTGCAAAGTTGATAAACAATTTTTGTTCAGAAGCCAGTTCACAAACTTGGGAATTCTTACACCTACTTGCCAATGCTGTGCAGTTCACAATCACAATGGTAGAAGTAAAAATAAATTCCATTTAGACTATGCATTCCTAACTAGGGTTCACAATGGAGTTTTCTATTCTGATGCAAAAACCTGTAATGAGTTGCCAGTGCACACCAGGCAGGAAAGTGAAAGTCCTCATTATTCAAAAACAAAGTAAAAGAGTGCCATATTAACCACTTTTCTAATTTATCTGAATACTTGAAATTAGGGATGCTTAACTAAGTTTGTATTAAACAGATTTCGAATTTGGGCGCTACAAACACCTAATAGTTTCTGTGTGAAGTTACATAAATGCTTTGTTTGAAACGTTAGATAAAAATAGCAGCTGAATAATATTGTAATCCTCACTTTAAAAGCAACTGTATTTATTGAGCAAAAATCAACTTTCTGTAAAAACTGATTAAAATGGTGTATTAGCCCACAAAACCGAATAACAATAATTCTTGGCAAAAATTAACATAAACAACAGTTTCTAACTACAATTAAGGGCCGCAGTGCGTAATGGAATTTAGTACAAGTCCATCACTACTATTTCATTATGCAAGCACGTTGAAATTCTAATGATAAGCATGGTGGAAATGACATGCTCATCAGCTATAGCACTATAAAATATGAGTCTAAATTGGTCCAGCTAAACAGCAGTTGCAGTTGTAGTTTGCTTGTAGGAGTGAAGTTGGATAATAATGTCTGAGATCAAATCTGCTGCTGGGTGGCTTTATATTTACCCACTATGGAAGTTCATGTGACCAGCCTACAATATCATAGGCTTACCCACTGCAGGCACTCTCACAGGACGTAGGCAATGTTAGCATGTAGGCATGATTGTACCTTCCATTTCCTCTTCTGGCAGGGTAGTGGAAGAGACCAGGAGCTGAATGATGTATTGATGAAAGGCTCCTGAAAGACATCTGGAGCCCCTGATGAAGATGATTTGGTTTCAAAGCACTTGGATTCCACCCGGGTGTGCATATCCACAATGGGGCAACCACTCAGAATGCTGCGGTTGTTTCATGTTCTTGGTGTAGAAATAGATCACAAGCATCATGTATGGTACCCATGAAAGAGCTTGACTGGACTCGGGCCAGGTGTGGACTTGTAAGAAGCTAAGAAAGCGTTTAGTGCTGAAGCTAATTAACAACCCATAAGGCTACTGATATCATAATTTTAAATGTGTGAACAAACTGTTCTGCCAGCTCATTTGAGGTTCGATGGAAGGAAGGTGTGGTGATTGTTTAAGTCCTTTGTGACTGCAAAACCTTTTGAAATTGGTTGCTGTGATTTGGCGATCATTGGTGGTCAACAGCATGTGAGGCCTACCCTCTATTGCAAAAAGCCATCCAAGGCTGCCACCGTGGCAGTCATTGTTATCTACTGGGGGCAGAGATATGTGACGTGGCAGAAGGAGTCCATAACATTTAACCACAGGGACCTAAGAAAGGGTCCATGAAGGCTGCAGTCCCATGACTGAGTGCTTCTGGCCATGGAGAGAAATGCTGAGGTTGATTTGGCTGGTGTGCCTCGCAAATGACACACTATCTACACCTACATGCATACTCCTCAAGCCACCATGTAGTGCATGGTGGAGGGTACCATTACCAATCATTCACTTTCCTGTTCCACTTGCAAATAGAGCAAGGGGAAAATGACTGTATCTACAAATTCATACAAGCCCAACTTTCCTTATCGTAGCTTCATGTTTGTTGCATTAAATATACATTGGCAGCAGTAGAGTTGTTCTGCAGTCAGCTGCAAATGCCAGTTCTCTGAATTCTATCAATTGTGTTTGCAAAATGAGTGTCAGATGGGAGTGGGTAAACAGTTGTGGTGGTTGCAGTTCACTTATAGAGGTGAAGTCGGATAATATTAACTGAGGGAGAGTCAGCTGCTAGGTGGCCTTATAGTTGCCTGCTACGGAAGTTCATGTGACTAGGTTGTGATATCATCAGCTTACCTGCCTCAGGACCTTTTCACAGAGCCAACTAGAGACACAGACCCTGTGACATGTTTTACAGCACCTAACAGTGCAGGTCTTAAGAGTTCCAGCAACTATCTTCAATGGGGGTGGGGGGTGAGTTACTGTTTCAGATAAGTTTAATAATTCATAACTGCACATTCAAATACATGCAAGCTCTCGAAAACACATGACAGAGTTGAGCCCTTTAGCAGGTACATTTCATTGATACATTGATTTCCCATGAGATCTGCGTGGGCACAAGTGTTTGCAATACGCACCAAGTAAGGCAACTAGTGTGACATCACAAGTTTGCTGTGGGTCTGTATTTCCTGTGGGCCCTGCTTCACCAGCTGTGGGTGATGTTACAGTTTTTGCTGTGTCTGTATCTTCTGTTTGCTGGCATGATTACCATAAAGAGTGTAAGAGAATGATAAATGGGCTTTTAACAAAGCAACTTGACCTCTTGTAATATAAATGTTCATATATGAAACAATCTACAAATGATTACCAGTGTGATTAATTAAAACTAGTCTTAAGTTTTTGTTAGCTAATTTACAGTAGTAACCTGCAGTAACTTCTTCTCTCTTAAGGTACAACTTGACTTGTTCCATATTCAGAATGAGATATATCTATTAATGAGTGACTGAACATATTTACAAACATTAAGTAATCATAATGTTTTTGAAACAACAGAACAGCCCTACAACCTGTGGTTCACAATCCATTACTCTTGTCATTTACATTATAAACTTCGCTGTTTCACAGTAGTACACCAAGACTCAATCAGTAGAGCTTTATGTGCTACTTCTAAAAAAGTTGAAAAATGCTTTTCTGGGTTTGATGGTATTTTTGTGATGTTTGGTTAATTCTAGTCTCTTAACTATGGCTTCACCCACATACTTGTGCATCACATATATTGCACACATCTCCTCCTTCCCCATCTCTCTATCCATCATCTTTTTAGCCATCTCCTCCTCCTCCTCCTCCTCCTCCTCCTCCTCCTCCTATCATTGTCCATTTCATCCTCGTCCACCTTATCTCTATCTATACTCTCCTCCCCACCTCTTCCTCCATCTCCTTCTTACCTCTCTGTCTGTCCATCTCCTCCTCTCCTCCCCCCCCCCTCCCACAATCAGTCTCATCCTCTTTGCTCTATCTGTTTCCATCTCCTCCTCACCTCTCCCTGTCGTCTGCTCCTGCCCTCTCTTTCTGCCATTTCCTCCTCCCCCTTTCACTGTCCATGTCCTTCTTATCATCTCTTTGTCCATTTCCTCTTCTCCCCCCACTGTCTGTTCATCTCATCTACTCCTTCCTCCCAGAATCCATTCCAATACTATTCGCTTAACAGGCCTGTCATGCCGGGCAGCCTACTAATCAGGGGTTACCAACCCTTCTATCCCTCACCCTTATCTCTATGGGAGCTAGATGATTCTTATTGCCATAGTATTTCTTCATAAATGATAACTTCTGTTGAACCAAATTTGGTTGAAATCAATCCTGTCATTTAGAAGATGTGGAAATACACACACACACACACACACACACACACACACACACACACACATTTTTATAAATGTATATGATTAGTACATTTACAATAGATTTTGACTTAATAGATTCATCAGTAAATTGTTAAATTAACACACACATTGATTGGCCATGTGAGAATTGATAATTAGTGACTGTTACATTGTAATTTTGGGACAAGTTGTCACTGCACACCTAGTGTTGTAGGATCGACTAGACACCAAGTGGTTCATGCCATATGGGCCCAACCAAATTGCACCAAACATGTGTTTCACCTTCTTGATGAGTCCTTTGGAAATAGAGTCTTTACATTAGATTATCCAAAATTTACTGGTGCAGGAATGAACTGGCCTTCATATTACCTGATCTGATTCCCTGTGACAGCATTTTGTGTCTCGGCTGAATCCATTTCTGTTAGGACTCTACAAGATGCAGTAGCAAAATTCATTGTTCATGCGTGCCACCTCTGTAATATTAGTGGTGGTAATTTTGAAAAGATTTTAATGTGGCTGCAGAGATTGCTTGCAGAGTACAAATTTATGTATGTGTGCTGGTACAAGCTTTACAGCATACAACAACATCTATTAGCAATTTTTGTAATTACTATTTCAAAACTTCTGTGTAAAAGTGTTACAGTTCTCGTTATAAACGTACTATTAACTGCATTCTTCTACCAATCTCTATTTTCATGTTATTTGATTGTAAAATCAGCGAGTCTTTGTTGGATACACTGTATCTCCAGAGTTCAAGAAAACTAGTGCTGGATGAAAGAGCTAGACAGGTGGTGTAGCAGGCACTCATACCTCTTGTGTGTCATGCTGTAGAGCAGGGATGGGCAACTTATGGTGTCCCACGAGCCTGATTCACCTTCTTACTTAAGCTCATGGATCAGCTCATCACATTCAGCACCACTGGCACGTAGGGTCAAAACTATAGTGCCCATGTCATTAATGTTTATGGGGAAACACACCAGGATGAACGGCACCCCGTTCCTAATGTGCCACAGCAACAAATTGTGCCTCAAAACATGTGTTTTTCAGAGTATGTTTAGTGCCATCTTGTGGTATTTACATTTATTTAGATGTCATGGACATTAATTCTTTATTTATGATATTTTACAATAGCTGCCTTAAAGAATTCCGTTGCAAAATTATGCAATGCCTTAGTAGAGATACAATGTTCACATTGGGCAAATAAATATGAACATCTAAATATGGGATGCCAGGCATCATGAAACATCATCATGGAAAAGTAAAAGCCTATAAAAGCAGTAGGTTTCAGCTGATTCAGTGTAAATTACTTTCAGTTTCAACAATTTTCTAATATGTCCGCAATGAACAAAAATAATTTACCAATGCTAATACAAGAAAGAATAGAAAAACAAAATATGGCAATGAGACAAGCAGTCCCTGTCAACAAGCAATTTGGAGCACCTTTGTTGTGATTCTTGGGTACAGGCTGATCATTAGAGTGCTTGAAATTTAGTCTGTTATTTTCCACAAATACTTTTAGGAAGTATTTGTTCAAAAATAATTTTGATGACTGATCCCATAGGCATGGGTTGTTTCTGTAAAACTGAATAATTAAGCTATAATTTCTTTGTTTGTTTTGAAAATCTAAATCACTTGAACTTAGCAAATATCAGTTGTGCGCTCTCCCACAAATTTCTCCTATGAACCAGATTGAAAGGAATCATAGGTTGGGTTCAGCCTGCGGGTCACTGGTTGCCCACTCGTGCTATAGTCCATGCTCAACAGTTGGGTACACGATGTCTCCTTGCTATGCATTTAATTTGAGTCTGGCATAATTCATGAGTGGAAAAAGGTAAGCTGTCTGTGCTTGTGTCCTCCAGTATCCAATTGCTAAGCAGACAATACAGCATGACTCAAGAGACCTGAGTGCCTGCTACACCATACAAGTCACTTGGATTCTCCCAGCTAACTCTAGTTTCCCACACATCCAGAGATGGGAACTCATGCTCCGACATACCCTTTCACCTCACCACTTTCTTGCACACACTGTCTCCCTCATCTGCCTTCTCTTTTCTTCCTTTCCCCTCCCTCCTTCTCATTCCCATTCTTTATTTAGTTATTAGACTTTGTTTTCATTATTAGCATAGTTATTGTTATTGTTATTATTATTATTTGTAACTTTTATCTTTTTCTGTGCCCCCTCTGTCATTTTCTGCTTACCCCTCCATCTGTTCTGTCATCTTTGAGCTGCAACTGATCCTTTGCCACTACCACCCCCCTTTTTAAAAAGACTTTAAAAGTTCTTTGGCTATGTTAGTGTTTTAAAGGATGGCTGCACATTTATTTCATTGCCCAATTACACATTTATTTCATTGCCCAATTACACATTTATTTCATTGCCCAATTACTGTTCTGCTAATTTCCTGATAATATAAGGCTGGACACAGTTAGTGTAGTAGGGAATCCTTAACACAGTGTGGATAGTGTTTTGTAAATAAAGTACTTCTGTTGGCTGTACTAGGAATTGAAACTTTTGACGGTAAGTGCTGGTCAGCCCACTTGTGTACTAAGTTAAAAATATTTTTAATGGACTTTTTCTTTTATAACAAATGTATCAGAAAGCTGTTTATATAATCTTAATATTATGAAAAGGGAAGTTGCTACTCACCATCAAGAGAAGATGCTGAGTCATAGATAGGCGCAACAAAAAGACTGTTACAAATAAAGCTTTCGGCCCATAAGGCCTTCATCAAAAATATATGACACACACACACACACACACACACACACACACACACACACACACACACATACACAAACATGACTGCAGTCTAAGGCAACTGTAGCCACACTGCCTTAGACTGCAGCCGTGTGTGTGTGTGTGTGTGTGTGTGTGTGTGTGTGTGTGTTTGTGGTCTATTTTTGACAAAGACCTTATGGGCCAACTCAGCATCCCTGCTTTATGGTGAGTAACAACTTCCCCTTTCGTAATATTGTTACACTCCATCCTGGATATTCCACTGTTTTATATAATCTCAATCATTTTTGGTAACTCTTTTTTTTTACGTATCATATATTGTACCTGTTTGCTATCTTCTAAAAATTACTCTTGCCATTTTGCTGTTGCTTATCTGGTAAGAGCAAAGTCTACACCATACCAGACCCTGTATCACATGTGAGATAAAATAATGAATGATAGCTGGATTCATTTACACAAATCATAACTCTGCACCTTAATCGTTTGGTGTTCTCTTTCCAGAGTGTGAAGATGCAACTGCAAGACTATAATGGAATACAATAGCTGTGTCATGGACTGCCAGAAAAAGGGGGTACAGTAGGATATTAAAAAAAATAGGTATATAAATGGAAATCAGCAGAGAGAAGAGAGTACAGAAATTAAAGAATAAGGAACAGAAAAAAGGAGAAGTATATAAAATTAGCAGAAAATGACAAAATGAAGAGAAATAGAGGCAATATGCTGCGTAACAATGAAAATGAGACTAAGGCAAAGGAAACACATCTCCGATGATGTGAGAATAGCATTACAGCAACAGGACTATACTACTGTTCAAAACATGTAGGAAAATTGTGCCAAAAACTGGGGAATACATGTGTTAATGAAAGCATCATTTTAATGATGTTAATAACTAATATACTTGTTGAATTCTTTGTTAGATAATACCATTATAGTGAAGTGACTTCAGACAGATTCCATTCATTCCAGTAATAGTACATTGACAGCAGTGTGGAACATTCAAAATGGCCATGTTAAATTGAGGGTGCCGTCTTTATCTTTTTGAGAAAAATGCTGCTGGCCCTGACTCTTCACGATTCAGCAATGATTATCAGTATTAAAGTATTTACTTTTGCCCATCGTTAAAAAAGCAGGTTCAGCTTCAGTTTTTTAGCATATGTAGTTAATGTTTTGTCTTTCTCTGAATTGCATAGCTAGCTCATTTTGTGTTCAACTGGCAATGACAATCATCAAAAAATTTAAAATCATACATATTAAACCTTGTGAAATCACAGATAAAAATATGATATTTGTCATACCTGAGATGTCATATTAAAATAGTAATAATTAGCACATACCAAGTATTGAAAAGAGCACCACAGACAGATTTGACATCAGTTTTCGAACAGAACCTGAAAACTGTATAATGACAGCGCAGTTTGGATTAGAAGAGACTGATTCAAGTTAATCACAAGTTAGTGATGTGAATCAAATCTGTTTCATAAGTTAATTCCATCTTAAAGTTTATCACAAGTGAGTGATATAAATCAAATCTGTTACATAAAGTAAATACCACCTTGCTTTCAAAACCTCTGAAATTTATACTACATTATTAGGTTCCCTAAAATATTTATGCCAGGTATCAGAACACTGTAACATGTATGGTGCTTCTGATCTTAATTATCACTAATTAAAGAGCAATAAAACTCCATAGCTACTTGATTTTGTCTTCTAATGCCAATTGTTCTGCCCTTCTAGTCATTTCCCCTCCCTTTTAGCTGTTGGTTCATGTATTCCGTCCTGCCTATATTTCTACTTTTCTTTTCTTCCCCTGCTAAATTTATCTGCATGTTATCTGATCCATGCACAACCTTGATCCAGTCCATATCCAGTGTAGTTTTATGTATCCGTTGCCCAAAGGCTATGTATGCCGTCACTTTACATTTTCCTTCTCATTGCACCTCCCCCTTTTTCATTTGAATGTGCTTGTTTGCAGTAGTGTTGTTAGTTTTTGTTTTATTTTATGTTCAGTGAATCATGTGTGACCGTTTAATTAATTGTAACGCTCACAAGAGAAATTCACATTTTATGTTCAAACTGAAAATACGAGCTTCCTTATATAGTTCCAATAAGATTTGTCAGAGTACATTTTTTTTATCTCATATAATGTTTCTGATTTTAAAAACATCTGCTTCTTTGAATGAGATGCTTTTAACAGATAGTATTCAATAATTATGCTCAATACTGCCAAAAGCATGAAGGATTTAAAATAAAAGAGGATCAGTATTATATACATGCTGCTTTATGTCTAAAACAAAGAAGGAAAAATCAACAGCTTAGCAGAAGCACATGCATCATTTCTAATGTAGAGACATCTCATAATCTAAAATAGACACAGAACAGTGTAGGTTATAATAGTTATGCAATGATGAATGGACGTGCACAGGATAGACCAGCTTGAAGAGCTGCATCAAACCCGCTTTCAGACTGAATAGCAGCAACAACAACAATGTATATTCAACTTTGAAACACATGATTTGATTGCCATCAAAGTGAGGTTTTAGGTCCTACACCACCATATGTGAAATGTAGGTGCATTACTTGCATCCTGAAAGCTAGGAACAACCAAAGTTGATATTTTGTTACAAAAATTGTCTGAAGAATGTGAAAACTGTTCCAGAAACCAGGAAAGACTGATTTTGGGTTAGCCTGACAAGATATTCATTGATTTAAAGAAAGATAAAAAAACCAGCACTGGTCTGTATTATGCTTCTCAGTTGGATAATTTCCACATAGTATTCAGCAAGAAGCAGTATCCTTTGATTAAGGTAGGATTCTCTGTTACTGCGATAATTGCATCTAGTAACCCCTGCAACTCCCACAACTATGCCACAAATTGCTACCCCATCCATCCTATTCTCCAGTCTTCATACATTTTAACTATAATATTGTTTAAAACTTCAATTAAGAACATGGTGGAAGGAAGTCATTTTTTTTTTTTTATTTATTTATTTATTTTTTTTTCCTTGCTGAACGACTTTGTTTGCTTACAGGGAGATTCTTAAAAAATTACCATGAAGAATTATGTTAGATTCCTGTAGCTCTGTAGCAACCAATATTGTTTATTACGTGACACTTTGGAGTGATGTCACCTGTTGTTATGTGCACTGGGCATATGACTATGTAATAGTTGAAATCTAGATCTGCTGTAATAAAATGGTGGATTTCAGGATCGATTGCTGTTCTTTTCTCCATCATCTACATTCAGTGATCACTGCACACAAGGGTATCACATGGATTCCAGTCTGATTAAAAAACATTTTATTTCCGCAAACCATAAATATAGGACAGCAGTAGTTACAATCAATTTCTAAATTGAGAAGGTCTATACCATACCTTCTTCTTATCAGCAGTACACATTGTATGCCAAAAGGATTACCAGAAAGTCTGTAGAGCACAGCCATAAGAAGTCCATCCTTAGACAATCCAAATATATACCTGGATATGTGCCATAGAATTCTGTATGTTCATGGCATGGCAGGGAGGAAATGAGCACAGCTCAGAAACTGCCCAAGGTGGTTAGTCCATCTGTTGATATGCTGATCTGCTGGGTACAAGTTGAACGTAAGTCACGTTGCTGTATTGTTCTTGCTGCATGTTCAATGTGCCACTTGTGTGGATATCAGCAGATATGAACACAAGCTATGTTGATACTGTGTTCTTAATTTGTGTGATGGCTTGAAAGATCCTCAACGAAGCTGCAATGCTTTCCATTGTTAGGATACCAAATCTCATCCCAATTAAAGATAAATAGCATGGACAAAAAGCCAAAGGCATTGTGGATGGAGTGGACATCATCATGTTCTCATTTGGTATTGCAGGGGTGAGATTCTTCCTTGGGTGATGACAATTATACTACTTGAATTCCACTGCTTCTTGCATTTCTACTTCTGTTATGAACACTTCTTGTTCTGGGTTGGTTGGTACAGATCTGGTGGCTTCCTCGTACAAACAGCAGTACAGTTATGTCAGTTTCCATGGCTGCCATCCTACGTCCTCTTCTCCTGAGTTGGACATAATGGTGTTGGATGCTATTTTTACCCATATTGTTAATGTTGAAATAGCATTATTGCTGATATTATTTCCATTGGAGCAACTATTTTGTTCTTGTGTTTATTATTGTTGTTGTTCCTTCTCTATGTCTGCTGCTGCTGCTGCTGCTGCTGCTGGTGGTGGTTACTCATTGATGTCACAGTTAGAGTTCACAAATCGTATTTGAGTTTATACAATGGTATCCAGTCATATCATTTCCCAAATGTTAAGCAAGCATTAGCTGGTGAGCTAATTAAATACCTGTGCCTACATATAGGTGCTTACTGGTGCTATCTTGACTGCTCCATTTTTAACATGTACAGGTTCTCTGCTGAGCTTTTGTCACTCATGGATGAGGTCTGTTGTGAGATTCACTTATGTATTGTATGAACTTTGGCAGAATTAGCCTGTTTAAAAAATAATTTTCCTGTAATTGCAGTGGTTATTTACCTGATTAGTGCAATATTGCCATTTTTCCCACTCATTGATAAGTCTGTTCTAAGGAAATGCTCAGTAGTTCATGATTGAAACATAACCATAACTTACATGTAGTCAACTACTGTGGTGTAACAGTGTTAATTCTCATGTCATTTCCTAGTCAGTTTCTCCCTTAAACCCAGTTTGCCTCTCCCTTCAATGTAGTTTGCCATAAAATTCTGTTATTGAAGAGTTTGTGTTGCAAATATATTAGTGAACATAATGTCAACAGAACAGTATGTTTCAGACATAAACATCTAAATAGCTTAAGGGAATCAGTAAATGTTATCCCAGGTTTTTCTTTCACAATAAAACAAATCAGTTTCTTGGCCATTGTAGTTTCAGTTCAGGCACTAGCAGAAAAAGTTGAGAATACCACAGTTGTTCATGGAATTTAAAGAGACTCCCACTTTGCAGCATTGTCCTGATGACTAAATGGGTGCTCCTGAAGCTGAATTGAGTGGAACGCTTGAATTAAAGACTTTGAAGGTTTCTGAGAAGCTAGGCTATGGCTTTCTTGACATAAGCCACAGAACTGTATGGTCCCACTAAATGGAACAAGGGTGCACTATGTATTAGAGGCTGCTATCCAGTTAGCCGACTGAGTGCAGTGTGCACACAAGTGTTTTTTATATTAGGTGACTCACTATTCAGTCCAGGTAATAATAATGGCTGAATGAAACTCCAAATAATTAGGTACAGTCCAAAGAAATGCCCTTCACAGATGGGATTATTGAAATCAAAATGATCAACTGCCAAAGCAATCATGGCAAAATTCCACAGTATGAGGCACTCCTAAAAAACAGGGCAGCTTATGTAATATTAGGTACAGAAAGCTGGACAAAACTCAAAATTGACAACAGATAGATTTGTGGAGTAAATCACACTGCCTATCAAAAAAACAGACTAATGGGAAAAGGAGTATTCTGTGTCGTAGACAAGAAACTCAAATGCACTAAGACAGAAATTGAAAGCAGATGTGAGACTTGTCTGAGCAAAACTCACAGCCAGTTACAAAGGTGGGTTACAGTTAGAACTGTGTCTTTCTGTCATCCATCAGACTGTGACCCCCTCATTAGTATGTACACCCACCAGTCATACTATCATCATTGTAGGAGACTATAATCATCCAGCAATCAGTTATGGTAATGAAGACATCTTGCAAAATAATACTAAATTTTTACTCTGAAAACTACTTAGAACAAATAATCAGAAGTCCACTCATTTTGCAAGTACAGGCATTTGTAGCTGCAATGACTTCCAAAATACAGAGAGCAACTAAAATAAGTAGAAAGATTTAGATGTTCAGAAAAGTGGTAAAAAGACGGTAGTGTCATATCTCAAGGAAGAACTTGAAGCTTTTAGTTTTGGGCATGAGAATTTAGAAGGTTGCTCAAGTCGCTGGATGGATATGCAACTAGTAGAACAATTTTTGTTGGGAAGGACCCTCCATGCTAGACATGCTCTGTAAAAAAAAAAAAAAAAAAAAAAAAAAAAAAAAAAAAAAAAAAAAAAAAAAAGGCAGTTTTTGCTGGATAGTTGAAAAAAAAAGCAGAGGAATATAAATAGAGAGATACTACCTGAAATGCATATGACTGTTAGAAGCAAAATCTTATTGAAGGTTCTCTCTCAAAACACAAACATGTGTAAAGGCTGTCACTGGCACCAGAGTTAGGGTCCATACAATCATGTAAGACACATGAAATGAAATTTAGGGCAGCAGAATAAAAGGAAAAACACTGAACTCCATTTCTAAATGTCCGTTTATAAAATCAGGAAATGGAAAATCCAGAGTGGAACAATGTCAATATTATGAAAAAGAAAGTGCAGGAGTACTGTCCCTGTTTAATTTGTACATCATTGTGAAGATCTGTATCAGGTTCTGTTCAGAATATGCAATTGTATTGATCTATTCTTTTATCCATATTATACCACAGATCTCTTGAACAAAAAACTTTATCCAGTAGTTTGAAGAAAGCATTGGTAACATCTGCATACAAGAAGTGTAGTAAAAATTATACCAAAACTGTTGTGCAGTATCACTGAAATCCAACTGTTGTACAGTCTTAGACCATGTTCTGAGATCAAAGATAAAGAGCTATTTTGAACAGAATGATCTCCATGCCAATCCACAAGGATTTCAAAATAATCAGTTGTGTGAAACTGAATCACATGCTGAAAAGCAAAGATCAAGGCAATCAGATAAATGAAGTATTTACGGACTTGTGCAAAGCATTCATCTCAGTACCACAAAAACACTTATTATTGATAGAGTAGTCATATGGGGTATCAAATGAAGTTTTTGGTGTAATAATATAATGAAAAGGAAAGCTGCTACTTGTCATATAGCGCAGATGCTGAGATGCTGACTGAGCATCTCCACTATATGGTGAGTTGCAACTTCCCTTTTCATAATATTCTGTCCTGGATTTTCCACTGTTTGAAGTTTTTGATGTGTGAGGTAGTTACCTGTTGGTGTTTCACTGAAAAAAATTCATAGCGTAGCTGTAAAAGTGAAGTTATGGAAATATTCCAGTAATGGACACCACACAACTTTTAAGTAATATGGCTTTTCTCACATTTATTGTCTCTGTAGTCAGTATGATGACGAGCTCCATCTCTCACATAAAATTGGTTTATGAATGCAAGCACCTTCACCTTATTACTCATCAGTATGGCAGTGACAGAATATTAATGGTACACAGTCACAGTTGAATTCCGACACAACGAACACGTTAAACGATAGTGCCTTCTTTAGATGGGTGATAGATTCACAATGTCTTCTAATTGATTAAACAAATAAATGTGTCCATGTTGACACAATACGTATAGCCTGAATAATAAATCTACATGAAACACAACCTCACTAAAGTTTTGGAAGACTCGAGCACATGCTGAGTACACATTATGTAGCCAAATAGACGAAAGTTGAAAATTAAGAGGGAAAAAACATTAATTATCAACAGGAGTGCAATCATAGCAAGTGGGTTGGTTCTAACTTGCTACATTATAACTGGATAGAGATGTCATTGTGGAGAGGACACATTATCCTGGACAGAGAGTCATTGAAAGATGTAGAAGTAGCTTCAGAAATGCCCCAGGGAATTGTGTTTGGACACATGCTGTTGATGTTGTATATTAATGAACTGGAAGACAGTGTTAATAGTAACCTTACACATTTGGAGAAGATGCAGGTATCTATAATGAAGTACTATCTGGGAAAATATGGCACAAATATTCCATCAGACGATAAGATTTCAGTGTGGCACTAAGACTGGCACCTTGCTCAGTAATGTAAAGTTGTGTACTTCACAATATGCAAAAACATTGTATCCTGTGATTTGCATTGTCAGTGAGTCAGATTTGGAATCAGTCAACTGATACCTGGGTGTAACAATTTGTGGGTTGGGTTTGGCCACTTGGTCTCAGTCACTTTTAAAACAGCTGAAATACTGCAGTTCATTAGTTGTATACAGGAACCAGTATTAAGCAAGGAATCTAGGAACATACTACAGTTCCTGTTTATCCTTTCCAGAGGGGTTGTGAATACTAGATTAGGCTAATTACTGTGCACACAGAGACTTTAAAGTAATCATTCTTCTCAGGCTTCATTCACAAATGGAGTGGGAGGAAACTCTAATATGTAGTACAATAGAAAGTGCCATCTGCCATGCCCTTTATAATGGTTTGCAGAGTATACATGTGAATGTAGATACAGGTCCTGCAGTTATTGAGAGAGAGAGAGAGAGAGGGAGGGAGAGAGAGAGAGAGAGAGAGAGAGAGAGAGAGAGAGAGAGAGAGTTATTTTTGATGATGCCTCTCCTATACTTTCACAGATGTTTTTCCAGTATTCATATCATGCATTCTGTTGCACTGGGGGGATGGTGGCATTGTTAGGTGCTCTGCTCACTCTGACAAAATTCTTTAAATATCTGAGAGAAAAAAATATGTGCCTTTTATTCGGAATTGTTTTGGCAGCCTTTCATTTGCAAGTATCATGATTAGTGCTTTTATAGTGACTTGTAATAATGTATTGTGCATTTTTATGCTCTAAGAGGAAATTTGATATTGTATTGGTTATAGTGAGCTACAGCGAGCATGGGAATAGTGGTAAAAAATCTACATGTATCTGTCCCAGGGTTGGTTCGGTGTGGGTCACATTGATTATTGCTGACGTCATGCTGCATTTACATTGTGCAATGGTGCTAGTGCACAGAAAGAACAAATGTATTGGACCTCATCTATGAGGTGAACTAAGTATTGTAAGTACCATTTATTTAAATTTGATTGCCAGAATAATGAGCCAAAAGCTGGACCCAAAGTAAATAAACAGGGTATGCTCTTGTAACATAATATGAGATAAAGTTAAGACCTGGATTTCACTGGATAGACAGTATTTAGTTTTCACAACTGCATCTTTACAGTGTGACAGGCTGCAATATGTCAATAGCAGATAAAAATATATATCCCAGTCCTTTGATAAACTGTAGGTGCACTTCTCACATTATCCACTGGGAGGCTAGTGTTACTACATATACACACAACTGTCAGCAGATATGTCTGACCAAAATTATCCAGCTAGGAGACTCACTCGCTGTTGTAATAATGTACGAAAAATATTATGTCAACTGCTACACTGTGAATATTGTTGTGTACTAGCTTTTCAGTTTACCGACTCAGTGAATAGCTGTCATGTTGCATTTCTTTCTGAAAATAATGGTGTTGGGTTGGTTTAACATCCTGACAACATCGATGTCATTAGAGGAATGTAAAGGTGTAACGGGTGCCAATTGTGTGTATGTCACCACTAAAACTCTCTTCTACTGATTTTTTAAAAACTGAATGGCTGTTAATTCAATTTTTATGAGAGAAAACAGTCTGCTATCTAATTAATGAAAGGAAAGAAATGTTTATGTACATTATATTTTAACTTTCCAGTTCCTTATCATACATTTGTTATTTACTTTCTCTCGAGAGTTTTTCAATGCTCAGTGCTGTTTCCTCCTCAAAATCTCACAACAAAACGCTTTTCCCTGTCCATAGTCTTGAAGACCATTTTCATTATTACTCCAGATGGTCACAACATATTTCTTTTCTCCATCCAAGAAGCAAGATCATTCTTAAGAATAATTAATTACTACAGCACCATATCAAATAACAATTATTGTTTTTATAATTACATCTGTACCCCTTATTTTAAAAACCTCGCTTGTTCTATTTTGGTTTTCTCATTTGCTCCCAGATATCACTCTTGTTGACAGTTCACGTTCTCCCTATTGAGTCCTCCATAATCTCAATAGATGTCAGTATTCTTGCCTATCAAAGATTGTCTCTCTCACTGTCTCCATCGTTTTTGGCATGAAAAATGAAATAAAACCCATTTTAATGACTACTTCGTCTTCACCTACATAATTTAAAACATTTGAATTAAATTATATTCCATTTGTGTGCTTCAAGAAATTATTTGCATTTCATGGTGTACAAAAACGCATTTGCTTGTAAATGAAATTTGCTTGAAAGTTTGAATGTGAAAAAATAATTATCTACACTTGCCTCCCCAAATGCATGTAGTATCTTAGCACACATGAAGTTAAGTAAATTCACATTAATTTATTATATTATTCTGTGATACAGATATGCATATTAAAATAAAAATGAAGATCCCTCCTTACATATTCAGTAACTGTTCTCTGAGCAAAATTTAAAACCAGGCCGTAAATAGCCTCTTCATTATTCTTCTGCACCTTAAACAGTAAATTGCCTCATCTAGGCTCTTCAAATAACTCACAAATCATTTGTTCCCTTTCCTCTCCATAGTATAACAATCTATTCTAGATAACTTTCACGGTAAATAAATGAATAGCACTGTTCCTTCCATGAATGACAGTTACTTTCCATTCTCTTAAGAACACTTACAAACAACTGTCATGCCCCACTGTAGTAGGTGCCCTCATGGACTCACAGTATTGAAATATTAAACAATGGAGAATTCAGGATGGAATGTAACAATATTATGAAAAGGATAGTTGCTACTAATCTTATAGCAGAGTTGCTGAGTCACAGATAGGCAACACCAAAAAGACTGTCGGAAAGTAAGCTTTCGGCCAACTAGGCCTTTAATGAAATTAGACAAAACACACACACACACACACACACACACACACACACACACACACACACACAACACACAACTCACACACACATGACCACTGTCTCTGGCAGAGTCTGGCTTATGTATTTCATAATAATGAAATATTGCCTTCACATACACTCGCTAAATTACACATTTACTCACTTAAGTTGTCACCTGTCATTAAAAATCTGTTCTGCTTCCTCTCTCCTTTCACAAAATTTCTTAGGTTTCAATAACCTGAACATACTTAGAATACTGCTCCTTAAAATTTTCTCATTTGCTTATTTCTATAAAGCTCTTCAGTATTGCAACTACTTATTTTTTTATTCCCACTACTTCTTATGTGTAAGTGTGTGGCCTGTAGAATTCACTATATGAAAAAATGTTTACAAATTCATCCTTCATTACTGTAAAACATAAAAAACTATCCAGTACTAAAACTAAATAAGCTACCCAGTACTAAAACTAAACAATGTCATCATCATCATTTTCATGGGCCTTTGTCCCACTTCAACGTGGGGTTGGTGATGTCAGTATCAGAGGGTGGCTAGATGCCCTTCCTTTCGACCCCCTCCCCCTCCTCCCGGGATGGAATTTGTGTACCCCAACTGTCTGCAACTAGTGTAAGCCATGAAATAGTGCGAACGTTTTTCAAATGTCTGCGGGTCGTGTAACTGAGGTAGGGCATAGGGATCAGCCTGGTATTCGCCTAGTGAAACCACCTGAAAACCACATCCAGATTGGCCGACACACCGGCCCTCATCGTTAATCCGCCAGGCGGATTCAATCCGGGGTCAGCGCGCCTACCTGAGTCAAGGAAGCAGCGAATTAGTGCTCTCGGCTAACCTAGCAGGTACTAAAACTAAACAATGTATTGCAAGATAATACTGATACATACCCATTGTGTACTTTTTTATGTCTAAGCCCCTTCTTCCACTTTACTTTAGCTTGTCTCTTCCTGTACTCTGCAAAGACAACAATCTCATTACCTTAAATTTGTTCCTTCCTTCTCTGCATATCCAAGGTACCCATTTCTTTAAATTCTTAAAACATGTCCACGCACCAGCATATCTGCACCTAGTATGAATATATTTGATTATCAAAACAATATATTCAGCTGGAATACACAACTTCCACTGATGGTTCCGTGGCCCTTGACTACCAAACAGTATGCCTTTGTGCGACTTGACTTTCTCTCTTACAATAGGTTCTTTTTTTACTTCTAACATCCTTCTTACTTACCTCCAATCTCAAATGTATGGTGTATGGAGATTTGTAAAACACTGTATTCTCTTTCTGCAGCAACCAGCCCTCTCGAAAGCCTATTAGTGTCTCTTGGCACCTGACATATTCCTTCATTCCCTGGATATTACTATGATTATTATTATAGGTCTGGTTTTAATATCCTTTGTGTCTATCATGGTAAAACTTATTGTTTCTTCTCCTACTCTGACTAGTATTTTGCTGGTTGTGTACTATCTGTCCATAACTGGCCTGATAGGTTTATTATTCAATTATTATTCGATCTGTACATTGAGTAAGCAGTAAAAGAAACAAAAGAAAAATTCGGAGTAGGTATTAAAATCCATGGAGAATTAATAAAAACTTTGAGGTTCGCCAATGACATTGTAATTCTGTCAGAGACAGCAAAGGACTTGGAAGAGCAGTTGAATGGAATGGACAGTGTCTTGAAAGGAAGATATAAGATGAACATCAACAAAAGCAAAACGAGGATAATGGAATGTAGTTGAATTAAGTCGGGTGATGCTGAGGGAATTAGATTCGGAAATGAGATGCTTAAAGTAGTAAATGAGTTTTGCTATTTGGGGAGCAAAATAACTGATGATGGTCGAAGTAGAGAGGATATAAAATGTAGACTGGAAGTGGCAAAGAAAGCGTTTCTGAAGAATAGAAATTTGTTAACATCGAGTATAGATTTAAGTGTCAGGAAGTCATTTCTGAAAGTATTTGTATGGAGTGTAGCCATGCATGGAAGTGAAACATGGACAATAAATAGTTTGGACAAGAAGAGAATAGAAGCTTTCAAAATGTGGTGCTACAGAAGAATGCTGAAGATTAGATGGGTAGATCACATAACTAATGAGGAGGTACTGAATAGAATTGGGGAGAAGAGGAGTTTGTGGCACAATGTGACAAGAAGAAGGGACAGGTTGGTAGGACATGTTCTGAGGCATCAAGGGATCACAAATTTAGCATTGGAGGGCAGTGTGGAGGGTAAAAATTGTAGAGGGAGACCAAGAGATGAATACACTAAGCAGATTCAGAAGGATGTAGGTTGCAGTAAGTACTGGGAGATGAAGAAGCTTGCACAGGATAGAGTAGCATGGAGAGCTGCATCAAACCAGTCTCAGGACTGAAGACCAAAACAACAACAGGTACATCCAACATGACTAATTTCCTTTTTGACTAGGTATTCATTTTGTGATTACTCTGTTCTCCCTTATAATATAACTATCCCTTGATGACTTTAAATAATCAAGTTGATCAAGAAATTGTACAACTTCTGGATGGTGTCCTGAGTCCTTCCTGTCAATTTTTCTCTAGCAACTGTGGATAACCTAATGGTACCCACTTCAGTTAGGCATGATTTATAATTACCTTCATGTAAATATTTTGCCTGATTCAGAGGCCATTCCATGAAATTCCTGTAACCATCTCACATACCTCTGTGTGTGCCTGACCGTAGCAACTGCAACATTAACTTTCTTTGTACCCTCTGCCCAAAATTTTAACTTAAATGCACTTTCAGATATCTCATAGGACTCAGATCTGTCTACACTCAACAGTCCATACCGCAAACCACTTCCCTCCAAGTGTTTTATCACAAAACATTTCCTTCTTTGGTAGTCCAAAGACACAGATATGGTTCCATGAAAAGCTTTCAGAAAAGTAACTGTGTGAGCTCTCTCTTCGTGATTAAATACCAGAAATTTCTGATTCACCCCTGTGCCCTTTTCAAACCTAAATTATTCCCAAAATTGATTCTCACTACCACTCACTTCTGCTTGAGAAGAAGCACTACTTCTAAAATATACTGCTACTTGATTTCCATCTAAACATCCTGTATAATTTTCTGAATGGTTCCCTAGTAACAGTATCTCATCTTCCTCAACACTTCAAGGAGGGACTCTATCATCACTACCCTGAGCTTTCTTCCTTTCACTATCTGTCCACAAACATCCCCACTTGTTACACTCACATTATCGATAGATAGAGTGCAATCTTTCAACTTCATTGCTACCCATTTCACCTCTGAAATTTCATTATTTAGTACTTTGTC
Organism: Schistocerca serialis cubense; assembly: GCF_023864345.2. Taxonomy (NCBI): domain Eukaryota; kingdom Metazoa; phylum Arthropoda; class Insecta; order Orthoptera; family Acrididae; genus Schistocerca; species Schistocerca serialis. The sequence goes on from NC_064638.1 coordinate 521,896,820, forward strand.
TGTGAATAGTAACACTCCTTGGACACTGTTAAACTCTTCTAGACCCTTCTGCAATTCTACAGCTAACACTCTTTTTATGTCATCCATCAATTTTCTGTTCTGTGTGCTCAGCCAAATCCCTTTTTACATCATCTAATAACATTGTGTACTTGCTAGCAAATGATTAAAAAACCACTCCTATCATCATCATTAGCCATGTTGTTGAAATTCAAAATTGCTCACAGATACAGGAAATAACTAAGTAAATAAATTTACTATTTTCAGTACTATCAAAACTGTAAGATCACTGATATACTACTTGCAAAATATAAATTTTATGTTGATACTTTCTGTGCTTCTGAACTTAAAAATCACTACAGTCACTACTGGAGGCTCACAAATACACCAATAATGTTTACTCTTCACAACAACATCTAGTCACTAAGAACAGTAAATACACATGCAAAAAAGAATTGTTATTTTTTGATGAACAGTTTAGCTGAGGCCACAGCTGCTTTCTGGTCCTTAGTTAATCTGTGTCAGGCAGTCCCTTTCTTTCTGTACCAACAACAATATTATTTGAATACCTGTCAGTACAAACACATTCAAGCTCCCTGTGTCTGCTCTTTCTATCACTTTCAGCTGTAAACAAACAGGGCACTCATGACAGTATGACATTCTCTAAAACTTCATACCTAAGACAAATAACAAAATAGTAGATCTTATTTCTATTGCCAGACTGCAAACTGCCTGATTACTTTTACAGTGCATTGAATGATGATGTGCATTGGACGTAATCTATCAGGCAAACAAATAATTTTAAGTACTGTATATTTAATTTCAATTACCAGCATACTGAGCCAAAACATGTATCCAAAAGAAATAAAGAGGGTATGCTGTTGTGACATAGTGTAAGAGAAAGTTAAGACCGAGATTTTGCTGGGTAGATGGTACTTAGTTTTTACAGTTGTAGTGGCGACTTTGTAATGTGGTAGGCTGCCATCTGTAGATAGATGAAAATGTATGTCCCAATTCTTTGAAAAAATGTTGTTGCAGTTCCCATGTTACCTGCTGGGAGGCTTAAGTTACTATATACACTACTGGCCATTAAAATTGCTACACCACAAAGATGAGGTGCTACAGAGGTGAAATTTAACTGACAGGAAGAAGATGCTGTCATATGCAAATGATTAGCTATTCAGAGCATTCACACAAGGTTGGCACCAGTGGTGACACCTAGAACGTGCTGACATGAGGAAAATTTCCAACCCATTTCTCAAACAGTAGTTGACCGGCGTTGCGTGGTGAAACGTTGTTGTGATGCCTTGTGTAGGGAGGAGAAATGCGTACCATCACGTTTTCGACATTGATAAAGGTCGGATTGTAGCCTATTGCGATTGCTGTTTATCGTAACGCGACATTGCTGCTCGCGTTGGTTGAGATCCAATGACTGTTAGCAGACACTGGAATTGGTGGGTTCAGGAGGGTAATACGGAACACCGTGCTGGATCCCAATGGCCTCGTACCACTAGCAGTCGAGATGACAGGCATCTTATCCGCATGGCTGTTGTGGTGTCACCGCCAGACACCACACTTGCTAGGTGGTAGCTTTAAATCGGCCGCGGTCCATTAGTACATGTCGGACCCGCGTGTTGCTACTGTGTGATTGCAGACCGAGCGCCACCACCAAGGCAGGTCTCGAGATACGGAATAGCACTCGCCCCAGTTGTACGGACGACTTTGCTAGTGACTACACTGACGAAGCATCGCTCATTAGCCGAGCAGATAGTTAGAATAGCCTTCAGCTAAGTCCATGGCTACGACCTAGCAAGGCGCCATTAGCCTTTCATAGTTTGATTAGTTATCGTATGAGATGTCTCATCAAGAACGCTGTATACAAATGGTGGATTAAAGTTAAGTATTCCAGCAGCTACGTACTTTTCTTTATAGCCTTTATGCAGTATCCTGTTTCAGACCATCGAGTCCGCCTGCTTGCTTAATGGCCTCCTCCCTTAAATAATGTGCGTAGTGTTGGCAATCTGTCAACACTACAGCTGTAATGGATCGTGCAGCCACGTCTCAATCCCTGAGTCAACAGATGGGGACGTTTGCAAGACAACAACCATCTGTGCGAACAGTTTGACGATGTTTGCAGCAGCATGGACTATCAGCTCTGAGACCATGGATGCGGTTACCCTTGACGCTGCATCACAGGCAGGAGCGCCTGCGATGGTGTACTCAACAATGAACATGGGTGCACAAATGGCAAAACGTCATTTTTTCAAATGAATCCAGGTTCTGTTTACAGCATCATGATGGTTGCATCCGTGTTTGGCGACATCGTGGTGAACGCGCATTGGAAATGGGTATTCGTCATCGGCATACTGGCGTATCACCCAGCGTGATGGTATGGGGTGTCATTGGTTACACGTCTCGGTCACCTCTTGTTCACATTGACAGCGCTTTGAACAGTGGACGTTACATTTCAGATGTGTTACGACCCATGGCTCCACACTTAATTCGATCCCTGCGAAACACTACATTTCAGCAGGATAATGCACGACTGCATGTTGCAGGTCCTGTATGGGCCTTTCTGGGTACAGAAAATGTTTGAATGCTGCCCTGGCCAGTACATTCTCCAGATCTCTCACCAATTGAAAACGTCTGGTCAATGGTGGCCGAGCAACTGGCTTGTCACAATACGTCAGTCACTACTGTTGATGAACTGTGGTATCGTGTTGAAACTGCATGGGCTGCTGTGCCTGTACACGACATCCAAGCTCTGTTTGACTCAATGCCCAGGCGTACCAAGGCCATTATTACGGCCAGAGATGTTTGTTCTGGGTATTGATTTCTCAGGATCTATGCACCCAAACTGCGTGAAAATGTAATCACATGTCAGTTCTAGTATAATATATTTGTCCAATGAATACCCGTTTATCATCTGCATTTCTTCTTGGTGTAGCAATTTTAATGGCCAGTAGTGTACATATACAAAACAGTGAGCAGATGAGTCTATGTGTCTAATAAATAGCATCCAGCTAACGCAGCTCCTCACTGTTGTAATCATGCAGGAAAAATATTACACCAACTGCAATAATTTGAATTACTATTGTATATTACTTTTTGTTTTACCTGCTTGGTGAATAGATTTTGTGCTGTGCTTCTTTGTGAAAATAAAGATGTGACTGACCTCAAGTGTATGCAGTGTGGCCCATTTAACTATAACTTACATGCATCACCAACAAAACACTTTTGGACTGGATTTACTAAAACTAAAAGCCTATAATTCAATTTTTACAGTAAAAGAAACAGTCTGCAATTTGATTAATGAAAGGAATGAAATGTGTACTTAAAATTATATTTAGCACTCCATTTAATTAGCATACATTCTCTATTTATATTCTCTCTGTTTTTTTTTTTTTCAATACTCAGTGCCTTTTCTACTTAAAATCTCATTACAAAACTTTTTCTGTGTCCATAATCACACAGATTATTTTCATTATTACTTGAAAAGAGACAACATTTTTCTGAAAAGCAAAAACATTCTTAAGAATAATTAATTTAATGCATCACCATATCTAAGAATAATTATTGTTTTTGTAACATCATCTATGCTGCTCATTTTAAAAAACTCGTTGGCACTGTTTAAGTTGTCTTACTTGCTCACAGATGTCACACTCATCGATAGTTCACATTCTCTTAGTCAAGTCCTCCTTTCATGGAATACAAAAACACACTGCTTTTTAACAAAATTCACATGAAACTTTATACATAAAAGAGAGTTAACTTTCAATGACGCTTCAGAATGTCACATAATTATAGTAGAATTGCTCACCTTTGCGATCATTGGGTCACAGATTTTGTGGTCCACAGCTTCCTAATAATGGTTTATGATTGGTGTTGAGCTAAGATTCTGTTCCATAATGGTTTGTACAAAATTGATTCAAGCTATAAATTGTTGCAATTGCTTCCCATTCAATTTTGAGTAATTATGCCCCTGAAATTAATGTGTTAGATGTGTATGCAGTGGACTTCTCTATTGTATCTCCATTGCTTGTGGTAGGACCACATTAACACTAGGATAAAAGAATATCCCAGAATGAATTATGATTACTGGAGTTTACTGTAAATATTGCTTTAGTTTATGATATGCTACTTTACTTACATTATGCAACTCACACTTGTCTCCTTTTTTTTATTATTCAGTAGATTAATAACGTTGGTTACACTTGAGAGACACTGTAACATTTTTGAATGTATTAGTTTCTTTAACTTGTCCATAGCTTCTGCACTTATTTCTGTGGAACTGTGCCTGAATTGCTTAGTGTGTGTCCCAATTATTGTACTTAACTGTGAAAGAACTGGTGTTTTTGTGGGTTGCAGTATAATCCAGCTTCTTGGAGTGTAGTAAGCAGCTTTTGTTGGTTGACTAAATTGTACTGCAAACTAGATTCCAAGACATATCCTTCAAATAATTTATGTAATAGAGAGAAGATGTGACAGGTATGTTGCAATGCCACATGGGTATCACGGGTATGGAATAAACCCACTGGAGTATTAATTGTCATGACCCCTTGAGGTTCCTGGTCCCTCCAATGCATTTTGTAGGTAGGCATTTTCCAGATTGATATTTGAAAAAGTTTTGCCTCATCCCAATTTTGGCAATAGCACTTCTAGTATTGGCAGAGTGGGTGTGAATTTTGTGCAGGCTTGGGCATACCACATAATCTGTGATATGTTATTTTTGTTACAAGTTCTTCTTTTATTTATTCTTTCAGTCCAAACAAAATTTCATGTGCTTAAATAAATCTAGGAAGTGCTGATTGTTGTTAATTTATATTGGTCTTAAAAACTGAGGCTTTGCGTAATTCAGGTTTAAATAATTTGCTATGAGCATCATATAATATTTTGTAATGACTGATAGAGTATAGTTTTTGAAATCAAAACACCATACCTGTTATTGTGAACCCAAACATGTTTAATGCGTACTTGCTGAATGTGTTGAGTAAGCTCACTTCATCCATTAGTTGCATCTGAGTTGGTCTTGAGGCTTGTGGATATAATATAGAAGTCAACTCTTACTATTAGTATTTGATTGTTTCCTCAACTAACAAAATGCTATGGAGTTTCTATTGGAAGGCTTGAGCTTTATTGATGTACAAGGGTTGGATGAAAATATGGAAACACTATGAGAAATGCACCCTAAACATAAACGTAGATGAGAGCCGAGTCTGCAGGCTGTGCTGTTGTATTTCACCATGAATGGCACCTGTACAATGGTGCACACTGCAAGTGTCAGTCAAGGTCAGAAAAGTGTTATGTGTAGTTGTGAAAGCATTATTTCAGAGTGAAGTGAATTCGAATGTGGACAAATTGTTGGTGCTAGTAGGAAGCCGAACTGTTTGGTGTTTCAAGAGCACTGTATCGTAGATTTATTCCACATACAGAGAAAGTAGAAAAACTTCATCTACTAAGTCACAACACGTATGAAAGTGTGTTTTCAGTGATAATGGCAGATGGCCGTAGAAGAGGGTTGCAATGTCAAATAAGAGAAGATAGCTGCAGAAGCCACTGCAGAACTGAATGTTGCACTCATGAAAGCTGTCATCAGCAAAAAGACACAAAGCGTAAGCAGGGAATTACAGGGCAGTCTATGATTCCAAAACCACTCATCAGGGATGCAAATGCCCATAACAGGAAAGCATGGAACTGAAAACATAAAACCTGGACTGTGAAGCAATGGAACAAAGTCTTTTGGTTGGATTATTCTTTTTTCACACTGTTTCCAGCTTCTGGCTGAGTTTACATTCCAAGAATAAAACATGACAGGGGTTCGGTGATGATTTGGGCAGCCATATCACAGTATTCCGTGGGCTCCATGGCTACTCTACAAGGTCACATTACCGCCAAGGATTGTGTGATCATATTGTTTTATAAGGACCATCTCATGATAGACTGTTTGTTCCCCAATGATGAGGCTGTGCTCTAAGACTTCAGGATCACTGTTCACACAGCTTGCATCTTCTAAGATTGGAAGATGAACTGTCACATCTCCTCTGGCCACCACAGTCTCCTGATCTCACTATTATTGACCCTTTGTGGTCTACTTTAGAGAGAGGGTGCATGATTGCTATCCACTTCCATCATCATTTTACCTGAACTTGCAACTATTTTCCAGAGAGAGTGATATAATAGTCCCTTAAAAACTGTACAGGACCTTTATTTACCCCTTCAGAGACAACTGGAAGCTGTTTCGAATGCAAATGGGTTTTCCGCACCTAGTTAGACATGGTAATGTATTGTGTTTTTGGTGTTTTCATATTTTTGTCCGACCCGTGTAGGTGCACATGTTTATTAACATTGCAGATTTGTCTGTTTACAGTTTGTCAATTCCATATGCTTTTGTTGTCCTATCTGAGGTGGTGACTGTGTGCAATATATGTACTTGGTATCTTTCCTGTAGACCGGTTGCTCCTATTGAATTATGCCTGCGCAGATATACTACTTACAAACTTGATCCATGAGAATGTTGCACATTGGGCCTGTGTTTGCAGGCATTTGGCTTTAGCTGGAGTTTGAAAACATTTTGAACAGGCTGATAAGTGGGCGTTCTTCTTTATGTGCTAATTGGGTTTCTCCAGCTGTTTATTCTGCACGGAGCATGTTGCGTCATGGGTTTTGCTGTCCTCTGCTTATCCATAGTTACTTCTAGGGCCATACTAGCTACCTGTTTGAGACATTCTGTCCAATGTGGCTCTGATCACTGTCTCCCATGTTGTGAGAAGGTGCATTTGTGCTACTTCAAATTGTTGCTACGGCATACTGATTGCTCTTGATGTGGTCCAGCACAGATTCCTCTTCTGTGCCAACCTCTTCATTTCAGAGAAGCACTTGCAACCTGCATCCTCAGTTATTTGCTAAATGTATTCCTCTATGGTTTTTGCCCTCTACAGCTCCCTCTAGTACCATGGAAGTCATACCCTGATGTCTTAACAGATGTCCTATCGTCCTCTCCCTTCTCCTTGACAGTGTTTTCCACTTATTCCTTTCCTCTCTGATTCTGTCCACAAGCTCCTCATTCCTTACCTTATCAGCCCACTTAATTTTCAACATTCATCTGTGGCACCACATCTCAAATGCTTCAATTCTCTTGTGGTTGTCCCACAGTCCATGCTTCTCTATCATACAACGCTTGCTCCATACATACATACTCAGAAATTTCTTGCTCAAATTAAGGGCTATTTTTGAAACTAGTAGACTTCTCTTGGCCAGGAATTCCCATTTTGCCAGTGCTAGTCTGATTTTGATGTCCTCCTTGCTCTGTCCATCATTGGTTATTTTGCTGCCTAGGCAGTAGAATTCCTTAACTTCACCTACTTCGTGACCATAAATCCTGATATTAAGTTTCTCATCGTTCTCATTTCTGCTACTTCTCATTACTTTTGTCATTCTTAGATTTATTCTCAGTCCATATTCTGTAGTCATTAGACTGTTCATTCCATTAAACAGATGCTGTAATTCTTCTTCACTTTCACTCAGGATAGCAATGTCATCTGTGAATCGTATCATTGATATCCTTTCACATTGAATTTTAATTCCACTCCTGAACATTTCTTTAATTTCCATCATTGCTTCTTCAATGTGCAGACTGACAGTAGGGGTGAAAGACTACATCCCTGTCTTATACCCTTTTTAATCAGAGCACTTCATTCTTGGTCATTTACTCTTATTACTCCCTCTTGGCTCTTGAGCATATTGTATATTACCCACCTCACCCTATAGTTTACCCCTATTTTTCTCAGAATTTCAAACATCTTTCACCACTTTACACTGTTGATTGCTTTTTCCAGGTCAACAAATCCTATAAATGTGTCTTGATTTTTCCTTAGTCTTGCTTCCATTATCAACTTCAACGTCAGAATTGCCTCTTTGGTGCCTTTACCTTTTCTAAAGCCAAACTTATTGTCATCTAAAACATCCTCATTTTTCTTTTCCATTCTTCTGTATATTATTCTTGTCACCAACTTGGATGCATGAACTGTTAAGCTGATTGTTCACTAATTCTCACACTTGTCAGCTCTTGCAGTCTTCGGAATTGTGTGAATTATATTTTTCCGAAAAACAAATGATATGTCGCCAGATTCATACATTCTACACACCAACATGAATAGTCATTTTGTTGCCACTTGCCCCAATGATTTTAGAAACTGTAATGGAAAGTTATCTATCCCTTCTGCTTTATTTGATCTTAAGTTGTTGAGAGGTCTCTTAAATTCTGATTCTAATACTGGATTCCTTATCTCTTCTAAATTGACTCCTGTTTCTTCTTCTATCACATCAGACAAATCTTCTTCCTCATAGAGGTCTTCAATTTACTCTTTCCTCCTATCCGCTCTGTCTCTTCATTCAACCGTGGAATCCTGTTGCACTCTTAATGTTACCATCTTTGTTTTTAATTTCACCGAAGGTTATTTTGACTTTCCTATGTGCTGAGTCAGCCCTTCCAACAATCATTTCTTTTTTTATTTCTTCATATTTTTCATGCAGCCATTTCATCTTATCTTCCCTGCACTTCCTATGTATTTCATTCCTCAGCGACATGTATTTATGTAATCCTCTATTCCCCTGAACATTTTTGTACTTCCTTTTTTTATTGATCAACTAAAGTATTTCTTCTGTTACCTATGGTTTCTTTGCAATTACCTTCTTTGTACCTTTTTCTTTCCAGCTTCTATGATTGTCCTTTTTAGAGATGTCCATTCCTCTTCAACTGTGTTGTCTACTGAGCTGTTTCTTATTGCTGTATCTATAGCCTTAGAGAACTTCAGGCGTGTGTTGTCATCCCTTAGTACTTTTGTATACTACTTCTTTGTCCATTGATTCTTCCTGACTAATATCTTAAACTTCAGCCTGCTCTTCATCTCTACTACATTGTGATCTGAGTCTATATCTGCTCCTGGGTATGTCTTATAATCCAGTATCTGATTTCAAAATCTCTGTCTGGCCAGTGAAATCTTCCCACATCATCTGGTCTTTTCCAAGTATACCTTTTGATTCTTGAACAGAGTATTTGCTATTACTAGCTGAAATCTATTACAGAATTCAATTAGTCTTTCTCCTCTCTCATTATAATCCAGTATCTGATTTCAAAATCTCTGTCTGGCCAGTGAAATCTTCCCACATCATCTGGTCTTTTCCAAGTATACCTTTTGATTCTTGAACAGAGTATTTGCTATTACTAGCTGAAATCTATTACAGAATTCAATTAGTCTTTCTCCTCTCTCATTCCTTGTCCCAAGCCCATATTCTCCTGTAACGTTTTCTTCTACTCCTTCCCCTACAACTGCATTGCAGTCATCCATGACTGTTAGACTTTCATCTCCATTTATTTACTGCATTACCCTTTCAATATCCTCATATACTCTCTCTCTCTCTCTCTCTCTCTCTCTCTCTCTCTCTCTTTATCTTCAGCATGCAGCGTCAGATTGTATGTCTGAATTATCGTTGTCGGTGTTGGTTTGCTGTTGATCCTGATAAGAACAACCCTATCAGTGAACTGTTCACTGTAACTCACTCTCTGTCTAATCTTCCTATTTATAATGAATCTTAATCCTGTTATACCATTTTTGTTGCAGTTAATAATATCCGATACTCATCTGACCAGAAATCCTTGTCTTCTTTGCGTTTCACTTCACTGACCCCTACCGTGTCTAGATTGAGCTTTTGCATTTCCCTTTTCAGATTTTATAGCTTCCTTACCATGTTCAAGCATCCGACATTCCATGCCCTGACTCATAGAACGTTATCCTTTCGTTAGTTATTCAATCTTTTTCTCATGGTCACCTCCCACTTGGCAGTCCCGTCCCGGAGATCCTAATGGGGTACTATTCTGAAATCTTTTGGCAATGGTGGCAATGGACAGATCATCATGACACTTTTTCAATTACAGGCCACATGTCCTGTGTATACACGTTATGTGTCTGTAATGCATTTGTTTCCACTGCCTTCTGCATTCTCATGCCATTTATTACTGCTGATTCTTCCACCTTCAGGGGCAGTTTCCCACTCCAAAGACAAGAGAATGTTCTGAACCTCTGTCTGCTCTCCACCCTCTTTGAAAGGCCATTGGCAGAATGAAGGTGACTTCTTATTCCGGAAGTCTTTGGCTGCCAATGCTGATTATTAATTAAAATTTAAGCAGTGGCAGGTTTCTAACCTGGGACCGAGGATGTTTTGATTAGTAATCAAAGACACTACCCCTAAACCACTGTTGTTCCCTATGAAATGTCAGACTCTTAGACAGATCAGTTACTTGTTCTGTTAAAGAGTTCATTCATTTCAATGCTTCTTGATAGCCGTGTTTATCACAAGTGTGTCAAATTGTGATCTCTTTGATTAGTGAGTCTATGTACTATTTTTTACAGAGATCATTTTTATGCATGAACTCAAGCTTTCTGCATAAACTATGTACGTTCGTTACTCAAGCCATAGGAGATTGCTAGGGCTTCTTATGTTGCTGAACAAATTTTAATGGTCAAAGACTATGCTAAATTTTGTTTCCGCTAATGCTCATGAAACAACTAAAACAATTCCATGAATTCTAATGTCAGTATGTACACCACTGGAGATGACTTATGGAACAATTGAGATAGTTCAGGCTTGGCTCAGGCACATTCAGAAGTGACCAGATACCATGCTCAAATATCATGAATGCTGCTAAGTGTCGTTACAGGTGTCTGCAGTATGTTGACTGACCGTTTTTACTTTCTTCAGTGGGTGGAATGGTGGCTGCAGCTACAATTGAAGCATGATCACTTAAGATTTAGTTGCTTATGTGTAGCCTCCATTTTACAACATGCTAATTGTTCAATTTACTACTATTGTTGTTAGAGCTGCATCTGACATTTCTACAAAAAATTCAGGTCCACTGAAGAAGTTGTATAAATACTTTATTTCTAGAAGCATCTTATTTCTACAAACAGTAAATATAGCACAGTGGTAGTTAGGCTCAGTCATTATCAAGAACAATAAGGTCTGTTCTGCACCAGAGATGATCCTGAGAGAATCTAAACATGGAGTACACCTGTAAACATAGTGAAGAGTTACAGTTGACTGTGACACAACAGTGAAGAAACCAGTGCAGCTCAAGACCGGACAAGTAACTGCCTGATGCACCTGATGAATCCATGTATTCACTAGGTCAAACTCAGCATACAGGATTGACTGCTAGGATGGTCCTTAATCTGGTTGCTTGGTTGAAGTGCTGCCTGTGTGGATATTTATAGATGCTCTCATTAAACTTTGACAAGACACAGTATATACAGTTCCACACAGTAAATGGCATGACACCATTAATAAATATAGACTTTGATCAGAAATCGGTAGCTAAGGTAGAATATTCAAAATTTCTAGGTGTATGCATTGATGAGGGGTTGAACTGGAAAAAACACACTGAGGATCTGCTGAAACGTTTGAGTTCAGCTACTTATGCTATTAGGGTCATTGCAAATTTTGGTGATATACATCTGAGTAAATTAGCTTACCGTGCCTATTTTCATTCTCTGCTTTCATATGGCATCATATTCTGGGGTAACTCATCATTGAGTAAAAGAGTGTTCATTGCACAAAAGCATGTAATCATAAGAATTGCTGGAGATCATCCAAGATCATCCTGCAGACACTTATTTAAAGAGCTAGAGATCTTCACTGTAGCCTCATGATATATATATATATTCACTTATGAAATTTGTTATTAACAATCCAAACGAATTCAAAAGTAATAGCAGTGTACATGGCTACAACACAAGGAGAAAGGATGATCTTCACTACTCACGGTTAAATCTAACTTTGGCTCAGAAGGGGGTAAATTATGCTGCCACGAAAGTCTTTGGTCACTTACCTAATAGCATCAAAAGTCTGACAGGCAGCCATATAGCAATTAAAAGGAAATTAAAAGAATTTCTTAATGGCAACTCCTTCTACTCATTAGATGAATTTTTGGATATATTAAGTGGGTAATTTCCCTAACCCCCGCAAAAAAAATTAAAAATATTAAGTGTCATGTAATATTTTGTGTAATGCAATATCTTGTATAGACACCTTTTATTAACCTGACACGTTCCACATCATTACGAAGTGTCGTATTCATGATCTATGGAACAAGTACTAATCTAATCTAATCTAATCTGAAGGCATGAGCTTTATTGATGCTACTCTGTTTATTTATGTAGGGCTGAGTACAGACCTCAAATGAGTCACAATGTTTTTTTCACTGGCCAGGATACCAAAATGTTGAAAAAGGAATTGTACTTTATTATGAAAATTATATTTTACTTTAAATTATTTGTGTTGTCAGTAACAAGAATATGCCCTTTCAGCCACCACCAGCTCGTTATTCCAAATCCATTTTTAAATAGTTGCATGTATAAACTGAAAGGCTTGTATTTTTTGCTTTATTTCTGTAACACAATACAAACTTGGTCTATATCTGCTAAATCCGAACAGAGAATAGTCACAGGACTTAAATCACAGTATTTCATTCTGAATCATGTCCCCACAGTCATTATTTAAGATAAGATAAATGTAACATCACTAAAATTTTTTCATGCTACTTCAGTGGTTGAGTTTAGTAGCCAGTAGAGGTACAGAGACCCAGTTAGTTGTTCATGTCTTGGTATGTCTATTTTCTTCTCTGCACCAACAAATCCATCATATGTATTACTGTCCAGTGCCATCATTATGTGCACAAATTTAGAGGTCTTCCCAAAGTTCATTGCCTTGTTTCAGTTGTTTGGTGTTTGTTAAAAATAATTTAATAATTTAAGAGTGTTGTATCCTTGTTAAGAGATGCACACTGCTATTGAATGGCTGTGCCCAGGTTGCCAAACAACAATGGAACTTTATTAATCTTCTGAACAATTTTAGTATTGCTCTCTTAGAAGGTATGAGACATATCTATTATTCTAGCTGTGCTCACTGAAGTTTCATTGATCTGCCCTAATGAGTATCATGGACATATCTGGTAAATGTTTGTACACGGACATAGTTTGTGATTGAGGTACATGCTTTGCATTGGCATGAGAGGCAGTGATCTCCAGTCCTTGAGCCACAGGCATAGCTGTTATGAAACCTGTGGTGTACTGCTCACTTAGTGAATGGAACTCCGATTTAGGGGCCAGTTACACAGTTGGCGTTGAGCTCAGAGACCTGCAAACTATGACTTTCCAATGTCAACTGCCTCAAGTGTAGCCATGCAGCATCCTATAAAACTGTCCAGCAGAAGAATACAAGGAAAGCACGATGGTGGCACATGACTTGCAGAGGTGAGATACAGTGAATGTAGTGCCACATGGTACCATGATATCTACTGAAGGTTTGATCGTCCATGGATTTGTTGCTCACATACTGGAAGGTCGGCAACTCATAAAACATTACTGTGAGGTTAGTAACTAGGCTGTAGGTGACAGCTGAGGGTACCAAAAAGATACAAATACTTTTTAGGAATCGACCATATTTTAACAAATCCTGCTGATATTTTAATGATCCAATCAAAGACAATACTCATAACCAATATCTTTTTGCAATCAGTGTAATCTGTGTCACTTATAAGAGCTGCCCAGTCTTCAAAATTCTGTATATGCACTACAAACTTGGAATGTAAATTATTAAATATAGAACTAATCAAAAATTCTAACTCTGTTATGAAGTGATGTTGCACATTCGTTAAGACAATGGGCTTCTATTTGGGAGGAGAAGACTTCAAATTTCCATCAGGACATCCTGCTTCAGGTTTGCTGCATTGTCACTGAACGATTCTAAATGAATCCTGCTGTGGTCCCTTTAATGCTACTTTCTAATGCTGCTTCCCATTTGCTGTGAAATAAAAAGCATTTGAATAACAAGTGTCCATAATTTACTTCAAAATGTTGATATTATTTAAAAAAAAAAGATATGCAGCTACTCTCAATGAAAGAATTCTGAATGTAAGAACAAAATGTGTTTAAAACCTGGAAATAGGTTAAGAAGGCCATTATGGAAAGAGAAGTTGATTGGCAAGTTTGTCAGACTTTTGAACTGTTAAAAGACTGGTTGACTATCAACAACCTGCACTTAATGTAAGAATGAAAACTTAACAAAAATAAAGCAGCTCATTGCAGCATTCAAAAACCACCAAGAGAAGAATAAGGAAACGAAAGAAGTGTGTGTAAAATGGAAATGTAAAAAAATGACAATGAGCTCATGGTACGTAAAGAAGAGCAACTGAAAATTTGGGTAGTTAAAATTACAGACCTGTTCAATGACAAACAATCAACACATGGTGATGCAGAGGAATTAGTGTGTCCAGAAATTATGAAGGGAAGCCTTAAATCAGAAAAAATGTGAAAGTGCAGTTGGACCTTTGAATTGAGTCCAAAGGTACCCAGATTTGTTGACAAACAATACTGACATCTTCTGAAGTTGTTCAGCCCATTTTTACAACATCAGCCACATACCTGACAAATGGATAAAATCTGCCTTCTGAAACCTGCTCAAGAAGTGTATTGCTAAACACTGCTGTAACTAAAGATTAATCAGCCCAATGAGGCATATTCTAAAAATTTTCCTGAGAATACTTCACTGCTGGATTTTGGTTTTTGTACAGAAATGACAACTATATCTTTGCTGTTTCATAGATTATGAAAAAGCAGTTGACAGCACTAAACACCACACCTTTATTTCTCAATTTTTGAAAAGCAATTGACTCAATACTACACTTAAGCTTATCATCAAATGAGATATCAAGCAAAATTTGTGGTTGGACTCATGAGTGTTTGCAAAGTGGTACGAAGATTGGCAACTTGCCCCCAAAGTACATAAACGTAAAATTGTGCACTTCACAAAAGAAATTAATATCGTACAGCTATAATATCAGTGAGTCACAGTTGAAATCAATCAACTCAAACAAATGTGTGGTTATAACAATTTGTAGGGATATGAAGTGGAACAATCACATAGTTTCAGTCGTATGTGAATCAGATGAGAGATAGTGGTTCATTGGTAGAAAACCATGGAAATGCAATCAATCTATGAAGGAGACTGCATAAAAAACACTCATGTGACCCATCCTAGAATTTTAGTGAAGTGTGTGAGATCCTTACAAAATAGGACTAACAGATATTATTGAATGGATACAAAGAAGGACTGCCCAATTGGTCCCAGGTTGGTTCGACCCATGGGAAAGTGTCGTGAAGATGCCAAAAGAAGTAAACTGGGACAAACCATCCTGTGAAAGCCTACTTGCAAAGTTTTGAGAACCATCTTTAAATGATGATGTTGTCATATTCCACACCCCCTTATGTATTGCTCCCTTGCTATTTGTGAAGACAAAACTAGACTAATTACAGCATGCACTGAGGTATTTAAGCAATCATTTTTCCTGCACTCCATACATTCATGGAACAGGTGGTGGTACTAGCACGTAGTGCAACAGGACATACTCCTGCCATGCACCTCACAGTGGGTTGTAGAGTATAGATGTAGATGTAAATCCGAATCCATCAGGTTAAACTCACAGTCCTTCTCAATAAAGACTTCAGCATAACTGAAAAGCTTTCTGGAACCAATGACACATATCAAGGTTGGAGGCCACATTTCACATGACATCAGAATACTAAACAGTGCCAAACTGGGATGTATATTATCTCTGACACTGTTGAACTTATATTCTGTAGTTACTCATATTTTTTGAAAAGCATTAAATGACATTTGTTGTATACTGTAGCAATGCATGGGTTCTAAAGACAGAAAGCAGAGAATGAAGGCATGACTACAGTTAGGTAAAAATCATTTACTTAATTTCAGTGGGTTGCAGAACACAAGTGCAGGCAGATCCAAGTATAGTCCAGATAGTCCAAATCTGTAATATACTGTAAACACTGAGGGAGAGGCTGTGTATTCACAGGTGTAGGACACAAGACTCAAGGGGGCTGACAACAGCATGGTGTAGTGTCATACTCTTTGTTAGGGCAAACTGCCTGGATTGATTAAGGACGGCATTTCTGTCAGGCAACCATAATTGCTGTGTGGTTGCCTCTGGCAGTGGTACTCAGAATATCTGGTGCCAACGTCTGTATTAGGAAGTGACATGTGTGGTGTGGTGTTTGTGGTGGCCGACACCACAACATCAACAAAATAATCAATTAATGGTTCACATTTAAAGGAAAGAATCTTTCCTTCTCATCCTGTGTAGTAAGTCTCTCCTGACCCACAGTTCTGGATGACTTTCCCGAAATCTACCCCTTTTCCTAGACCTCTCCAGTCCTTTTGCTTCACCCCTCTTCCTTCCCCTTCAGCCCTTATGCCTGAAGAAGGAGCCACTGGCTCCGAAAGCATGTCAGTTACACCGTCTTTTGTGTGTGTGTTCTGCTGCCACTTGGTGAGTAGATATTTTATTTATCCAATTAAATTGTTTTGTCAATAATTGATTGTTTTCATTGGTAGAATAGAAAGTCTGCCGCTTCTTGCAAATGATACGACAATCATATGTATCTATTTTAATGTGATCATTAGCAAGAAAATCAGAGGTGCCAAGATTATCAACTTCGATGATAATATACTTGAGAGAATCATCAAATTGACACAAAAAGTTTGATGGTTGACAGAAAAAAGGGTCTTTACTAAGAGATGAAATGTAGGAATAATATAGCATGGTCGGCATTTAAAAACTGGAACATCAGTGATGTAATTTTGATCCTCATTTTGTTACTCATTTGCATATTGTGAACTGTTATGTGTTATCAGTGCTACTACTGTGTGGAATAGAATCAAACACATTGAAAGATCATCCATGAACATGTTGAAGGTGTTTGAAACTTGGTCTACAGTAGCATGCTACAGATGGCATGGAGAAGTTGTGAAAATGATGAGATGTATGTCTTCGGAAGTTTTATGCAGAGGTATACCTGAATAAAATCTCCTCAGTTTTCAAGTAATCCTGATCACAATGGCAGACACTTAACACAACTTGAAAATCCAGAAGATTTCACTCAGTGGTGAGGTACTTTAGTGTGTTGGCAAAAATCTCTAAATAGTACCTACCCTCAAACATGGAAAAGCAGTGTAGGCACATCTCCTAAGTGAGAATTACAGCTTCATTCAACACTTCATTGGAGAAAAAGGCAGAAGGAAAATGTGATGTGATGGAAAATTATTCTGTGGTCACAGAATCTCATTGAATTGCCCACCATGACCTTGATTGCCTCATTGATGCTGTGATCTTTATATTATTTTGAGATATTTGATGGATCCAGTGGAGTCATTTTAAGCCAATGAAAATTTTTTCCAGTCTATATTGAATATTGAGCCTTTAAACTTATGCAACAACACATTGTGAAAAGATCATTGTTATTCACCCATCCCTTGAGTACCAGACATCACAAATTCCAAAACAGTCTGCTGATGAGAACAGTGATCATTATTTTCTTATTAGAATTTTCAGTCTGTGAGAGATACATCACATTTTCAAAGACTCACTTCTGTTTTGTATAGTAGCTGTAACAGCAAAGTAATAAACTCAGAATTTATCACTAGTAACACAGTAAATGCCACTTTCCATATTTTTTGTATTTGTTTGTACCTTTGGAAATCATGGGGTGATGTGACCTCCATTCAAGCACATTCATACCCATAAAGAGAAAAGTTTTCTAATTTCAGTGTGATCAAATATAAGGACACAGATTTTAGGTGCCAATAGATGAAACAATTTGTCTTGTCATGGGGCATGTATTTTCTATGGCATTTTCTACACCCTTGAGTATCTCATCACCTTGGATGTATGGAATGAAAAGTAACATCCTTCAGTATGACGTGAAGAAGCTTGAACTGTCTATAAAGTTTTCTCACTTTTGAAGTTGCCTTTATGGAATTGTCTAGAGGCACTTGAATATGGTAAGAGTAATTGAAGATATTGTCTTGGAATTGTTACCCACTTTGATAGTACCTTATTTTCAAGTTGTGAGAAAAATTTCATTGGTGACACTTGGTTTTGGAGTTTACACCCTGATTTAATCGAGCTTAAGAAAGATCAGTTTTCTGTCAAAGCAAAAGAGAGAAATTATAGTTGGGAATCATGCATCCAGAGCCAAGGAATTACCAGTTATTATTTTCTGGAACTAAAGTTTTGTCCAAGACTAATCATTATCATGCTAGAATGTACAAGGGCCAGTCATAAAGTTACACCTCAAAACAAGAATTTTATGTGACTAATTTTCTGTTTGTTTGCAAGTATGTGTCTGCCACCCTGCTTTAAGTTCTCATGCTGTGGTACCATAGCACACTGTGACAGATGCCATGAACAAAATGGTGCAATCCATTGTTAAAGCCAAAGTGGGTCACATCATTTTATTTTGGCTCCTCTATCAGTGTGCTGTGGCACTGTAACATAGGCTACAGACATTTACCTACAAGCAACCAAATTAATTACAGTATTATGAAAAGGATAGGTTGCTACTCACCATATAGAGCTGTTGAGTTGCAGACACGCACAGTGAAAAGACTGCTGTACATCTACGCTTTTGGCCAGGAGGCTTCCTACAAAATTGAAAACGCACACACAGTCACTCAAGTGCAACTCCCACTCACATGAGAACTGTCTCTGGCTATGGCGGTCAGACTATGGAGCAGCAATCTGGTTTGGGTCATGAGGATAAGGAGATGGCATGGGGTGGGGAACAGGAAGGGAGGGGGGGGGGGGGTTGGAAGGTGCAGTGCTGCTTGCAGTAGCATGCGGTGGAATGGTGGGAACACGGTAAGGCTGCTAGGTGCAGTCATGAGATTGGGGGGAGGGGGGGGGGGAGCAGCAGATGTGGAAAAGGAGAAAAGTAGAGAAGGGAAAAAAATATTAGTAGGTGCATTGGTGGAATAGAATTCTATGTAGTGCTAGAGTTGGAGCAGGGAAGACTGGGACTAGCGAGGTTGAGTCTGGAGGGGAGTGTATGGAATTTTAGAATATATTGCAAGGAGAATTGCTACCTGCACAATTAGAAAATGCTGGTGTTGGTGGTGTTGGTAGGAAGTATTTAGATGGTACACACGGTGAAGCAGTCATTGAAACTGAAGTGAAGCATATTGTGTTGGGCAGCATGCAGCATGTTCAGCAACTGAGTGGTCCAGCTGTCTCTTGGCTATAGTTTGTTGGCAGCCATTCAAGCAGACAGATAACTTGTAGGTTGTCATGCCTATGGTTGCTAGTTAGTTTGTAGATAACATGCCTGCTTTCAAAGGCCTTTGATGGGATAGTAGGTGCCTGTGACTGGACTGGAGTAGGTGATGTGGGAGGATGTGTGGGACAGGTATTGCATCTCTGTCTCTTGTGGGGATATGAGTCATGAGACAAGGGTGTTAGGAGCAAGAATACAGTAGGGATGAGAAAGAATATTGTGTAGGTTAAACAAGTGATGGAATACCACTGTGGAGGGGGCGGGGAGGATAGGGGTATGATATTCCTCATTTCAGGCCACAGTGAGAGATGGTTGAAATCCTTGCAGAGAATGTGATTCAGTTGCTCTGGCCCTGGATGGTACTGTGTCATGAGAGGAGAGCTCCTTTGTAGGCAGTTGGTTGGTATGTGAGAGGTGGCTGGTGACAAGAGAGACAAGGCATTGGAGATCTTTTCCTGTACAAGGTAGGGAGGGTAATTTCAGTCTGTGAAGGCCTCAGTGAGTTCCTTGGTGTATTTGGTGAGGGCTGCTCATCACTACATATGCGATGACCATTGGTGGCTGGCTTGCACAGCGAAGACTTCTGGATATGGAATGGGTGGCTGCTGTCAAAGTGGAGGTATTGTTGGTGTTTGGAAGGTTTGATACTGACGAATGTACTGATGTAGCCACCCTTAAGGTGGAGGCCAACACTGGTGAAGGCAATTTGTTGTGTTGAGGAGGACCAGGTGAAGGGAATGGGGAGAAGGAGTAGTGGTCCAGGAGGGTGTCCTCACTCGCAGTCCAGATCACAAAGATGCCTTCAAAGAATCCGGGCCAGGTACGAGGTTTGGGATTCTGGGTGATTAGGAAAGATTCCTCTAGACAGCCCATGAGTAGGTTGGCATAGAATGGCACCATGTAGGTGCTCATTGCTACACTATGGATTTGTTTGTAGATGATTCCTTCAAGGAGAAGTAATTGTGGGTGAGGATATATTTGGTTGTGGTGACCATAAGGAGGTTGTAGGTTTGGAGTCAATTGGACGTTGGCAAAGATACTGTTCTGTAGTGTCAAGCTCATGAGCATTGGGGAGTATAGGGGAGAGATGTGGCATCAACAGTAAAGCAGTGCCATGTGGTAAAAGAACAGGAATTATGGTTGATGTCTTTGATATAGAACTGTACATTATGGATAATAGGCTGAAGCTGTTGGCCTATGAGATCAGAGTGGGCACAGAAACCAGACAAAATAGGGCATCCAGGGTGGGTAAGTTTATGGATTTTAGGAAACATGTAAAAGGTAGGTGTGCAGCAAGTGGTAGGGGTGAAGAGAGGACTCAGGAAACAGTTTTTGGGATAGTCCTAAGCATTTGAGGAGAAATTGGCAATTTTCTTGGATTTTTGGAATAGGGTCACTGTAGCAGGGTTTATAGGTGGACAAAGCTGACAGCAAGTGACCACCTTCACATCTGTCCTGATGACTCTTGCATATGCTATTGTTTATATATATTTGACGATGCTGGTGCTAATTTTGTGTTTAATATTTGATGATGCCACTATCAATGCAGTACATTAGGACATGATTTTGTAGAACAGATCTGAAGATGGCCATTATAGACCAAAACTGGTAGCCTGATAACAAAAATTTGTGACCATACACCTAAAGTAAAGGAAATTTATTCTATATTTGGGTCACTGTTTTATTCATGACCATGTTGCAGCTTGTGCTACAGAAGACTGTTAAAAATTAGGTGGATGGATGAGGTACACAATGACCATCTAGAAGAATCTTTTGTAATCAACCAGAGACACTAACCCCTCACCTTGTTCAGAGTCATTGGTGACATCTTTGTGATGTGGACTGAGGGTGAGGACACCCTACCCACATCCCTCCAAGAACTCAACATCTTCTCCCCAATTCACTTCACCTGGTCTTCCTCAACCCGTCAATGTCAATGTTGGCCTATACCTCAAGGATGGCTGCAACAGTTCCTCCGTCTATATCAAACCTACCAAGCACCAGCAACACCTCCACTTCAAAAACTGCCACCCATTCCATACCAAGAAGTGCCTTTCATACAGCCTAGCCACCCATGGTCATCCCATCTGTGGCGATGAGCAGTTCCTTGCCCAATATACAAACTGTCTCACTGAGCCCTTCATGGACCGAAATCACCCTCCCAACCTCATACAGAAACAAATCTTGCGTGCCTTCTCTCTCCATTCACGTACTGCTTTTCACATGCCCACTGCCTGGTTACAAAGGAGCACTCCCCTCATAACTTGGTACCACCCAATACTGAAGCAATTGAGTCACATTTTCTGCCAGGATTTCAACCACCTCTCATTGTGGCCTGAAATTAGTATTGTACCCATTTTCCTTTCCACTCCTTCCACAGTGGTATTCTGCCATCCATTTAACCTATGCAATATCCTTGTTTATCCCTTCTGTACTCTTTACCCACTATCCTTCTCACCCTTTCCACAGTGGTATTCTGCCACCTGTTTAACCTATGCAATATCCTTGTTTGTCCCTTCTGTACTCTTGCTCCCAATCCCTTGTCTCATGGCTCATATCCCCGCAAGAGGCCTAGATGCAATACCTATCCCACACATCCTCCCATCACTAAGACCACCACCAACTACTCCAGTCTGGGCACAGGCATCTTCTATCCCATCAGAGGCAGGGCTACCTGTGAAAGCAGAGGCAGGGCTACCTGTGAAAGCAGTCCTGTGGTCTACAAACTAAGCTGCAACCACAGTGCTGCTTTCTGTGTAGGCATGACAACCAAAAATCTGTCTGTCCGTATGAATGGCCACCAACAAACTGTGGCCAGGAGACAGTTGGACCACCCAGTTGCTGAACGTGCTGCCCAGCACAATGTGCTTCACTTCAGTGACATATTCATAGCCTGTGCCATCTGGATCCTCCCTAACAACACCAGCTCTTTTTGAAATGTACAGGTAGAAATTTTCCCTGCAATACATCCCATGTTCCCATAACCATCCTGGCCTCAACCCCACTAACCCTGTCCTCCTCCACCTGCCTATCCCCTTCTCTGCTCTTCCTCCAGCACTACACAACCTTCTATTCTACCAACACACTAGTTCTTTTTCTTCTCTACTTGTGCAACATCAAATACCACATAGTAGAATATAGGTAGTCAGAAGCAGCAGAACACAATGTCTTTTTCTTAAAGTAAACAATTTTAACTCATTTACCGAAAAAGATCCAAACCCACCTCAACTTAATGTGGTGATCTTAAGCATCAACTGATAATAAAGATATGAATGCAGGAGAGAGTTTTACAAATAGCAGGGAATGTTGTAATATTGCACTTTTCTCAAGATTACAGCACCATACTGAATTAATGGTTGTAAATCATTAAATCACATGTGGGTTTGATCCCAAAAATTCAGGTACTACACTGGAATAGGTCACACAAGACTTACCTGTGGGTGCCTTTATACTTGGAGTGCATTTTTCCACAATTATTCAATAACTCAAAATAATCCATTTGCCCTTCCTGAAACTGATTTTATATGTAGTCGCACTTGACATTAGTTTTCAGTGTGATACATGGGTATTTACTAATTATGATTATATCCAATCTCATACCATCAATATTGCATTGAAAAGCAACTGAAAGTTTCATCCTGTTTGTGCATATTATCTCCACTTTGAAGTCAGAGGCAATGTTTCACACATCTTCCTTCACCCACATTCATTATAAGAAGAGTATATTTTATGTATTGTTGTTGTTGTGGTCTTCAGTCCTGAGACTGGTTTCATACGGCTCTCCATGCTACTCTATCCTGTGCAAGCTTCTTCATCTCCCAGTACTTACTGCAACCTACATCCTTCTGAATCTGTTTAGTGCATTCATCTCTTGGTCTCCCTCTACGATTTTTACCCTCCACGCTGCCCTCCAGTGCTAAATTTGTGATCCCTTGATGCCTCAGAACATGTCCTACCAACCGGTCCCTTCTTCTTGTTAAGTTGTGCCACAAACTCCTCTTCTCCCCAATTATATTCAATATCTCCTCATTAGTTATGTGATCTACCCATCTAATCTTCAGCATTCTTCTGTAGCACCACATTTCGGAAGCTTCTATTCTCTTCTTGTCCAAACTATTTATCGTTCATATTTCACATCCATACATGGCTACACTCCATACAAATACTTTCAGAAACGACTTCCTGACATTTAAATCTATACTCGATGTTAACAAATTTCTCTTCTTCAGAAACGCTTTCCTTGCCATTGCCAGTCTACATTTTATATCCTCTCTGCTTCGACCATCATCATTTATTTTGCTCCCCAAATAGCAAAACTCCTTTACTACTTTAAGTGTCTCATTTCCTAATCTAATTCCCTCAGCATCACCCGACTTAATTCAGCTACATTCCATTATCCTCGTTTTGCTTTTGTTGATGTTCATCTCATATCCTCCTTTCAAGACACTGTCCATTCTGTTCAGCTGCTCTTCCAAGTCCTTTGCTGTCTCTGACAGAATTACAATGTCATCGGCGAACCTCAAAGTTTTTATTTCTTCTCCATAGATTTTAATACCTACTCCGAATTTTTCTTTTGTTTCCTTTACTGCTTGCTCAATTTACAGATTGAATAACATCAGGGAGAAGTTACAACCCTGTCTCACTCTCTTCCCAACCACTGCTTCCCTTTCATGCCCCTTGACTCTTATAACTGCCATCTGGTTTTTGTACAAATTGTAAATAGTCTTTTGCTCCCTGTATTTTACCCCTGCCACCTTTAGAATTCCAAAGAGAGTATTCTAGTCAACATTGTCAAAAGCTTTCTCAAAGTCTACAAATGCTAGAAACATAGGTTTGTCTTTCCTTAATCTTTCTTCTAAGATAAGCCGTAGAGTCAGTATTGCCTCACGTGTTCCAATATTTCTATGGAATGCAAACTGATCTTCCCCGAGGTCGGCTTCTACCAGTTTTTCCATTCGTCTGTAAAGAATTCGTGTTAGTATTTTGCAGCTGTGACTTATTAAACTGATAGTCCGGTAATTTTCACATCTGTCAACACCTGCTTTCTTTGGGATTGGAATTATTATATTCTTCTTGAAGTCTGAGGGTATTTCGCCTGTCTCATACATCTTGCTCACCAGATGGTAGAGTTTTGTCAGGACTGGCTCTCCCAAGGCCATCAGTAGTTCTAATGGAATGTTGTCTACTCTGGGGCCTTGTTTCGACTCAGGTCTTTCAGTGCTCTGTCAAACTATTCACGCAATAACGTATCTCCCATTTCATCTTCGTCTACATCCTCTTCCATTTCCATAATATTGTCCTCAAGTACATCGTCCTTGTATAGACCCTCTATATACTCCTTCCACCTTTCTGCTTTCCCTTCTATGCTTAGAACTGGGTTTCCATCTGAGGTCTTGATATTCATACAAGTGGTCCTCATTTCTCCAAAGGTCTCTTTAATTTTATGTAAGTCATTCTAAATTACCTTACAGTCACTCAATGAGGCTGGTTTCCTTTATGCAAGTAGTTTGACAGAAAACTAGCAGAATGCACAGTAAAGAGGCCATAGAGTCATATCGCAAGAAAGAACTGAAACCCTTAGCTATGGGTAGGAGCATATAGAGGGCCTCCAATTTAGAAGTGTTGTTGACCAATAATTGGTTAGATATGCACCTAGGAGATCAGTTCATGATGTGAAGGACCCTACATGCTATATATTCTCTGTAAAGAAACAGTGACTTCTGCTAAGAATATTACATCTATACTCTTCAAGCTATCTTCTAGTGTGTGGCAGAGAAGTGTACTTTGTGCACTACTATCACTTCCCCTCTATTCTGTTTACCTTTAAAGCCTTTTTGTGAATTTTATGTAGGAGGGAGCAATATATGAGTTGACTCTTCTAGGAAGAAACACTCTCGGAATTTTAACAGTAAACCATGCAGTGATGCACTATGGCTCTATTGTAGCATCTGCCATTACTGTTGAATGAGCATCTCCAAGATGCTTTTGCACTTACTGTATGAATCTGTGCAAAATGTGCTGCTCTTCCTTGGATCTTCTCTATTCCCCCTATCAATCCTATCTGATTTGGCTCTCAGACTGATCAGAAATATTTAAGTATTGGGCAAATGAGGGTTTTGTAAGCTGCTTCATTCATGGCTGTGGATTGTTCCGGTGAATCTCAGTCTGGCTTCTGCCTTACCTGCAGTTAGTTTTATGTGGCCATTCCACTTTAAAAAACTACTTAAAAATTCACACAGATCTTTAATGGATGTGACTGCTGCCATTGTTTCTTGTGCAACCAAGTAATAATGGGGCTTCCTGCTTTTTATATGCAAAATATTACATTTCTTTATTGTGAGGGTCAGTCAGCAATCCCAGCACCAGGTATTGACCCTCTTCAGGTCTTTTGTATGGCACTGCAGTTTTCTAGCATTATGAAATCAGATGTAAAGCAAAGCATAGGAGTATACAAAAAAAGATACCAATTGAAATGTGTTTGGGTTTCAGGACAATGTGTGATGCCTTAAATGATTCTGTAGTAAAATCTTATCAAAAGAGGTCTCATAAAACCTAAAGATATTCTGGTCAAATGTAAAGGCTGCCAGTGGAGCAAAAACTGTATCTAGACACTTTTTATCACTGAGTTAGTCCCTCTCTTAAACATAATGTATGACGTACAGATCCCCCAACCAAAACTCCTTGCCCAGTAGTTGGAAGAAAATGGTCAAATTCTTCTATAAGAATGCTGTCATCCAATGTGATCAACATCCGTCTCCTGTAAAATCTGATAATATATTCTGAGCTCAAACACAATGAGGTATCTCAGACAAAATGGCCTCCTCTATGTCAACCAGCATTGGTTCCAAAAACATTGGTCATGTAAAACTTAACTCTTACTTGAATATAATAGAGGGAAACATTCCACATGGGAAAAATATATCTAAAAACAAAGATGATGTGACTTACCAAACGAAAGTGCTGGCAGGTCGATAGACACACAAGCAAACACAAACATACACACAAAATTCAAGCTTTCGCAACAAATGGTTGCTTCACCAGGAAAGAGGGAAGGAGAGGGAAAGACGAAAGGATGTGGGTTTTAAGGGAGAGGGTAAGGAGTCATTCCAATCCCGGGAGCGGAAAGACTTACTTTAGGGGGAAAAAAGGACAGGTATACACTCGCACACACACACATATCCGTCCATACATACACAGACACAAGCAGACATTTCTTATAATATATTCTGAGCTCAAACACAGTGAGGTATCTCAGACAGAATGGTCTCCTCTATGTCTGCTTGTGTCTGTGTATTTCCAATTGTTATTTTATTTGAGCTGCCAGTTTCAGTGCTACATTACACCATCTTTGGCTCCCTGACTGATGTGTAGGAAGATTCCATCTCTGGTCCTGTCAAAACAGGGACCAGCATTCAGTGACCGATATTCATAGATTTCTACTTTACACAGTGATCCCTTCGATCATCATTTGCTGACTATTCATGTCCTTTGTCTCTTACAAGGGAACCTCCCCATCGCAACCCCCTCAGATTTAGTTATAAGTTGGCACAGTGGATAGGCCTTGATAAAGTGAACACAGATGAATTGCGAAAACAGGAAGAAGTTGTGCGGAACTGTGAAAAAATAAGCAAAATATACAAACTGAGTAGTTTGATCTGTGTTCAGTTTTTCAAGGCCTATCCACTGTGCCAACTTATAACTAAATCTGAGGGGGGTGCGGTGGGGAGGTTCCCTTGTTAGTAACTGCCATCTGGTTTCTGAATACGTTGCAAGTAATCTTTTTCTCCTTGTGTTTTTATCCCTACTACCTGTACATTTTCAAAGAGTGTATCCCAGTTAATATTGTCAAAAGCTTTCTCTAAATTTACAAATGCTACAAATCTAGGTTTTCCATAATTTAGTCTATCTGCTAAGCTACATCAAAAGGTCATTAGTGCCTCATGTGTACCTACATTTCTCTGGAACACAAAATGATCTTCCACAAGGTCGACTTCCATCACTTTTTTTTTTTTTTTTTTTTAAATATTCAGCAAATAATTTGTGTCAGCATTTTGCAGTTGTGACTTACCAAGCTGATCGTCTGGTGATATTCACATCTTTCAGCACTTGCCTCCTTCAGCATGGGAATTATTACATTCTTCTTGATTTTCTGTTACCTTCACTATTTCATCTCTCAGGGCCACCCACCCATCTTCTATTGTACGAGGGCTATTCAATAAAGAATGATCATAATTTTTTTAAGGTCATAATTTCTTGTGCAAAAATTTAATCTTATGATATTCTGTTAGCTTAATATGAAACAAACACACCATATTAGTTTCATTGTTGGGACTCCTGATTCCCACCTGTGAGAGGCAGGCAAGGTCAGACATGTTCAGTATCGACTACTGTTGCAATGGAGGTAATACGTGAGGAACAATATGTGCCTTTGAAATTCTGCTTTGGTCTCAATAAATCTTCAGCTAAGGCCTATACAATTTTACAGGAGGCCTATGGAGAGTCTGTTCTTCCCTACAGCACAGCTCGAAGGTGGTTTAAAATGTTTAAAGAAGGGAGACAATCAATTTCGAAGGAAGGTGGACCCGATGCTCCAGTTACTGCTCTTATGGAAGAAAACATCAACATTGCTGCTGTCATTGTGAGAGAGGATCGACAAATTCTCTTAAGATCACTTTCTGAAACACTGAACATTTCTTTGGGTGCCATCCACATGTTGCTGACAGAAAAATTACACATGACTTGTGTTTTTATGCGATGGGTTCCAGGACTGTCGGTTCCTGAACAGAAGAACATTCGCAAGCAGGTCTTGCGAATGTTAGAGGAAGATCAAGAGTTTCTTTCAAATGTAATCACTGCTGATGAAACTTGGCGATATCATTTTGATCCTGAGAGAAAACAGCAAAGCTCAGTGTGGAAATCTCCTTCATCACCAACCCCCAAAAGAGCAAAAGTGGTTGCTTCTGCTGGGAAAGTTATGGTCATCTCATTCTTTGATGTTCATGGAATATGTTGTACCTGCACACACATCAGTAACTGGACAATACTACAGGGATGTCCTGAAAACATTACAAGTCCATATCAGGTGCAAAAGATCACATTTCCATGAAGCAGGCTGGATGCTGCACCACAATAATGTGCGGCCGCATATTGCCAATGTTGCTGCTGAATATCTTGCAAAAATCAATGTGAAATGCATCCCTCACCCTCCCTATAGTCCGGATTTAGCCCCATGTAACTTTTTCCTGTTCCCCAACATGAAGAAAGGCCTTTGTGGAAGGCATTAGCAATCGTCAGAAAACTGTATTTGAAGACTGGCAGAAATGCTGGGACAAGTGCATCACATTCACGGGAGACTACTTTGAGAATGGCCATCAAAATTATGAGGATGAGTAAAGGTATGTTGTCAAAGAAAAATTGTGATCATTCTTTATTGAACAGCCCTAATATTTCTTTCCCCTGGTTCAGTCAATCAATACCTAATGCTCCTTTTGACACTCTCAACAACTAGCGGACTGTTAATTTATTCAGATCACATCTCCTTAGTTGCTTTTTTTTCTACGATTTCTTCAGTTTTAATCTGTAGTTCGTAACCAATAACTTATTATCAGAGTCCACATCTGTGCTTGGAAATGTCATAATCTCTGCCTTACTATTATACGGGTTGATTCTGGAGGAATGTTACATAATTTGTGAGGTGATTCTACATGTAAAAATATACCATAAAAGTCCTATGAACATATGTCCGATTTTCGGTCATTGCAGAAATGGAGTGTATTAAAGACTGCACACATCTATAAATGATTATGAAGAAAAATGTGAACATTACGTACTGAAGTACTGTGTAGATGCTGTTGTGAGTGGAATAATGGTTGGACAGATGACTGATTAATTCTATAAGAGGTGTTCAAAAATTCCCCCTACCCATCTTGGTGGATTTGTCAACAGGTTGGAAGGTGTGTTGTGCAGCACATCAAACATCATCTTAGTATTTAATGCACGTAACAGCATCAGTGACATGAGTGACAAGTTCTTCACACGTATCCACCTTCATAGCATACACATCCCTCCTTAACTAGCCCCATAAACAGAAGCCTAATGGGATTAGATCATGTGATATAGCTGGCCAGTTAATGGATCTGCCATGGCCACTGTAGAGGAAATGTGTTATTCAGATACTGGGATACTTGTCTGTTACAGTGAGTCAATGATCCACCATGTTGCAGGTACATTTGCCTTTGTTGCTCTAAATCCACATCTTCCAAAAGCACAGGTAGGTCCTCTACCAGGAAATGTGCTTATGCTGTACCCGTCATGCAATTTGGCAGGAACACAGGCCCTATCACCAAACCGTCAGTCGTACCACACCAGATGTTCACTGAGAACCTAACTTAGGATTTTGTTTCCTTAGTGTCATGTGGTTTCTCCATTGTCCATATATGAGGATTGCAGGTGTTGATCATACCATCGCATGTAAATGTAGCCTCATCTGCATATAAAGTGTATTGCCTCATGATTGCTCAATGATCCAACCCATTATTGCACAATGGATATGCCTGCAGCTGTTGCCTCTGTGCGTTATCACAGTGCTGCAATCTGTTGGAGAATCCCCACACCTCTTTTAGGATGGATCAGTGGTCTGCTTCATCATTATTCTGTCCATCACAGCACCTATACAACATTTTGGTAAGTAATATTCACACTTGTATTCATATCCATTCATGGATATGTGTAGTCTTCAACCCACTCCATTTCTATAATGATCAAACATTGAACACTTGTTCATAGGACTTCTGCAGTTTATTTTCAAATGGTAGCATCACCTCACAAATTATATGACATTCCTCCTGAAACACCCTGTATAATTTATCTGAAACTGCCTCATATCCCCAGGTCTCTTCCATGTATACAGATTCCTTTCATTATCCTTAACCCAAGTCATAGTAATGAGTCTGTCCTAACTTCCTTTCCTTCAGTCCATATTATCTTCCCATTTCCCTTCTTTCCCTTTTCCTATTATGTAATTCCAGTTCTCCATCACAGTTGTTTTCATCTTCTTTAACTACCTCATTTTTTTTTTATCTTATCATACGTTCTTTCAATCTCTTTATCATCTTTGGTGCTAGAAGGCAAGTAAACTAGTACTGCTGTGATGGATATTGGCTTTGCGTTTATTTTGGCTCTGATAATATATTCATTATGCTGTTCATAGTTGTCCACCCACATTCCTGGTTTCTTATTAATTATTATCAGTACTCCAGCATTACCTTCTTTTAAATTTTTTCTTGATAACTCAGTACTCACCTTATCAGAGGTCTTGTTCTTCCCTGCAACCTCACCTCACTAATTCCCACTACATCAAGTTTCAAACTATGTATCACACTCTTCAAATTCATCAACACACTTACCCATTTATAAGATCCAACATTCCATGCTCTGAACCATGGAACACCAGATTTGCTTTTTCCTAATGACAATTGTAATTTTTTCATTGCTTTCAATGTTTGCAGTACCATTGTAACTGAAACTTCTGAAAAAGCTGCTGCCTCTCTGTTATAAGTCTTTTTAATAAATTTATATGTGTTACTTGGATACTTATTACATGCTTAATGTTAGCAGTAATGAACATCCAGCTCTGTTGAGCATGACAGGAGTCTGTAAGGGGTGATCAAAAAGTTTCTGTTCGAAGGCCATACAATACAGAATCCATATACCAATCAGGCAAAATTTCCACGTGCATTGAGGCAACCACCCTGTCAACACACCAGTTTGAGGATACCCGTTTGATAAAACACCATGTCCTGTTGCATGAAGAAGTCTGTAACTGCCTGCTGCACATCTTCATCTGACAGGAATCATTGACCCTTTAGGGTCTATTTTAAGGGACCAAAGGCATGATAATCACATGGTGTGAGTGTCCAAGTGTCTCTCACTCCAGTTGGAGTAACTTCTGTGGTGCGATGTTTGCGATATGGGGACGTGCTTTTACATGAAGCAGCAGCACCTAATGTTGCAGTTGGTTTTTGACAGGCGTGCTGCCCCATCCACATTCTTTATCCTCCAATGGATGTCTACCATTGTTTGTCCTTCAGCAACCAAGAAAAAATAACGGTACAGTGGTCCTGTTTGGACACATTTGGTAATAACATTGCCATGGTTCACATTTATCCATTTAATAATTTAATTGTATATCTAAAAACACAGATGATGTGCCTTACCGAACGAAAGAGCTGGCAGGTCGATAGACACACAAACAAACACAAACATACACATGAAATTCAAGCTTTCGCAACAAACTGTTGCCTCATCAGGAAAGAGGGAAGGAGAGGGAAAGATGAAAACCCTAAAACCCACATCCTTTCGTCTTTCCCTCTCCTTCCCTCTTTCCTGATGAAGCAACAGTTTGTTGTGAAAGCTTGAATTTCATGTGTATGTTTGTGTTTGTTTGTGTGTCTATCAACCTGCCAGCACTTTCGTTCGGTAAGTCACATCATCTGTGTTTTTAGATATATTTTTCCCACGTGGAATGTTTCCCTCTATTATATTCATATCATTAATAATTTAATTGAATAGATAAAAAAATCTACTCATCAAGCAGTAGCAGAACACACACGCAAAAGAAGGTTGTAATTAGGCAAGCTTTTGGAGCCAGCAGCTCCTTCTTCAGGCAGAAGGGTTGAAGGGGAAGGAAGAGGGGTGAAGGAAAAAACTGGCGAGGTCAAGAAAAGAGGTAGATTTTGGGAAAGTCACCCAGAACTGCAGGTCAGGGGAGACATACCACACAAGATGAGAAGGAAAGACTGATTGGAAGGAACTGCATCAGATGACATTTGAAAGATAGGGATTACTGCTTAAATGTCATGCATGGTTTCATAAGAGTGAAAAGCTAAGGGCATTGTGCATAATAGAGGTGGAGGGGGGGTTAGTGAAAAGTAGGTGGGTAAGACAATGAAAGATGTAGAAAACTAAAACAGAGTAGACAAAACAGTAGTTAATGTGGAAATACTGAAACAGAAGGAATTAAAATAAATTAAGGCCAAGTGGGTGGCGAGAACCAAGGACATGTTGTAGTGCTAGTTCCCACCTGCGGAGTTCTGGGAAACTAGTGTCTAGGGGAAGAATCTAGATGTGGCACGTGTGGTGAAACAATAGCCAAGCTCTCGATTGTCCTGTTGTAGAGCATGGTCTGCAACAGGATATTGTGTGTTGCCAGTATACACCCTCTGCTTATGCCCATTGATCCTAATTGATAATTTAATGGTAGTCATGCCGATGTAAGGGGCTGAACAGTGTTTAATAATGGCTGGCATATGACATGTGTTGTTTCACAGGTGGCTCTCCCTTTGATACTATGTTTTTCCAGTTACTGGGTTGCTATAGATGGTGGTAGGAGGGTGCATAGGGCAAGTCTTGCAGTGGGAACGGTCACATCTAGGTGTGGTCGGAAAAATTTCAGACAGAATTAATCTCATTTTAGGGCATGATTTTAGGAATTCATAGACCTGTTGAAATTGGTGATTAATACATTCCAGACCAGGATAATACTGAGTCACCAGTGGTGTGCTCCAAAGTTGTTTTTTGGATGGACCAGCAGTGCCAGGGTTGGATATGATGCCCCAGGAAATCTACTTTTGAACTAGGCTGGTGGGGTAATTGCTTCCAGTGACAGCTGAGGTGAGAATAATGGTGTATTGCTGTATAGAGTCTACATCTGAACAAATATTTGCCTTGGATGCCAAAGTTGTATGGGAGGAAATGTTTGACATGGAAAGGATGGCAACTGTCAAAATATAAGTACTGTTGTTTGTTGGTAGGTTTAATGTGGGTGGAAGTGTGTAGCTGGCCTTTGGTGAGGATGAGATCAACATCAAGGAAAGTGGCATAGGATTCGGAATAGGACCATGTGGAATTTAATTGGGAGAAGGTATTCAGAGATTCCAGGAATTTTAAAAGGTCAGCATCGCCATGACTCCATATGGTAAAGATGTCATCAATGTATCTAAATCAAATGAGGGGCTAAAGGCTTATGGTTACCAGGAACGCCCCCTCCAAGTAATCCATGAAAAAGTTGGCATAGAAAGAAGCCATCCTAGTTCCCATGGCCGTACCCCTGATTTGTTTGTATGTTTGCCCCTCAAAAGTGAAGCAGTTGTTGGTAAGTATGAAGTTGATTAAGCTGAGTAGGAAGAATGCCATAGGTTTAGAATCAGGTGTCACTGACTGAGGAAATGTTCAGCAGCAGACAGATCAAGTATGTGGGACATGTTGGTATAGAGGGAGGTGGCATCAGTATTGGCAAGGAAAATGGAGGGTTATGGTTTAACATCCTACTGACAGCACTGGAGACTGAAAGCACAAGCTTGGACTGGAAGAGATTGGGAAGGTAATAGACTGTATTCCAGCATGTGCTTTAATCAATGTAGGTAAACCACAGAAAATGTTTTCTGGATGGCAATATAAGGATTTGAACTCATTTCTCTCAAATGTGACAGCAGTGTCTTAACAACTATGGCACCTCGCTTGGTGTCTGATAATGGAAGTTCCCCTCAAACTTTCACATAAATCTTCTTATTGATGCCTAAGTTGTCTCTAAACACTATCTCCCCATCTCTCTATAGCCCCTTTTGTCCATCAGGTGCAACTGTAAGCATTTTCCAAATGTTTATATTAAAATATGGTTTAGCAAGTTAATTAGAGGTGTGTTTGCTCAGAATTTAGTGGACAACAAATTAAAAATAGTATGACTACTCAATTTATGCATGCCATATTTGAAATGATGTTATTTTATTTACTTATGCTGTGGTTTTATGCTGTGACAATCATAAAATGCCTCTTATTCTTTTTAAATATTTCTTTTTGTATTGAGTAGACATTAAATCATGATTCTGGAACCCTACCTCTTTCCTAATAGTTTTGATATGTTTGTTGCTAAAAGAACTAAATATTTATATTGCATGTGACCTGTTCATCTAGTGAGAGAATTCATTCGGTATTGTTGTTCTTGACTATTTGTTGTTGCTATTATTAGTGAATATACAGTTGTCCCAGTCATGAATATACCACCTATTACTGTCATATGACTGGGGTACTTCCTTGTTGCTCCAGGCAAATGCCGGGATGGTTCCTCTGAAAGGGCACGGCCGACTTCCTTCCCCATCCTTCCCTAATCCGATGAGACCGATGACCACGCTGTCTGGTCTCCTTCCCCAAACCAACCAACCACCCAACTTCCTTGTTGCACACCTGCATCATGTGGCTATTGAAACATGCAATTGCTAATTTATGCTCACCTTGATTGATTGTTTGTGACCAAACAAGTCATTAGATCAATTTCTTAGTGCGATCATTCTCATAAATAAATATTTCGTCTCCCCCATTAACTCTTTGATTCACAGTGATATGAAAAAAATATAATTTTAAAAATTTTCATTGAAGCAATCTATTTTATTACTGTAAGCTACGAATACAAGAAGACATTGGCAAAAAGTAAACAACCAATGGTTTTGAGAAGGTGATTTCACTCTGAAACCACTAGAACAAAGTTTCCAACCATCCACCATTTCGTGTGTTACATTTGAAAGCAAATTCAGTTTTTTCCTGGGCACAATCGTACACCTCAAAACTTCGATGAACTGATAATTCCTAACACAAATTACAGTTGTAAATAACAAGCAAAAGTGGGCCTAGAATTTAACAAATTTAGTATCAAAACTACATACTGCCCAAATGCTTTCATTTTAGAAGCCAATCATAAAAGCAGTAGTCAAAACGCAAATTTAATTGCAATAACATTAGACATATTTAATTTCACTATCAGTGGTATCCCCCTTTTAAAAAAATAATAATAAATAAATAAAACTGCAGGACACAATCACCTAGTATTCCATAGCGCAATCTCCACATTGTTTGTGGCTTTGAACACTATAAATGACTGCCACAACGTGCTACATTCATAGAAGTACTTCAGTGTACTCTGTCTCGCAACAGCATCAGTGGTTTCATGCTAAAGGCACTGGTTCTTAAATAAAAATAATAATAGTAATGACAATAATGAAATGCAGGTTTCAGGCAGAACCCATTGATACCCAAATGGTTAATTGCATTCATTCATGTGCTGCAAGAACATTGATAAGCACGACATTGAGTGCCCTGAAACCAATTTCATCATCATCAACTGTTACCTGAAATTATTTTGCTCAGAAAATCTTTTAACACCTTTAATAAACCAGATTTATAACCTCCAAAGAGCGTTTCAAAAATTTCAATATTCTCCGATGAAAGGAATGCACTGGCAAAGGGCAAAAACTGAAGCATAGTTAACACAACTAAAAGATAAACTTATAACTGGACCATAGTGAACATCTTAATTCTTACAATTACAAAAATCCGTCTTACACTATTGCAGTCAAATAACAAGTTGCCACAATACAAGATGTTTACAATTTCTACGTGGTTTCTGGAACCCTTTCTATAATAGAAAGTGGAATTTTTGTTCTTTTTGTTTTACCCAACTACCTACAAATGGAGACAAAAAAACTAGAATTCAGATGGATAATGTAGCACCTCATATACTTCCTACACAGTGGTATTATTTATTACTGAACAAGTTGTTTTAACAACAATGCTATTTTGCTCTTCTAACTGAAACAGAGCTAGGTATGTCAATATTCAACTGTTTTCTTTTTAAACTTTCCAGAGCCAAACTTGCCTCAAGTTGTGGAACTGCTTCATGTGCCACTTCAGACCATCTACAGATCATGCCAGTACCAGCCTCCAGCTACAAATGGTCAAGACATTTCCGCATAGCCTCCAGCTGTAGCATATGTATTTCTTCTTCTACTTGTATAAAAACTGGAGATGTTAGATGAAAGAGAAGTAGTATTTTGCAAAATAAAATCACTTAACGAGTTTTACAAATATCTTGCTTATGTTATTAATCTGTATGATTTTGTACATCATAATAGAAAATGTATTTTATGTACAAAACCAATTATCAGTATTAGGGATGTTCTATAACATTGGGAGACTTTATTTTTCTGGTGTTCATTGTTCAGAATTATCATTGTTCATATGATTATAATCTTTACATTTATTGCATGATGTGGAAAATATGGAGAGCATTTTTTGTTCAGAAGCTATTTAACTAAAAGAACAAGAGGAGCAAGTGCAGGAAAAGATTAGTGCAAATAACTGATTGTGAGATGTAACACGTATGTGACACAAAAGTGTCTCACAACACGTAACAGCCTTAAAAGTTAATCAACTTCATTTCATGGGTAAGATTAGAGAAAAGTAGTTAACCTAGTGTCCAAGAAATTATTAAGTTATGTGGCATTAATAACATCTGATGTGAAGCTCAAAATTTGATACCTTGAATGACCAAGCTTGTTTTATTTTTGAGATTAAGAGATGTTGTTTTTTATAGTGCACAAAGAGTATAGAACTAAATATAAGAAACCTTCATAGTTTTTCACATTTCATGTGATGGTAAACAAGATAATAATGTAATGTGAACTTCTATTAGTATATGGAGTTTAATGCAAAAGGATTGAAGATCAGGGACAAAATCTCTATCATCTAGGTGATAGAATGCATATTGGCCTTTCCGTTCTATGTTTGTATGGTGAAGGAGAAAGATGTTTATTTTTGTGTATGTGGTTTTAGATGAATTCCTCATTGGACCATAAAAATAGCTGTTCTCAATAATTTTATGTACAATTATGAAACTGTAGTCACATGTCTGATAAATCAGTATTAATGGCCAAATAAACAGAGGGGACAATAATATTAATTTTAGTTTATGTGCAAAGTATTATGATGTTTTGTTGTTATTGTAAGTTATATCAACAAAGCGTACAGTCACTGTCCAATATAATACTTTCATTAAATGTCTCCTCTGCTGTTATTGTACAGTGTTTTGTAGGCCTAAAAAGTACTGGCGGTGCTCTTACTTGATGTTTAAAACTGATGAGTTCTTCATGTGAAGATGATGTAAAACTTGTATTCTTGTTCATGTGTCTGCCATTTTACACATCCCCATGATGGTTCTCATATGTTCATGACAGTTTCTACTTTCAGTCAAAAAATCATAAAGTCAGTTTTAATAAATCTCCAAGACCAACATGAATTTTTGATGGTGTTGTGCACTACATGTATATTGTACATTTGCTGGGAGCATTAACAGATTTATATGTAATGTATGCAAACAAAGATATGTAAATTAACTCATTTGAACGGGCACAGGCAGAGTCTTCTTATTTATCAAAAATTATTCCACTGATGCTTCTAATAGAGCTGCTGCCACACAACTGATCATATGTAATGTTAAATAGTTCGTGAGGACAAATTGAAATTTGTGGCGTGGCAGAGAGATGGAGTTATGCAATTAAATTTGCTTTTTATTATGCTGATATACAACAAAATATGTCAAGTTTATATTTGTAAGGTTTTGTTTGTATGACTTTTCAGATTATTTAGTTATTAATATTCCTTTCAAATAGACAAACTAAAATACTGCATGGTCATACTTTTTTCTTCGTTTTGGATGGTGTATTTACAACAGAAATCCATCCAAATTTGGTGAAGATTTACAACGAGGTTGCACCTTCATTTCAGCAGCTAAGAAATGGGTTG
Source organism: Schistocerca serialis cubense (assembly GCF_023864345.2). Taxonomy (NCBI): domain Eukaryota; kingdom Metazoa; phylum Arthropoda; class Insecta; order Orthoptera; family Acrididae; genus Schistocerca; species Schistocerca serialis. The sequence goes on from NC_064638.1 coordinate 521,934,628, forward strand.
CTATCTTCAAACACAATTGTGTTACTCTTGAAGGTGATTGTTATGACTTAGGAAAAAGCTGATGCCATAGATGTATCAGAGAAAACAGTGTAACAGATTCTACACCAAGAATTAACTATGAAAAAGCTTTATGTAGTAGAGGTGTTGCATTGTTGCAATCAGAGGAATGTATGGAAGTTCCATTCACTGCTCTTCCTTCCCCTTCAACTGTTTTGTCAGAAAAAGGAGCTTCTGGCTCCGAAAGCTTGTAAAAGTTAAACACTTTTGGGTGTGTGTGGGGTAGAACATGTGACAGTGCACATCTTGAAAAACAATAAATTTTTATACCAACAACTACTAAGAAAATGAATGTGCCAGGAATGAAATGTTTCAAATTATTTTTCTTTATCTGAATGCCAGTACTTAATTTATGTCACATGGAGATAAGTGACATGTAGCCAGACTATGTATAACACACTTTATAAAATTTTTTTAGCTTTTCTTGCAGTTTGTGAAAAACTATAATTTATGGTGTAATCACAATCACAAAGTTCCCATTTATTTACTGTGCATGAGACTTTCTGAATTTTTATAGAAGTTTTTTTTCTGTATGGCATATCTCTTTTTCAGAGACTCAGAAAGCCAGCCCCATCCAGTGACTGCGCTATTGAAGAATTTTTATGTTATTAGCCAAAACAGACTTCAAAATGTCATGTATGCAGTTATTTTCCTATCATTTTCATGTCATCAAGTTTATCTTGAAACATAGTTGTATGGTGAGGATGTAGTGTGTGCTGGTCCACACAAATTGTTGATAGAACTTTGCAGACTGTTTATTAGGAACATACCTCTGTTTTGTGTAGATCACTGACACATTGGTTTATTTTATTACATTTCAGTATGTAAAATCTTATTTGAAAGAAAGGTAATTGTGTCTTTTCAGTTGAGTATTTCTGCATAATTCCTCATCCTCTTCATCAATTGACTTTCCCAAACACCTGATGGAGATGGTGAATATTTCATTGAAAACGTGTACAAAAATCTAACAAGAAATCTGCAATCTGAAAGCTCTCCATTAACATAGCTGAGAAATACAAAAATCCAGACAGCCAAATGTCATGTTGTCTAGTCTGGTAACTAAACCAAGTGGGTAGGTGCAATTGTTAAGGCATTGGACTTGCAGTCATGATGAGTGAGGTTGGTACTTCTGACATAGATATGGCTGATTTCTTTCCCCACAGTTGGTCATAAAAGTAAACACACACACACACATTCACTGAAGCAAGCACACCTTGTGCATACATGACTGCTATCTCTGGCCAGAATCTGCTAAATCTGTTTCTAGCTAGAGTGACAGGAGATAGCAGTCAAGTGTGTCTGAGGTATGCTTGCCTGTGTGAATGTGTGTGTTTTATTTTCTGAAGAAGGTTCTGGCTGAAAATTCACTGTCAATTTTTATCTTGACATACAGTTTCATGTTTAAAAAAGATGGTACTACTGATTGTTAATGTGTCCACCTGAAATTTGAGGTTGTTTTTGTCTACTTCAGTTATATTTTTCGCATTCTTGTGCATAGAAATCTTACCTAAACACAAGAAATGTGTCACGTTAATCGTACACCATGCTAATCATAAATCCTGCAATAAAACACAGTAAAATAATTTGTTGTTTCCATTGTGAATCTAAACAGAGGCTATTCAGTAATAATTTAGTACATAAGCAATGCCAGATGAACTGATGTGTTGTTTACAAATTCACAAAAGATTTATTATTTTATGTTGTTTATGACTCGTATACCTGTTACATCTGGAAATGATACAGTGTTTAGTTATTCTCTGAATCTAATGATACTCAAGTCCAGGATTAAAAGTAGTGCAGCATCACATAAACATTTGGCTGTATTAGAAATTTTCCTATTTACAGCACACTGTTAAGCTGTAGGAAGTTATGTATGGACAGTGGCTTTTAGAAAACTTCAAGAAGTAAACTATGTAGATTAAGCATTTTATATCAAGCCTTAGCAGGCTATCATAAATGCAATATCTGAACAGCTGATTTCAGTGCATGTTTTAGATTCAGTGGTGGGCATTTCATAACCCAGCAGAGCAGAGATAATATCAAATTCCGTGTGGACAAAAGGAAGTGCATGTACTTTCAGTTCATTACATCACTACTAGTTATGTGGGCCTACAAAAAGTATTTTTTGTATCAACAATCAACAAATTCCTAATTAATGCATTGTTTTTCACACAAAGTTCAGGACCTGTTGTGACAAAAATTGAATATGTGTAAATGGTACATATTTATAAAGAGAGGGCGATTTTATTTTGAGTTGTGAATAAGTTGTTCATTTTTGTCCTCATCTGGTTACCCACAACCTTTAACTTGATTACAATATACTTTTTAGATTGTATTAAATATTAAACCAAGTTTTTCAGAAGGCATGAACGCATACCAACTAATAAAGTATTAGTTATTCTGATGTAATACTAAAAACTTAAGCATTGTTGCATGAAAGGATTACAATGACTTTAAGAAATTAGGATTTGTGGAAGCATCATTTAAATAAACAGACTTTTCCGTAGTTTCTAAGATGCAGTAAAATCCTTAAACACAAATGTACACAAAGCTTTGTAACAGAGTATTTTCTCCCCCTATTACGTGTTTGAAACAGGCAGTTGTGTTGTCAGCGCAATGAGGTCCCAATGTTGTCACATGACTACCACATGAAATAAGTGCCTCATAATTATCCAGCTAGTGTGTTCCAAAAAAAAGAAAGAAAGAAAATAGTGTACGGGAAGTTCTGGTTGAGAATTATGAATTATTTAGGATTAAAGGGGATGACTCACCAAAAGGCAGAAGCACTCTATCATCGATAGATACACAAACTACAGGTACAGAGCTTGTCTAGCTTTCAGAACGTACTTCCTTTTTCAAGCTTTTAGGAAAAACATGCACACAAACACACACAAGCATGTTCTCTCACATTCATGTGCCTGTCTCCCTATGCTGTGTTCATTTGACTACCAGCTCTTTCCTGGCGCACAGTGGGTGTATTGGGGTGAGGTAGGGGTGTGGAGTGGGATGGGTTGAGAGGGGTGAGGGATGGAGAGAGGTGGGAGGCAGGGAGTGGATTGGGGGGAAGCACCTAGCAGTTTGTAGGAGAGTGGGGAGCTTTCTGTGGACTAGCTAGGGGAACAGGTCGAGGTTGGGCCAGACGGCTGGGCAAGCAATTTCATAGAGTAGGTAGTGAGATAACAGCACACAACTAGCTGATGTGGGGATACAAATTGGGTCAGGATAAGGGGCAGGGGATTGTACACACACACACACACACACACACACACACACACACACACACACACACACACACACACACACTCTATTGAGTTTGGGGGGGGGGGGGGGGCACCAATTTACCTTAGGTTTAGGCCAGGAAGGTTATGGGAGCAAAGGATGTGCTCTTGGGATAGCTGCCATCTGCACAGCTCAGAAAAGCTGGTGGTGTTGGGAAGGATCCAGATGGCATGGGGTTGTCAAGCAGTCATTGAAATCTCTCATGTTGTGCTCTGCTGCATGCAGGCAAAGGTTCTACCACTGTTGTGATGAACCGGAGTGACTACCTGGCAGAGGGCCTCCACTAGTTGTCTGACACCTCCACCTACAAGCTCTGCCAACATGACCCTATTCCAGAAGTCCAACACAACCTCCAATCCTTCCTGAATTCCTTAGACCCAACTAGAGGAAACATTCTTAGCTTCCAAAAACCTCAAACCCCTGGCCTGGTTCAGGTTTATTGATGACATCTGTATAATTTGGTCCCAGGGCCAGCACACCTTATCCTCATTCCTCCACAATAATCTCAACATCTTCTGTCCCATTCACTTCGCCTGGTCCTCCTCTACCCACCACGCTACCTTCCTAAATGTTGATCTCCTCCTCTTAGATGGCTCCATCCACACCTCAGTCTACATCAAACCCACCAATCACCAACAGTACCTGCACTTTGACAGCTGCCACTCCTTTCACACCAAAAAATCCCTCCCATACTGCCTGTCCACTTGTGGCAGACACATCTATAGTGATGAGAACTCCCTCGCCCAATACGCTGAAGGCCTCACAAAGGCCTTTGCAGACAGGAAATGCCCCCAGACCTGATTGACAAACAGATCTCCTGTGCCATATACCCACACACACCTGATCCTCACATCCATCCCAAGAACTAACAACAAAGAAACACTCCCCCCCCCCCCTACCGAGCGAGGTGGCACAGTGGTTAGCACACTGGACTCGCATTCAGGAGGACGACGGTTCCATCCTGTGTCCGGCAGTCCTGATTTAGGTTTTCTGTGATTTCCCTAAATCGCTCCAGCCAAATGGCGGGATGGTTCCTTTGAAAGGGTATGACCGACTTCCTTCCCCATCCTTCCCTAATCCGATGAGACTGATGACCTTGCTGTCTGCTCTCCTTCCCCAAAAACAACCCAATAACCCCCAACACCCCCTCTCCTTGTCACCCAGTACCACTTCGAACTGGAACAATTGAACCACGAAACTTCCTGGCAGATCCAAACTGTGTGCCAGACCGAGACTCAAACTCGGGACCTTTGCCTTTCACGTGCAAGTGCTCTACCATCTGAGCTACCCAAGCACGACTCACACCCGTCCTCATAGCTTTACTTCTGCCAGCTGTGAGGACGGGGCGTGAGTTGTGCTTGGGTAGCTCAGATGGTAGAGCACTTACCCCGCAAAAGGCAAAGGTCCCGATTTCGAGTCTCAGTCTGGCACACAGTTTTGATCTGCCAGGAAGTTTCATACCAGGGCACATTCTGCTACAGAGTGAAAATCTCATTATGGCAACTGAACCATGTCCTCCATCAGGGCTTTGATTTTCTATCAACGTGCCCTGAAGTGAGGGACATAATATCCAAGATACTTCCAACCCCTCCCAAAATGGTGTTCTGCTGCCCACCCAACCTGCACAACATCCTAGTCCATCCCTATGCCACATCTTTCCCCAGTCCCCTGCCACAGTGATGATATCCCAGAGGAAGCCCAGATGCAAGACCTGCCCACTCCACCCACCCAGCACTACCTACTCCAGTCCCATCACATGCTTATCCTACCCCATCACAGTCTGGACCACCTGTGAAAGCAGCCATGTTATATATCAGCTCTGCTACAACCACTGCACAGCATTTTACAGTGGTATGACAACCAGCCACCTATCCACTAGAATGAATGGCCACTGCCAAACTGTTGCACCACATGCAGCATAGCACAACATGCAGGATTTCAATGGCTGCTTCACAGCCCATGCCATCTGGATCCTCCCCACCACTACCAGCTTTTGTGAGCCGCACTGCCCCATTATCCTGACCCAATTTGTGTCCCCACATCAGCTAGTTGTGTGCTGTTATCTCATGCCTTAGTCTGTGAAATCTCGAACCTGGCTGTCTGCCATCTCTACCTGCACCCCTGGCTGGTGCACAGACAGCTCCCCACTCTCCTACAAGCTGCTAGATGTTTCCTCCCAATCCCCTTCCTGCCTCCCAACTCTCTCCATCCCTGACCCACTCCATGCCCCCACCTCACCCCTGAACACTGACCATGGGTCAGGAAAGAGCTGGCAGTCGACTGAGCACAATGTAGGGAGACAGGCATGTGCATGTGAGTGAGTGTGCATGTATGTTTCCTACAAGCTTGAAAAAGAAATTACATTCTGAAAGCTAGCCAAGCTCTGTACCTTTTGTTTTTGTACTTATCGCTGATGAAACACTTCTGCTTTTCAGTGAGTTGTCTCCTTTATTCCTAAATAATTTGTTATACAAAAATAGAGCAGTCAAATAGTATTTCTTACTGTCATTCTAATTTTATCCTGTATAAACTTTTTTCTGTTGTATTTTAGGTACTGTATAAGTTCATTCTGAATGAAAATGAAAACAGATATGTGACTTTATAAATTCTTCATTTATCTTTAAATTTTTTACCTTTCCTGCATCACACATTGTAAAGGTGTTTAATAGACAGCTGAAGAATAAATGAGTGACTTATTATCTTCCATTCTTCTGTACTCTTGGCTTTTTGTGAAAATTATTTTAGTGCTTTCACGGATATTTTGTTCATTCACTTGAGTAATTGAATGTATTCATCTGTACTTTTATAAAAATACATTCAACTTACTCATGATTCTATTATCACTGCTTTCATATAGAAAGTGTACATGTTTTACAGTTTTCTGATATTTTTACTCTGAGAATCCAGAAGAATAAAACTGAATGTTATATTTATGTTAGCTTTGTTCCAGTAGTCACGGCTGACTAAGCGCAATTTACACAACTGCCTTGTCTTGTATTCCACCTGTCTTGTGTCGTGTTCCCAGATGCATCCTTTTATTGTTTTTGTGTGTGTGTGTGTGTGTGTGTGTGTGTGAGAGAGAGAGAGAGAGAGAGAGAGAGAGAGAGAGAGAGAGAGTACAAATGTGTGTGCCAGTACAACACAGCTAAGATATCCATGTGATGTTGATCTTCGTCCAGTGTTCTCATATTTGGCACATAATTGGATCATCAATTTTTGTGATAGCCTTCTTATACATTTTTTTGAGGATGTTGTACATAATGTTAAACAGTGAGAGTAATGAACCTGTGTTCCTATCATAAAATGTAATATTTGAAATTTTTATAGAAAATAATTCCTTGATAATCATATTTGTACTTAAAATAGGTACCAAATTACTTTTTAATGTTACATCCAAAATCTCTCACGTATAACTCAGTATATCTATTCTTAGAATTAAAAGATGATGATTTCAGTGTGTTGTGTGTGGACCAACAAAACAATCTGAGAGTACTTCCTGCTAGTAAACAATTTTTGTGGGTTATAAGAATGCTGGTCCAGTTACAGCACTGGAAGAAAGTGATAGCTGCTATGTGATACTTATCATTAGTGTAAAAAATAGCTTTCCCCCTAATTTAAGAGTACAAATAACGATTTAGGTAAACAATGAATGGCTTTTCAGAAAAATTTGAAACATTCTGTTGAACTGTTAGAAGAGTTAAGTTCCAAAATAATGTGAACTTGAAGTATATTGCCAGTTAAAAGTATGGTTTGCATTCAGGTGTGTATGATGCCCTTGTGAAAGTTGCAAATAAAGCTTTTACAACTAGAATTTATGTTTTTAATCTTCTTGTAAGTACATAATTATTTTCAAAACGAATTTTACCTACTCTATGGGAAGTGTAAATTGTATGTGCCAAATTAAAACTCCAACAGTGCGTCACCAACTGTGCCATCTGAGCAAATCACAAACGTCTCAAAACTTGAACTTGCCACATGCTTCCCCTCTTTCCTTTCAATTTCTGTGCAAGGACCTACCTATTATGAGTAGGAAGAGGAGCAAAGATTTCAACGGCATAGGGGGAGCAGTGAATCTTTTCGTTGCCCCCCTCCCCGTACAACATCCGCCAAGTAATTTTTCTCTCCTCGGTGAACATGGAAGGAACCTATTGTTCCAAAAGCTAGGAATGTTATGATCTATTATTGTGTGCTTCTGTCCATAATATTGAGAGTTTCACTTCTAAAAGTTGAATTGTAACCAGTCTCAGTCTCTTTGTGATTTTAACAACTTTCAGGATTGAATGTTTCCTTTTATGCAATAATAAACACTACAAGTTATTTTAATAGATTATTTACATTACAAGTAAGTGAAGTCTTTCAACAAGGAAGCAGATGTGAACTAGGATACTGCAGATCAAAATGTTACCCCAATACTGCAGTTTTTCTGCGATAGCGAGAACCCTAGCTTAGATGCTACATTGTGTAGATTCTGTATACATCTTTTTTATGCAGTTTGTAAGAGTTACCATTTATTTATGCCTCTGTAATTGAAAGATGGACTTCTGCCTCCTTCTGAACTGAACTTCATTGCTTGCACTGTATATATTGTAACTGGGCAACCTCCATTTTGTATTTTATAATCAAAATAATTGGACAAATGGGCAGGATTTGGAGTGGGATGGATGATAATCAGAAGGGAGGTGGCAAAATTAAAGGAAACTTGGTCTTCTTCTTCTTCGCGGATGGATCACATAGGACCACAGCGTAATCAACATTTGTCGGCCTTCCTTTTCGCCCAGTATTCCTTCATAAGCAACGAATGGGCTAGCTTTCATTGTATAGACCACGTATGTCGGTTAGTTTTTCTCTCTTCTTCCTCAAAACCCCGTGTGTTTGTGATCTTTCTGATTTCACTTCTGTCATGTAGATTTGGAGACCCTAGTTCTCTCAGGTTTTTTTCTGTCTGTTTGTACCAGTTCGGTCTTGTAGTTTTGTTCTTTATAAATGTATGATTTTGTGTGTTAAAGTGTTTGAGTCCATTCTTTCTAAATACCCAATGAATTGGATTCTTCTCACACACATTGTGTCTGTTATTTTGGAGATATTTTTATATATTTCTTCATTGGGTTTTGGATCATGCACACCATCTTTAGTTCTTGGTCCTGGGATTTTCCTTATTATTTTACGTTCTTTCACTTCTAATTCCCCTTTTAGTGTTCTGTGTTGAAGGTTTAGTGTCTCAGATGCGTAGAAAGCTTTGGGTTTAATTACTGTTGTGTAATGTCGTATTTTGCAGTTCCATGAGAGACTCTTTCTGTTGTAAACATTTTTTGTTAACTGAAACACCATCTCCATTTTCTGGGCTCTTGATCTGACAGATTCTTTTCATTACAATTTTCTGCAATCCATTCACCTAAATATTTCAATTCTTTTACTCGAGAGATGTAGTTATTACCAATTTTGAGATCAGAAGGTGCATCTTTGATGTCAGTCATAAATTTTGTTTTATCAAATTAAATTTGTAATCCTATTTTTGCTGCCTGCTCTTGTAATAATTCTAGCTTTTTCTCTGCATCGGTAATGTCTTGTGCAATCAGTGCCATGTCATCAGCAAATGCTAAACAGTTTCATTCTATGCCCTTACGTTTTGGTCCCAGTCTGTGTGCTGGTGCACCTGCTTTTCTCGATTCTCCAACAACTTTTTCAAGAGCACAATTGAAGAGCACTGGGGACAATACATCCCCTTCTCATACTCCTGTGTCTATTTCGAATTCTGCGCTCAATTCTCCCATAAATTTTACTTTGGATTTGATCTCCGTGAGTGTTTCTTTTATGATGTTTGTTGTCTTTTGATCTAGTCCAAATTCTGCTAATACTTCAAAAAGGGATTCTCGGTCTATACTGTCATTTTAAAGTCGACAAACATGATGACATAACTTTTGTTTGAAGTACTATGCAAATATTTCATTGAGTTTTTCAAGTTAAGGATTTGTTCTATGCATGATCGACCTTTTCTGAATCCACCTTGGTATTCGCCTAGTTTTGAATCCAGCTGAGGTTCTGCTCGGTTCAGTAGAGATTCTACGATAGTTGTTGGGGTCTGTTTTACTCCCATTTTTGTACAGAGGATGTATGATTGCTGTCTTCCAATCTGTGGGGATTTTTTTCAGTTTTCCAGATATCATGTATAATTTCTTTGCAATAAGATTTTCTCCTGCATTTTTCCATAGTTCTGCAATGATTTGATCTTCTCCTGATGCTTTGTTATTTTTCAGTGACTGAATTATCTCTTTAATCTCCTGTAAACTTGGTGGCTGTGAGTCTGGGTTTAGTTGTGTGTGACTGAACTCAAATTTTTGTGCAGGCTTTTCACAATTCAGTAATTTAGATAAGTATTTTGCAAGAATTTCACAGTTTTCGGTGTTGTTACGGACAATTTCCCCATGTTCATTTTTGAATTGGAGTGATGGAGGAGAGTACTTTGTTAATTTTTGTTTGAATACTCTGTAGAAATTTCGAGAATTGTCTTTCTTGAAATCATTTTCTATGTCTTGCAATTTTTTGTCTTCGTGTTGTTTACAGCCTGTTCATATTGCTTTTGTGACTGTTTCCCTGGTATCTTTGAGATCTTCCAGGGTCTTTTGACTTTTGTTGCACAACCAATTTTGCCACACCTTTTGTCTGAGATTTAGCAGTTGGTCACACTCATCTGTCCACCATGGGTATTTACCTGTTCTTGTTTATGGTGCTGCAGTTTCAGCTGCTTTTAAAAGTCCTACTTGCAGTTGTTACAATTTTGTGGTTTTAAATTTTGTGTTTCTTTTGTAAATTGTTCATTACCATTTATCTTTTGTACATCATATTTATGGTGTGGAGATTTCTTAGTGAATTTTCTTTTTTCTAGAATGACATCTAGGGAGAATTTTGTTGGGTAATGGTTGGAATCTAGGTCTAGTCCATTAAGGACTTTAAGTTTCATGATTTCTACTGTATTTACATGGGAGATCACTACATGATCCAACTGATATTCACCTAGTAATGGATCAGGTGAGATCCAAGTTTTCGTTTTCGAGGCTCTTTTCTTGAAAAATGTTGATTTGAAAAAATAGCTCGTGGCTTTTGCAGATTTCAATGAATCGCATGCCATTCCAGTTGGCCTCTGTATGCCCTGACCATTTACCTACTCAATATCGATATTTCTTTTCTTTACCAATTTGTGCATTGAAATGGCCCATAAGGACTTTGACATGGTTATTTGGGATTTTTTGGAGAATATTATCTAATTGGTTCCAGAATTATTCTACTTCTTCTACTTTGTTTTTGTTAGTGATGTTAGTTGGTGCACGTCCGTTGATTAGGGTGTATATTTTATTAGCTGATTTTATTGTGATCGTGGAGAGCCGACCCGAGTAAGATTTGAAAGTTGTGACTAAATCAAGTATTGATGTACCTACTATAAATCCAGTTCCAAATTGTGGACAATTTGCCATGGCTTGTTTTCCAGGTTTTCCTTTGTATATCCTGTATCCTTCTGAATCAAAAGGATTTTCATCTGTATATTGTGATTCCTGAAATGCAGTAATTTTGATTTTACATTCTCTGGATTTGTCCAGGATGATTTTTAGTTTTCCCATTTTTAAGAGAGAATTTACATTAAATGTCATTAGCCAAATTGTTGATTTTGGTTTGATTTTGTTATTATGAGGTTTTGAGGTACTCCGATTTACCTCCATGCACACTTCTGTGTTCTCCCCAGAATCCGAATAGACCACTTGTGCTTTTACAACTGTGAGATTTGACCCACTGGGGTAATTTGTCTTTGAAGGTGCTGTATCCATGTTGATTTATTTGGACTGGGTTTTTCAGTCTGGTTAAGCTCAGAGTTCCACTTCTGAGTTTTATAGATCAGCTGCCACTAACATGTGAAACAGACGCTGTAGGGTTACCGCCACTAACCTGTGGAACCGTCATGCCCTTTTACTTGGTCTATATACTTGGTACACAGAATAAAGAAAGGACTCACCCTGGGGGTTGAGGTAAAGGTTGACAGCCAGTCTATGTGTTTAGTCAAAAATTAAAAAGGAATAGGGAATGGGAAAGATGACAGATCATGCTCAAGTGGCTGGTGCTCAGCCCTGGCAAACAGAGACAAAGGCAGATGACACAAGGCCATCTGTTCTGTATGAAAAGTCAATCAGAAAAGTGTCTGCTCTGTATGACAGCTACCACAGAAGAGAGCATGCAGTGCAGTTGCACTCTGTCTTGCACGGCGATCCAGTGACCACATGCATCTTGTCTCTCATATTTCCTATTGGCTAAACAATAGTGTGGATTCACCAGTTTATTCCACAGAGGGCTGAAAGTGTCCCTTGTCAGTGGCTTTCACTCGAATCAAATGCTTTTATTCTGAAGGATAGGTGGCAAGTTTCACATACAGGCTCTGACGGCAGTATAATGGGAGAATACTTGAAAGACTCAATGAAAAACTAAGTCTGAAATAAAATTGTGCACAAAATCCTAAACATTCACACACTGGCCAGCCAGCCTGTACATCCTCCTCTTTCCATAAGGAGTGGTGGCTTACAGTGTTTAAAAAGGATGCCAGGTGCTTCCCCAGAAAAATGGGTTGGCCAATAAGGTCTTATAGACGATGGGAGGGCTGTGTTACAATTGGTGTTTGCAGCATTGTCATGGAGAGGGAATTACATGTAATTAAATTTATAATGTTACAGTTCTTAGACCGAAAATGCATGTGAGACCGTACACTAACTTTGGGCAATAAATGACAGCATCATAAAATATAAAGAAAAATGTCAAGCACATCAGGTACAAGAACTCCCTGCACATCATTAAATTTCGATTTAAGCTAGTTCTCAATACATGGAAAACATCCACTCATTTGATCAGATATCAAAAAAACACAAAAACAAAAGTCATCAATGTGTATCATCTCACTATGGCACACAATGTTTATTTGTTATACATGAGGGAACATATCTGCAGCAAATTGTTAATGCCTATCACATGAAAACTACTATGCTCGTTCCACACCAACCATTTTATGTAAGAACACACTACCTGAAACTTCCTGGCAGATTAAAACTGTGTGCCCGACCGAGACTCGAACTCGGGGCCTTTCTTTCTTTCAGGAGTGCTAGTTCTGCAGGGTTCGCAGGAGAGCTTCTGTAAAGTTAGGAAGGTAGGATATCCTTCTTTCAGGAGTGCTAGTTCTGCAGGGTTCACAAGAGAGCTGCTGTAAAGTTAGGAAGGTAGGATATCCTTCTTTCAGGAGTGCTAGTTCTGCAAGGTTCGCAGGAGAGCTTCTGTAAAGTTAGGAAGGTAGGAGACGAGATACTGGCAGAAGTAAAGCTGTGAGTACCGGGCGTGAGTCGTGCTTCGGTAGCTCAGATGGTAGAGCACTTTCCCGCGAAAGGCAAAGGTCCCGAGTTCGTGTCTCGGTCGCGCACACAGTTTTAATCTGCCAGGAAGTTTCATATCAGCGCACACTCCGCTGCAGAGTGAAAATCTCATTCTGGAAACATCCCCCAGGCTGTGGCTAAGCCATGTATCCGCAGTATCCTTTCTTTCAGGAGTGCTAGTTCTGCAAGGTTCGCAGGAGAGCTTCTGTAAAGTTAGGAAGGTAGGAGACGAGATACTGGCAGAAGTAAAGCTGTGAGTACCGGGCGTGAGTCGTGCTTCGGTAGCTCAGATGGTAGAGCACTTGCCCGCGAAAGGCAAAGGTCCGAGTTCGAGTCTCGGTCGGGCACACAGTTTTAATCTGCCAGGAAGTTTCATATCAGTGCACACTCCGCTGCAGAGTGAAAATCTCACTCTGGGACACACTACCTCATCAGGAAAAACTGATGTACATAATCCTCACATCATCTACCGCACATTTACATGGAGCAGGACAACATAAAAATATAAAAACTGATTCATCATGAAAGAAAAAATATTACTGTAAGAAGAGTACGCATCCCTCATCTCACACGTGCCATTCACATAGAATTAAAAATAAAAAAAACTTAAAACTCATTACAGATGTCTCATCAAGACAGAACATCTTAACACAAAGGAAAATATTAAAAAGAACATATGGAAACCACTTGCTACAGTAGAATAACTATCAATTAATATGTAGACAAAAACACTGAATACTCCACACTGAGAACAGTGACACTGCCTTAGTATGCCTCCTATATTTATCAGCAACACACAAAAGAAGGAAAGAAAGGATTTAACATCTGATCCACAAAATAACACTCGGCTCTCAAATGTATTGTGATTAGTGTGGTGATAAACATCTTAGTTTCTTTAATTAACCTTTATTTGAAGATGTAATTAGACATAACAGATAAAGGTATCAAAATATGTATGAGGGAAACCTAGTAATGCAAATTCAATACCACAAACCTTACATAAAATTCTAACACCATATGAAGGAAAAAGAACACATCGCATTGTGCATAAAAACAGTCTATTACGTGTATACAGGGAGAAGGGTGAGGGTGACATATATGTTGATTTTCCAAAGTCTTTATTAGCATTTTCAGCAATATGATATGTTCGGTATGCTATGATATCACGATCAACAAAGCTTTCCAGTCCGGATACATTGGGTACGCCTGTTCCACCACGTACAACAGCGACTGTTAGCCATCCATTTCCGTGGGTAAACGAATCATTGATGTCGATGCTGAAGTTCAGTCTGCATCCACAAAAGACTGAAGGTCCGTCCAGTAGAGCGTGTGCAGCGACAGATTTTATGGTATTCTTTTTCTTGTCAGCGGCAGATGTGGTCATTTCAACGTCTTCAATTGTTTTATATATAGTCTGTCTTGCACGACGACGGCGACTGTATGTTCTGTATGGCATCTTGGCAGCGTTCAATGCAGTTGCCTGTGCAGCAGCAGCAGCGCGAATGATCCGCTCCGCGGTCAGCGCTCGCTTTTATGGCCGCGCAGTGGCACGGCGAGAGATAAGGGACTTAGAATATTTCACAGTGCCAGCAGAGAGTTATCCCGTACGCGGGCACTAGTAGTTCTAGGTGCCCGCGTACGCTGTTTGTCAGTCTTAGGCGGCTGGCGCGCTGCCAAGATGGCCTTCAACCGCCTTATCGGCGGGGTCAAAGGTCAAGCGCTCTGAGAGATGACGTAACATGCTGTTGCATACTCTATGGCCAACAGATCCTAGATGTACGCTTACAGGTTCTCAGCTACGCTACAGCGTCTTTATTAGCATTTTCAGCAATATGATATGTTCGGTATGCTATGATATCACGATCAACAAAGCTTTCCAGTCCGGATACATTGGGTACGCCTGTTCCACCACGTACAACAGCGACTGTTAGCCATCCATTTCCGTGGGTAAACGAATCATTGATGTCGATGCTGAAGTTCAGTCTGCATCCACAAAAGACTGAAGGTCCGTCCAGTAGAGCGTGTGCAGCGACAGATTTTATGGTATTCTTTTTCTTGTCGGCGGCAGATGTGGTCATTTCAACGTCTTCAATTGTTTTATATATAGTCTGTCTTGCACGACGACGGCGACTGTATGTTCTGTATGGCATCTTGGCAGCGTTCAATGCAGTTGCCTGTGCAGCAGCAGCAGCGCGAATGATCCGCTCCGCGGTCAGCGCTCGCTTTTATGGCCGCGCAGTGGCACGGCGAGAGATAAGGGACTTAGAATATTTCACAGTGCCAGCAGAGAGTTATCCCGTACGCGGGCACTAGTAGTTCTAGGTGCCCGCGTACGCTGTTTGTCAGTCTTAGGCGGCTGGCGCGCTGCCAAGATGGCCTTCAACCGCCTTATCGGCGGGGTCAAAGGTCAAGCGCTCTGAGAGATGACGTAACATGCTGTTGCATACTCTATGGCCAACAGATCCTAGATGTACGCTTACAGGTTCTCAGCTACGCTACAGCGTCTTTATTAGCATTTTCAGCAATATGATATGTTCGGTATGCTATGATATCACGATCAACAAAGCTTTCCAGTCCGGATACATTGGGTACGCCTGTTCCACCACGTACAACAGCGACTGTTAGCCATCCATTTCCGTGGGTAAACGAATCATTGATGTCGATGCTGAAGTTCAGTCTGCATCCACAAAAGACTGAAGGTCCGTCCAGTAGAGCGTGTGCAGCGACAGATTTTATGGTATTCTTTTTCTTGTCGGCGGCAGATGTGGTCATTTCAACGTCTTCAATTGTTTTATATATAGTCTGTCTTGCACGACGACGGCGACTGTATGTTCTGTATGGCATCTTGGCAGCGTTCAATGCAGTTGCCTGTGCAGCAGCAGCAGCGCGAATGATCCGCTCCGCGGTCAGCGCTCGCTTTTATGGCCGCGCAGTGGCGCGGCGAGAGATAAGGGACTTAGAATATTTCACAGTGCCAGCAGAGCGTTATCCCGTACGCGGGCACTAGTAGTTCTAGGTGCCCGCGTACGCTGTTTGTCAGTCTTAGGCGGCTGGCGCGCTGCCAAGATGGCCTTCAACCGCCTTATCGGCGGGGTCAAAGGTCAAGCGCTCTGAGAGATGACGTAACATGCTGTTGCATACTCTATGGCCAACAGATCCTAGATGTACGCTTACAGGTTCTCAGCTACGCTACAGAATTCAGGGCTACGCTACAATTCAATTTATTTGTGAAAATACAATGTACAATCTCCTACAAATTTAACATATTCACAAGTACCTTTACCTTTAATCCATATAAAAACAGTTTCATTAACAGATATCTTACGTCTATTACGTGTATACAGGGAGAAGGGTGAGGGTGACATATATGTTGATTTTCCAAAGTCCTGTGTAAATGAGGCTATCTCACAAACGAACTCTAAGTTAGCAAAGTTGTGTAAGCATTTTAAAAATACTTGTGTTGTAGATGTAAGCAGTTTTGGACGAGAATTATTTACAAGACACGGTATGCACCTGAACAGATCAGGAAAAAAAGTATTAGGTACCCTCATAAAAACAAAAATATTGGAAGAAGTCCACAAATGTACCCCAAAGTTGGAACCAATCGCACTTGAATGGCTCCAACCATCAAGTCAGACTCGGTTTCAAACTCAAATGTTTCAGGAAATTGTTAGTAATGAACGTACTGTGTCTGTAGCTACCGATAATTTTTTAGGCAAAAGTTTAGATCTGTCTCTAATTCCAAAGAAATGACGATTTTTCACCAAAATGTGGGAGGACTTGGTAATAAAGTAAATGACATTACTGTTCTGTTAGAGGAACCACAAGGAATAAAAGATACTGATGTATTATGTTTTAGTGAACATCATGTGAAGGATATTGAAAGGTTACAGCTAAGTGGTTACTGTCAGGCAACGCATTACTCTAGAACCATCATGGAAAAAGGTGGAGTGGTAATTTATGTAAAAAACAACATATCTTACAATGCATTAGATTTAAAGAGCTATTGTATAGAGCAACAAATTGAAGTATGTGGTGTTGAGATTACTGTAAATGACTTCACAGCTGTAGTGTTAGCATTGTATAGATCTCCCTCAGGGAATTTCAATGTATTTCTTAAGCACTTAGATTCTTTATTATCCATACTGTACTCAAAGTCCAAGAACTTGATAATTACTGGTGACTTTAATGTTGATTTCCTAAATGAGAGCAATAGTAAAGCTGATTTAGTACATTTAATGGAGTCTTATAATCTGATGGCAATAGTAGATTTCCCAACTAGGATTACTGTTAACAGTAAAAGTCTGATAGATAATATATTTATAGATAAGTCTAAATGCAATGAGATCACTGTACATCCAATCCTTGGCCTTTCTGATCATGGTGGTCAATTGCTTAGGCTCAATTACATCAGTGTATGCAACAGTTCCGAGCATTCTTGGAAATCTTTTAGGATAATAAATGAACAGGGCCTTAAAAAATTCAATGATAGCCTAAAAGAGATAGACTGGAGCCGAGTTTATAGGGAAACAGATGTAAACAAAAAGTACAATTCATTTTTAAATGAATTCATGTCTGTATTTGAGTCCATCTTTCCCAAAAAAGTAGTTAGAAATAGTCATATAGGCAATGCCAAGAAGTCTTGGATCACTACAGGGATAATAACATCGTGTAGAACAAAGAGGATGTTATACAGTTCTCTCAGGACTTGTAATGATCCAAAGAAACAACAACACTACAAACTTTACTGTAGCATTCTCAAGAAGGTTATAAATAAATCTAAAAGTATGTGCATAAAATCAGAAATTGAAAGCTCAGAAAATAAAATTAAAACTATATGGAATGTAATAAAGAGGGAAACTGGCAGGACAACAGGGAACATGTCTCAGATAGAGATTAATACAGGGGACAGTATCATAAAGAAACCTGAGTTGGTTGCAGAAATATTTAATAACCATTTTTTGAGAGCAGCAGAGAAGACAGGCTGTAATGGTTCTATGGAAGAATCATTGTCCCTCCTACAGAAAGCTATTAGCAACAGAATCCCACAGTTATCCTTACCTCCAGTTACTGTAAGCGAAGTCATAAGAGTAATTAGATCATTAAAAAATAAAAATTCTGCTGGTGTGGACAATATTTCTAGTAAAATACTGAAACACTGTTATAAATTTGTTAGTCCCGTCTTATGCAACATATACAATGCATCCCTACAAGATGGGATTGTCCCTGACAGACTTAAGTTGGCTGTAGTGATTCCTCTCTTTAAAAAAGGGGATAAAAGCATTGTTACAAACTATCGCCCAATATCCCTATTAACTACCTTCTCGAAAATTCTAGAAAAACTCATGCACAGGAGGATTGTAGACCATCTCAACTTCCACAGTATCTTAAGCAAAAATCAGTTTGGGTTTCGTGCCGGTCTTTGTACTGAACAGGCAATATTCTCTTTCAGCAACCAAGTTTTGGAAGCCATTAACAAAAAAATGTCTCCAGTGGGTATTTTTTGTGATCTTACGAAAGCCTTTGACTGTGTAAACCACCAAATTCTTTGGAAAAAGGCAGAATACTATGGTTTAGGTGGTACTGTTGGCTTGTGGCTACAATCATATCTACGTGATCGGAAGCAGACTGTAATGCTAAATGGCTCTTCTGGAGAACCTGCCTCGTCTGAATGGGGCACGATAACGTGTGGTGTGCCTCAAGGCTCCGTTTTGGGCCCACTGCTTTTCCTCATCTTTATTAATGATCTTCCTCTTTGTTCTGAGACAAACAGCAAATTTACCCTGTTTGCCGATGATACCACAATTCTAATTGACCATTTGATTGATCATGATCTTGAAAAAACTACAAATACTGTTTTTAATGACATCTTAAATTGGTTCTCCTCAAATGGTCTCTCGCTCAATGCAGATAAAACTCATTATATGAGGTTCCATACATCACAAAGTAATCCCGATGAAATTAACATAAAATGCAGAGATCAACCAATACAGAAAGTTGAAGACACAAAATTCCTGGGTGCTTACATAGACAGTAAATGTAATTGGTCAGTTCACATTCTTCATCTATGTAAAAAACTTAGCTCGGCAACATTTGCATTACGGGTAATTTCTTCAGTGGCTGAAGTTGACACTATTAAGGTTGCCTACTTTGGCTACTTCCACTCATTGATGTCATATGCTATCATATTTTGGGGGAACCAACCACTTGCAAAAAAAATTTTCACCATCCAAAAAAAAGCAATCAGAATAATGTGTGGGGTCCATCAAAGACACTCTTGCAGGCACTTGTTTCGGAAGATAGGTATCCTAACAACTGCCTCACAGTATATTTTTTCCTTGCTGACCTTTGTGTGCAAAAATTATTCCATCTACCAAGACAACAGTAAATTCCATGGTTATAACACCAGAAACAAAAACAATCTACATTTAGAAATGAAACGTCTCACTCTGGTACAAAAAGGAGTTTACTACTCCAGCATTAAGCTGTTCAATGCTCTACCACTACATATCAAATGTGTTCATACAGAACTGCCAAAATTTAAACAAGTTCTCAAAGATTACCTGACAGAGAAATCTTATTATACTGTGGATGAATACCTGAAAGAAAATGTATACCATCACTAAACTTATTGTGTCTAGAAGTAGTTCAATTGATTTTATTGTGCATTTGGGCATTAGCGCACTTTTTGTAACAACAGATTGGCTGTACGTGTATTTACTCTTGTAGGCCTAATATCTGATTTAACTTTGTGCTTTTATCTTTAATCTTTATTTGAAACTCCTTTTTCTGTCAAATGGTAGTTATGTTATCTAGCTGACATTGTATCTGTTACTGTATTTATAGTATGTCTTACTTAAACTATGTACAATTTGCTATTGAATTGCCCTTGTATTTATTGTAAGTTTAAATTGAAACCTGTACAATTTGACACGTTCCATATCCTTGTGATTGACTCACTTACTGGATCTACGGAACAAGAAATAAATAAATAAATAAATAAATAAATTATTAGCATTTTCAGCAATATGATATGTTCGGTATGCTATGATATCACGATCAACAAAGCTTTCCAGAGCGCTTGACCTTTGACCCCGCCGATAAGGCGGTTGAAGGCCATCTTGGCAGCGCGCCAGCCGCCTAAGACTGACAAACAGCGTACGCGGGCACCTAGAACTACTAGTGCCCGCGTACGGGATAACGCTCTGCTGGCACTGTGAAATATTCTAAGTCCCTTATCTCTCGCCGCGCCACTGCGCGGCCATAAAAGCGAGCGCTGACCGCGGAGCGGATCATTCGCGCTGCTGCTGCTGCGCAGGCAACTGCATTGAACGCTGCCAAGATGCCATACAGAAGATACAGTCGCCGTCGTCGTGCAAGACAGACTATATATAAAACAATTGAAGACGTTGAAATGACCACATCTGCCGCCGACAAGAAAAAGAATACCATAAAATCTGTCGCTGCACACGCTCTACTGGACGGACCTTCAGTCTTTTGTGGATGCAGACTGAACTTCAGCATCGACATCAATGATTCGTTTACCCACGGAAATGGATGGCTAACAGTCGCTGTTGTACGTGGTGGAACAGGCGTACCCAATGTATCCGGACTGGAAAGCTTTGTTGATCGTGATATCATAGCATACCGAACATGTTGTGAGATTCAAACAAACATCAGCTGGCAGAAAGGGACCCCATCGGCACATGCTAAAAGCAAAATCGCTGCTCCACCATAGGTTGGCTGGGAAGGGGTACTCAGGTGTGATATTGGCAGTGGGAGAAGATGGGAGGTAAAATGCTGTGCTACAAGAAACCTGAAAAAAGGGGGGGGGGGCAGAGACAGATAGGGGAAGAGAGAGAGAGAGAGAGAGGCAGGTGGAGGAGGTGAGGGGGAAGTGTCATTCGATCACGTGTTAGAGATGCATGTGTGCTCACCACAATGACCTTGAAGAAAACATGATATGATGGTAATCCCAAGAGTAAGGTCTCCTACTTTTTTAAAAGTACATAGACCTGTTTATTTCTGCAGTGGTTTATGTCAGTTTACAGCTTGAACACTTAGCTATTTTTCAACATAATCACCATTTCTGTCAATGCAGTTTTTGTAGACACTTTGGCAGTTTTTGTATGCCCATGTCATACCAGCTTGCCGCCATGCTGTTCAGAAAGTTATGAACCTCTCCTTTCACCTTGTCATCAGAGCTGAATCACTGGGACCACAATTAACGCTGACAGAGTGTAAGACTCTGAAAAAACTCAAATGGGCAATTCTGAACTGGAGAAGAGGAATTTTGAGCAAGGGCATACACATTAGCCATGACAACACTCGCCCACACATCATTCAGCAAACCGTTGCTCTCCTGCAACAGTTTCAGTGGAACGTAATCACCCTCCCACCCTGTAGTCCTGACTTGGCACCCAATGACTATCACCTGTTCCCTAGGTTAAAAGAACATTTGGCTGGAAAGTGATTCAGCTCCAATGACAAGGTACAAGAAGAGGTTCATAACTTTCTGAACAGCATGGCGGCGAGCTGGTATGACATGGGCATACAAAAACTGCCACAGCGTCTATAAAAATTGATCAACAGAAATGGTGATTATGTCGAAAAATAGCTAAATGTTCAAGCTGTAAACTGATGTAAACCAACGTAGAAATAAACAGGTCTATGTACTTATAAAAAAATAGGAGACTTTACTTTTGGGATTACACTTGTATGTCCTGATGCTCTTACTTCAGATCGACATTACAGACTTCATATCAATTTGAAATGCAATTGACAGAAATAAGTTGATAGATTGGAACTTTGCCTTAAGACTTTCATGTTAGCTTAGTGCATCTCTGTCTTGACTTTTAGCAAACACAAAGTTCTGAAGATGATGGCTACTGTATTTGGAATCTGCCGTCTGCATGGAAGCTGCAACAGAGTAGCACCAAGACAACAGAAATTTTGATAAGTAAAGAACGATGTTGTGCATAGCATATAGTAACTTAGATTTCAGATGAAATTATGCCAAGTAAAATAACCGAGCAGGAACAAAGTGCACATTAATTTCACTGCACACAGGACAGGAAAATTTTACGAAGAAATGCCTAAGGTAAAGAGCCAGTTCAATGAACATAAATATTAAAAATGTGTGCAATATTTTAAAGGCTCATTAGTAATTCCTTGAAAGAAATATGAGACACAGATGTTTCCAGGCAGAAGACAAACTCAGCTCAACGGAAAAGTAGTGTAGCATCTGGTATAAAGAAAACTCCACATAAAGTCTTGAAAATAAAAGTAAACAGAATAGATACAACAAAAGAGGGGCAGGCATGTCAGTGAAACATAACACACAGAATATGAGATCCAGTTGAATAAGGGCATGTACAGATTACCCTTCTTTCACTTATCATTAATACTGACAGCCACTTAAAACCCATAGGACATATTAGAGCCAAACAAGAACAATGACCTAACTAGATAAAACTACAACCTAAAATGCATGCAGGTCAGTTTCAGAACTTCCTCACACTTCCAATGCAGCCTCTGTAAAGAAAACTCAAGTTTATTCTCAACAAAATCATTAATGTTCATGGTCACTTACAACCTATAAACAAAGCCAGCTAAATAAGTTCATTGACCTGTATGAGTTCTTACAACCGATTTAACATTACCAGTTAACAGATTGTTTCCTATGTCCTTTCCACTCACTGTTAAAAAAACTACACGTATTTGTAATTGCTGCTTGTAAAATGAATGTTTAAAACAATGAGTGTGGAGTGAAAGTTGAAGACATCATTTAGTTAAAACAACAGGATCAGAAAATGGATCAGAGATTCTGAAAAGATGGTATTTATACTGGAACTTGCTACAGAGAAACTGGTTAGTATTTCTTCCTCATTAAACATGTATCTTGCTGTGCCTCAGAAGCCACCAGGTGCATGTCACAACAATTTATCAACCATTTTCTCTCTTACTTTACTCTCAGTGCTTCATCTTCACATTACATACCTCACACACATCTTGTCATACTGTTAATCCCAGTATTTATCTCATCATATTTTTCATCATTACATCTCATTAACTTCATGTGCCATGGCATGCAATTATGAAGTAATACTTGACCAACATTTGCTGGCCTATGGGGCAACATCCCCATTTTTCCCGAGGGCATGCAGCTTTACTGTATGATTACATGATGATGGCGTCCTCTTGGGTAAAATATTCCAGAGGTAAAATAGTCCCCCATTCGGATCTCCGGGCGGGGACTACTCAAGAGGATGTCGTTATCAGGAGAAAGAAAACTTGCGTTCTACGGATCGGAGCGTGGAATGTCAGATCCCTTAATCGGGCAGGTAGGTTAGAAAATTTAAAAAGGGAAATGGATAGGTTGAAGTTAGATATAATGGGAATTAGTGAAGTTCAGTGGCAGGAGGAACAAGACTTCTGGTCAGGTGAATACAGGGTTATAAACACAAAATCAAATAGGGGTAATGCAGGAGTAGGTTTAATAATGAATAGGAAAATAGGAATGCGGGTAAGCTACTACAAACAGCATAGTGAACGCATTATTGTGGCCAAGATAGATACGAAGCCCACACCTACTACAGTAGTACAAGTTTATATGCCAACTAGCTCTGCAGATGACGAAGAAATTGAAGAAATGTATGATGAAATAAAAGAAATTATTCAGATTGTGAAGGGAGACGAAAATTTAATAGTCATGGGTGACTGGAATTCGAGTGTAGGAAAAGGGAGAGAAGGAAACATAGTAGGTGAATATGGATTGGGGGACAGAAACGAAAGAGGAAGCCGCCTGGTAGAATTTTGCACAGAGCACAACATAATCATAACTAACACTTGGTTTAAGAATCATGAAAGAAGGTTGTATACATGGAAGAACCCTGGAGATACTAAAAGGTATCAGATAGATTATATAATGGTAAGACAGAGATTTAGGAACCAGGTTTTAAATTGTAAGACATTTCCAGGGGCAGATGTGGACTCTGACCACAATCTATTGGTTATGACCTGTAGATTAAAACTGAAGAAACTGCAAAAAGGTGGGAATTTAAGGAGATGGGACCTGGATAAACTAAAAGAACCAGAGGTTGTACAGAGATTCAGGTAGAGCATAAGGGTGCAATTGACAGGAATGGGGGAAATAAATACAGTAGAAGAAGAATGGGTAGCTTTGAGGGATGAAGTAGTGAAGGCAGCAGAGGATCAAGTAGGTAAAAAGACGAGGGCTAGTAGAAATTCTTGGGTAACAGAAGAAATATTGAATTTAATTGATGAAAGGAGAAAATATAAAAATGCAGTAAGTGAAACAGGCAAAAAGGAATACAAACGTCTCAAAAATGAGATCGACAGGAAGTGCAAAATGGCTAAGCAGGGATGGCTAGAGGACAAATGTAAGGATGTAGAGGCCTATCTCACTAGGGGTAAGATAGATACCGCCCACAGGAAAATTAAAGAGACTTTTGGAGATAAGAGAACGACTTGTATGAATATCAAGAGCTCAGATGGAAACCCAGTTCTAAGCAAAGAAGGGAAAGCAGAAAGGTGGAAGGAGTATATAGAGGGTCTATACAAGGGCGATGTACTTGAGGACAATATTATGGAAATGGAAGAGGATGTAGATGAAGATGAAATGGGAGATATGATACTGCGTGAAGAGTTTGACAGAGCACTGAAAGACCTGAGTCGAAACAAGGCCCCCGGAGTAGACAATATTCCATTGGAACTACTGACGGCCGTGGGAGAGCCAGTCCTGACAAAACTCTACCATCTGGTGAGCAAGATGTATGAAACATGCGAAATACCCTCAGACTTCAAGAAGAATATAATAATTCCAATCCAAAGAAAGCAGGTGTTGACAGATGTGAAAATTACCGAACTATCAGCTTAATAAGTCACAGCTGCAAAATACTAACACGAATTCTTTACAGACGAATGGAAAAACTAGTAGAAGCCAACCTCGGGGAAGATCAGTTTGGATTCCGTAGAAACACTGGAACACGTGAGGCAATACTGACCTTACGACTTATCTTAGAAGAAAGATTAAGGAAAGGCAAACCTACGTTTCTAGCATTTGTAGACTTAGAGAAAGCTTTTGACAACGTTGACTGGAATACTCTCTTTCAAATTCTAAAGGTGGCAGGGGTAAAATACAGGGAGCGAAAGGCTATTTACAATTTGTACAGAAAGCAGATGGCAGTTATAAGAGTCGAGGGACATGAAAGGGAAGCAGGGGTTGGGAAGGGAGTAAGACAGGGTTGTAGCCTCTCCCCGATGTTGTTCAATCTGTATATTGAGCAAGCAGTAAAGGAAACAAAAGAAAAATTCGGAGTAGGTATTAAAATTCATGGAGAAGAAATAAAAACTTTGAGGTTCGCCGATGACATTGTAATTCTGTCAGAGACAGCAAAGGACTTGGAAGAGCAGTTGAATGGAATGGACAGTGTCTTGAAAGGAGGATATAAGATGAACATCAACAAAAGCAAAACAAGGATAATGGAATGTAGTCTAATTAAGTCTGGTGATGCTGAGGGAATTAGATTAGGAAATGAGGCACTTAAAGTAGTAAAGGAGTTTTGCTATTTGGGGAGCAAAATAACTGATGATGGTCGAAGTAGAGAGGACATAAAATGTAGGCTGGCAATGGCAAGGAAAGCGTTTCTGAAGAAGAGAAATTTGTTAACATCCAGTATTGATTTAAGTGTCAGGAAGTCATTTCTGAAAGTATTCGTATGGAGTGTAGCCCTGTATGGAAGTGAAACATGGACGATAAATAGTTTGGACAAGAAGAGAATAAAAGCTTTCGAAATGTGGTGCTACAGAAGAATGCTGAAGATTAGATGGGTAGATCACATAACTAATGAGGAAGTATTGAATAGGATTGGGGAGAAGAGAAGTTTGTGGCACAACTTGACCAGAAGAAGGGATCGGTTGGTAGGACATGTTCTGAGGCATCAAGGGATCACCAATTTAGTATTGGAGGGCAGCGTGGAGGGTAAAAATCGTAGAGGGAGACCAAGAGATGAATACACTAAGCAGATTCAGAAGGATGTAGGTTGCAGTAGGTACTGGGAGATGAAAAAGCTTGCACAGGATAGAATAGCATGGAGAGCTGCATCAAACCAGTCTCAGGACTGAAGACCACAACAACAACAACATGGGGCAACAGCTGAAAATAACCCGAAATGACAACTTGTATTAGTAGTCTGGCTTAAGATGGTGTATTCTAATACAATATATGCACTTCTAAATTTATATGTACATGATTACTCTGCAGTTCACAATGAAGGGCCTGGCAGGGGGTTCATCAAACCACCTTTAAGCTACTTCTCTACCATTCCACTCTTTAACAGCGTGCAAAAAAAAAAGTTAGCAAATGAAATTTCATGAGAAATTCCTGCCACAGCGAGAAACACCTTTTTTGTAATGAGTGCCACTCCAATTTGTGTATCATATCTGTGGCACTCCTCTCCTTTTTTGCAATAATACAACAGGAGCTGCCCTCTGAACTTTTTTGATGTACTCATTCAATCCTGTCTGATACGGATCCCACACCACACAGCAATACTCCAGAAGAGTGCAGACAAGCATAGTGCAAGCAGTCTCTTTAGTAGACGTGTTACATTTTCTGAGTGTTCTGCCAATAGATCGCACTCTTTGGTTTGCTTTCCCCACAACATTATTTAAGTGATCATTCCAATTTAAGTTATTTTAATTGTAATCCCTAAGTTTTTAGTTGACTTTACAGACTTCAGATTTGTGTGATTTATCACGTAACTGAAATTTAGTGGATTCTTTTTAGTGCTCATGTGGATGACTTGGCATGTTTCATGATTTAGAGTCAACTGCTAATTTTTGTACCACACAAATATCTTGTCTAAATCATTTTGCAATTTTTTGTGATCACCAAATGACTTTGCATGATGGTAAAAAACAGTGTCATCTGCAAACAGTATAAGAAGACTGCTCAGATTAACTCCTAAATTGTTTATGTAGATCAGGAACAACCACCCACATTTTTATCTTTGCTAGTAGTAAAATCCTCTAACCACCCACTGTTTCTATAGAAATGATGATTAAAGTAGGAAGTAACGTCACTTCATGAAATTCATGAAGCAGAGTTATGGCAAGCTAAAGCATATAATAATAATTACTGGCCAAATACTTTATTTCAAAATTTTATGAAACCTAATCAAAGTATTCCTAAAATTCCTACCGCCCACCATGATAGCTGGAATGTTACTAGTGGGCAGTAGGGACCAGACTGACTACCACTGGTCTGTAACTTATTGAAAAACATTATCAGTATGTGCAGAATTGTCCAATATATATGTAACTTTCACACTTACGTAACAAAAGACATTACACTGAACATAATGATGCAGAAAGAAAAGAAAGTAATTATGACAGAGAAGGTGAAGAAAGTTTAATCCTTCTGTCCTACAGTCTGGTAGGTCACACAGCATCCTTATGGTTTTGGTGACAGCAAATGCTAATTGTACGAATATATAACAACTGTATATGCACTGCAGGCTTAATGCTGCCTATTTCTGCTGTTACTCTAGTAGACACAACCAAGATTAAGAAACTGAGTTGCTTGTGGCCAGTGGCACATCTGTATGTGGCCTGTAAGCAAAACCTCACTCCCATTAAAGTTGAATTATTTGGTGCACCAGCAGTTTTGGTGGCCTTGCAGATGCAGTGTTGAGCCACAGGTAGTTGCAAAACCCTTGAGGCTTTCACATCTGTGGAGCAAGGTTCCCAAGCAACACAAACCTACTACCATCAGTGGCAATCAGTGTTGATTGGAAAGATGAAAGGAAAGTAGGATAGTTCATGCCAGAGCAGTGCACTCCGTAGCACGGCACTACAATTCCGCGGGCATCTCTGTCCCAGCCCACTGCACTTGATGTGGCAGCCTGCCAGCCCATGGCTCTGGGCTGCCTCAGCCTGCTGCAGCCCACCACACAGGGCATGCTGTGCCACAGCATGGGCAACATTAGATGGACACACTGCAAAACGTTACCATGTGGCATATGCTTCCCATTGCATCATCAGCCGCCATCACTGAAAGACTCTTTTTAGTCACAGATGTCTTGCTAGCATCTGTTAGAGATATTTTAAATGACTATGGTGAATCTTTGATGATGACGACTTTATGTGCTTCTTTCATAACAAGATATTATTTCTGATTACGATTCATCATTATGGAAACTAGTAAATAAATAAAAACAATTGCAATCAAGACATGTGTGAACAAAAGCATATATTTTTCTAGATACTAAATTTAAAACATGAAAAGATTGAGCTAAAATAAAGCAGCCATTATTGGCCCTTGTAATCAATAATAATTTGGAAATAAATTGATTTTTATTTCATTCCAAAAATTCAAAATTTATTTGAAAACATGTGTACATAAATCAAACATATGCAACAAAACCACTGAAACAATGGAAAATGAAACTTAATGTAGGAAAAAGAGTGTCCGCATTTTTCACTAATTTGTTTTGGATAGAGTTACTATGAATAAAAAGAAGAGCATCAACATTGTCCGATGTAAAAGTGACCATCTTGCATTCAGAATAAAACCAGCAAAACTAAAATTTCTTTCAGAAGCAGAGCCAGATGCTCATATACACAATACTTTTCTGGCGATCTTCTGAAGTGTCAGAAAATTTTACTGTTCCATTTTCCAGTAAGGAGCTATATTTTTTTCAATTTTGCAGTTCTGATTTAAATACCTCTCCAACCCACCTATTGGAAAAAGACTATCATCGATATCTGCCCACAAAGAAAACTTTATTATGTTCTCTGGTAGTGGAATTTTTGTGGAATTTGATGAAAGAATTTTCTCTTCCTGGCTTGTACATACCTCTTTCACCATAACGTCCTTTACCTGACTGGAAAAATACAGAAGATCTTTAATACATTGTTTTGCAAATCCATGCCAATGTGAGCCCTACTTTGAATGTGAAAGTGTGTAGGTACATGGTGAAAGACCACCCCGGATATGGTAAAGTTAAAATTTATTTAAAAAATGAGTATCACAGGCTGCAAGTGTTTTGTATCATATGCATTTCTGAATAAGAGAAGATTTAATAAAAGTATTAAATATTTTTATTAAAGTGAAATAGAACCAAATTAAGAAGAATTCCTTCATATTTTATATCATCTTGAGAGGCACTGGTGTTCCCTGGAGTCAGCTGCCTGCATCTACAATTGAAATGGAGGAAAGGAAGTCCACAATCATATTTTAGTAAAATTAATAGAAGGAGAAGCTTTCAGAAGATGAGAAATATAATTAAAATATATATAGTGATGGACACAGAAAAAGAAATGACACAAGGTAAAGTGAATGAACAATAGCACAATTTCATACATGCAGTACATTTCATAATAATGCAATTGTGTTAATATTCTCTCTTCATTGCAAGCAAAAGGACAATTACCAATCAAATTTCCTTCATTCTTTCCTTTAATTTTTTTTATTATAATACAAAAGTTTATTGAAAATAAAACCAAATTTTCTGATGTTGGAGGTATTTGAACCATTTCATTCAATTTCAGGGCTCCACCATGGTAACTCATAAATTTGACCATGCAGTCTGATAAAGTGTTCTCATATATTCAGCTATTCTTTAAGCGAAGGAACATCGACTCATAAGTTATGAGGCCTATACTCAATTCTATGACCAGCTTTGGTTTCAATTGAGAGTTGTCAGTTCCCTTTGGAAAATGCCACTGGGAAGCTATTACCATAGCAATAAATGGACTGTATACCTTGCCTGTACCATGACTTCAGGCCTCTTATTTTTAGATATCATTTTCAAATCACAAAATGATGTCCAGAGAAAAATTTGCTACATCATGCCATCTCTGAACAATTAACTTTTCCTATAAGTATATTTGAGCTGTTTACATAAAAGTCCTATTTCAAAGGCTTCTCTGTCTTGAGGTGCCTGACTCAAATGCTGTGACATCTTCCATGACAACAGAAGCTGCAGTGTAGGCAATTTCTCCAGTTCTAATTCCTTAATTACAGTAATAGAATAGCATGCATACTGCAAGAAGAGAATTAATGCATTCTTCAATGTGATATCAGTTCCTTCAATTTAAGCTATTTCTCCCTTCTCAGAGAGCTTTTTTCACAAACCCAAGTATTGGCTTTCTATTGATTTTAAGATTCTCAACCGCCTATTCCAGTAAGTATTGTCACACTGTTCCAGTGATCTGTCAAGAGCATTAAGGCCTCTTTTCTTTGTGTAAGTGACAAGTTCTTTTGCCCCAGTCAGAAGACCATGAACTTGTGTACAATTAACGCACATTTAGTCCACATTAAAAGCATTTTTAGCTCTGTACAGGTATTTAGCATATGGCAGAAACAGTTCGGTTTTGAATAATCACACAATGTTGGCATCTTGATCAGTCATAAAATGCATGTCTTTCAAAACAGTCATGGATATCAAGAGACATATATAGTGTCAACAATTCTCTTTCTTTATCGCCCATTTTGGTTCATCTGGAAGCAGGTTGTAAACAAAACACAAGATCTGAGAGTCCAATCAACAAAATAGGAGGCAGTATATATCATATAGTGGTTTCTTCTTGTGCTGCATGTCCAGATGTCTGAGTTGCAGAGCACTCGTCTTTTGTCATGTGGGCAATAACCTCCGGGGTAATTATATCTCTTAAGCTTTTAGCACTTTCTGCATCTGCCATGACATGTTTGTGGGATGAGGTATAATAGCCTTACTTGTCTGTAAGTCACTCCAGTGTCAACTAACGTCTTAACAAGATCCAAAAAACCTTTACCTCTTATAGTTTCTTATGACCTTAGGTTTCATACACACATAGCCATCTGTTTATCAACATTTATCTGAGTTTCTCAGCCACACAAGACCCTTATTTATTAGACAAGCACGGATGGCAAAAAATGTGTGAAGTGCCACTAGACCTTTTAGCATGAGTATAAATTTCACTGCACAGTTAACAACAAACAAAATTAACATTTTTTCCCATCGCCACCCACTATAAGTTTAAACACCATCCAAATTGAACTTTGTTTCAGACTGTGTGGTTCTATACTCACCACGAATTAGTTTTTCTTTTACTTCCCTTTTTCTTAACATGATCTTCTACCTCTGCCAACTACTTTTAGTTTCCATACTCATTTTCAGTGTAAGAGAAAATGGAGAAATTGACCCCACCCCATTATGTATGCTCTACTTGCCACTTGTAGACCATAACTCACTACAGCAATCAGTGACACCACTAATTCCTAGGCTGCAGCACACCAGTGCTTGTGCACAGCACTGGTCGCCCCATGCAATGACATAATGGGCTCACTCAGTGATGCAGCCTGTGTGCTTCTTTCTGTGCATGATTGTGATGAGCCTGTAGCACACCAGTGCTTGTGTACAGCACCACCTCGGCCCTTACAGTGATGTCACGGACTCATTTCATCTGAGACTGTTGTAGTCCAGTGTGGTCGCAGCCCACGATCTGGGCCTGGCATAACTCTGGTTCATGCACAAAATGCAACAACAGAAAATTCTATGAACAGCTCATACTCTCCGTGGACACTATGCCACATATTGCGAGCTGCAAGGTCATGGAGGTTAGTTGAAAACCCTAAACAAAAATCATAAAAATGTAATTTTGATATGTTGCAAATAAACTCATATAGTTCCCTAAATCATTCCCCTTATTTCCTTTGCAACCACAGTAACCACAAACATTTGTTTACAATTGAGACATTGTAGGAAGAAGGGGTTCATCTAGCCACTCGATAAAATTAAACAATGGAAAATCCAGGATGGAATGTAAAAACATAATATTGCCACAAAATAAAATTGCTAGTTATTCTGTTGATAGACAATTTTTCATACTACTTTCACTTAATAAAAACTAATTTAAAAATGTTAATGTCAATAAACAAACATTTCCTAACAAATGTGCACACAAAAATAAAGCACCCATATACTAATACAAATTAACTTCCAAATTCCATGCCTACAAAGTCACTTAAAAATAACACGTAGAAAACATATACCTATAACTACTGCAATGCACTGTCAGTATACTTTCCATTGTGGCTCACGCTAATTAACCAAACCAACATAGCTAATGCAGTGCAATAACATATCACAGGTACCAAATGAACATTTTACCTATAAATTTATGACTCTTAGCAAGTTAGAATGACCCTCTTCCTAATGACAAAGTCACAAAACACTTATTGTAGTCATTAATACCAAAAAAGTTATATGCCAGTCTGTCCTCTGTTAACATAATCCTAGTCTGTCTATATTCTAGATGAACACTTTACATTTAAAACCATAGTGTTACGGTCTGAGAGTTCCTACTTACTCTCAGTAACCATAAGTTTAAATGTATTTCTCCAATCATGTATCGATGCAGCACAGTGCAGTGCAACACACATTGGGTGATGAGTGACAGCTGCATGGTGCACATGGGCAGCATCGACCTTGGGCATGTTGCATTCGCAAAGCACAGTATGGACACGGTGGTGACTAGCAACAATGGCAAGGGTGGTAGGTTGGCAACATACCACCAGGTGGCCATATGGCTGCAGGTGATGGCTGGACGGTGCACCCCAAGCAATGGCAGCATGACGCTGATTGTTTTGGTCCACTCAGCTTTGATGCACAGTGAAAGTAAAGTAACAGCCAGTTGCAGTGGATGGCCATGTCTGTCAAATGAGTCCAGAGGGATGCTACCTTACACACAGTATGCATTTGTCCAGGATCCTGCTGTATGGAGTGGCTCAGTGCACTTGTGTCTCAATATGCTGACAGGCAGGCAGTAGGCAATAAGTTGCACTATGCTCTTCGTACATTAGACTACGCTGAGATGTTGCAGCCTTGGCCACATGGCAAGGCCTGGCTGCAGCTCTTGGCTCAGTTGAAATCACAGCAGCAAAACTGCTAAACAGCACACAGTCTCAAACAGGAACCAATAATTTTACAGTCACCCTTCAGGCCACACCATCGATCAGAACCGTATTCTAAAGCCAATTTTGTAGGATCCAGAGTGAGACGGGAGAGAATTGGAAAGGAGGTGGCAAAATTAAAGAGTTAACTAATGAAAACTGGGGTCAGAGGTAAAGGTTGATAGCTAGTCAAGGAGTTTGGTGAAAAAAGTAAAGGAATAGGGAACGGGAGTGTAGGGGGTTCTTGCTTATGTTGCTATTGGCTGGTCCTGGTGAGCAGAGGTAGAGGTAGACGGCATTAGGCTGTATGAGAGCAGTATGAGGCTGTATGAGAACTCATTAAGGAAAACATCAGTTTTATATGATGGCTGTCACATAACAGAGTGTTGCAACTACACTCTGCTCTCCAAGACCACACAGCAACCACATACCTGACTCGCCTCCCATGTTAAACTACTGACTAAAAAGTAGTGTGGATATGTCAGTTTATTTGGCAAAGGGCTAAAGGCACCCCTGTCAATGGCTTTTACTAGAATCTATTGCTTCTGTTCTGAAGAAAGGGCCGTTTAGGGATGTAGGTACTGGTGGCTTGTGCAGTACTTCAAAGGCTCAATGGAAAATTAAGTTTTACATACAGTTTTGCATGAAATCATAAACATTCCCAGATCAGCTGGCCACCCTGTAGAAAAATGTTGTTGCACTAGGCTGTATTGTCCAGTTGCCAACTTGAAGTCAGAAGTGAGGCTGTCAATTGAAAAGGAACTAAAAAGTGTTGTAATCTGATTTCAAAGATACAAGAAGAAAATTTGTTCGACTGTTATGCCAGAGGAATACTCTGAAAACTGTTTTATCCTTGATATACAAAGGACTGATTTCGAGATTCTTTTATTGCTTATAATATTAACTCACTTTTTTGTTCTGATGTGCTGGCGTAAAGACATACTGTATAATTTCATGTCTATGTGTGTGTTAAATGATGAAAAATGTGTTTTATAATTTCTGTCAGGATCAAGCGTAAATCCCATACCAATGGAGTAGAAATTATTCTGTTAATTCGAGAAGGCGAATTTTAGATGGAGGCGACGATCTTCACGACAGCGCTGCTCAACAACAGAGGTACGTGATTGTGTTCACTACCTTCCTTTGGTGGCCGCTAAGATTAATTCCGATGTGTTGTTGTCCAGACATTCAGAACCTGCAATCTTCCTTTTGGTATAAAAATAGGAGTCCGATAGAAGAAGAAATATTCTTAAATTTAAATAATTGCAATTCTTTTACCCAGGCCATGGGGAATGATAGAACGTACGTGCCTCTACCCTGACTGTACGTTCGCAATCTCCGAGTGTGTTACGACGTAATTATTTTACGAAAAAAGAAATTAAGATGGACCTTTCTTATCACATCGCAACCACTCGCACGAGAATGTACGTATCCTCTGAATGTGTCTAGTCAGTCATGCGCATTGTTCTAAAGCTTTTCTGTTAATATTCAGTGGATTGCATCTCCGCAATTAATTTTTGTTTATGCCGCAAATCGCACTTCACGCGAAGTATTTATTACGCAAGTTTCAGGCTCCATTTAATGTCAAAAAATGTCGAAGTACGTCTCACTAAGCAAACCATTACAATAATTTCATATCTCTACAACTACAATAACACAAAACAACAATAACATAACAGAGAGGGTACGTTACAATGGCGACCGAGTGCCATGACGATTATTTCAGTAAAAATTAAGCCATTTTTGCCATCCATTGTTGCTACAACAACTCACTGTTTCTGTTGCATGTTATGCGAACTGCGTACCAAAAAAGAAAAAAAAAGCCCATAGAAATTACCAATTGTTGAGAGAAAAGTGTTGGACCATTTAATGTTAATTCTTCTGACTGCAAAACCGTCCGAAAAAACACGTAAGGTAAGAGCAGCAGCACAACTACGTTTTAGTTGAAAGTAAATGTGGGATTGTTTTTTTCATTTTTTCGACAACCACTGCATAGTTCCTTTTTTCCAAATTCTTTTCCATTTTTTTACATAAATGCATCACAGGATGGCGGACAAAATTTATTAATTGCGCGCTAAAAAGGAAAAACTCATTTATCAGTCTTGCTTGAAACAAGTAAGAAAAACAGTTTTACGTTACAGGACTGACAAGAATCGTACATATTTTTGGATACACATTATCAACATAATTTTCCCAGGTTTATCACCACACCCAAATACTTAAATATAGCTGCTTGTCTGTTGTAGGTCTGTGTTCCCATATTTTAGGCTGATATTTTCAGTATGGATATTTCTGCTGGCTTAGAACTGCATGTACACTGTGTGTGTACAAATTATGAACAAACTGTTACTACTGAAATACTGGTTTGCATTTTCTATGTTCAGAGTAAGTTTTTTCTCCAGGTCATTGTAAGTGCTATCACTAACTACAAAATATGTTATCATCTGGATTACAGAAGCGTCCGATTCCACTCGTCTGCTTTGACCAATGATGTCACTAATATGGTGGAAACGGCCATTCTGAATATCTCCAGTATAGCGCCTATAACGTCATTACATAAACACGAAAATAGATATAAAACCAACAAACACGTCTTCCTCCAAAAATATAATCCAACTATCAAGACCAGTGCGGGAAATTGGGGGTTTTTGGTTGCGGACAAACTAAATATAAACACATACAGGCACACACCACAATCCCAAACAACACAAAACGACTACATAAAAAAAACCACAAAATCACAAATCCCTCTACACTCACAATATCGACAGGCATCAAACACTTCCCTTCACCTACATAGCCCAACTGCAATTGTCGATACCACAAAATAAAAACCAACTACTCTAAAAATTATAATCACACTGCAACTATTAATACCACAAAACCAACACATGAAACGATGAAAATTGGATTCGCACACTTTCCTTGACCTATACAGGTCAACAGCAGCTTACGATACCAAAACAGCTTTTTGACGACACATTGGAATCGGACACTGCCCTTGACTTATATAAGTCAACAGCAGCTCACGATAACAAAACTCACATAGCTACGATGACAAATTGGAATCAGACACTTCCCATGATCTATATGGCTCAAATACAACTGACGATACCAAAAAAATTGGAATTGAGTTCTTCCCCTGAGAAACATAAACCTGCCTCAAATGCCGATACCAAAACATCAACCACCAACACATGCAGTAAATAACACCGACCGAACAACATATAAAAACTCCACCGAACATCATAACACGTGAACAATAGACCCAAAACAATGACTACTTACCCCAAAAACGTTCCGGCACTACACACTAGGCCAGCCACCCCAATATATATATATATATATATTCTCTCTCTCTCTCTCTCTCTCTCTCTCTCTCTCTCTCTCTCTCTCTCTCTCTCTCTCTCACACACACACACACACACACACACACACACACACAAGCAAAACAAACTCCCAACTCACCTACAACCTACCAACCCCGCTCACCCAACCTTCACCCTCCCCCCAAAAACAAAAACCCACCAACAGTCCCTGGTCCGAGACGCCAGAAGTCTGGCTGATCATATATTCAGCTTGCATACACCGCATTTCGCTGTCTGCACCAGAAGCCCAAAAAGTTGCAGAATCTTAATAACGGACAACATGTCGTCCCCCATTTTAGGCCGCAGACGCACACTATTAAACTTAGAAGTCATATCCATACCTAATAATAGAAGCCACAAATAACCATAAACACAACAGAAACTTAATTCTTAACTTACTGAAATCAATTGCCGTTCTTCTATAGAAGTCATGAACACACGGACCATACACACACCACCAACCACAACAAGACAGCATCTACACACAAAACACACTCATAAACTAAACTCTGCACCATAATACATCACACACCACAACATCTTTACGTCACTGGCCAAAGCCGACAGGTGGGATTGGTCACCTCCATTGACCCATATCATCAGCATATATAATGACATTTGGATCCTTTAGTGTACTCATATGGTTTATGTAGAGAAAGCAGTTGACCCAATACTGTGTTGGCTTTGAAGCTGAAGGATTCTTCCCTACACTTGTTTATTAGAAATGTCAGTGGCTCCACTGGAAAGTCTGAACAGTAATTAACTACTCTTGTACATATGTCATCGGGCCCTATGGCATTTTTTTCTTTATTTTCATTTTGCAGATTATTTTTTATATTTACAGATCATTTGTGAGAAACAGAAATAAACACTCTGTTACATTTGCAATGCTTAAAGAAATATATTATTCATTTTTGTTTTGTTTTGTGGGATTTTGTCATATGAGATTGTCTACCACATTTACAATTGTGTTAATAGAAAATAGAATCGATGAAATGTGGGTCCAAAAATTCATTTCCTTCTCTCTCTCTCTCTCTCTCTCTCTCTCTCTCTCTCTCTCTCTCTCTCTCTCTCTGTTCGTGGAGTCTTCATTACTGGTTTGATTTTTAATACTTTTTGTGCCTCCCATATGGATGTTTCAGGTCCCCTCCTGCCCATTGAATATGACTGGTGTGATTCATTTCTTTCTCATTATACAGGGTGTTTCAAAAATGACCGGTATATTTGAAACGGCAATAAAAACTAAACGAGCAGCGATAGAAATACACCGTTTGTTGCAATATGCTTGGGACAACAGTACATTTTCAGGCGGACAAACTTTCGAAATTACAGTAGTTACAATTTTCAACAACAGATGGCGCTGCAAGTGATGTGAAAGATATAGAAGACAACGCAGTCTGTGGGTGCACCATTCTGAACGTCGTCTTTCTGCTGTAAGCGTGTGCTGTTCAGAATGTGCAAGTGTGCTGTAGACAACATGGTTTATTCCTTAGAACAGAGGATTTTTCTGGTGTTGGAATTCCACCGCCTAGAACACAGTGTTGTTGCAACAAGACAAAGTTTTCAACGGAGTTTTAATATAACCAAAGGACCGAAAAGCGATACAACAAAGGATCTGTTTGAAAAATTTCAACGGACTGGGAACGTGACGGATGAACGTGCTGGAAAGGTAGGGCGACCGCGTACGGCAACCACAGAGGGCAACGCACAGCTAGTGCAGCAGGTGATCCAACAGCGGCCTCAGGTTTCCGTTCGCCGTGTTGCAGCTGCGGTCCAAATGATGCCAACGTCCACATATCGTCTCATGCGCCAGAGTTTACACCTCTATCCATACAAAATTCAAACGCGGCAACCCCTCAGCGCCGCTACCATTGCTGCACGAGAGACATTCGCTAACGATATAGTGCACAGGATTGATGACGGCGATATGCATGTGGGCAGCATTTGGTTTACTGACGAAGCTTATTTTTACCTGGACGGCTTCGTCAATAAACAGAACTGGCGCATATGGGGAACCGAAAAGTCCCATGTTGCAGTCCCATCGTCCCTGCATCCTCAAAAAGTACTGGTCTGGGCCGCCATTTCTTCCAAAGGAATCATTGGCCCATTTTTCAGATCCGAAACGATTACTGCATCACGCTATCTGGACATTCTTCGTGAATTTGTGGCGGTACAAACTGCCTTAGATGACACTGCGAACACCTCGTGGTTTATGCAAGATGGTGCTCGGCCACATCGCACGGTCGACGTCTTTTATTTCCTGAATGAATATTTTGATGATCGTGTGATTGCTTTGGGCTATCCGAAACATACAGGAGGCAGCGTGGATTGGCCTCCCTATTCGCCAGACATGAACCCCTGTGACTTCTTTCTGTGGGGACACTTGAAAGACCAGGTGTACCGGCAGAATCCAGAAACAATTGAACAGCTGAAGCAGTACATCTCATCTGCATGTGAAGCCATTCCGCCAGACACGTTGTCAAAGGTTTCGGGTAATTTCATTCAGAGACTACGCCATATTATTGCTACGCATGGTGGATATGTGGAAAATATCGTACTATAGAGTTTCCCAGACCGCAGCGCCGTCTGTTGTTGAAAATTGTAACTACTGTAATTTCGAAAGTTTGTCTGCCTGAAAATGTACTGTTGTCCCAAGCATATTGCAACAAACGGTGTATTTCTATCGCTGCTCGTTTAGTTTTTATTGCCGTTTCAAATATACCGGTCATTTTTGAAACACCCTGTATTTTTGCTTTTCTTACAGCATGCAATATTTTTGCAGTAGCTTAGAGATGAATAGAAAGTTTCCCAATGTTTATCCATGGTCCATGGATTTTCTATAACCATGTTACTGTTATGCTATATTCTGGACTGTACTAAACTGGTACATCAGAAATGTATAAAGAATTGTATGCTAGACCTAAGTGTAAGTATAAGCAGGCAATCAATGAAGCAAAGAAACTACATGATATACTAAACATTGAAAAGTAAAAAATAAATAAATAAATAAATAATAACAGAAAAAAATGCAAAGAAGCCGGAAGTGAAATTAACTCTATTGTCTACCCTAACCAAAAAGACGATATTGCCATAACACAGATGAATGTAAGAAATTTTGTATCCAATCCAGTGAAGAAATAGTTGTTGTGGTCTTCAGTCCAAAGACAGGTTTGATGCAGCTCTTCCTGCTACTCTATCCTGTACATCCTTCTGAATCTGCTCAGTGTATTCATGCCTTGGTTTCCCTCTATCGTTTCTACCCTCCACCCTACCCTCCAATACTAAGTTGGTGATCCCTTGATGCCTCAGAACATGTCCTACAAACCAATGTAACCTTCCAGTCAAGTTGTGCCACAAATTTCTCTTCTCCCCAATTCTATTCAGTACCTCCTGATTAGTTACATGGTCTATGCAACTAATCTTCAGGATTCTTCTGTAGCACCACTTTTTGAAACTTTATATTCTCATCTTGTCTAAACTATTTATTGTCCATGTTTCACATCCGTCCATGCCTACACTCCATACAAATACTTTCAGGAAAGACTTCATGACACCTAAACCTATACTCAATGTTAACAAATTTCTCTTCTTCAGAAACATTTTCCTTGCTGTAGCCAGTCTACATTTTATATTCTCTCTACTTCAACCACCATCATTTATTTTGCTCCCCAAATAGCAAAACTCATCTACTACTTAAAGTTCTATTTCCTAATCTAATTCCCTCAGCATCATCTGATTTAATTCGACTACATACCATTATCCTCATTTTGCTATTGTAGATGTTCCATCTTATATCCTCCGTTCAAGACACTGTCCATTCTGTTCAAAAGCTCTTCCAAGTCCTTTGCTGTCTCTGATAGAATTATAATGTCATCGGCCAATGTCGAAGTTTTTATTTCTTCTTCATTGATTTTAATACCTACTCCAAATTTTTCTTTTTTTTCCCTTTACTTCTTGCTCAATATACGGATTGAATAACATTGGGGAGAGGCTACAACCCTGTCTCACTTCCTTCCCAACCACTGCTTCCCTTTCATGCCCCTCGACTCTTATAACTGCCATCTGGTTTCTGTACAAATTGTAAATAGCCTTTCACTCCCTGTATTTTACCCCTGCCACCTTTAGAATTTGAAAGAGAGTATTCCAGTCAACATTGTCAAAAGCTTTCTCTAAGTCTACGAATGCTAGAAACAGTTTGCCTTTAACTAAGCTAACTTCTAAGGTAAATCGTAGGGTCAGTATTGCTCATGTGTTCCTACATTTCTAAGGAATCCAAACTGATCTCCCCCAAGGTTGGGTTCTACCAGTTGTTCCATTCATCTGTAAAGATTTCGTGTTAGTATTTTTCAGCCATGACTTATTAAACTGATAGTTCAGTAATTGTCGCACATGTCAACACCTGCTTTCTTTGGGATTGGAATTACTATATTCTTCCTGAAATCTGAGGGTATTTCATCTGTCTCATACATCTTGTTCACCAGATGGTAGAGTTTTGTCCTGGCTGGCTCTTCCTAGGCAACCAGTAGTCCTAATGGAATGTTGTCTACTTCTGGGGCCTTTCACTGCTGTGTCAAATTCTTCACGCAGTATCATATCTCCCTTTGATTTTCATCTATGTCCTCTTCCATTTCCATAATATTGTCCACAAGTACATCACCCTAGTATAGACCCTCTGTATGTTCCTTCCACCTTGCTGCTTTCCCTTCCTTGCTTAGAACTGGTTTTCTATCTGAGCACTTGATAATCATACAGGTCATTCTCTTTTATCCAAAGGTCTGTTTAATTTTCCTGTAGGCAGTATCTATCTTATACCTGGTGATA
The DNA here is from genome assembly GCF_023864345.2 of Schistocerca serialis cubense. NCBI lineage: Eukaryota > Metazoa > Arthropoda > Insecta > Orthoptera > Acrididae > Schistocerca > Schistocerca serialis. The sequence goes on from NC_064638.1 coordinate 521,975,511, forward strand.
TAAGCCTCTACATCGTTACATTTGTCCTCTAGCCATCCATGTGTAGCCATTTTGCACTTTCTGTCGATCTCATTTTTGAGACGTTTGTATTCCTTTTCGCCTGCTTCATACAATGCATTTTTATATTTTCTCCTTTCATCAATTAAATTCAGTATATTTTCTGTTACCCAAGGATTTCTACTAGCCCTCATCTTTTTACCTACTGGATCCTCTGCTGCCTTCACTATTTCACCTCTCAAAATTACCCATTCTTCTTCTACCATATTTCTTTCACCCATTCTTGTCAATTGTTCCCTAATGCTTTCTTGGAAACTCTCTACAACCTCAGGTTGTTTCAGTTTATCCAGGTCCCATCTCCTTAAATTCCCAACTTTTTGCAGTTTCTTGAGTTTTAATCTACAGTTCATGACCAATGGTCAGAGTCCACATTTGTCCCTGAAAATGTCTTACAATTTAAAACCTGGTTCCTAAAGCTCTGTTTTACCCTTATATAAAATATCTGAAATCTTGCAGTGTCTTCAGGCCTCTCCCACATATACAACCTTCTTTCATGATTCTTAAACCAAGTGTTAGCTATGATTAAGCTATGCTCTATGCATAATTCTACCAGGCAGCTTCCTCTCTCATTCCTTAGCCCCATTCCATATTTACCTACTACTTTTCTTTCTCTTTATTTTCCTACTATCAAATTCTAGTCCCCCATAACTAAAACTTTCAGCTCCCTTCACTTTTTTTAACATTATACATTTCTTCAATCTCTTTGTCATCTCTGGAGCTAGTTGGCATATAAACTTGTAATACTGTGGTAGGCTTGGGCTTCGTGTCTACCTTGGCTACAATAATGCGTTCACTATGCTATTCGTAGTAGCTTATCCATGCTCCATTTTCTATTCATTATTAAACCCACTCCTCCATTACCCCTGCTTGATTTTCTATTTATAATGCTGTATTCACCTGACCATAAGTCTTGTTCCTGCTGCTACTGAACCTTACTAATTCTACTATATCTAGCTTTAACCTGACCATTTCCCTTTTTAAATTTTCTAACCTACCTGCTAATTTGACATTCCAAGCTCCGACCCATAGAACGCTAGTTTTCTTGAAGAAATGAGTAGTTAATAAACGACCTCCATAAAGTGCACTTAGTATCAGCAACAACTGCTTTGAAAAGCCTTTCCTAAGCAATTTCATAGGAGTGTGTCCAAGTACTATCCTGAAAATAGGTAAAAATTTCAAACCTTCAGATAGTGTTGATTACTATGATTTGTCATGTAATTTGTTAAAAGATGTTATTGACTGTGTAATTTATCCTTTAACTTATTGTGCAAATAAATCTCTAGAGGAAAATAAGTTCAATGAGAAACTAAAAATTTCTAGAGTTGTGCCCATATATAAAAAGGTTGAAAAGAACTCTCCCACTAGCTATAGGCTCATATCCATAACTCCTTTTTTCTAAGATTTTTGAAGCAATAATATATAAAAAAAGTTAGTGTTTATTTGGGTAAATCAATGATAAATAATTTGGGTTCAGGAAAGGTAAATGCACAACTGACTCAATGGATTCACAAGTAAAATTTGTCCTAGTTGTGTTTGAGGCTAGGGACTGACCTGAGCAGAGCTTTTGATTGTGTAGAGCAGGGCTTCCCAACAAAATTTTCTCAAGGACCCCTAATTGAACATGATTGGTACTTTGTCATATCACAGTATCAAGTACCTAAAAAGCCAAATTAAGAGTCTTTTTATACGTTTTCTAGTTTGGTACTTAAACAAACATTGACATATTCATTATTGAAAAAACATTGAGCTTAAAACTTTTTCAATTTAGCCATCATCATTATTGTTAAATTTTTGATTATTGCTCAAAATCTTTGTCTTCAAATCTGGGTGTTTAGTATAACAAAGTCCTAAAAAAAAAAAAAAAAAAAAAAAAAAAAAAACTGAAAATGACGGGAAAAAATTACAAGTGATTGTATTGGTCTTTCAAGTTACTACACTTGAGATTGCATTGAGTAGACATGTGTGAAAAACAATAAAACACTAATTTCATACAAGGTATTATTTATTTGAAAAAATACAGTTACAACAGAGTACTCCATCAGTATACAGTTAGTTTTAATTTTCAGTTCTTAATGAGAGAATCTGACCTGTGAGTCCATTATTTCTGAAATATTAGATTCCGAACTTGAATCTTTCACTCTGAAATCCGACCGCACGTCGAGCCAATTCCTATATTTGTTTTTCATGAAACACATGGAAGAAAATGCTTGCTGACACCGATATGTGGTTGCAAATGGAAGAATCTTTTTCATTACCTTATCTCCAAGTTTCTTGTAGTCCTTGCGTGTTGTTGCCCAGAAGTCTGTAATTTTATCACCAATGAAAATGTTTATCATCATACCACAGCTGGACGGATCCACAAGTTGATCTTGCTCTTCTTCAGTGAGGCCTTGGATTTTGTCTGTTTCTTCACAGCTGAAGGGATTTTGAATCCATCTGTCATCAGGGTCAGGGAAATACTCTTTAAAAGTGGTGGATAGGCTGTATAGATGCTTGGCTACATTGATCTTGATCTGGTCAGGCAAACTCTCCTCTGATGACTCTAAGAATTGTTTTAAAGTAGAAAAGTTAGTGACTCATTTCCTATCCTTGATGCCCAGATCTGACACTTTTTGACCATAGCACTAATCTTATCCTCAACTTTGAACATGTCTACATTTTTCCTTGTAAACTCAAGTTTAACACATTCAAGTGTTCAAATACATCAGCTAAGTCTAGCCAGCAATGTTTCTTCCATGTTAACTGCCAAATCAGTAATTTGTCTTTGAACAGTATTATTTGAAAGTGGGACAGTTCCTGTTATCTTAACAGCTGCATCACCTAACATTCTCTTGCAAAGTATTATTGCTGATGGCAGTATAAGTTCCTCGGCAATTGTGTGGTTTTTCTCACATTTAGCAACAAGCTGAGCCACCTCGTAAGATGCAAGGGTTGCATTTTCATTTACATTTGCACCACAGTGTTTGGTAATTGTTTTACAAGATATTTTCAACTCTTAATTTAGTTTTGAAAAAATCTAATGACTTACTTCTGTACTCTGCGTGCTTTGTTTCAAGATGGCGTCAGAGATTTGCTGGTTTCATACATTCATTCGAAAGGCTTTCATAGCAAATTACACATTGAGATTTAGGCTGTTGCTCAGGTCCAGTGAAAGTAAAACCGATTTCCAAGTAATCAGAGTTATATTTTCTAATTTTTCCAGTAAGCTTAACACTGATCTTGGAAGGGTTAGGTTCAAGGGGTGCCGACGGTTTAGGTTCAATGGACAGTGAGAACTTTATCAACGCTTATATTTGGATCGTGGAACGTGCGCACGCTGTTGCAAACAGGAGTGATGAATAATGTTGCAGAAGAGGTGCTAAGGTATGGAATGGGAGATGTTGCACCGCAGGAAATCACGTGGAAGGGAAGAGGAGAGATTTATAAGCAGACATTCTTGATGTACTTTTCAGGAAAAGATGAAAGACTAGGGGATTATGTAGTTGTGTTTATAGTCTCCAAGGATATGCGTAAATCAGTTATCACCTTTACCCCATATAATGAAAGATATGTACTCTGTGTATGAAAGGCAGATTTCACAGTGTGACCTTTGTTAATGTATATGCACCAACAGAAGAATCAGATGAAGATACTGTAGACATCTTCTATGATAAACTACACGAGGTGTGCGACAGAACACCCAGATATGATCCCAAAATAGTTTTGGTGACTATAATGTAAAACTGGTATGGGAATGGGATGCGAATAGAGGTATACTGAACAAACTTTACCACAAATATATGCACATAAGTATATATATTTACTGTAGTCAGACACATATACACCACACGAGATACAAGTGCAGACTGAATGAATTAATATCGCGGCATGGAAGAGCGATCTAAGGTCAAAGATTAAGTTGTTCATTGTCTATATGACCTATGAATGTCACACTGGGAAAGGAAGAGGCACTCAGAAGTGTGTTTGGTAAGGAAAGTCTGCATGATGAAAGTAATAATAATGGTATGAGGGTTGCCCAGTTTGCTTCTGCAAACAAGTTGAAGGCAGTAAGTACCTGTTTTCCAAGGAAAAATATCTACAAAGGGACATGGAAAATACCAGAAACAAATGAAGCAAACCAAATAGACCATATATTTATATCAAAGAGGTGAGCATCTGATGTGGAAAATGAGCACACTTTCCAAGGAGCTAATTTTGACAATTACCTACTTAGATTTCCGGAAGGCTTTTGATACCGTTCCTTCCAAGTGACTATTAATCAAATTGCGTGCATATGGAGTATCATCTCAGTTGTGTGACTGGATTCACGATTTCCTCTCAGAGAGGTCACAGTTCATAGTGATAGATGGTAAATCATTGAGTAGAACAGAAGTGATATCTGGTGTTTTGCAAGGTAGTGTCATAGGCCCTCTGCTGTTCGTGACTTACATAAACGATCTAGGTGGTAATCTCAGCAGCCCCCTTAGATTGTTTGCAGATGACGCTGTAATTTAATGTCTAGTAAAATCATCAGATGATCAATTCCAATTACAAAATGATTCAAAAATTCTGTATGGTGCGAAAAGTGGATATTGGCACTAAACAAAGAAAAGTGTGAGATCATCCATATGGGTACGAGTGTCACTGATATGAAATGCAAGTTGGGGTGGCAGTTACTGAAACAAAGGCAGTTTCCTTTGCTGCAGGATCTATTTACCAAATTTCAATCACCAACTTTCTCTTCCGAATGTGACAACCAGGGAGAAATGATCATCATAATAAAATAAGAGAATCAGAGCTCAAACAGAAGGATTTAGGTGTTCCTTTTTCCCACACGCCATTCAAGAGTGGAATGGTAGAGAAGTAGTATGAAAATGGCCAGGCACTTAAGCTGAATGGCAGAGTTACCAAGTAGATAAAGAGCCAAAGTGAGACAGAAACTTGGCATGACTGCCAGAGGAAGTAGTACCAGAGTAAAGAAATGGAATATATAACATCTGAAAGATAGGTCTACTGTTCAGGAGTACCCAGACAGATTGAGACAGCAGTTACAAACAAAAGATAGGGGAGATGATATAGACAAAAAATAGAGCTCTATTAAAGATGTCATTAGGACATCAGCACATGAAATACTGGGAGAAGTGAGGAGACTTAGCAATGAACACTGGTATGATGAATGTAGACAGGCAGTGGAACAGAAAAAGGAAATAAGGCTGAAATGCTTGCAGCAGAATACTAGATCAAGTCAGGCATTATATAATGAAAAGAGAATAGAGGCAGCAAGGGTAAGCAGGAGGAGAAAAAGGGAAGCCATGAAGAGAGAGGAGGTGGAAGAGCAGTACAAAAGGAATGAAAGCAGAAAATACTACAAAAAAGGAACGCAAGAACCTAGACCAAAAATAACAGCTTGTAAGGACAAAGAGGGAAATTTGCTGACAGTAAACAAGATGTTCTGGTGGAGAGAATAATTCAAGCGAATTTTGGAGGGCAATCCTACTGGGAATGGGCAGCCACTCTATTATACCATAGATCCAGAAATAGAGGAACCAACATTAGGGGAAGTACGGAAGGTAGTGCATCGTTTAAAAAAATTATAAAGCACCAGAGGAACCAATGAAATAATTGCAGAACTGCTAAAAATGGGGGAACTGGTCTTCATAAGTGAATCCACGAAATTATTAAGTTGAAATGGAATCAGGAAAGAATCCCAGAAGAATGGACCTTAGGTGTAATCCAACCAATACACTAGAAGGGAGACAAGACCTGCTGTTCAAATTACCGAGGAATTACTTTGCTGAATGTAACCTTTCAGATCTTCTCTAGTATTATCTACAACAGGTTAGCACCATATTCAAAAGAGATTTTGGGGTAGTATCAGTATGGATTTCGGCCTAATAGATCAACAACAGACCAGATATTTGTGTTGAGGTAAATACGTGAAAAGAAATATGAGAATAACATTCAGATTCATAACCTCTGTGTAGACTTCAAGCAGGCCTTTGATAGTCTAGATAGAGCGCAAATGCTAAATGATTTGCTGCTACTTGGTATACCATCAAAGTATGTCTCACTTATTCAAGCAACATTGGCTGGTTCCAAGGCTGCAGTGCGAATGGATGGAGAACAGACCAATTGGTTTAGCATTAGTAAAGGTGTCAGACAAGGGGACGTACTCTCTACAATGCTTTTCAATGTGACTCTTGAAGCAGCCACGCGGAAGCTTCAGGTATCTGGTTACATAGGCACAAAGTCAACTGAGATATGTGCATATGACAATGATCTAACAATTATTAGTAGAAGAAAGGTATCACTAGAGAGGACAATATGTGAGATGAAAGAAGTGACAGGACCTAGAGGCCTTTCTGTAAATGAAACAAGGAGTAAGTAGAATGAGATTTTCACTCTGCAGCGGAGTGTGCGCTGATATGAAACTTCCTGGCAGATTAAAACCGTGTGCCCGAACGAGACTCGAACTCGGGACCGAGTTCGAGTCTCGTTCGGGCACATGGTTTTAATCTGCCAGGAAGTTTCAAGGAGTAAGTACATGAATTTCACCAGGAAGGAAAATAATAACTTGGATAGATTATTAGCAGACGGTTTCAATTTTGAACATGTGCAGAACTTTGACCATTTGGGCTCTAATATTAACAGCACAAATTCCATGTTAACTGAAATAAAACTGTGCATCCTAAGTGGTAATAGATGCTCCCATATTTAAGAAGTTTCTGGCCTCTAGGTTATTAAATAGGCAGCTGAAACTGCAACTATATAAGGTCATGATCAGGCCAGCTGTAAGCTATGGACGCGAAACATGGACGCTAACCAGTGGTCATGAGCAACAGCTCAGAATATTTTATCTACCTTTATTCACAAATTCTCACACAATACTGTATGCTGATGACACAACTTTTCGAAATGAAAGCACAGATCTAGCCATACTGAAAACATTGACCAAAAATACCCTTACTTAATCTTCATTATGGTTCAGAGTGAATGGTTTCTTGCTAAAAGTAAAACCCAGGAACATTACATTAGCTTGAAGGAGATCCTTAAGCACCATGAACTAGAAACTCTTGAAATTTTAGGTGTTACAACTGATAACAAATTGAAATATATCAGGTAGACTTTCAAGAGTTATTTATTTATTTAGGAATTTAAAAAGATATGCTCCAGATAACTATGTGAGATCAGCATATTTTGCTTTCTTCCAAGCATTTTATCGTGTGGAATTTTATTGTGGGGTAGTAATTGTCACATAAAGTTATCAGTGCTCTACTGGAAGAGTTTTCAGTTATAAAACAACACGAACAGTATGAAAAAGAAGCAAAGAGGCTTAGCGTTTTACCTCAAGATACTGTAACTTTTGTTAATAACAGTTATGTTGTTTATGTTTGTAGAAAGTGCGGGAAAAACACAAACAGTGGTGTAACCTGTTGCGAGTGCGAAAGAAAACATCAGTCTAAAACTCCCGACCATGTTCCAAAACTTTACATTTTAGGCGATAGCCACAGCCGCGGTATTGTCTCACACATAAATAAAGCTTCAAATGTGAAATCGATGAGCTTTGTAAAGCCTGGGGTGCCCCTCTCAGAAATAAGAAAACTGGTTTTTTCTGAAGAAATAAAAAAGCTGTCTTCGAAAGATTTTGTTGTCCTCTTTGGTGGATCTAATGACATTTATCAAAATGATACATCTAAAGCCTGCTGCGAATTAAACAAGTGTTTATCTGAACTAAGTCATACAAACGTTATCCTCGTAAATATACCACAAAGGTACGACTTGATGTCCTGGTCGTGTGCAAACAAGGAAATTAGTGCCGCCAATGAACATTTTTCCAGTATATGCAAACAATATAGAAATGTTTCTGTTGTTAATATTAATACCATTGGACGCAGATTCCACACTACTCACGGGCTGCACTTAAATGGCCTTGGAAAGCAACTTGTTACATTAAAGCTAATGGAAATTATTCAGAGACTGCAATACTTACCAACAACATCATCAGTGGTACCTGTATCGTCATCACAGAAAGTATCTCTAGGAGTGACTAATGCAGAATCAGATACAGTAACAGAAAATGCAGCAGAAGTACCTAAAGAAGCAATACTAACAGAAGTAGAACCAACAGCAGCGTCAGAAGAACCATGTTCAGTAACAGCAGAAGTAACTCTTCCAGCATTAGAACCAGCTCCTACAGCAGTAACACCATCTCCCTCACCAGCAGTAGCAGCACAAACTACTTCACCAGCAATAGCAGAAGAAACACCATCAGTAACAGCAGAAGCAACTCCTCCAGCAGTAGAACCAGTTCCTATAGCAGCAGCACCATCTCCCACACCAGCAGTAGCAGAACCAACTCCTTTACCAGTAATAGCAGAAACAACTCCTCCACCAGCAGCAACTAAACCAACTTCACCAACAGCAGAAACAGTACCAGCTCCTCCTCCATCACCTTCAAGAGTAGCAGAAAAGAATAGACCAGTCACAGTAAGTAAAGTATCATCTTTGTGTCATGATGAAGTGATACCAAATGATTTGGGAAAACATGTTCCTATAAAACTTATGGACAGTAAAGTGAAACAAACTTCCAACCGTGTTTCAAACAGACCCAAAAAATTACCAAAGAGAAATGAAGATTTTTTATGGTTTATCCCAAGGAAGTCCAACCGCCACCTAACATAGATTCCAGGGCTGAAAAAACAATTAAATGTTCTCCATTGCCCCACAATACTGTACTCTTCCCCTCCTGTGACAGTAACTCTATCTTATTTCTGCACTTAAATGTCAGGTCTCTGAAAAATAAAGCTGATGAGCTTGGTATACTATTAAAAAGTAACAAAAGAATGATTTTATGTATAAACGAACATTGGTTAAAAGAAGAGGATATAAAACTGTATGTACCATCAGGTTTCATATTAGCTACATGTTTCTGCAGACCCAGTGAATCCTATGGGGGTTCATCCATATATATTAGCAATGATCTAGACTTAAAGTTTTCTGTTCTTGAAGTTAGTGACCCATGCATTAAAGGTGTTTTTGAAGCAGCTGCTTTTATTATACCTAGTATACAGCTCATAACTGTGTCTTTATATCACACTCCTGAAAGTAATGTAGAATAATTTATAGAACGTTTAGAAAAACTTGTGATCAGTATACAAAAATATACTAAATACAAAACTTTAATCTTTGGGGATCTAAACATAGACATTAGGAAAATGACAGCCAGAAATGTTAATTTAGTAAACATGTTAAGATCCTATAATCTCTTTTGTGCTAATGAAAGTCCTACAAGGCACTACTCCTGTCTTGACAATCTAATAACAAATGTATACAAATGTGATTTTGAGCTAGGCTTATTTAATGTCGATTACCTGTCAGACTATAGAGGTATATGGGTGAAACTAATTACTAAAAAACCAAAAGAAGACGAGGAACAAACTCAGTGTGTCAGACTATCTACAGATATAAATATTAGCAAGTATAGGGAAGAACTTAAGTCTATAGATTGGAATACTGTTATACATTCCTGCAGAAATGTTGATGAAGCCTTTAGCACATTCCTCAAAATCATTTCTGAAATCTTCCACACATGCTGTCCACTGGTTAATAAACAAAAAAACAAAAAAGTTAGGAAACCTAGCCACTCAACTTTACAGAAGTGGTTTTCACCCCAATTACAAAAACTGAGACTATTGGTAATTACTTGTCACGATAAGGTCAAAAAAGGAGCAGTAGATAAAGAAACTTACAAAAACCTGAAAAGAAAATATAGATCTGAAATTAAAACAGCCAAGTGTAAGGCAAATGGTGATTTCATTAAAAAAATCACACAATAAATGTAAGGCTGCATGGAAAGTAATAAAAGCAGAGCTAGGTATGGATATAAACTACAAAGACAACACAAATGCTGCTAACATCACTGCTGATGATTTCAATCACTTTTTTTGTCAACTCTGCCAATCTTAGCCTTCCAACCCACAGCAACCAGAATTCCAATTCAACACATACACCTATTTCTCACCCCATATCTGGCAGAAATTTTCAACAAAACATTACAAACATAGTGTCAGCTTGTAAATGGAGAGAAGTACAAGTAACTGATATAATTAAAGCAACCTCTAAATTAGGATACTCTAGATCTGAAGATGTGTATGGCCTGTCAAACTATGTAATTAAAAAAGTTGTAGATCTCATAACATATCCTCTTTGCATACTGATAAACTGGATGCTCTCGAGTGGACACGTTCCAGAATGTCTCAGAAAAACAGTTGTCATACCATTATACAAAAAGGGTGACAAGTCCTGTATCAATAATTATAGACCAATTTCACTTGTGCCTATTCTCTCAAAAGTAATAGAACATTGCATACTGCAGCAAATATGCATACACCTATCAGACAATAATATATTAAATGATTCTCAGTATGGATTCAAGTCAAACTTATCAACAGTCAAAGCAGTTGAAAACCTTATCTCTTTTGTACTAAGCGCATTTGAGTCAGAATTATCTGCTGAAGCCATTCTAATTGACTTGAGTAAGGCTTTCGACTCAGTTAACCACAAATTATTATTAGATAAACTGTTTTGCTATGGAATCAAACACTTGGAACTCTCACTAATTGAATCATACCTCAGCAATAGAAAACAAATAGTAAAGCATAATGACCAACAGTCACAGACTTTAAGTATAAAACGAGGTGTTCCTCAGGGCTCAGTGCTTGGCCCTCTGCTATTTATATTGTTTGTAAATGACTGTCCGAATAACTTACCCTGTAAATCTATCCTCTATGCTGATGACACAACATTAGCTAATTCTGGAAAGGATATAAACATATTGAAGGAGGAAAGTGAAGAGTGTCTCAAAATATCTAATATCTGGTTTAAAGCTAATGACTTATCTATGAACCATGAAAAGACCGTCAAGATAATCTTCAATTTATCAAACAGTAACATGGAGTTATCATCTGTTAAACTACTAGGAATACACATTGACTCAAAATTAACTTGCGACACACATACAGATTATGTATGTCGAAAGCTATCACGAGTTATCTACCTACTAGCCAAACTACACACATGTGTTACACGAGATTTATTGCTTCAGTCATACTATGCCTTCTTTCATTGCCATCTACAATATGGCATTCTTTTATGGGGTAACTCTCCAGGAGCCAAAAAAATTTTCACTTGGCAGAAGAAAGCAATTAGACGTTTTTACGGAATCACTGACAACAAGACCTCATGTAGACCTTATTTTAGAGACTTAAAAATTCTCACAGTCCCATCTCTTTACATATATTGTTGCCTATTAAACATAAAAGAAAACTTAAACCACTACACTATAAGGAAATCAGTTCATCAACACAATACTCGACAAACAAATATGATTGATATACCCACAACCAGGTTTAAGAAAACCCAATCTAGCTATGAATACATAGGCATAAAATTATTCAACACCTTACCCGTACAGGCTCAATTGGTTTCAATGGATATTTTCAAAACTAAAACCAAAGTGTGGATGAAGAAAAATACTTTCTACAGCGTAGAAGAATTTCAGAATAGTTGTAAAGATGATCTAATTTATTGATAAACTAAGGCTTACTGTTATGTATAGTTATGGATGTAGAGGCAGTTAGCTATAAGCTAATAGTGTACAACACTGTCTTTTTTTCCAAGTAATATTTTTGTTATATGAAACATAATATACAAATAGCTATAATACTTCTGACAACATTGATTGCATGTTAATGCTGATAAATTATGGCTTACTGTTATATATGGATCTAGGTGTAGAAGTTGTTGTAAACTAATAGTTTACAACATTGCTATATTTTTACTATGTAATATTTTGGTATGTAAAACATAATGTACAAATAGCTGTAACTCTTCTGACAACATCGATTGCATGTTAGTGCTGAAAGATGGATAAAATAAATAAAAAAAATAAAAAATAAATGATATTTTGCTTTTGCAGAAGAAAGTATTGAGAATAATTACTGATTTCAGTAAATCAGAACACTGTAAACCTTTGTTTGTTAACTTGCAATGTGTAACAGTAGTAAACCTATGCATTTATAATGTTCTGTTGTACATTAGAAACGATGTTTCAAAATTTGTATTGAGAAGTGATATTCATAGCTATAATACTAGAAACAGAACATGTGTAGACATGCCATGTCATAGACTATGTAAATCACAGAACTCCTACCTGGTCCTTGGACTAAGAACATTTAGCAGACTAAGCAAAGATTTTAAAGAATTACCTGTAAATGTTTTTAAAGCCAAAGCTGCTAGTAATTGATCCTTTTACATTGTTGTTGAATTTTTTAAGAGGAAAGTACTGCTTTGTAACATGTGGTTTCTACTTTTGTCCATTTCACGCAAACTAAAGTACACTGGGAAATGTATGCTCTTGACTTTGTCTACTGCTTTAACAAGCTGAATGACAGTAAAATTTTATTATTATTACTCCATTTTTCTGAGTTAAATGTAACATATTTATTTTACTGTCTTACTTCGATAAATGTAAATGCATTGTGTTTTGATTTGTCAATTATTTCTATCAACAGCTTGCAATGATCTGAAATTAATATTTAATACATGAACTTTTTGTATAGACTGGCGACATGATCTACCAGTGTTGCTAATGGTGGCACAGCAGCATGCCGTCAAGTAGCCCCCCCCCCCCCGACAATTTAGGTTGTTAAGTTCTGATTAGACCATATAAGTCTCTTGAATGAGAACTGCCTTCTAGTGTTTTTATATTATCACCTACTATTAGTTAAGGGAATTCTCTGGTATCCTTTTCTAGTAGTACATGCAGTTACTTGAGAAAATGTCTTACGTGACTACTTGGAAGTCAGTACTGCCCTAGTATTAAGCTGTTCTTCCCTTCTCTGTACAGCCGCTGCTTCAAGACAATTTCTGTATGTTTCTGTCTGTCCACAAAGTGGTGTCCTTTACCTTTCTGTTTAAATATATAGCAGCTCTGCCTCCCTTATGTCCCTGTTCACTGAAATATGCAAGTCTCTTGTATCCAAAAATGTGGCTGGAATATTTACATTGTTTTGTGGATTATAAAAGCTATGTCTTCGTTTGTCTCAATCTTTGACATCAATGCCATCTGGTGCAAGTTAAAAACAATACAATCCTCAAGTCTGCTGTCTTCAGTCCGACATGAAGCTCCCAGACAATATCTTCTGTTCCAAATGTTGTCTACTGGCAATTGTGTACGAGACGGTGTGTTTTTCTTGTATTGCTAACTCCTACCCAGTATGTATTTTCATTCCTGACGTTACTTTTGCCTCATAATTATTATGTATTAGCTTTTGTAATTTGTCTTTTGTGTAAATTTGCCGCAATTATCTGATTATGACTCAAAACCCATAAAGCTTTTAGCAATTAAGGCATTTCCATGGAATTACTACATGGAAAGTCTGAATGGTCACATACCTTACAAATGGAAGATTTCATCTGTCAAATGGAAGAACGTTGTACATCTTGATTACATTTTTTTCCAGTCCACTTTCACACAATCTCTGGTGTCTCAGAATCAATTATTTCTTCTATTGCTCTCAATATCCTAGCAGCATTGTGTCCATTTTGAAGTAAAATTCTGACATTTGAAGCATGTTGAGAAATATGTGTAGCTAAAAATGTGAACAAAGGAAGAAAGTGACCAGCATAGCAAATGCAAATTCCACTTTCACTCTGAAAAATGCTCTACAACTCCAAAAACAGGAATGAGGTGTTCTCATCAGTGAAGTGTGGACAAAAAACAGGTGAAACATCTTTACTGTAAGTACAGTTACTGCAGCTCAGACACAGTGTCTATTCAACTTATAAAGAATATTCAGTGAAAGAAAGCACACAGTTAAGAGGAAAATAGGATTACCTTTATGCAATAATGATGAAATTATTCTCTACATTACTGTAAAGTCTCTTAAAGACCAACTTATAACAACTGCTATACTGACTAGAAAGAATCAGTTACATCATCTTCTGTACCAATAAAAATTGGGTGAATGACTCCAAAATAGTTTAGTTTTCCTCTTTGCTATCTACTGGTTGGTAAATTCTGCCAACCAAGCATTGCACAATATCAATCTACATCAAAACTCCTATTCTGAAAGATAATCTCAAAAGGTACTGAAGACAAGTAAAGGTATATAAATCTAAAAATATAATTGCTAGATGTAAAGCACATGAGACTGCAAACTCTAAAAATAATTCTAAAGCAGCTTGGAAAGACACTGAAAAGGAAATGATTAATTGTAGTAAAGAAAATATTGTCCCACTTGTCTTTACAATTCTCAGTATTCTGTAAATCATACTAACTGCACCACCCTGCTCAGTAATTGCACCTTGTTTCCTCAGACTTAACACTGTGTGAAATTCTTTACCACAAATTTAATTGGTCAATAATTACTGTAGGAATGCACGTACAAAATTTTTCAGGAAGTTGCTACATTCAGAGCCTTTAAATAAATATAAGGGAGCGTCAGATACTTAGCTTAAGTGCACTGAATTTTATTCTGTTGAACTCTTAGTAATGAACCAAATTGAAATGTGATTCAGAAGTGAGAAATATCTTTTTAATTGTTATGCAAGCAACTTTATTTTGCAATGTATTGTTACAACAGACTTCAGTACATCACGTGATAAGGGGCTTCAAATTCATGCCACACAAGCTCTACAGACTTCAATTTTCTCCACTAGTTACACAACAATTCATTTTAATGTAATCAAGTAGTATTTCAAATAAAGGTTTTAATTGCCCATGCAAATAAAAGGATAAAGGTATCAATTGAAAGACAACACTGCAAAAAGTTTTTATTTTCTTTATTAATATCGCTTGGGTTTCCACATCACCAACAGGGGTACCAAGCACAATGTGTTACTCTTTGTTTTACACGGCGAGTTTCCCCAGTAGGCCTACAAACCATGGAATGCACAGAAGCACATACACATCTAAAACTTAGTACCAACAGTAATTATGGTCACAATCTACGTGAACATTTAATATTTCACTTTCAGGCTGCCTCGGTGCCAAAACAATATTTGCTTTTTCAGCAAATGTTGGTTTCTTCAAACAGCCCTTTGGCTGTTTGTTATATTTACCAGATCTTCGTTGCACTTTTACCTTCTCGTTGCTGGGGCATCGTGGAGCTTCCCTGCACTCTGACTGAAAAAGTGACAGCGAATGAGCTGCATCCTTCTGTAGTGATTTCAGGATTTCTGTGGACACTTTACCTGAACAGACATGGTTAATCAAAATTTGGTATGTGGACACTAGTTCTCGGGCCAGAGATGTGTTCTCGTGATCATTAATGTTTGTTTGCAGTGAACACAAAATGGCAGAAGCCTCTTCTGTCGCCGTTGCTTCACTTGGTGTAAATGTGGCACTTGAATGTAATGCATACGTCATTGACACTGCATGAATGTGCTCGCATATGTTCAAATGAATAAAACTGTCTGCACAGGAACAACTGAAAGCATGTATAGGCCTACATATATTACATTTGGAGCACTTCAACTTGCATTCCAATTTACATTCAATGTTATTTAAAATCACAGTATGTGTTACACCACAATGTGTTTGGGATTTCACATGAAACTTTCTACCATCAGTATTGACTGTAATGTCATTCTCCTTAACACTACATGAAGCTTTATGACGAGCCTCAATGACATTGATTCTATATGAATGGCCACTCTTATACAGTTTAACCATTCGAGCACACAGTTTGTCACACACCAATTTCATCAACATAACAAGTAGTCTGTCAAGTCTATTGTTTCTTTTTCCCCTCTAGATAACAATATTTTAAAACTATGCATTGCTTCAAGGTGCATATTTGTATTTATACCCAGATTGCGATGGTGACAATATGCCCACTGCTGAGGCCGGAATAAGTAATTTGATGAGAAATATACACCAAAGTCTCTTGTACCTTCATCTGCTTGAAGCTGCCTGACGAACGATTCCAGTAGCTCATTAAAATTGTCTATGTCCGCTTCTTCAAGCAATGTACGAAGAGACCTCCTATCAGATTAAAACTGTGTGCCCGACCGAGACTTGAACTCGGGACCTTTGCCTTTCGTGGGCAAGTGCTCTACCATTCTGGAATATACGAAGAGCTTTGTACACAAGTGCCTTCTTTTCTTCATTGCCATGGACTTTCTTCAAATTATTCCGCCAGCTGTGGTCTATTTGCCAAGCACACAGTAGATTATTTTCTGCAGGTCCCATGACTCGTGACCATGCATTACGGAAAGTATTAGTGTCGTCGGACATAAATACAGACGTTTTTATGATGCCAGCTATTTCACAGCACTAAAGAAATGAGTCATTATGGAAGTAGTCTCCCTATTTGAAACACAGAATGCTACAGGCATACCTGAACCAAAATCGTCTACCACTAACAATGTGGTCACCAACAGCTTGTAAACATTTGTACAATGTGTGGAGTATACACATACAATATTTTGTCCAAATCTCTGTAATAACTGCTTCTGGTAGTCAGTCATTAACACTATCACTGAATCAGTGCTATCAAAATCTTCCATGGCCTCGCCTTCTCTCTTATAGAGGAGAACACAGTCTTTCATTTTCTCCAACCACATACTAACACTGACTTCAATGTTACGCTGCTGATCATCACCAATGGCGAAGTCTCTCTCAATGTTATGAAGGTCTTGTCAAGTCAGGAGATGCAGCCTCTCCATTCCGCTGGAATGAACTGAGTCCCGCACATCATCCAGAATTCTCTGGAAAGTAACCCCCTCAGTAATTTTACCTGCAACATTTTAAAATTACTCCAACTACAGAGGCCAATTCTGAGTATGTACGTGAAAACACTATTCAGAAAGGACACTATAGGTAACCACCCCCAATAAAATAAATTCATGCAATATAACAGTTGCTAAATACTTATAAATTGGATAGTTTAACAAATGGCTTAACAGTATATTCAGTGTACCCTTCCAACAGTATTGAAGATGCTATTTACACACTGGGGATGGGAGAATAAACAGATCTGATTACAGCACCTGTTGCAATGGGATATTTCCCAGTTTCTGCTACCAAGGCTATTTTCAAATGGTTACGAGGTCTACAAGTACATGTCAGAATTGTAACTGGTGTTTCTGTCTAGTCTTAAATCCATTATTGTAGTTGCAAATGCCCTGATCCACCATGTTTAACATGCTGGACAAGAAACAATAAATGTACTGCCTTTAGTCTACCCAGATGCATTAATGATCTATTCTAAATAGATTACTATGACAAGCAATAACACAAGGCAATACACAAGTATTTGAGAACTGATTTTCCACACTTGCATCACTGTAATGCATTACACCTGCTCTCACACACCTAAGTACATGGCATTACAGTCACCAATATTGTGGTCAATATGGATCACAACATCTGGTCTTTTACAACTGCTTTCATCCTACCATCACAAATTGTATTCATATGAACTGCCAATCGATATATTCACACCTTTTACTCCAGATCACATATCCATAACAATATTAATTTCTCAGCAGTAAAAAACAATGCTCCTTCACTGCAAAAAATAAAAGTCAACT
Source organism: Schistocerca serialis cubense (assembly GCF_023864345.2). Taxonomy (NCBI): domain Eukaryota; kingdom Metazoa; phylum Arthropoda; class Insecta; order Orthoptera; family Acrididae; genus Schistocerca; species Schistocerca serialis. Next base: position 521,993,145 of record NC_064638.1, read on the forward strand.
ACATTTAACTAAAAGCAAGCCTGACAATGGATTCTGAAACTTTCAGCCATATTTACTTGGGGATCACTGAAACGCCGCAAAATTCTACAATTAAGGTAATACTCACCAGCGATGGCTTCTCTATCAGAACTACTGAGATGCAGAACAGCAATGTTCTGGTCGTGACGGAAATGTGTTTTGTAGTAAATGGCACTACACATTCCACTTTCTTCTTCGTAAGGCTCTATGGCAGCAACGCAATGGTTCCCCATTTTGCAAGTACCCTGGGACTTACACAACCTTTTGCCACCTGACTTCGAAGAAAATGTGCCACTTCTGTGGCATACAAAGGTGGTTTTTGCAGTGCCAAACTTTAAACGCTTAGTGCCATAACGAGAGAGAAAACTACTTTTTGTTTTTTTCTCCTCCTCAGACTTCCACCTCATAAAGTCTAAAACAAAAGCATCGATGAATTACGGACAATTACATTCAGATTCAACAAGTGCAAAGCACACAGCAGTGGTAGTAAAAAAAACAACTACTGCACTGTTAGATACCCTCACGAGTTACTGGTGTGATTGTAATCATTTAAATTTGCAACAATTTAACCTATTATCCTCAGCGCCAGGCTTCGAAGTTCTATTTTTTATTATAATTTAAAAATCGCCTGTCTTCTGACTGGTTTGATGCTGCCCTTGGATCGCCTGTACTCAGTTATCAGCTGGTTATATTCCAATCTCTGCATCCCCCGACAGTTTTTATTCTCTACAGTTCCCTCTAGGACCATAGAGATTAATTCCTGTTTCCTTAACACGTGTTCTAGTATCCTATCCCATCAGTAGTCGGTGTTTTCCATATGTTCTTTTCCTCGCAAATTCTTCGAAAAACCTCCTCATATCTTATGTCAATCCATCCGATTTTCAAGGTTTTTCCGTAGCAAGACATCTCAAACGCTTCGATTCTCTTCTCATAGAGTTTAGCTACCGTCCATGTTTCACTAGCATACAATGCTGTGCTCCAAACACACATTCTTAGAAATTTCTTCCTCGAATTAACTTCTATGTTTGACATCATTCGACTACTCTTGGCCTGGAATGTCATCTTTGCCAGTGCTAGTCTGTTATTTATGTCCTCCTAGCTAAATTCTTTTGAAATGTGGTGCTATAGACGCATGCTCAAAATAAAATGGATCGACAAGGTCACAAACGAAGTGGTTCTGGAAAGAGCAGGTGAGAAGAGAAGCTTCTGGAGTTTCATTGTTAAAAGAAGAGTGCAATTTACAGGCCATCTATTAAGACATGAAGGACTCCTGAACACAATCATAGAGGGATATGTCGAGGGAAAAAGACCAAGAGGAAGACCACGACTGAAGTACATGGATCAAATCGTGAAAGATGTGGGATGCGTCACCTATAAAGAAATGAAAAGCTGAAAGACGCACAGAATGGAGACAAGCTGCCATTGTAGATGTTGCAAACCAATCCTTGGATTGACCACAACAGATGAAGCTTCGACCATCATGGGTTAGTTTCCTTGCAAGGTAGCACAATTCTTTACGTTCGTCGGCTTCGTGATCACCACGTTTTATGTTTCTTGTTGTTCTCATTTCTGCTAGTCGTAATCACATTTGCCTTTTTTCATTTACTCTCGATCCATAGCCTATACTCATTAGACCTATACTTCATGTAGCAGACAGTGTGAAATGCGTCTTTTCAGGCTTTCAAAGAAGCACATGTTCTATTGACCAACAAAACCAAGATCTAATGGCCACGGGTCAGGCAAGTATGTAATAACAATGGACGATATTAATGTAAGTAGGCAGTATACACTTAACTTACCGTCCTTCGTTTGAAATTCACTAATTTCTTTTACCATCTCAACCACGTGCTCCCGCTCCACATGCAGTCGCAACTTAGCCAAAAAATTGCATTTAAAGCTGCAGCCACTTTTTGAGCACTTTATCATACCTTCTTCACTTGGCTGAATTTTATGCACATTTCTCAAATGAGCATTCAAATGCTTCCTTGCTGAATATTCTCTATCACATACATAACCCGCAACAGAACGAGCCATTACAACGAAATAACTCACTCTCACAAGGTGCGACAATATTCGCTCACATCAACTGTGAATACGAGAATGTGTGTACCACAGTCTAACTTAACAGTCGCGACACTTCGCCTCTATTTTGTTGCTGCAGCGCCCCAAGCGGCCGGTAGGTTGAACTGTGAGTTCGGCGCGATCGTGAAAGCGAATAGTGATTGTTTATTTCGATTTATACAATGGTTTTTACCATCGGGAGCGTTTGTAGCACAATAAATTGCAGCAACAACAGGAAGAAGACACCACAGCTGTCTTTTTCTAGGTTTCCTAAGGATCCTGGGAGGTATATACCATCATGTTACTAAACTGTATCGTCAGGATTCACTTGCAAACTATATGTGTATAAATGATGAATGTTTCGTTTTAAGAGCAGAAAATGGCTAGTTAATAGCAGACGAGAAGACCTTATGAAGAAAGACCCAGTTTACCTGTATAATAATATTAGCTTTTGTTCGCTACATTTCGAACAAAACTGGTTCATGAACGCAGACAACAAACTCGTTTGGAATGCAGTACCCACACTGTTTGACATTCCAAACAAACCCCCTCAACTGACGATGAACAAGAAACTGCCACAAAGATTCGACAGTCAATCTAAAGCTGTAAAACAGTCCTATGACACAGAAGCAGCCAGTTCGACTCTCCATGTATCAGTGCCAGATTCGTGTGAATCACCAACACAGACCTGCTTTGACGATGAAGTGGTTAAATTAAGTGCAGCTGTTCGTGTCTTACAAAAGCGTGTGAAGTGTCAGAATGTGCAGAAGCAAAACTATTACGGGACAAGGAAAGTGCCTACAGACAGATTGTTTGAAAATTATTCAAATATTTGGTTTTTCGTGAAAAGTAATGTAATCAGCTCATTACAGTGTTTTCAGCATATGTCTCCCACTATTTGGCAGTTGCTTGTCCCACTTAGAATAATATAAAGATGAAGTTCGTACTTGTGGCAACAGGCGACAATGACAAACACAGTAAGCTTACAGAACGATAAACGAGCTGTCGATGGCTTTTGCATGTAGAGGTACGTGTCTGTGCTTCTTACATGTGAATCTGTGTGTTTATATTCTTTTGATATCAACGTGGTAAGCTGCAATTCTGTCCAATGTCACAAGTGTTTCTTCACGAATGTGTTGTAGCTTGCCACTCTATTCATGGTTTTTGTCCATACTTGCGCATATTTTAGAATCATTTTTAGAAACGTATATGCCTTCTGACACTACACAAACTCTTGGAGGCAAGAAAATAACTCGAATAAATCGGAAATTACGTAGGAAATGGATGCAAACAAACTAGTGATGGGGAGCTCGTGAATGAGTCGTTCAAATGAACGCTTCACTCCTGTGAAGTGTGAACTAACCATTCAATTTCAATGAACTGGTACTTCAAACTCTTCACAGATAGCACACTCCACACTTTTTTCTAGTTCACTCACACTCTTCCCCTCTCCCTCACCCACGTCACTCCTCGTCCCATCACTTCACTCCTCCCTGTCCTGCTTCTCGACGAATCACGCGGTGTTAGTGGGGAACGATAGGTTTAGCACGGGTGGTGGAGGTGAGGGGTGAGGAGAAGGCAGCGTCAGCTGCTACCTGCAGTGCTGACATCATTACCCGTGACTATTTGTGCAGTTAAACTTCGCCTCTACGGGTAGCCTACCGTTGGCAGCGCTTGAAGACAAATGAATATTAAAGATAGAAACGAAGTGGCTATCTGTGTGAGCACGCACAGCAAACATGAAAATAAAAGGTTTGTTAATTACACTGAAAGAGGGATTTTACCTGAAATCGTACCAGTGACTACAGGTGACAGTTTACGTTTTGAATCTAGTGGTTTATTATTGTCAACAAAAATAAAATCTACAGGAAAACTTCTGAATAATTACTTACCGTAGGTATATAGACTTTGTGACAGTGTTAAACATGATCATTCTATTTTGGATTAAATTTTAAAAGGAACATAAAATTGGACTGCATTTCGTTGGTAGCCCTATTTTTCAGTTCATGAATACAACAAATAATGTTTCATTTGGCAGATAAAGACTTTTTTGGGCGCTTCATGAGAAAATGCCGAGCAAGATTAAATGTAGTACCTTCTTTATATGTGACAGCCTTCTCTGTTTATCTTTCCTTTGTCCCCCTTTTTTTTTCTTTATTGTCATTCTGAAACCTGTATACAGGCAGGCCTGCAGCAGCATACTACGCCGCTCTTTGGCCGTAGAGAAACACAAAAGATAGAAATGAAGACAATTAGAGAAAAAAGATGGTTGACATATAAACGGAACCAAACACTTTTTAAAATACAAGGTGCCGTTCACGGACGTAAAGTCCAAGATAAAATTGTTCAGACACTTGGACACAGACAGAAACGCCCTTTGTCCCCTTCGACCATGCTGTATTTGAGATAACTCAGACGCTGTAAGAGCGTAAAACGTTGCGTGCACGTTACTCCATAGTTCCGCCATCTGTTGGTAAAATTGTGAAGTATTACGAAGCTTTCTTGTACGAGCGAGGCGAAGCGAGCATAGCAGCGGCTGAGCGGCGAACTGGGCAACTTCGCTAGGCTTCCGTACTTCACGAATGAACTACTTCATTTGAACGCTTCACGGCAAAGAGTGAAATGAATGAAGTAGTTCACGGGAATGAACGAGTTCGACCCACCTCTAATAACAAACATTATGCTTACGACGCGTCTGACGTTCACCTTACCCGCCGCTTGGAGCGCTAGTGTCGCTCCATCTGTCAAACGGCAACTTTTACAGCAGAGAGTGTCGCGACTGTTATGTTAGACTGTGGTGTGTACTACCACAGTCTAATATAACAGTCGCGACACTTCGCCTCGATTTTGTTGCCTACAGTGCCAGCAGCGCCCCAAGCGGCTGGTAGCTTACACTGTGAGTTCGGCGCGATCGTGAAGGAGAATAGTGGTTGTTTATTTTGATTTTTACAATGGCTTTTACTGGCGGGAGCGTTTGTAGCGCAATAAATTGCACCAACAACAGAAAGAAGACACCAAAGCTGTCTTTTTTTAGGTTTCCTAAGGATCCTGATAGGTATAACCATCATGTTACTAAACTGTATCGTCAGGATTCACTTGCAAACTATATGTGTATAAATGATGAATGTTTCGTTTTAGGAGCAGAAAATGGCTTGTTAATAGCAGGCGAGAAGACCTCATGAAGAAAGACCCAGTGTACCTGTATAGTAATATTAGGTTTTGTTCGCTACATTTCGAACAAAACCAGTTCATGAACGCAGACAACAACAAACTCGTGTGGAATGCAGTACCCACCCTGTTTGACATTCCAAATAAGCCACCTCAGCTGACGATGAAGAGGAAACTGCCACAAATATTCGACAGTTAATCTAAAGCAGTAAAACAGTCCTATGACACAGAAGCAGCTGGTTCAGCTCACCATGTATCAGTGCCAGATTCGTGTGAATCACCAACACAGACCTGCTTTGACGATGAAGTGGTTAGATTAAGTGCAGCTGTTCGTGTCTTGCAAAAGCGTGTGAAGTGTCAGAATGTGCAAATCGCTAGACTTCGAGCGAAACTGCTGTTAATCAAGTTATTTGTTAAAGTGAGACTCGTTTACAGGCTGAAATATTGGAATCAAGACGTAGTTTCTAACAACAAGAAAGCAAATAAGAAACTGAAGAAGTTGGCTCATTTGGGCTGCTGATTTCTTTGGTATGTATTTCGTTCACTTCTGTTGTTAGTCACTTAATTTCCCTTGCTTCTTTCGTGTGATGACATTATTTTGTCAGCACCTTCTTCACTGACAGATTGTTTGAAAATTATACAAATATTTGGTTTTTCGTGAAATGTAGTTTAATCAGCTCATTATAGTGTTTTCAGCATATTCTTACCACTATTTGGCAGTTGCTTGTCCCACTTAGAATAATAAAAAGATGAAGGTCGTACTTGTGGCAACAGGCGAAAATGACAAACAAACGCAGTAGGCCTACAGAACGATAAACGAGCTGTCGATCGTTTTTGCAAGTAGAGGTACATGTCTGTGTTTCTGACATGTGAATCTGTGTGTTTATATTCTTTTGATATGAACGTGGTAAGCTGCAATTCTGTCCAATGTCACAAGTGTTTCTTCACGAATGTGTTGTAGCTTGCCACTCTATTCATGATTTTTGTCCGTGCTGGCGCTTATTTTAGAATCATTTTTAGAAACATATATGCCTTCTGATACCACACAAACCCTTGGAGGCAAGAAAATAACTCAAATAATGCGGAAATTACGTAGGAAATGGATGTAAACAAACATTATGCTTACGACGCGTCTGACGTTCACCTTACCTACCGCTTGGAGCGCTAGTGTCGCTCCATCTGTCAAACGGCAACAACTTTTACAGCAGTGAGTGTCGCGACTGTTATATTAGACTGTGGTACTACACAGTGTAGTGTAGCAAAGTTGTTGCATTCGCTCAGATCTCACCTATGCTTTCTGATTCGCTACTGTATATGACGTCATGAATTTAACCTTCAGCCAATCAGCATCGCGGGTCGCGAGACGCAAGTAGGGGAAGACATCATTGTGGTCCAAAACAACTCGGAAGTGACGTCAAAATGACGTACACGTAAACGCGCTGCACACTTGTCGACTGATTGAGGTGCATGGTCGAATCGAGCTAGTGAAACGTGAAAGTTTTCGGACCACACTGGAGTGTATGTTAAAACGTCTGTGCGAGTCTGCTAAATAGTCCTGAAACGAGTGTGATCCGCTGATATGTGACCTTAATGTGAAAGAAATGGAGCTGTTATCACACGTACACTGTAGCGGAGTAATGGAAATGTATTTATAAATTAAGTTGAAGTAAATAAATTGCACGGATTCTCAGTTTATCGAATTTTACCCGTTTCTTGACCCTGCTGTGATTGATCTGCTATATTCTGTCGAGGACCAAATAGGTAGCATAAAATGTTGTACACCTGAATAATAAATGCAGTATTTCCGTAACACATTCCATAAATCATCATGTATAACCATTGAGAGAAGCTAAACATTGCCATTGCTTACGAGAAATAGCATTTGTTGTCGAGTACGCAGCTCATACTGGGGAAAAAAAAACTGTGAAGAATAGTGTCGTGCTAAGGCTATTAATTTTCATTTCCCGGGATACGTAAGATTCCACTGCAGTTATAATGAAATATTGGTTTACCAAGAGCTGTTACTTGTGTTAAAAAATAGAGATGTTTTCTAAATTATGCCTAAGTTAATGTCTTTTGCCGTCTTCCATTTAATTGTTAAAACAACTTTTCAGAAGAAGCAGGCTTTGTTATACGTTTAAGGGGTAGTTGTTTGGCTACACATGAGACAGCTAATCTTGTACATTAATAATAGTTTCTATGATCATACAAATGAATTTTGAACATGCAAAAGCGGCCTTAAAGGATCATGAAAGAAACCTCCAAGGGCAACATAAAATTCTTTAAAAAACTACTTCCTGTGTTCATTATACCACAGTTAAATTAGTAAGAATACTTGTGTGTTGTGCCATGCAATGTCGTCACACAAGAACTATATATGATGTAAGAAGAATGGGTAAATAACTGGACTGCACAAGAAACAAGGCAGTTTGCTATGGGTTGCATAGCTCACTCAGCAAGAAAGAAAAGTAAATGACGGGCTGTGTTACAAAGAGTGTTGTCTTAAACCTTTCACATTATTTCCACTTTCGTGGCAATTTAACTATGCACACTTCACAGCTGAATGAAATATTTCATTTTGTATATGAATCCAGTTCATGTGGACTTTCTTCTCATATGGCTGTGACTTCAGTTTTTGAAAATTTTACTAAAAATTGACAAACAACAGAACACTATGAAGCTTTCCATAAAGCATTCTTGTAACCATTCTTACTGTGAGAGCATATAAAAATTTGTTCTACACCCCTCCAGTATCACAGCACATCTACATATTGCATCACATAATGCAGAGTAACTGTAGATTTGATTCAGATGTTCAAATGATGAGAGATGTAAGGTATCTATTGTGCTACACAGTTTTGATTAAGAAATTGTCTCCAGAAAACACTTGTTTTACTAATGCTAATGCATCTGGTATCCTGTAAATAATAAGATAGTCTGATACACTACAGTCTGACAAGATGACCAAATTTAAAGAGACTACAGTAACAGCTATGTTACATTAACTCTGATTAGAAAGACAGGCTACTGTTTGCCTTGCAGATAACAGTGAAAGAAAATCGTTTCTCCTGCCATCTGTAAATTAAGTAGCAGTTTGACTTCCTATTGAGATAAAACCATATGTTGTTTAAACTTCTTGTTGATGCTGTGATACATACAGGTTCCAGTAACACTTCGAATTAAAGTAAATGAGACATTGGTAACAAATGCATGTAGTGTTGCAAACTTCTTAAATAGGTATGGTACTTTGTATCCGTTACTGACAGCTTGAAGTTAACAGGTTCAGTTAACAGTGCAGTTGAACATCTGAGACCACTCCCTACAAATAACTTCAGTAAAATGGAAATGACACTCACTTCTCCCTAAGTAGCAGCATCCATCATAAAATCCTTAAAGTATTCAAGTGAAGTTTTTCAAAGTATGTTCATGTGAGTTGAGTTGTACCTCAAATTATTTGTGTAATCAGTCTCTTATCAGTGGAACATTTCCAGACTGGCTAAAATACGCCTAAGTTAAGCCTCTGTACAAGAAGAGCATTAAAGAGATACTATCAAATTATTGATCATTTTCACTTTTGCTGGCGTCTTCAAAAATATCTGAAAAGGTTGTGTCTAAGCATCTTCTTAAGCATCCGACTGCAAACCATGTATCATCCAAGTCACAGTTTGGTTTCCTTATGCTTACTGATATAGAGAAGGGTATTTGCACATACAGTGGGAATAGTTCATAAGAAAACAAGTTAGAGGCTACTGGCATTCCCTGTGACCTGTCAAAATCACAGCTTTCTCTCAAGAGAATTAGAATATTGTGATTTCACTGGCAGTGCTGCAAAATGGATAGAGTCTGACCTGACTAAAAGGAAACAAGGGTGTCATTGCAAATACATGCAGAGTAAGCAAATAGTCTTCATCTGGTTGGGAAGTAATTATATGTGGTACTCCTCAAGGTTCCATCTTGAATCTGTTGTTTATTCCTGTCTACAGTAATGACCTCTCATCTGTTAAATTGCCAGATGCTAAGTTTGTTTTGTTGGCACATGACGCAAACATTGCAACAAATAGCAAGTCAAGTACAGATTTAGAAATTGCTACTAATCAAATTTTCACTGACGTTAATAAATGGTTTAGAAGTAATTTATTGTCATTAAACTTTGGAAAGACCCACTATATGCAGATAAGAATCTGTAAGAAATTTGTTTCCAGAATGTGTATAATGTACGAAGACATGTAGATAGAAGCAGTTGACAGTGTTAAATTTCTCGGGTTACAGCTCAGTAATAAATTCAGTTGTGTACCACAAAATTGCTGAAGCACCTAAACAAGTTTGTATTTGCAATGGGAATGATGTCAGATGTAGGAGATAGAAAAAAACTTGCTTACTTCATTTGCTTTCATATTTTGAGGTACCTCGTCAAACCGAGCAAAAGTTTTTAGACTGCAGAAGAAGCATGTAATAAGACTCAATTGTGTTGTAAATTCCATATAATCATGTACAAATCTGAGCAAGGAAGTGGGTATTCTAACCAATGCCTCAGTATATTTATCCCTTAAAGAAATTGGTTGCAAATAACATGTTTATTTCCAAACAATAGCTCAAGACCTAAAATTGCTTACCTTGGTCCAAAGAAGAGTCCAGTTTACAGGAACACACATTTTCAATAAAGTGACAGCTACCGTTAAAAAGTTTGTTTCAGAAACAGCACAGTTTAAACTGCATTTGAAAGATTTGTAGGCAGGCAGCTCCTCTATAAATGAATATCTTAACAGGGACTGTTAGACCAGCTTAAGTAAAAATGTCTTAGATTTGGTTTTACAACAGTTAAGACTAGGTGTTGTGTGTATGATAAATTTGTTAAAAGTGCATAACTGTTTCATTCTGAGTGTATTAATTCTGTTAACGTTGGCAGTCCCCGTTTATCTGTTATGTATTCACATATCTTTAAAGTCTCCTGACATATGATCAGGGAAGTGTTATTTCAGATGGTCTTTGTTTTTTATGTTGTACTTTGACATATTACATATCCAAGAAACCCATCCCATTTTTGGGTCTATAGAATGAGAACTGAATCTAATGTAGCAAAATCCATCCGAGGATGTTAAACATGGCTTCAGTTATCAGCATAGATGTGTAGCCGTTTCAGTTGCTAAGATGAGTACTTAAAGATACCACTGATATTTGTTATGGGTTTATTATGTTGATCATACCTGTGTACACCCAATTCATTTGATAAGCAACTTGTATGGCTATAATTTATATGTAAAATATTGTCAGGATAGAACAATTGTCATATCAATCGCTCAATGAACGCTACTTTTATGTCAGGTCTTTCGTTCCACTGTTGAATCTTCGAATTGTGTGTAATGAACTGACAAGAGCTACAGACAGTGCCATGATATGCAGCCAAGCATTTTAAATTCATGTTGAATCAGAGCTTGAAGATGATACTGATTAGTTAAAAACCTTTGTTGAATTTGTATACCATTACTTTAATATTTCCATTCCCCTCAAAACATTGGTAATACAAATCACAGTAAGGATTTACACTAAATTAATTCCTCTGCAACAGGAACAACACCCCTTTAAACCTACATCTGCAAGTCGTGGTTTCGCCTTCTACAGTACCTCACTCCCGGTCTCACCCCCTTCCCAAGGACTGCACACGTTACTATTACATCAGTGTGCAAATTTTAGTCTTTGTATTGTATCCTTGCTACCTTCAGAATTTCCTAGTGTATAGTCCAGCCAACAGTGTCAAAAGCTTTCTCTATATCCTCTTGTAAGATTTTCCGTAGGACCAATACTGCCTCATGTGTTGCTACTTTTTCCCAGATACCAAAGTAATGTTTCGTGAAGTCAGTTGGCACCTACCAGTTTGTCCACTCTTCTTTACTTAATTTGTGTCAAACTACAACCATGACTTGCCACACTGATAGTTCTGTAATATTTCCAACTTTCAGTGCCTGGCTTTCTTGGAATAGGAATTATTACTTCCTTATGAAACGTGAAGGTATTTCACTTGTCTCTTATCTTGCATTCCACATGGAATAGTTCTACTTGGCTGGCTGTCTGAAGGATCTCCACACATGTGAGGGAATGTCTACTCCAGGTGCCTTGTTTGGGTGCAGGTCTTTCATCACCATGTGAAATTATTCTCTTAGTCTATCTCCCACCTAGTCTTCATCTGTCTCTTATAATATTGTACTCTAATTTCTCTTGTTACAGTAAACAGTTGAAGTAAGAGCCCGTATTCCAACTTTACTCTTTTGATGAATTTTATACACAATCTAATGTACCTTAGGTTAAAGGTAAGTTAAACAATCCCCATTCTTCCTGCTACAATAAAAATATTCAGAAAGAATATGTACAATCTGAATGCCTTGACACAGTGTATTTTTTGGAAAGTGGTCCATACATCAAGGTAGTTACCAGTCCTTTGTGCATTTAATAAAGTTTTTTCTGCTCTGGTCATGTAACACTAAGGTTTTTGGTTAGTCTATCTCTACAGTAGGATGGAGCTGGTGAAATTTCCAGAAAGGATATGGAAATAACTTAATCCAACGAAAGTGACTGCTTATGGCACCCTTTATACTTTTGGGGGAACCCTGCCTCCTTTTCATGAGTTTGTAAATGACTTTTTTCTTAATCTTCCTTAATGTGGCACAAATCAACTCTTCCATCATAACAGTTACCAGCAACAACAGAGTGAAACTGAAATAAGGTTGTGATACATAAGGAATATCAGTCACAGATGTTACCTATGTGGATTGCTAGCGTTTGTAACAGAAGCCTCTTTAATAAATCTAAAAGGAAAACTTAGCTGCAGAATGCAAAATCACATGACATTCAAGACAGAGGTTTCTTAGTTGCATGTGAAACATACCCTGAAGAATATACTTTGCTCCTGCTAAACTAAACCAGTTAAAGGGTTCAAAGTTGTACTGAAGCAACACCATTATGTAGTACTACTACTGAATGCAGCCTGTTTTTTCGGCTTTGGTGAATAATAGTCGGTAAAAACCTTACTAATTTATATGACGCTGGTATCTGTACAGATACCATGGGTAATTTTGCAGCTCTCGAAGAATGAAATTATAATGAAATCCAGACCTTTAGCCGCTTACAGGTGTTTATAATTAGGTACATTCTGCACACAATTTCTGATCTGTTATTGCCACATTTCCCATGAAATGATAATCTTACACACACACACACACACACACACACACACACAAACTCAGGTCACCAAGCTACAGGATTATTATACAGAAACAAAAAATATAAATATCAATCTATTTTATTGGGTATTTACATATGATTACACCTTACCACAATCAACGTTAAAAATAATCAAAATATCCACGGGTGTGCTGCCGGTCTATAGTGTCCAACGGGCACAATATTTCGGCGATCATACATGTCGCCATCATCAGGTGAACTGACGGACTGAGCTCCTGTGAACGTGCCGGCACGGAGATCCGTACGCTATGGCTGCTCAGAGGGAACTGGGTTCGGTCGCGGCGGCGGCCGATTTAAATACCCTCCGCCCGCGGCGCGCTCCCTCCGCCGTCCGCGCCCCGCGCCCCGCGCCACGGTCGCGCGGTGGAACAGATTGCGACGGCGTCTGGGATGACGTCGGTGTGACGGCTCTGTCCGCCATGGTCGTCACAACTATACGTTTGCTCGATTTACTCTTGATTAACCCGATCGCTGGTTCCCAAGCCTTGCTAAGATTATAGCCACAGTCACGGTTTATGAGGTCTACATTGGTGCGAATTTCGATGGCCTCTCTAACAACGCTGTCCCAGTATCTCGACGTCTGTACCAGAATCCTCGTGCGGTCATACTCCATGGCGTGATTTTCCGACAAACAATATTCAGCGACCGCCGACTTGGTCGGATACATCAGTCGAGTGTGCCTCCAGTGTTCACGGCATGGATCCTCGACGGTACACATCGTCTGACCAATATATGACTTGCCACATTGACACGGAATCTGGTACACGCCGGCCTTCCTCAAACCGAGGTCATCTTTGGCACTCCCCACCAGTGCACGAGTTTTATTTGGAGGACAAAACACAGTTCCGACCCGGTGTTTCTTCAGAATGCGGGCGATTTTCCCCGAGAGTGCGCCTGTGTATGGAATAAATGCAGTGCCTACCTCCTCCTTCGTGACTTCATCCATCTCAACAGGTTGTGCTGCAGTGGTTGGGCGGAGAGCACGTTGAATCTGCCACTCTGAGTACCCATTTTTTCGAAATACAGTTCTCAGATGTTCCAATTCCTGGGGTAGACTCTCTGTATCAGAGATAGTGCGCGCCCTATGTACTAGAGTTTTAAGTTATTTAAATCGGCCGCCGCCGCGACCGAACCCAGTTCCCACTGAGCAGCCACAGCGTACGGATCTCCGTGTCGGCACGTTCACAGGAGCTCAGTCCGTCAGTTCTCCTGATGATGGTGACATGTATGATCGCCGAAATATTGTGCCCGTTGGACACTATGGACCGGCAGCACACCCGTGGATATTTTGATTATCAAATACACCGGGAGAAACTCAAGAATCACAACGTTAAAAATATTACATGAACATAAATCCATCTGCCACACAGCAAAAAGTAAGCTTAAATGGATAATTCAAAATTTAACTTGACACAGAATAGCCTTAAAAAATTGAAATGGTATCAAGTGTCATCAGTGAAGAACTAAACATTTTTAAGTGTTGACACATGAACTGCAATCCAACGTAATGGGTTACAAATACTCAATTTAAGAATATAAAACATTTCTCCAACCACAGTTTTACTTCACTTGGCTCATACTGGAAGGAAATCCAAGGTTTACCACCTGACAGTGGATCAATACTGTGGCTATGGCAATCTCTTCCACAATCACCAACTGAGGAACTGTTTACAGTTTGTACAGAAAATTTGAAAACTGTTTTTCATATCAATCAGGACACTCATTTCTAAAGCACCTCCTTTAACTGTTTCAAAGATAGCTGAAAGACTATCTCTTTGTTTCTCCAGCAAATCAGCACACACCCGTGCTAACAATTGCTTGTAAAGGAAATACAAATTCAGGTGCACAATGGAATGACATCATACAGCCAATAATTTGGCTCTAGATACATTTATTGATAATTTCACTGGGACACACATACCAGCTCTAACGAATACTACATTTTACCCCACTGTTAAAAAAAATTATATTCACACATATTGGACCTTGTAATGTACAAATAAAGCATTGTTTGACGAGACTAGATTGCAGAATCATACTGACGAGTGGCACAAGGAATAAAGCAATCACATGATTTATTACAAACATGGTATAGGTGCCAACGGAGGAGTGAAACCATAACTTTTTTCTATCAGAGCTGTTAGCAAAGAGATCTTTTGAAGAAGTACTGGGATAGTTGTTATATGCAACATACAAAACAACAACACATGATATGCCTTTGTTTTTTTATAGCTGTAAAGAGTAAGGTGGCTTATTTGGTTTTCTTTTTCATTCAAGTTGAAAATGCGAGATCCATTCATGAAGCACTAGCCATTTTCAAGGATTGGAATTCCATCTACTGGGTTACTGATTTCTTATAGTCTGAGATAAACACAACTGATCAAGCATTTCCTCAGACAAAAATTTACTTGTGCCTTTTCAGTCAGAAACAGGTTTGAGGAAGATGGCTGAATATATACCAAATGACATGAAGAGATTTCTGAGCATGTGGCAAGAAATTTCACAATCACCAACAGAGAATTTACAGATCATTCAGAAGAGATAGTGAGGCTTCTCACAGAAACAAATATGCATCACTGTATGTTTAACAGCAGTGGCTATTGGTACATGAAAAGAGAGTGGAAGCTTATGAGGACAAGGGCAATTTTGATACCATTGACATTACAAGTGGAGTTGAAGCCATGAACAAGATTGTAAACTTTTTTTCCTAAAATGAAATACAGATGGGAATTTGAATGGGGCTACTAGGGATATAAGAAATCAATTTCTTCCAAGTCTAATTAGAAAGTACTGTCTGCAGAATTCTGCCATCAAATCAGAACAGAGATGTTCCACTGTTTTTTCATAAAAAAAAAGCAAGTTTGTGAAACATGTCATTCAGTGATATGCACCAGGGCAAGTTGAGTTAACTGCAAGATTAGCGAATGTGAAGTTGGACAATGTTTTGTAAGGAGAGTACAATGTTCAAAGACAATTTATGTTGTAAGCTTTGCTCTACCATCTTCAACTTTGCTCTACCAAACTGCGCATGTGAAGATTTTGAGATATATAAATACCCATGCAAGCATTTCTGTGCAATCTTTATTTTCTATCCAGAGTGGGGTTTTGATAAAATAACAGAAAGCTGCAGGAATAGACCATAAATCTGTCTTCACAAGATGTACAGGTTTGGTTTCAGAAGTGTGTCTGCAGTAATTTCACATGAAGACAGTAGCAACGAGGACACAGTTGAGGAAACACACATAGAGCATCACACTGATATCTTAACCATTTCTTTGCAGCAATTTCAAGTGAAGGTGTTGTTCAAACAGGTTTATAATCTCACATACAACTAACTGTATCAACAGTGAAACATTATGAAAAGCACTTGAATCACTCGGCAACTGTGTGCCAGATCTGCAGTTAGCAAACCCTGAAATTTGTGGTCACTCCACAGCTGTGCCATCAAATTCCCAACAATAATACTAAGTAAGATGCCATTACTTTTACAGGGCCTGGCATAATGACCCCTCTCTCATTGTAATGTTCATATATTTGTGCCTTAATGGATAATTAACTACTAAGGAATAGGTCACATGGAGGCCATAGCATTCCATTTGAAGAATCCAATAATAAGAGCTATCTAAAAAATACAAATAAGGGAGATCTTTATGCCAAGTTCTGTAAGAAAACTTTGTCACACATTTGAATTTTTAAGTAGCAGTAGTGAAACATATTTCTCTGTGGAAAGTTAATAAGGTAGTTGTATTGACCGTGATTTGTATTTCCTTTACCCAAGCAACGATGTCTACTTCTCATTACAAGAAATTCTTGGATTGTTGAGAAACTGTTCAAAAATTACAATCAAGTTGCAAACATTTATGTGCCACAACAAATGGCAGTTTGATACACATGTGAAACACTATATGGATTGTTTTCCTTCAGGAATACTATCAATCTTCCAAGATATCCTTGGAATATAACAGTCTTGATGCAATCTGGTGTGAATTTTCCCATGGACTGAAGGCCAGAAATCCATAACTGAACCTAACAAATAAATTAACAACATTAACACCAAGTAATTGAGTTATGCAACATGAAGACAACTGATACACATGTTTTCAAGGCACAATTCCTCCGAAATTTAGTACTCACTTCTTTTGGTGCCCGATGACATTGCTCACCAGCTGCAATGCCCAGAACTACTTTATAACTGAATTTAATAAACATTACTGGTATTCCAGTAACAGTAATTGCTTCTGTGTGGTACCTGCAGTAACTCTGCAAAGTTATTAAGAACATTAGAACCAAGGCGGTAGATATCTAATATGTAGGTAACTGATACACATTAAGCTTCCAAAGCAAATAAAAAAACTCAGTACTTACTTCATTTGGTCCCAATGACATTGCTGATCCGATACCATATAAAGGTAACATTATATTCTTCTGTCAGAGTGATACTGGGCAATCTCACATGTTCGTTAACAGGGCAGTCTTTATCTTTTTCTCTGTTTCACGTGAATCACTAGACATGTATTGAAGCATGTGAGATCAAGCGCATTCTTACTTGGAAAAAGAAATGCAAAATCTTTCCTCCATCAGTCATACGACATCTCAATGCCACTAAGATATATCTTATTTATTTGTTCCACCTTTTCAACTCTCAACATTGTCCCATATTTGAATTAACCTAATTTAAAGTTAAAATCTTTTACTTCATATTTTAAAAAGTTTGCAAGTTCTACACTACCATCTAGTTTAATTCCTCAGAAAAATCTTTTCTCTGATGAACAATGAAAAATCCGGGATGGAATGTAACAATATTATGAAAAGGATAGTTGTTGCTGCTCACCAGATAGTGAAGATGCTGAGTCACAGAAGGGCACAACAAAAAGACTGTCGGACTTATCTTTCGGGCAACAAGGGCCTTTTCAAAAGTGTGCGCACACACTCACTCACTCACAAACACACACACACACAAATGTAGCAACTATCCTTTTTATAATACTTTATCTATTGCTACTTCGAAATTCAAATGTGCAACAAAGTTTAAAATCAGAGACCAACATAAAGACCTCATAGCATTCCATCTCGAGGATCAGAAATGACGGAGCTTATTTGTATTTTACATAGACAAAGAGCTATCTAAAATTCAAATAAACAGTCATTTCTTACCCTTCAAATGGAAAGTTATAATGTGTTTAAGACAGATCTTGTAAGGCTTTTGGCACCGTTCTTCGCTATTGTTTGGAAGTTGATGGCACTGCTAATGGGAGACCACCAATTTCAGGATTTGCTAATTGCAAATCTTGCGCACAGTTGCTCAGTGATTCAAGCACTTTTTGTGATGTTTCACTGTTGCTGCAGTTGTATGTGAGATTATAAATTGTTTACACAACTCCCTTGCTGCAAAGGAATATTCTGGGTTTGAACTAGACCATCTGTATTTGCTGCCTCGACAGCCTCCTCAACCTCGACAGCCTCCTCAGCTGCTTCAACTGCCTCCTCAACAGCTTCGTCACTGCTACTGCCTTCATATGAAATTACTGAAGAGCCACTTCTAAAGCCCACCGCATACATTTCATCAAGACAGATTAATGGACTAGTCTTGTAACTTTCTGCCATTTTATCAAAACCCCACTCTGGGTAAAAAATAAAGATTGCACAGAAATGCTTGCATGGGTATTTATATCTCCGAAAATCTTCACATGTGCAATCTGGTATATCAAAGTTTACAACATAATTACAGTTTTTGGACTTTGCACTCTCCACACAAAATGAACCATCCGATCTCCTACTCACTGATCTTGCAGTTAACTCAACTTTTGCTGATGCATATCGCTGCATGACATGTTTCACAAACTTGTTTGTTTTTTTATGCAAAAACGGTGGAACATCTTTGTTATACGCTTTGATGTCAGAATTCTGCAGGCAGTACTTTCTAATTAGGCTTGGAAGAAACTGGTTTATTATAATCTTAGTAACCCCAGTTAAAGTCCTGTCTGAATTGTGTTTAAGGAAAAAATGTTTTACAACCTTGTTCATGGCTTCAACTCCATTTGTAGTGTCAATGGTTGCAAATCTGCCCTTGTCCTCATACGCTTTCACCCATCTTTCACATACTGTTAGCCATTGCTGTTTAAAGTATGGCCATGCTGCTTGTTTCTCCAAGAAACCTCATGCGTTTGCAACTCTTCTACGCGATCTCTAAATTCTCTCTCTGTTGGTGATTCTGAAATTTCTTGCCACATATCCAGAAATGTCTTCATGTCATTTGGTACCCAGAGATTATCCTTTTTTTTCAACCATCTTCCCCATGCCTGTTTTCGATGGAAAAGGCATGCTTGCTCAATTGCATTTATCTCTGACTCCGAGAAATCAGTAACCCAATAGAGGGGATTCCAATCCTTGAAAATGTCTAGTGCTTCATGAATGGATCTTGCATTTTCAATCTGAATGGGGGGGAAAAAAACACACACACACACACACACACACACACACAACCCGGCAACCAAATAGCCCACATTACTCTTCACAGCTATAAAAAATAAAGGAATATCATATGTTGTTGTTTTGTATGTTGCATCTAACAAACAACTACCCCCATACTTCTTCAAAAGATTTCTCTGCCAACTGCTCTGATAGCAAAAAAGTAATGATTTCACTTCTCCATTGGCTCCTGTGCAATGTCTATAATAAATCCTGTGATTGCTCGAGTCTTTGTGCCACTCATCAACCTGATTCTGCAGTCTAGTCTCGTCAAACAATACTTTATTTGTACCATAAAGGGTCCGATAAATGTGACAGTAAATAGTTTTCTCTGTGGGGTAAAAGGTAGTATTCATTTGACCTGGTATGTGTGTCCCAGTGAAATCGATTTCAACAAATTTATCTAGAGCCAACTTAATGACATTGAGAGATGTCGTTCCACTGAGTACTAAGTTTTTTATTTCCTTTACAAGTGAAGGATGTATGTACCCACTTGCTTCAACACTTTCAGTAGCATGTGTGTGTGTGTGTGTGCACACTTGCTGGGGAAGCAGTCAAATAATAACGTAGGTAGCTCTTAGGCAGGCATGGCACTGCCAAATCTTTCTGTAGACTTGCAAGAACCTGTAAGACAAAACTGTATCAATTATGTAATTAAGAGCATTAAAAACAATAGATTTTAAAGTATACTGTCAACTGATCATGTAAAATTTTCTCCAAGCAGAACCCAAACTGGATACTCACTTTTGCCTTGGTATCCCTGTGTTCAGTTGCTGAGTGCATACTGTGGTAATCAGGATACACCCTTATACACTTCATATTTAAAGTCGCTGGGCAGTTGCATTTTCTAGTATCCATGATCCTCAATCTCTTACGAGGAGTCACATCGTCTTCCTAAAGAGGGTAAAGAACTACTGTAAAATTTATTTAATAAACTTTCCCTGTAACAAACTTGTTTTATGGAAAGTAAGTCTATCTTAACACAGCATGATCCTACCAAGTGCTCAGGTACACTAGACTCTCTACTTTTATAGTATTTTGTCCCCAAAACGCGGTGCCTCAACCACACACACTCCACTGCAAATGCACAACCAAAAAAGGGGATAGGGACATGTCCCTGCATTTGCTTGAAGAAATGCTTTGTTTTACCTGGAACAGTTAATATTTCTCAGACAAAAACACAAACATTGTTATTATTAAATAATTCACATATGTTATTGTTAATTAACTTAATACAATGAGAGAAGACATTTCATTCATTTCACAGGTATTGTCGAAGTTCTGAATTGATGGAAGCAGATTGTCTATCTATTTTACATACCTTAGTACTGGAGCAAAATTTTACGCGATGTCACACCTATTGTATCTAGCAAAGAAATGGAACTGTCTGCCATGTGCAATGAGGATACCATACTGCTTTGAGGCAACTGAAGTGCTTTATTGTGGTTCCAATAAATGTGGAATTAATATTCTTTGTAAACAAAGGAGATGTGAAGAACACTTATGTAGAAAAATGTAATTACTATAAATGTGGAATTACAAAAAATAAACTTAACTAGGGAGACAATAAACCTAAATGTGCCTGTCAATAGGTTCAATGAGCTGACTACTGTTTTACATATCAACACCACAATTATCGAAAACCATAGAAACCATTTCAACATGAACACAGCAGTATAGCTGCATTAAAATTATTTGTTAGTTGGCATCTGTCACTTGTTGCTAAAGTGTTAGCACACCGGCTGCTGCTGTATTATAGGCAACAAACAGAGCAGGTCACTCAGCAAGTGCTTTTCAATTTAATTTTCATGTTAAAAAAAAGTAGGTTTAGCTCAGTAGAGGCAGAGCACAGGTTGGTATTACGAACGGATGGGAAACGTATACATGTAACTCTGTGCAGTGTTGGAAGTGGCCATTATGAAATGACATGAATATGACACGCTCTGCTGACAACTGGCTCTGGAGTGACCAATGGCATAACTGTGGCAGATACGACATTTTATAGCCCAGAATTTAAACTCATTTAATAACCTAACCATAAAATGATGTGCAATATATCCTAGAAAATGGCAGTCAGCGTTCTACAGAAGAACTGTTAATCGTACTTTGTTCACAACAATTAATACATTTAATGCCGTGTGACCACGGGCAGTCGCAGCAGAGTCTCATCCCTAATGCTGTTGCCTGGCCTGGCTTGATGGAGAAACATCCAACACTAAGCATGTTGCAGGAAACTAGCTGAAGCTATTCTCTATAAGCAAACTCAAGACAAAAAAAATTGTGTTTCAGTGCTAAAAGCAAATTAATTTCTTCCTTTCATTAATTATGGCACCGGAAACTGTCCTCACACAAGCTGCATGGACTGCCAAATTACCAACTGATGAGCAGTCCTGGTTTGCATTTAGTTACAGGTTATAGGTGACAAGCTGATTTCAAATGAAATAAGAATGATATGAAGAAGAAATATAAGGAATTAAAAAGTAAATACAATGTCAAAAATGACACAGCAGAGTGTTAGAAATAAAACTGCATCGAAACCTATTAACTGAATAAAAATAATGAAGTAATTTTGATAATATTTTGGTATAAAAAATATCAAAGAATCTGTCAAGACTCAAATCCACAACTTTATATGGATCAGGAATGTTTCTTATCCGTTACACTATGCCACCACTCTACATTACACTCATGTAAGATTATTTGGTCCCAACCAGATCAGCCTTTCACATTATGTTACAATGCTAAAGCTAGCTCTAGCACCATAAAGATATTGTAAGGATACATAGTTATGCCTACTGTCTTAAAATGTTGTTTAAGGCCAATGTGGTTGAAGGCAGCAAATGATTGCATGGCGTTCAAACACATCACGAAAGGAAGTCAGGCAAGAAAATAGAAGTGGATTGATCAGCTGTTGTGGCAGTCAGGAAATGGCGAACAAAGATAGTTTGGACCTGACGCATTTAGCACTCTGATTGGAGGAAACCAGCTCCGACAGGAATTGTCAACCAACAAATAATTTTAATCAGCCTATTATCAAATGCAAGTGTGTAAAAATTACTGAGTGTATGGCTGTGAAAATGGATAAATGACAAACAAGTCAACAACACAGAGGAAAATAATTAATACAATTCTGCTTTGCATATCACAACAACTTAACAATAACAAAAGAGTCAATTCCATCAATTGTTAGTGCAGCTTAGAAAGAAATGTCCATTTAAAGTATATATACTATCCCTAATTCCAGCAAACTAAGTTCTTCCTTCAAGTATACATATATGAACTAAAATGGTAAACCACAGAAAGTAATTAATGCAGCAGTTCATTACTTTTCATAACATTTGAAGATCGCTCTTTAAAACGACTACTTCTCACACATTATGAAAACCCAACAGTTTTCAGCTGATCAAGAAGTGTTTCCACCTGAGAATAAAGTAATCAGTAGCATAAACTGAGGGTAACTACACTGAAGGTTAACTGGGAAAAATGAATGAAGAGGGAAATTTTAGGCTTTACAAAATTTAGTTACTTAATGTACACAGCCTTTCATCACATCCAATGTTTTTGACAGCTAAAGTAAGTAAGTGTTATGTTATTAACCATTGATGAGTTAACAAAATTGGGAGTTCAATTGTTTGCTCTTTTGCTTTTATTCCATTGTTATTCACTGACCACAAATTATGTTACTGTTGACTTCAGTTGAAATTGTGATGATAAAATGTTCTTTCAGTTGTGATTATGATGATGAAAAATATTTTCCAAGTGCACATGAAGTTTAATGACCTAGTTTTGGGGTTAACTGATCAGTGCTTCAGTTAACCTCATTACAAGAACTTTGCCTTATGTCAACAAAAGCTTTATTAAGCATAATAATTATGCATACTATGAATTGCAGGTTTTATATACTAAGAATAAGACAATCACCAATCAAAACTATCCAGTACAACTGATGAAAGTTGAAACTGGTTAATACATCCATGAAAAAGTTTTTGTAAAAATTACAAAAAGATTTCTCTTCTACAATTGAAAAATATCAGTTTTCGGCTGTCAAACTCTTAACAAAAGTGGAAGAAAGACCTCCGACTACATTACTTTAATACAACATCCATTAAGCTTAATCACAAAATCTGCAAGCATCTTGATACATTAATTTGCAAAGGGATTGAAATTGTTCCAAAGACCTGGGAAAGAGAGCACGATACGATGAATTGCTCACAGAATTCGTGAAACTTCCATTACGTACACGACACTCCCCTCAAGGACCACAACTTATGATTCTGCATAATCATCATATGAAAAAAAAAGAAAAAAAAGCATAATTTTGCATACTCTGCCACATCATACAAGCCATAAGCTACAACTTCTTGTCTTGAAGTCTTACTTAAGTTATTGTATGACACAGGAAATTATCTAATGACAAGTAGAGCAAAATCAATCACGATCTGGGCTGGTTAGCCAGAATTCCTCCTTATCACCAACAAAAATAATACAGCACTTTTAAGGCTTATTTGACTGACAGACTCCAAACTTAAAAATAATTTGCCATCTATTTCTACTATTGGTATTCCTCACAAGTTTATAGATGCAGACCTCAACATTTCTCCTCCTTGAGAAGTCAACACCATACAGTAGAAGAACTGGGATAATATCTCCGGAAGACATTTTGCCTCATCCCAAGTCCTATGTTGTGAGAGGAAAACCTAAGAAAAATAAATCAATGACTTCAGAACTCACTCCCATCAACATCATCTCCAGTAAAAGCCAGATCAATAGAAGAAATTAGAATAAAATCTAGCAGGACAATAAGAAAAGAGTGTGGATGTGAAAGAGCACCTGTAAGAGAAGTTTAACTTTGAGGGCTTCAAAGTGTCATAAGGTTCTATACCCTATGAGGACCCCGAGCATTTCTAAAGATTAAAACAGCTTACATTATCATCAAAATTTCAGTGTGGTGCAGAGAAAATTTTAGATCCTGACAGACTTTGTCTACCAATATGATCCAGCAATCCCAATAGAGTTCCAACATTATCCACACATACTTAAGCAGCCACCTAAGCAGTGGTAATAATTGAAACATCGTAACATGTATTAATTAAGCGGACAGTTATTACTGAGCAACGGTATCCTGAACAAAAAGCTCTCACTCAGCATCCATCAACAATACATCTTTGCTCAGAATTCAGTAGGGAGGCTAAACGTGGTCATGTAGCAACATTTGCATAAAGTGGCATTCATTACAGTGCTATTGACAAAAAAAAGTTGTTTCATAGTTGATGTCACTGACCTTGCTGAAACTTTGGTGAGAAACTAAGGATCATACAGTCATTTGAATTACAGAGCTCCATATCCCTGCATAGACAGTTTTCTAGCTAATCTCTGAATTCAGTACCTCAATGAAATTCAGCTCAGTGTCAGCACAAAGAAAACAGCAGTAATGGATTTGTGCAATTATGCACTGGATCTGATACTGCAATTAGAAAGAACTACGTAAAATTCCTGGGAAAATGCAGGATACATTTATGTGGAATACAGCCCACGCTCTGGCAATGACAACTGCAAATATACTGTTTTTTATTTTCCTTTTGCATGACTGTTCCCCGGCCCTGAGTCCCATTTTCATGTGTGTCTCCTAAATTATGCCATTTACTCGAGACAACGTTTGCACTTGAGCTGCTGCAATGTTCAGTTTCTCTAATTGTAATACATGGGTGACGAACTCACAAACGGCGAATTTTGAAACAAAGTTGCCATTAAGCTCCTAAACAGCGATCATTAATTACAATATTCCACATGTATATGTTACAGTAAAGGTAATGTAACAATGCAGCACCTCACATCGAAAACAAAGAAAAAACTGCATAATACATAAAAAGCTCACTTAAAAATTGGAATCAGATCGCGGAAAGCGACATATAAAATTTATTAAAATGAAATCTTAACTGGCAGCAGAAAAAAAGTTATTTTCTAGAGTTCCTAATGTCTCTAAAGTCGCATATTTTTGCCTGCCAATTCTAACATAAAATTATTATTACCTCCTCCAACGAATTACAATAGCCTGAAATCAGGCCATCCTCCGAAACTCTGAAATCTTTCAGAGCGTAACGAAAGATGTTTTCATACACCTCAGACATTTTGCTCGATAGCGAAAACACAACCACTCAAGATACACGGTCAGTATGACAGTGAAGAACAAAGCAGACGCTTTTCCCGCTAACTCGATTCGACCACAGATCTCAATCAGTCGACAAGTGTGCAGCGCGTTTGCGTATACGTCATTTTGACGTCACTTCCGAGTGGTTTTGGACCACAATGATGTGTCTGTTAGACTTTTTTTTTCTTTATTGTTATTTTTAAGCCTGTTTACAGGCAGGCCAGCAGCAGCATACTACGCCGCTCTTTGGCTTCAGAGAATCACAAAAGATACAAATGAAGACATTTAGAGAAAAAACATGGTGGACATAGAGACGGAGACAAACAATTTTTAAAATATATGGAGCTGTTCACAGGCGTAGAGTCCAAGATAAAATTTGTTCAGACACCTGGACACATACGTAGACGAAGATTGTCACACGTGAAGGTAGGTGCACAAAACGAATAACACTGAACCACTGCACAAAACGACGGCACACACAGAAACACGAGGCGTTGATGTCCGGCGTGTGAAAGTTCACTAACCATGTATGAGTCCGGGGACCTGCCAAGAAAGGAGGAGGAGGGTGGGAGAGGAAGAGGGGAGAGCAGATGCGATGGGCAGGGGAGATAGTGGGTAGGGAGGAAGGGGGAGGGGAAGCCCAGGGGAAGAGGGGTGGAGGAAGGGGATGGGGGAAAAGGAAAGAGTAGGGAGGGAGGGTGCCTAAAGGAAAGGACACAGGAAGTGGGGGGGGGGAGGATCAAAGTTGATAGGAGGGGTAGATGGAGGGGAGGAGGACATCATCAGGGAGGGGGAGCTGGCGGAAGCCACCTTGGGAGAGGGTAAGGAGGATGGAGAGATTGGGACCAGGTGGGACGTGGGAATTAGGGGCGGCAGCGGGCGGGGGTGGGAGAGGATGGGTGAGATAAGCGGGTGAGGAGGATCAAGTTTGCAGGAGGTGTACAGGATCCGTATCCTTTCAAGGAAAAGGAGGAGGTGGGGGATCGGGATGAGATCGTACAGGATCCGCATGGGGGGGGGGGGGGGAGATGGATGCGATAGGCGAGGCAGAGAGCATGGCGTTCAAGGGTTTGGAGCGATTTATAAAAGGTAGGGGGGGGGGGGACGGAGATTCAGGCCGGATGGGCGTAACAAAGGATAGGGCGGATGAGGGATTTATACGTGTGGAGGATGGTGGAGGGGTCCAGACCCCACGTACGGCCGGAAAGGAGCTTGAGGAGACGGAGTCGGGAGCGTGCCTTGGCTTGGATTGTCCGGAGATGGGGAGTGCAGGAGAGGCGATGGTCGAGGGTGACGCCAAGGCACTTAAGGGTGGGAGTGGGGGCGATAGGACAGCCATAGATGGTGAGATAGAAATCAAGGAGGTGGAAGGAAGGGGTGGTTTTGCCTACAATGATTGCCTGGGTTTTGGAGGGATTGACCTTGAGCAACCACTGGGTGCATCAAGCAGTGAACCGGTCAAGATGTGATTGGAGAAGGTGTTGGGAGCGCTGCAGGGTGGGGCAAGGGCAAGGAAGGCGGTGTCATCGGCAAACTGGAGAAGGTGGATGGGGGGTGACGGCGGCAGCATGTCCGCCGTGTACAAAAGGTACAGAAGGGGGGAGAGGACGGTGCCTTGGGGCACACCGGCGGAGGGGAAAAAGGTGTAGGAATCTGTGTTATGGATGGTGACGTAGGAAGGATGGTGGGAGAGAAAGGAGCCAATCAGACAGACGTAGTTAATGGGAAGGGCAAAGGTTTGGAGCTTGAAGAGGAGACCAGAATGCCATACGTGGTCATAAGCACATTCGAGGTCCAGGGAGAGGAAGATTCCGAAGCGACGGGAATTAAGCTGGTCGGAAAGGAGATGAGTGAGGTGAAGGAGAAGGTCGTTGGAAGAGAAGGACGGCCGAAAGCCATACTGGGTAACGGGAAGGAGGCGGTGCTGGCGGAGATGCTGGTGGATGCGTCGGGTGAGGATAGATTCCAGGACCTTCCTCAAGACCGAGGTAAGGCTGATTGGATGGTAGGAGGAGACGGCGGACGGCGGTTTGTCAGGTTTAAGGAACACAGGATACGGGAGGTTTTCCACAGGTCGGGGTAGTAACTGGTGGACAGAACTACATTGTAGAGCCTGGCCAGAGTGGAGAGGAAAGAGACAGGAGCTTCACGAAGGTGACGGTAGGTGACATGATCGTGACCAGGAGCAGTGCTTCGTTTAGTGCGGGGTGTAGAGTGTAGCAATGAGATCCTGTGTAGTGATAGGGGAATTGAGTTCCGTGTGTGCAATGTTGTCCAAGTACTGGAAACCAGGAGCGAGGGCAGGGACAGAGGTGTCAGTTCGATCGCAGACATCCGTCTGTTAGACTTCCCCGCAAGTAGGTATATAAACTACATAGAGTGGCTATCTGTGAGGTAACAGCGCTCCCAGCAGCAGCAAAAAGCAACACCGGCCGCCATTTTTTGAAACGTCTACATGTCAGTATATTTACATTTGGTGTATAGTACTGGCGTTAGAAAATCACTGCTTTCTGGTTGTAATTTGTTTTAAAAGTCTTATTGAGCGATCGCGAATCATGCCCAGTGTATGTGCAGTGTACAATTGCGCTAATAGAAGTGATAAAACAACTGGAATATCATATTTTAGGTGAGTATCTAAATGCGTGTTGTATTTAGCGTCTTGTGCATCATTTTTGTGTTTAATCTGTATACAAAATGTAAATAAGCTAGTGTATACACGTCTCTTTATTTTTAGATTTCCTCTGAAAAAGAAAGAGCTGTTAAGTCGGTGGGTAGCCAATATGAGGCGAGATAAGTGGCAGCCAACTCAATATAGCTACATATGCTCACTTCACTTTGAAGATAGATACATGTATAGTACAAATGAGAAAACTGGCAAACGCAGTACCGATAATATTTACGTTTCCTGACCATGTGCAAGAAACAACCATAGTATACAGACAACCAAGGAAACGGCCTGTCAGTGAAGAATCAGCTTCCTTATCAAAAGAACCAGGTAAAATAGTTTGCTGTTATTTATTTGCTATATGGGTTATGTGTGAATTTTACTATTAAACATTGTATGTTTTAAGAAAAATAAAGCTTAATGATAATACTTCATTTTTGTAGGTGAAAGAGTGAATCAGAATGATCATCCAGATCATTCTTATTGTTTGCCTAGCCCCAAAAAATTGAAACAGAATTATGAGGCACTACAGAAAAGAACCGAGAAACTGAGGAAGCATGCGAAACATGCAAGGCAAAGTGTTTCAAGAAAGAAGAAACAAATTGTGACATATAAAACAGTGGTTGTAGGTCTAAATAAGAGACTTCAAGACTGTGTTTCTGAAGTGATAGGATGTGGCAAAAATAGTGATATTCTGAAGCAACTTTTTGCAATGCAAAACAAATGTTCACTTCCTGAATATCCTAAAGAAATAAGACAGTTTGCCCTTACACTCAATTTTTACTCCTCCAAAGCTTATAATTATTTGAGGAAGTTTTTTAAATTACCCCATCCTCGAACACTCCACAGGTGGGCAACTACAGTAAATGGCAGCCCTAGATTTACAGAAGAAAGCTTAAAAAAATTAGTAGATGAGGTTCAACGTAGTTCAGGACCTATTTTAGCTGCACTTATGTTCGATGATGTGGCCCTTAAAAAAGACATAATATGGGATGGTAATAAGGTCTGGGGTTATGTTGACTTAGGGCAAGGATGTGAGGAAAAGTGATGATAGCCAAATAGCAAAAGAGGCACTAGTGTTTATGGTCACTGGGATTAATAAGCGTTGCCGAGCGAGGTGGCGCAGTGGTTAGACACTGGACTCGCATTCGGGAGGACGACGGTTCAATCCCGCGTCCGGCCATCCTGATTTAGGTTTTCTGTGATTTCCCTAAATCACTCCAGGCCAATGCCGGGATGGTTCCTCTGAAAGGGCACGACCGACTTCCTTCCCCATCCTTCCCTAATCCGATGAGACCGCTGACAAGGCTGTCTGGTCTCCTTCCCCAAACCAACCAACCAACCAACCAATTAATAAGAGTTGGAAAATTCCTGTTGGCTATTGTTTTCTTAATGGTTTAACATCAAGTGCGAAACTTAATGTACTGCAGCAGTACATCCGTAAATTGGAGGAAACTGATGGAAAACAGGTTTCATTGTAATAAAATGTATCAAAAATAGTTTTTATACTCCTTCAAAGGGTGTATTCAAATTGTTAACAGTGGCAGAAAGGGTTTTCAGGGACTGTCAAACCTTAATATGGAAGAAGAACTTCCTTCTTTAGTTGTATGTGGAATTGTTCAGAATGTTGGGTGACAGGCCAAATTTATTTACTCGATTTTGATCATCTAATGATGACAGTTGAATTTGGAGAAGAGTCACATTACTCTTTGCTAGCCAGGATGCTGTTAAAATAGTATTTTAATTGTAGGTTACACCATTTGTGCAAAAAGCAGGCCAATGGAAGAAAGAGGGAAACATATTCGGCAAATATATACAAACTTATATTGTTTAAGGGACAATGAAAGGTCCTGCGCTGTCAATTGATCGTTTTTGGACCTACTGAACTATTTAAAATTGTTTTTGACCTGATCTATATGGCATTGCAGCGAAATGAACTGCAACATTTCGTAATAAACTTTTCAGTTAATCGATGTCAGAAGTGTGTTTCATTTCTTTTAGTCTTCATCACTATATGTTTTACAGTAGAGAAATCAGATTGTCAGTGCAGATTGGCGTTTTTTTTCTTTTTTCTTTTTTTTTTTTTTTTACGCCATGAGTAGTAAACAATAACAACAGTCAGTATTAGCAGACGACATGTAGGCTGCACCTTGACGTTACAAGACATGGCGGCTCAGTTTTCAAGTTGCTTCAAAGATGGCGGTGCCATAGCCAGTCTATGTTGTTTATATATGTCGTTGTTACTACGTGAATTTTCACGGACGAGCGCAAAGCCATCTGTGGTTTATTTACGTGTAGTATGAGCTGTAGTGATGGTGAAGTTCGGTTGCACGCTGTTCTGTGTTGTGAATCGGCATGGTGAAACTCAGATCTCAAACCAAAAACATGGATAGTTCGTCAGATGAGGAACCTTTACATAACCTTGAGGCAGAAAGTACTGCGAATACTGAAAACACAGTCGCAAGCGACGGGCGACATTATGTCGACTACAGAAACAGACACGAATACTGACAATAAACAAGACCCAGTAGAACCAGACCTCATGCGCATCTTTAGAGAGATGCAGACGAGTTTAATGTCACAGTTTGCAGCTCACGTCACAGCTCAGATAGGTACTGTTAACACACGTGTAGAAAATGTTGCAGCACAGATGCACGCGTCAGACAGAAAATGTTATAGCACAAATGCACGCTCACACAGAAAATGTTACCACGCAGACAGATAATGTTACAGCACAAATAGGTACTGTAAATACGACTGTAGAAAATATTACAACACAAATAGACAAAATAGAAAATGACGTGAAGAACCTGACCGACATGCAAAACAACCAGACGACTCAACTGACCCAATTAAAAAGAGAGGTAGGGGATCAAGTGATAGAGGTAGTACGCAAAGATTTAAATTACATGAGCCAAGGCATTGACAACTTAAAGTCCACAGTTAAGGATATGCCAGAACAGATCCGTACCTTAACCGAAAATTTTGAAGCTATGAGTTTACAGCAGACCGAGCTTAGTGTCAAAATGCAGCAGGCTGTAGTCCAAGTTGTTGACATGACAAACAACAAAAACAGCAGTTTGGCGAATTTTTAGAGGAAAAATACAAACACATCAACCGTACTTTAGGGACGGAACTGAAAAAAGCAATAACTCATACTGTAGAACAGGTGTACACTACCCAGAACACATCCATACCTGACTGGAAAAAACATGTAGACGAGCAACTAAAGAATAAACACCAAACACAGAACGAGAGAGAACAACATCCAGAAGAGGAATATGATGACAGACGCACAGGAAAGAGTGACGATGCAGGAAACAGTTATCTTTATCCCGATGTATCTGTGTTTTCACCAACTAAGGTCGTTATGGTAACCAACATTACCGCTACGAACGAGAGAGACACCAGACAACCAAACCAAATTTGTCGGCTGTTCTGTTAGAGGAAAGCCTTATAAAACACAGGCAGTTCCAAGTGTTTATCCAAAAAAAAAAAAAAAAAAATCCGTCCACCTGGTAATTTTTATAAAGTCATTTAAGAATGTGTTGCCTAAGACCTGGTCTGAAAAGCAAAAAATACAGTATGCAACTGGATATATACAAGGCGATTGTGCCCTACGGGCAATGGAAATGTTGGAAAACTGGCAGACTTTAGAACAATTTGAAGGAGCATTTTTATCTAAGTATTGGTCACAAGGTGTACAAGAGAGATTAAGGAAAGCTTTGTTCAACCCGGAGCAATACAATCCAAAATTTGGATCACTCCGGAAGTATTTTGAAAAATACTTAAATAAAACACGGTTCTGGGACGAGCCCATCACACACACACACACACACGTACTGCGTATCCTTAAGGCAAAATTACCGTTCAGTATCCGAGAAAAATTAGTACAAGTACCAGAGAGCAATCTCGAATATTTCCTATCTGTATTAGATTGTATCGATTTAATTAATGAGGATGCCAGGCAAAATCAAGCCCAACAAACAATTTTCGTGGCTGCGGTAGCAACCAGCCTGCACAGCGCCAGCTGCATTTCGGCGTCAACAATGTAGCGTGCGCAGCTGAGTCGCGACCGGCTTTTGTCAACCGCGCCTCGACAGCACAGTCGCCAGGCCCGAGTTCAGGAGGAAATTACGGCAACGGCTGCAGCCAGACCTACCATCCACAGTACAACAGATAAAAAAAAAAAACGGTGACAGGAATTTTTCTGATTATTCTTATGACCGAAAACGTAATTGTAACAGAAATGTCAATAGGAACCAATGGGGAAACAGTTACAATAATTTCCAACCTGAATTTAGCCGCAACCACACGGGAGATCATCAAAGTAAGCAGTGGCAATATCCAGTTAACAGCCAAGCCTATCGATCTCAAACACTTGGTGACAATATGCCGCTAGACTCAGGGGAAAACCACGACAGGAATACTCAGCTAAGGATCAACACGTCACGGGTAAATATAATTGAAGTCGCAAACGAAACACAAAAAGATGTGAACTGCGGAGCGTTAAACTAAACATGGCCTCAGTATGCTCCCCTTCTACACAGTCTGGCTACTACGCGACGTTATGTATTTGGTAGAACTGCGCACTACCAACACGGAATTAGCCAGTTTTTTTGAACAGGTGGTAAACAATCTCCCAATATACGATACTGCAGAATATGTAGACCTAAATGAAAAATAAGGCAAGTATTAATCTCTATCACACAACAAGCCCAACGCCGAAAGAAGCATTATGATAAACAGCTACATGGTGTTACCAGATTTGCAGTCAGAGAAAAGGTGTTAATCAAAACTCATGTGAAATCTTCCTTGTTAGCTAAGAAAAACGCTAAGTGGCAAATAAAATATACTGGTCCGTACGTAATTGTACATATTCCGCACGACGAATGTTATTTACTTGCATACACTCACAGTGGCAAGATCAAACGACTGTATGCACACAAATGGTTCAAATGGCTCTGAGCACTATGGGACTCAACTGCTGAGGTCATTAGTCCCCTAGAACTTAGAACTAGTTAAGCCTAACTAACCTAAGGACATCACAAAC
Organism: Schistocerca serialis cubense; assembly: GCF_023864345.2. Taxonomy (NCBI): domain Eukaryota; kingdom Metazoa; phylum Arthropoda; class Insecta; order Orthoptera; family Acrididae; genus Schistocerca; species Schistocerca serialis. The sequence goes on from NC_064638.1 coordinate 522,025,962, forward strand.
ATCCATGCCCGAGGCAGGATTCGAACCTGCGACCGTAGCGGTCTTGCGGTTCCAGACTGCAGCGCCTTTAATCGCACAGCCACTTCGGCCGGCGTATGCACACAGAGACTTAAGAAAAATCTACTATAATTATCACACACCATACCAATTAATGCACTCGTATAAAATAAGTTACTGTAAAAAAGAGAACGAACACGGTTAGGATAAAGAAAGTACATCTTATGCAGCTAAGTGAATAAGAACATTTCACTATTATTGTTTACATTTGTCAGTGAACGTGGACGCAAGACACAGGTGAGCTAGGACATATACGTTAGTTGGTGACTAGCGATGTTTAACACGAAGTGTACTTGTAAGTTTTGACGGAATGTTTTTGTTTGGTCACAGTGGTATTTTAGTTTTAAGTTTATATACGGAGGTATCTGGAGTGAACAATTAGCACAGACCTCGGAACAATATAGATGTAAGTTATTTTTTTATGCCATTTGTGCATCAAAGCAATAAGGTACAGGGTAAGTTACAGAAAAGTATTGGACTCCCTAAGGTACAAAGGATAAATATGTGACGCAAGTACACTATAGGTTGGTGAGAAAGTATTGTGTATTTTTGACGTATCCACACCATGAGGTTTTATCTATAAATGTATCGCATAAAAATGATGTTAATTTTTTTTGTATGCTGCAATTATAAAAATGATTTCTAGCTGCTGATGAAAGTTTAGCGTACTATATATCATACGCACAGTAAACTAATCTAAGGAAAGTGCACCTAAAGACAGGATTCATGAATAACAACTTGTGTGATTTTACTGTCATACAGATAATTTTTTTCGAACTTTATATACATGTTTGAATGCAAGTACGATGTTGAGATACGATTTGTGAATGTTATGAAGCCGTCTTTATTCACAGAGAATACATGTGAATAACACAGGTATAAATACACTTTTAAGAGCTAGTGCGCCATACTCCCCGAGAGGAGCTTACATGGGCGCCGGTTACAGCTTTTGTTGTAACTAGCTTTTGTTGTAACTGCTAATACCTTACATTATTACACAGTGTATAAACAATTAAATTACAAATTAAGAATAAAGGACGGTATTGCTCCCGATATTGAAGCCCCAGGAGTCAGGGCAAACTAACGTAAGTAACACCGACTCACTAGCCCACGCCTCCCCTGTACTTCGGCCTTGTCGGCGTCTTGTTTCCAAAGAGGCCGAAGATCCATGCTGATCCTCCGAGCACCCGCGTGCTTATGGTGCTTAACTCCCGCCTGCGGAAGCCCAGTTGTAGGAGCTGGCGGGCAGATGTAGGTGCCCAAGTCCCCCTCCAATTCAGGGTCACTGTTTCGAACTGTAAGCTGCTGGCTGCGGGTCGGAGAGCGCCGACAGCACGCCGCACCGACGGGACATCATACTTCGCCGCCTTCTGCCGGTGACACCAGTCAGTGTCGAGGTGGTCGCCGACAATTTGCGCATCGATGACATGCGCCACGCCGTCCTTTGACGCTACGATGTCTGGCTTGCGGACTCCCTCTGGCGTTCGGAGGTGTGGCTCGACAGACACATCGAACCCTCGTTGAGCCAGCCCGCGCGCGACGTATTTCACTACCGCGTCGTGACGCCGCACCCGGGCTCGGCTTGTGAGCCCGCAACCCTGGACGACGTGGTTCGCGGTCTCGACGGCGTTGCACCTCGCGCGACACATCTTCTCCCTGTCTCGGCCGCGACTCCTGCGCGCTTTAGTTGGTAACGCGTTGATCCGCGTGCGGATGCACGCCACATAGTCGCGGCCCGACAGGAAGCGACTGGTGTCCTCGATCCAGCTGTGTTGGCCGGATGTCCTGGCCGACGACGAGAGGGCTGCCCCGTCGTGTATTGTGCAATTGTGTATTGTGCAATTATAAAAATGATTTCTAGCTGCTGATGAAAGTTTAGCGTACTATATATCATACGCATAGTAAACTAATCTAAGGAAAGTGCACCTAAAGACAGGATTCATGAATAACAACTTGTGTGATTTACTGTCATACAGATAATTTTTTTCCAACTTTATATACATGTTTGAATGCAAGCACGATGTTGAGATACGATTTGTGAATGTTAACTGAGGCGAACATAACACCGTCTCTTATAACAAAATAAAGGAGTATGTACAAGGTAAGTTACGGGAAACCAACTAGCCGAAAAATGAGGTAACGCCGAAATAAACACAATTATTTACAGGTGGCGCTCGGCGAGATACTGCGAGACTTCAATCGGCGGAGAAAAGCCACTAAGTTACATTAATGTCACTATGACTGACGATTGACGTAATAAAACAATACCAAGATCACTGAGAAATACGCTACGTGACACTAAGTAACGCCAATGGATTTTAATAATCTATTTTTTCAGTATGAAAACACTAAGGATGTATGCTGACTTTAGAGGGATGCAGTACACTTGTTTTTTTTTTTGCTATGTTTATAATATTTTGTCCAATCTGAGCAGAAGATATTTGATGGAAGGAAAAAGTAACACAAACATGAACACAAAGAAACACCATATACGCAGGCACAGACTTTAGAGGCAGTAGCGCACAGCAGCCAAGCTTCATTATTAATCTGTTGTTTGTACTATCTAGCAATTTAAGTATAGTGATTTATTTACGTATGTATTTTCTTATTTTTTTATTATTTGTTTCTTTATCATGTGTGTACCATGCGTTGTTACAAACTTGGGTGACGAAAGGATGAAAAAATCCCCCCCCCACCCCCTCCCTCCACCCCCATCCCACACATAGTAACTCGCGGGTAGAAAATGAACAATTTTGCCTCATTTGGAGACAACTTCTAAAAGCACTTATAGTGCGTTCATGTCCTAGTGTTGTCACTTCAATACATAAGTGCATCAGTAGTACGACATAAAGTTAGAAACTACTCAAGCGTGTTCTCCTGTGCTCTGTGAGATGTCAGACAGTGTCGCGACCGCGAAATGTAGTATTAGAGGCACGTACCTACCAATTTATGTAATAAAATGTTGTGAGCAAAAAGTACGCCAACATAGTTCCGTATAGAAACACAGGAACAAATAACGAACGTGGGCATTTATCATAAAAGACAAGCTAGTGGTATCATGAGCTACAGTTTTGTTTCTGAACGAACTGGATAATGAACATGACAGTTTATATTTACCCAGTGACAATGAGTTATTCAGTGTCAGTGACCTGTGAGCTATACGCAAATAGACGAGTGAAAATACGTTTCATATCACAAACGTTTTTCTTCGAGGTAAAAGAGATATAGTGAATCGAGGAAGCCTGCTACGGTACGAGTGTTTGTGCACTATATAGGACAGTGCGCCGTTGCAAGCCAAATAGTGAAGTGCGGTACTTACCTTTTGTGCAGTGAACTTAGAAGGCACCCAGTGGTCCCTTCCCACAGCCAAGGTGTACGGCAAGTTGAAACAAGTGCGGTTGGTTTTCGCAAACTCTGCGAACACTGCACGAGACACTGAATAAAGTATGGACCGGGACGCGCGGCATCGCTTCACGGTGGTGGGCCCACGCAACTGCTGAGCGCATCTGACGCATTATTGGCTAACAGCGTAACATAGGAGGACAATTTAAATGCAAAGCAATATCTACGTTTAAATGGACACCCAACCAAGTGCCAAGGCATGTAAAGAAACAGTTTCCTGACACACTAAATAAAGTCTGACTATCACAGCTCATGATTCACGTCCCACGTTATCTTTGAACAAGGCCTATGTTTATGTATATATTAGTATTAAATACTAATCCATGTGAATTTTTATTTGTTACATGTTTATATTACCCATGACGAGACAATAGTAAAATACAAAAAGGATGAAACTTCCTGGCAGATTAAAACTGTGTGCCCGACCGAGACTCGAACTCGGGACCTTTGCCTTTCGCGGGCAAGTGCTCTACCAACTGAGCTACCGAAGCACGACTCACGCCCGGTACTCACAGCTTTACTTCTGCCAGTACCTCGTCTCCTACCTTCCAAACTTTACAGAAGCTCTCCTGCAAACCTTGCAGAACTAGCACTCCTGAAAGAAAGGATATTGCGGAGACATGGCTTGGCCACAGCCTGGGGAATGTTTCCAGAATGAGATTTTCACTCTGCAGCGGAGTGTGCGCTGATGTGAAACTTCCTGGCAGATTAAAACTGTGTCCCGAGTTCGAGTCTCGGTCGGGCCACAGTTTTAATCTGCCAGGAAGTTTCACATCAGCGCACACTCCGCTGCAGAGTGAAAATCTCATTCTGGAAACATTCCCCAGGCTGTGGCTAAGCCATGTCTCCGCAATATCCTTTCTTTCAGGAGTGCTAGTTCTGCAAGGTTTGCAGGAGAGCTTCTGTAAAGTTTGGAAGGTAGGAGACGAGGTACTGGAAGAAGTAAAGCTGTGAGTACCGGGCGTGAGTCGTTCTTCGGTAGCTCAGTTGGTAGAGCACTTGCCCGCGAAAGGAAAAGGTCCCGAGTTCGAGTCTCGGTCGGACACACAGTTTTAATCTGCCAGGAAGTTTCATATCAGCGCACACTCCGCTGCAGAGTGAAAATCTCATTCTGGAAACATTCCCCAGGCTGTAGCTAAGCCATGTCTCCGCAATATCCTTTCTTTCAGGAGTGCTAGCTCTGCAAGGTTCGCAGGAGAGCTTCTGTAAAGTTTGGAAGGAAGGAGACGAGGTACTGGCAGAAGTAAAGCTGTGAGTACCGGGCGTGAGTCGTGCTTCGGTAGCTCGGTTAGTAGAGCACTTGCCCGCGAAAGGCAAAGGTCGCGAGTTCGAGTCTCGGTCGGGCACACAGTTTTAATCTGCCAGGAAGTTTCATATCAGCGCACACTCCGCTGCAGAGTGAAAATCTCATTCTGGATACAAAAAGGATGTCACTAAGCAGATCCTGGCGTAGAAGAGGGAAGCAGTGGAAAGCACAAGCAACTCTAAGCAAGAACTAACGCCGGCCGGAGTGGCCGTGCGGTTCTAGGCGCTGCAGTATGGAACCGAGCGACCGCTACAGTCGCAGGTTCGAATCCTGCTTCGGGCATGGATGTGTGAGATGTCCTTAGGGTAATTAGGTTTAATTAGTTCTAAGTTCTAGGCGACTGATGACCTCAGAAGTTAAGTCGCATAGTGCTCAGAGCCATTTGAACCATTTTGAAGAACTAACGCCTCTTGCTGCCCCAGACACCTCAGCTAGCCCAACACCCTAGATCCGTACACTCCAATAAATATGTGACTTCCTGTACATTTTTTTTACTCAAGAGATAAAGACTTATGAAAAATGAATTTTACTGTCAACATGCGAACGAGAAGGCTGTTTATACGGCGATACATATCATGTATAAAACAGTGTAATACCCGTGTATAATGCAATGTACAAAGAGATAATAAAATAATTTTGTGTATACTGAACGACATAAAAAAGAAAGAAAAGAAGAGAAAGAAGGTAATTGTATGTAATAATTCTGTGTAGAATTATCCAGTTGTGATGATTTTATGTGAACTACGATGGAAAGACAATGTAAAAGATTTTGTGTGTATAGCATGTAAGTTTATGTATGTTTTACGTGTGTTCTGTGTATACTGATGTATATGTTTCGTCCTCATTGACATGTGTCAGAACTGGCATCAAAACCATGTATGTAGAATGAAGATATGGGAAGAAAGACACTGACAGTGCAGTCCCATTACGTGTGTATAACAGTCTAGTGTTAAATGTTTGGGCTCATTGCCCGGAAAATTGACATTTCTGCGGACAATTCACCCAAGGGGGCGATGAAAAGGAACTAAAAAATGTTGTAATTTAATTTCAAAGATGTTGTTGTGGTCTTCAGTCCTGAGACTGGTTTGATGCAACTCTCCATGCTACTCTAACCTGTGCAAGATTTTTCATCTCCCAGTACCTACTGCAGCCTAAATCCTTCTGAATCTGCTTAGTGTATTCATCTCTTGGTCTCCCTCTACGATTTTTACCCTCCACGCTGCCCTCCAATACTAAATTGGTATCCCTCGATGTCTCAGAACATGTCCTACCAACCGATCCCTTCTTCTAGTCAAGTTGTGCCACAAGCTTTTCTTCTCCCCAATTCTATTCAGTACCTCCTCATTAGTTATGTGATATACCCATCTAATCTTCAGCATTTCTTCTGTAGCACCACGTTTCGAAAGCTTCTATTCTCTTCTTGTCTAAACTATTTATCGTCCATGTTTCACTTCCATACATGGCTACACTCCATACAAATACTTTGAAACACGTATGTAACATAGCAGCGATGGCGAGGCATTGTAGCATCTGTGACCAGAGAGTTTGCGCTTGACCGCGCGAGTGTTGCGAGCGGTTCTCTGTTGCGTCTAGTAGTCGTTGCGAGTCTGTAGCTCTGTGTAGTCGTGCAGAGCAGTACGCTAATAGTCGTCATGCAGAGCGGTCGGTCAATAGTAGCAGCCCAGTGCGGTTGTGTGATGTAGGCGGTCGGCAACACTGGTCAAGATGCTGAATGAGGTACACTGTTAATTAATATAATCATTAGACAATGTAAAACTTATTTATTGTAATCAATCTCTAACAAGTCCCCCAATAATAATTTTGATTTCAAAAGCATTTTTCAAAAATTTAATTTTTTATTGAACTAAAGATTTCGTTGCACTTCCCATTTCATTCCACTTCTTTTGAAGAAAAATTTCAGTAAATTCACAGAAAAAAGGAATATTATTATTTGCAATGCAGTTCCTCCAAGCCGTGCGCAGAAATAAGAGCAGAAATTTGACATCCAGTTATTCTGAGGTAAGACTTTAATTCTGATTGTTTTACACAGGGCCAAAGACCGATGTTTCGGTTTAATTGAATTTTCTTATCACTGAATAGACTTTAATTTTTTGCTGAAGAATTTATATTTGAGTCAGATTGCGAATTTCACATTTTTGTTCCCATTGTCAGTACATTTCATTGTGGGCAGGTTACGCTTAGCACAATGTCCATTGGCATTCTTAAATAATATTGTCATTCTTGTAAAATTATTGTGGGGAGGTTACACTCGGCTCCCATTTCTATTAAGTATTGTCTTTTTTCTTGTAAAATTATTGTGGGGAGGTTACACTTGGCGACACCCAGTCCAGGATCGTATTTCTTTGAGAGTCTTTTGAGCGACAGTCAGATATCTGCTCTTATTTGCTTAGATATAATTAGGATTTAGCGCAACGCTTTTAATAATATTGTGACTTTCTTTCTACAGGTCAACGGCAATTTGTTGCTTTGTTGTATTTGTGTGTTGCTTTTGCATTGTGCTTATTTATTTTGTGAATAATTTTGACTATTGTTAAAATGCCGCGAAAGACTGTGAATAGTGTATCGCGAGGTATTATGAATGAAATTACCGACCCAAACAACTTTGCCGATAGGACATGTGACACACAGTGTAGTGATGACAATCCTGTGTTCACTAACAATCAGTGCATTACAACCACTAGTGATGACTTTTATATTAATGATGAACAAACGAACTCAATTGTCTCGTCTGTTAATTTGACGACAATTGATGACGCGGGACGCTCTATTGTAATGAGCGCTGCCGAGCGTAACACATCCGATTTGGAAAACTCAAGTAACGAACAGACAAATTTGTCTAATGAAAATGAACAGATCACACAAAGTAGGACAGATTTATTTAATTCCGAAACAATGACTGATAGTATACATTTGACTGACAAACCTTTTTGTAAATCTCAAAATGACCAAATGGTTACAGAAAGTGAAACAATTCCAGATCCACTGTTGAACAGCACAGAGAATAGAAATGCTGACCTTGAGTCGAATCCAATTATGGCTTTGTTGCGACAAATGAGTAAACAACAGAGTGAAGATTTCAAACAACTTAGCGAACAGGTCAAAAAACAGAGTGTGGATAGCAAACAAGATAACGAAAATCTCAAACAACAACTTAGTGAACAGGTCAAACAAGATAATGAAAAACTCAATCAACAGTTAAATGAAAAATTAGACGACAATTCCAGACAGCTTAGTGAACAAATAAGAGCCGTTGCCGCGCAGTGTCATGACACTAAGGAACAGTTGCGAGTGGAAATTGAGGCTTGTTCACGAAAAAATAGCGAAGAAATTAAATCTGTTGCGCAAGAATTAAGGGAAATGCAAACAGCCGCAACAGAAACACTCAGAGACGAAATTAGCGGAGTCGCTAAACAATGCTCTGAAAAAGCTACACAATTACGGGACGAGTTTAAAGCAATGACGGTAGAACTTTCGCGCTCAGTGGACGCAAAGATGGACGCGAAATTCGAACAGCATAACACTCAGATAAACGAGCGCTTTAATCATCACATACAAAACAGTGATACGCGTTTCCGCAGATTTATTCAAGATCAAAACAAAGTAAAACGACAAGTCATGGAAACAATCACTGCACAAAGACAAGAGGACAAACGTAAAATATTCGCGAAAGCGAAGACGTATGTAGACAATAATATTACTACAGTGTCCGACAAAATTAATACCATAGAACAATTGAACGCGGAATTACGGGATGAAATTTCTGATCTTAAAGCAAAAACAGATACACACACTGTAAATATTCAAACAGTGACAGATAGATTCGAACAATTAGATCTAACACAGGATTGCGATGTCATCAAAGCTGATGTTAAAAAACTGAGCGAAACTACGTGCAAGTTGCAAAAACAGATTAATGCGTCCGATTCTAAAACCGATGATCAGGCAAAAATACTGACAGAAAAATATGATGAATTGGCCAGTCGTATTGATGCTATCGAAAGTGCTAATGACAATAAATCAGACGATACTGCACCGGTTTCATTTAACCAAACACCTGAATTTCAAAATTTACAGCAGACAATTAATGAGATCGATTCATCTAACAATACGTTACGTAGGAAGTTGTCAAATTTACAACAAGAAGTAACAGAGATCAAAAACATTTCAGTTAATAACATACCGCAACAGACGCCACTTTATGAACATGTGTCAGACTCACGCAGCGCGTATAATTTTGGTAATCTACAGAGAGTACGGGACTTAGATTCCGATCAACCACAGTTCAATAGATTCTCTTACGATCCTGAACCTGTTCCATCACACAGAGATGATAATTTCGACTACAAACATTTTCTGTCAGTGAGAAAGTTTAAGGTTTTCAAAAACGATAGAACGCAGATTCACCCACTGGATTGGATTCAACAATTTAGCTTTGCTCTTCCACCGACTTGGCCTGTAACGCATAAACTTGAATTTATTTGCAGTTTTTTGGAAGGCGAACCGGCAACTCGTATGAGACCAATCGCGAGACAGTGTTACTCGGTAGAGGAATTTCAGAATGCTTTTCTGTCAGCGTACTGGTCGAAGACGACACAGCGCGGAATTAAAGATCAACTAATTAGTTTGCCAAACTATGAAAACTCAAATTTTCCCAGTGTGACGCAATTTTTTGAGCACATGGTACAACAAAACCAATACCTGAGTGAACCGTACAGTGAATCCGCACTTATACAATTATGCATTTCCAAATTACCACGGTCATTACGAGTGTCACTTCTAACGGGTCAGCAAAAAGAAAACATTTCAGCATTCAGAGATCTTTTACAGCTCTTGGAAGTACAGCAATCTGATTATTCTTTTGTAAACAAAAACTTTTTGAGTAACAACCAAGGTCAACAACCGTACTGCAATTATGATCAGGGACGTAATTCCAATCGGAAAGATAACAGACGTTTTAGGAACGACAACTACCAAAACTTTAATAACAGACAGAATTCAGATTATCAATATCGTCAAAATTTTCAGCAACAGGAAACACATTTTGGTAACAATAGACGTTTTCCACCACAACAGTATGAAAGTCAGCCGGTTGGAATACATAAGCAACAATGTAATGCACAAGGTCAACCAGGCTTTAATGTTCCGCCGCGTGCGCATATAGCCCAAGATCCAACAAATAGTAACGCGCGGCAACAAGGAAACAATTACCTACAGAGAAGACAGTATTTCAATGCCTATCGTAATGCACCGTATAGGAATGACTATCACGACAGACGTAAAAACGATGAGCAGAATTATCAGCGTACATATAATAACAGTCGGTCTCACCAGCAACAAAATAATCAACAAGGACCTATTCTCATGAATGAACCCGACAGTAGGTACCATCCAGAACGTAATACGTCTGGAAGAAGTAATAGGACAGTTCAAATAGTCGAAATGCCACAACATCCTCCTAATAATAATAACGCGTCAGATAGAATCTAACTAGATACTGCACAGATCGCATCTCCCAATAATACAAGCACTACTTTAGACACGCAAAATGTTGTTCACGAAAATGTAATTACGTTTGACGACATCAGAGACACTCTTTTACAGGAAAGACCAGTTATTCAGAAAACCATTTCACATCCTGTTATCGAAATTAAAATTGGTTCATCGAAATTCTCAGCAGTAATTGATTCCGGATCACCAATATCAGTAATAAATGAGGAGACTTTCAACGAGTGCAACAAAGAGAATACCTATCCGACATTACCTTTAGGCAAAACAAAAGTGAAAGGAGCAGTACCGAGTAAAGGAGTAGACGTTAAATTACAGACGCATTTATCATTTTGTATTGGAGGTCATACTTTCCACTCAAATTTTTGGATAGTTCCTTTATTGACAACAGACGTTATTTTAGGCACGAATTTTCTGGTACAACACGACGCAGTTATCGATTTTCAGAATTCTTATTTAATGTTAAAGGATGAAAATGTACAACTTGCTTTAGAATTTCAGCACTCATTATCTGCGGAAGAACAAACAATCAACCGCACAGAGGTCATTTCCGCAACACGTGACATAGACTGTAATCCCACATTGTTAACGGATACGTACGTACACAACTATAATACTCCAGACGAAATGGACTACGAAGTAATACAAATGATTTCCGATAAAGTTAGACAAAGCAGTGCAACTACAGAGGACGAACGAACGCAATTACACAAAATTCTTTTACAGCAAGCTCCAGTTTTTGACAACATTCCTGGTACTATGTCCGGCTTTATGTATGAATTTCAAGTCAAACCGCACGACACATTTAAAGCAAAGCATTATCCTATTCCATACATTCACAGAGAACAAGTTAAAAAAGAATTGCAGGATATGCTTGATCAAGGAATTATTGAACCAGCAGTTAGTCCGTACATAAACCCGCTACATATTGTTAAAAAAAAAAATGGCTCACTTCGCCTTGTACTTGATTCACGTCACATTAATGACATTATTATTAATGAAATAGATCGACCACAGACACTAGAGGAACTTTTACAGAAATTTCATGGTACAGCAATTTATTCTACACTAGATTTGAAATCGGGATTTTGGCAAATTCAACTTCATCCGAACTGCAGAAAATATACAGCTTTTCTCTGTTTCGGCGACTGTTATCAATTTTGCAAACTACCGTTCGGCTTAACTATTTCTTCTGCAGCTTTTATTCGCGGTTTGAACACTATACTTCCGACAGAACTTAAAGACAGAATTACGACGTATGTAGACGACATTCTTATCGCAGAAGCTAACTGGTCCGAACACAATCTGATTCTTGAACAACTGTTACAAACTTTTCATGCACAAGGACTTACAGTTAATCTTAGTAAATCGCACTTTGGCAAAACTTCCATAAAATTTCTTGGACACGTAATTTCAGCAGAAGGCATTGCACCTGATCCGGAAAAACTTCAAGCTCTACGTGACATTACCGTTCCTACGACGAAGAAGCAATTACGCAGTTTTTTGGGCTTAATTAACTTTTTTCGTAAATTTATTCATCATTCTGCTTTAGACACACCCAGGTTATGCCAATTAACAGGTAAAAACACAATTTGGTCTTGGGATAAGCAAGCACACTCTGAATTCATGAACCTGAAACATGCTTTGTTGAATGCACCACTATTATCGCACCCAGATCTTACTAGAAATTTTTCCATTGCCACCGACAGTTCTAACACCGCTTTAGGCGTACATATTTTCCAGGAAATTGAAGAAGAAGGTTCTACAGTAATTAAAAACATCGCATTTGCAAGTCGCATTCTGTCACCTGCTGAACGAAATTATTCCGTTACAGAATTGGAAACATTATGTGTTGTATGGGCTTTTACGAGATTTCGGCACTTTCTTTATGGCAGACATACCACCGTTTACACAGACCACAGAGCGATACAATTTTTACTTTCGGCTAAACTCACTCACGACAGGTTAAGCAGATGGAAACTTTATTTGCAAGAATTTAATTTTACAATAGTTCACATTCCCGGTACACAAAATGTTATAGCAGACGCACTATCGCGTTCTCTCGGCAACAATCAGCAAGACGTAGCAACCAACTTCTGCAAAACAAATTTCAGTGTCATGTACATTCAGCAAGTTGCATTTGAAAACTTTATTTCATCGTCATTACAGGACATAGCACAAGAACAAAATAAAGACAATGTGTGGAAAGAAATTAAACACCTTTGGCAAGATAAGAATAATGTTACGATTAGGAACCACTACACTATACGCAATGACATTCTGTTTCGCCGCTCTCATCCTGACAGCAACAATTGGTTATTATGCATTCCTGACGAACTGGTCAACAAATTAATTTGGTACACTCATTTAAGCTACGCACATTACGGAGCACGAAAATGTTTTCTTATACTGAGACAGAACTGTTATTTTACCAACATGGAAAAACGTATACGACGAGTTTTAGCGTCTTGTAAAATTTGCCAGAAAGCTAAATCAGACACCACTTCACATATTCCTCCTTTATATCCCATTATACCTGTTAAATTAAGACATATGGCCGCAGTAGATATTTTTGGTCCGATTCCGAGAACTAACAGAGGTTTTTGCTACATCTTTGTCGCTGTTGAGCTCACTTCAAAATTTGTTACTTTCACTCCATTACGCAAAGCTACTGCTAAAACTGTTTCAAATGCATTTGTAAAACATTTTCTATCTCATGTAGGGCATGTAATGAAAGTAATTTCTGACAATGGATCTCAATTTCGTAGTAACGTATGGACACGCATGTTACGAGCCAGAAACATTTCTCCGATCTATATATCCAAGTACCACGCTTCTTCGAACCCCTGTGAAAGATTAATGAAAGAAATTGGTAAACTGTGCCGAATATACTGCCACAAAAGACATATTGATTGGGACACACACATATTCTCATTCCAAGATGTAATTAATTCCATTCCAAATGAATCCACTATGCTATCTCCGTCTGTTATACTGAAAAATGCTGAACCACCTAACAAAATTAAAGAATTAATAACATTTCCTACATCTCGTCGATTACGACACCACGAAATAATTGACATTGCGCTGAACAACATCAAACGTGCCGCAGAGCGCCGGAGAAGACAGCAAAAACAGGTTTGTACACGCCGCGACTTTCACGTTGGACAGAAGATACTAGTACGTACACACTATTTATCCAGCAAATTAAAAGGTAAGTGCAGTAAATTTGAACTTCTATACGCAGGTCCGTATCGGATTCGCAGCATCCCTCACCCCAATGTTGTACACGTCGAAACTTTGAGAACTAGAAAATCGAAAGGCAATCACCATATCTCAAACATTAAACCGTTTATTGAGTGAAACCACTGTATGATTCAACACACTATGATGCCATTTACTAATGCAATTATTTCACGTGACTAATTACTGATGATTATCGTATTTTTTCTTGGCAAGTGCCCGGCAAGGTAAGGTTAGCAGGTCGCTTTTCTTGTCGTTACACATCAGACCGTGCACATTTTCCACTTTATTGTGTATATGATTGTACTCCAGTTTTGTTTATATGCACTGTGAAATAGTTAAGATATAACACACACCAGTCGACTTTGACATTTTTTTTTGCCCTATGATATCTCAACATCGTGAGTGTTTTACATTTTTTTTTTGCTGCTGCATTATATTATTCTGTGTATATTTTTGCATTTGAACACTGTCAATGTTTTTGACATATTACGTTTTCTGTCATGTTATGCTGTATGCTTAAGTATGTTACCATAAACCAGTCATTATTTAGTGGGTATATGATTTAAATGCAAGACATTAATCTCTGTTCATCAATTTCAGAAAGAAATGATGTATGTAAGAAATAAATCCAACTGAAATGGGAATTTCACCTACGGAATAAACGAAAGGAGATGCAATAACTTTATGAGGAAGAGTAAATGGATCAGGATTAACAAGCATTAACAAGACTATACTATACTCATCACAGAATAGCAGTCTTAACTAATTTTTTCTTTCAGAATACAAGGTGATTGATGCAGGCTGTCAGAGAGAACTACACATCTTAGTTTTAGTGATGAAATATGCTAGAGATAAGGAATAGTTGTATAATGAGTAATGAAGTGATTTTTTGCAGATGATAATGAATACTGATGAATAATGATGAAGGATATGGTATTATGAATAATGAAGTTTTTCTTTACAGGTGATGATAATAATGAAGTTATGATAATATGGATAATGAATAATGAAGTTTTTTTCTTTACAGATGAGGATAATGTTGAAGTTTTATATTTATGCTATGTAGTTATTTAAGTTTTTGTTGCAGTTTGCTTTGACAGCAGGTGTTACATTGCATAGTAGGATGACGGAAAGTTTTGGAAAGGACAGCTATGGAACACATTTTATACACATTTCACTACCTGTTAATTCGAAGTTCACTACTTTTCAGCATAGTATGCGTTTCTTCTTTCAGGTCAATAATCCATTTTGTATTTTTTCCAGGAGAAGTTTTTCATGATACTTGCTAAACCTGTTACTTATTATACCTGTTCTAGTACTTGCATTTTTTTGTATTTTTACCCATTTGTGTTTATCATTTATAAATGTGATCACACATACTGCCTTGTTACATAATCTTGCTACAGCTGACTCATGACGAATGACGTTACCTATCCTCATTTGCAGCAATAGGTCAAAAGCAAATAGTGTTATGCCTCACCAATTAATTATCGATCCCAACGCAATGCATTGCTAAAAGAGGTATTACCAGTCCCACATAATGTCACTAGTTTATGATAATTCTGAATGATACTGATTAGCTCTGAATAGTATGTCACTTGAGTAATGACTTCTTAATGAGACAAAAAAAAAGGTATATATTTAAGATAATGCTTTGTCACTAGCTAATAACTGCCACTGTTTGTTGTAATGAGACTACTTATAATGCCCACGATTATTAATGCTTTGATTGTAATTAACTGATTTTAATAATGACTTTGTAATGATCTGAATACTACTGAATGAGGAACACTGTTTATTGTAATGAGTACTTGTAATGCCCATGATTATTAATGATATGACTGTAATTAACTGATTTTTAATAATGACTTCGTAATAATCTGAATAATACTGAATGATGATTCTATTCAATACTTGCTGGCCACTGAGTGCCAATAATTAATGTCACTCCACGAATTGTTATTAATTATGCCATTAATTAACTCTTGTTTTCAATGTTCATACTTTGTAATTGGAAATGAATGTGACTGTTTAATAATGCTTTGTAATTAGGAAAAGGCTAATGATTATTATTGGAACGACAAATGATTAATTACCTGTAATTAGACAAATTATTAATTAACGACAAATGATTAATTAACTGTAATTAGACAGATGATTAATTAACTGTAATTAGACAAATGATTAATCAACTGTAATTAGGAAAAGGATAATGAGTATTATTGGAATGACAAATGATTAATTAACTGTAATTAGGAGAAGGTTAATGATTCTTAATTATACTCTGTAACTGAAAAGAATGCGATTATTTCATAATATTTTGTAACCAGGAAAAGAAGGCTACTGATTCTATGTAAAACCATTAATGAACATTTTTCTGTAATACTACATACTTGGTACAGAAATGTTCAATAACTGGGCTATGAATGCCGCAAACTACTAATGAAGACTGTAATTGTCAATAGTATGTGACATAATGTCCTTCACCTCATGAGTTAACTACCCTGAATTACTGCAATGTCCATTTGTCCTGTTTATCCCACTGATCATGGAGCACTATATTTGGTTGTGCACTAATTCTACGTTGGTGTGCCTTGTAAGAGCGTGGTGTTGACACGACATGCTGTCCACCACCGTGAGCGATGAAGACATTATTATGGTCCCACTGTTTGGTGTACGTAAGGTACTGCCAAAATGAAAACATGGAACATTACTACGACAGTTCAGTGTCTTGGCTACACTGATAAATTCTGATGGGAAAAGAACTTCAAGTTGTGTCACTTGGTGTTGTACTTCTGTGGAAAGATATGGACTTTCAGAACAGCTGTGTGCAATCTAAAGTGCTACAACCATGATGCAATCCTTCCCTTTCCTATCCTGATTCTTGTCACATAAAAAAAAATTTTTTTTGCTAACATCATTTATGTTCATAGGTTATACATTTTTCGATTCGCTGTACTCCAATGCGAGTACACTTATGTCACTTGTCATCATGATATTTGTTCTTACCAGTCTGTTTATTTGTTCTGGATATCCTAAAGAATTTTTTCAGTGCCTGTGCACTTTGTTATCTGTCAAATAATTTGTATATGCATTTTTTCTGATTTGCTACTATGTTTTGTACTCACATTTTGTCTTTGTCTGATATATTTTGTACTTAGTGCGTGTGCACAACGTTTAAATATTCTGTAAGTTGAAGAATTTTGTTAATTAAAGAAAAATTTTGCCGCGCTTGGCAAGTCCAAATGACTCACCATCGCTGCCAAATTTTTGCCCCCCCAGTGGAGGGTTATGAAACACGTATGTAACATAGCAGCGATGGCGAGGCATTGTAGCATCTGTGACCAGAGAGTTTGCGCTTGACCGCGCGAGTGTTGCGAGCGGTTCTCTGTTGCGTCTAGTAGTCGTTGCGAGTCTGTAGCTCTGTGTAGTCGTGCAGAGCAGTACGCTAATAGTCGTCATGCAGAGCGGTCGGTCAATAGTAGCAGCCCAGTGCGGTTGTGTGATGTAGGCGGTCGGCAACACTGGTCAAGATGCTGAATGAGGTACACTGTTAATTAATATAATCATTAGACAATGTAAAACTTATTTATTGTAATCAATCTCTAACAAGTCCCTCAATAATAATTTTCATTTCAAAAGCATTTTTCAAAAATTTAATTTTTTATTGAACTAAAGATTTCGTTGCACTTCCCATTTCATTCCACTTCTTTTGAAGAAAAATTTCAGTAAATTCACAAAAAAAAAGAATATTATTATTTGCAATGCAGTTCCTCCAAGCCGTGCGCAGAAATAAGAGCAGAAATTTGACATCCAGTTATTCTGAGGTAAGACTTTAATTCTGATTGTTTTACACAGGGCCAAAGACCGATGTTTCGGTTTAATTGAATTTTCTTATCACTGAATAGACTTTAATTTTTTGCTGAAGAATTTATATTTGAGTCAGATTGCGAATTTCACATTTTTGTTCCCATTGTCAGTACATTTCATTGTGGGCAGGTTACGCTTAGCACAATGTCCATTGGCATTCTTAAATAATATTGTCATTCTTGTAAAATTATTGTGGGACAATACTTAATAGACAATACTTAATAGAAATGGGAGCCGAGTGTAACCTCCCCACAATAATTTTACAAGAATGACAATATTATTTAAGAATGCCAATGGACATTGTGCTAAGCGTAACCTGCCCACAATGAAATGTACTGACAATGGGAACAAAAATGTGAAATTCGCAATCTGACTCAAATATAAATTCTTCAGCAAAAAATTAAAGTCTATTCAGTGATAAGAAAATTCAATTAAACCGAAACATCGGTCTTTGGCCCTGTGTAAAACAATCAGAATTAAAGTCTTACCTCAGAATAACTGGATGTCAAATTTCTGCTCTTATTTCTGCGCACGGCTTGGAGGAACTGCATTGCAAATAATAATATTCTTTTTTTTTTGTGAATTTACTGAAATTTTTCTTCAAAAGAAGTGGAATGAAATGGGAAGTGCAACGAAATCTTTAGTTCAATAAAAAATTAAATTTTTGAAAAATGCTTTTGAAATCAAAATTATTATTGGGGGACTTGTTAGAGATTGATTACAATAAATAAGTTTTACATTGTCTAATGATTATATTAATTAACAGTGTACCTCATTCAGCATCTTGACCAGTGTTGCCGACCGCCTACATCACACAACCGCACTGGGCTGCTACTATTGACCGACCGCTCTGCATGACGACTATTAGCGTACTGCTCTGCACGACTACACAGAGCTACAGACTCGCAACGACTACTAGACGCAACAGAGAACCGCTCGCAACACTCGCGCGGTCAAGTGCAAACTCTCTGGTCACAGATGCTACAATGCCTCGCCATCGCTGCTATGTTACATACGTGTTTCAACTTTCAGAAACGACTTCCTGACATATAAATCTATACTTGATGCTAACAAATTTCTCTTCTTCAGAACGCTTTCCTTGTCATTGCCAGTCTACATTTTATATCCTCTCTACTTCGACCATCATCAGTTATTTTGCTCCCCAAATAGCAAAACTCCTTTACTACTTTAAGTGTCTCATTTCCTAATCTAATCCCTCAACATCACCTGACTTAATTCGATTATATTCCATTATCCTCGTTTTGCTTTTGTTTATGTTCATCTTATACGCTCCTTTCAAGACACTGTCCATTCCGTTCAGCTGCTCTTCCTAGACCTTTGCTGTCTCTGACAGAATTACAATGTCATCGGCGAACCTCAAAGTTTTTATTTCTTCTCCATTGATTTTAATACCTACTCAGAATTTTTCTTTTGTTTCTGTGGTGTCACCGCCAGACACCACACTTGCTAGGTGGTAGCCTTTTAAATCGGCCGCGGTCCGCTAGTATACGACGGACCCGCGTGTCGCCACTGTCAGTAATTGCAGACCGAGCGCCGCCACACGGCAGGTCTAGAGAGATGTACTGGCACTCGCCCCAGTTGTACGGACGACTTAGCTAGCGATGCAACACTGACGAAGCCTCGCTTATTTGCCGAGACGATAGTTAGCATAGCCTTCAGCTACAATTGCAACGACCTAGCAAGGCGCCATAGTCCTTTGCTATATATATTGTGGTTATAACATGTATCATCAAGAGCGATGTTCTACAAATGTGGATTAAAGTTAAGTATTCCAGAAGCTACGTACTTTTCTTTATAGCATTCATTACGTATCCTGTTTCAGACCTCACGCCAGTCTGCGTGAGTTTAAGCGCGTGCCTTTCGGTTACCCGTCACTGTGGACTGGCTGTCTTGTCAGTCCACAACATTTTTGGCGACGAGTAAAAACAGGGTCTTGTTCTTTATACTTGCTTAGATTACTTGCGTCATGGCTTCGCCACAATCTCCAGATGTACTGTCCGAATTTTATCGCTTGCAGAATCAGCAGATGCAGGCCTTATTGGATGCCCTTGGACAGCTCATCCAGGGTCAACGTGCAATGCAAAACGATGCGGCGGCCGCCGCTCCACCGCTCCCGCAGCCACAACATGCTGTTGCACCCCAGTTTCGTCCATTCGATGCGGAAATGGAAACCTGGACGGAGTGGTCACGCCAATTTGGATTTCATCTCGCCGCCTACAGAACTCAAGGTAATGAGCGGCAGCCTCACTTATTGTCGTGTGTCGGCGTCCAGACGTACCGTGTGATAGTGAAATTGTTTCCCCGATGCGACGTAGCAACTCTGTCCTACGAAGAAATTTTGTCGGCCTTAGATGCATACTTCAAAGAATCAGTCAATGTAGTTGCAAAACGGTATACGTTCTTTCGTACCAAATGTACGGCCGGTCATACTAATCAGGAGTGGGTTGCAACTTTGCAAGGCCTTAACAGGGATTGTGCTTTTGAGTGTGGATGTGGACTCCCTTATTCAAATACAATGGTGCGTGATGCAATTGCACAGAACGTTTCTGATGTTCGTATATGGGAGCAAATTTTGAAACTAGTCAATCCCTCCCTTCAACAAGTGATAGACATATTGGATAGGCAAGACACACTTGACTTTGCTCAGGAATCTTTTGCAACTTCGCCAGCTGTGTGTCACATTAATCGGCCCGCCGGGCGAGCTGCACGGAACTGTAAACAGCCCTCACGCACGTCCGCGCAGCTACGTGTCTCGCGCCAGCATGCAAATGCGGTGAAATCGTGCCCGCGGTGTGCTACTAGACATTCGCGTGAGAATTGCCCGTCACGCCTAGCTCTTTGCTTTTACTGTAATAAAAAAGGACATGTTCAGAGTGTTTGCCAGAAAAAGCTCAGATCGGACACTAAAAACCATTCCAGGCCCTTTGCTTCGCGCCGGAATCGAACCAAGAATACTCAGGCTCGTGAACCTTCGTCCATGGACATTCATGTAGTTAATTCCACTCCACCCAGTGTCACTCTCTCTCACAGTGACTGTGTTCGTCCCACAAAAAGTGTGCGTTGACATTGACGGAAATCACGTCAAGTCGTAAGTGATTCTGTACCAGTGTCTGTTCACGTTGCACACAACAGTCGCTCTTGTCGTCAGCACGACAATAAACTTTTTGTAGACTTGGACATTAATGGCAACGTGATCCCGTTCCAGCTCGATACCGGAGCTACGGTTTCACTAATCAATCACGACACGTACAAACAGCTGGGCAAACCTCCGTTGCGTGCCGCAAATGTTAAGCTAACTACATATTCAGGACAGCTTATCCCAGTGTTAGGACAGTGCAGCCTTCTTGCAACATACAAGGGACAAACAAAACTTGTGTCATTTTACGTACTTCGTTCTTCTTCTGCAGTGAACTTGTTTGGTTTAGATTTATTTCAGTTGTTTAACTTGTCTATCGTAAATCAGGTCCTATCAGTGAACCAGACTGTGCCTTCAGACAGTGTTTCTCGTCTATGTGAAGAATTTGCAGACATTTTTGGACCAGGCCTTGGTTGCGCTAAGAACTGTAAAGCACATTTGGAACTGAAAGTAAACGCGCAACCAAAATTTTTCAGAGCGCGCAATGTTCCCCACGCATTGCGTGATGAGGTCGCAAGAACATTACACGATTTGGAATCGCAAGGTGTGATTGAACATGTGCACGCTTCTCTATGGGCATCACCCTTAGTAATTTTGCCACAACCTTCCAGAAAATTGAGACTTTGTGTGGACTTCAAGGCCACAGTGAATCCCCAACTAGTGATTGCAACTTATCCTTTACCCCGCCCGGAAGATCTTTTTGACAAACTGTGCCCGGGTAAATATTTTTCTAAGTTGGACCTCGCAGATGCGTAATTACAAATACTGGTGGACGAAGAATCCCAGCGCGTATTGGTGGTTAACACGCATCTTGGTTTGTATCGATTCAAAAGACTGCCATTCGGGTGTGCATCTGCCCCTGCATTGTTTCAGCAATATCTACAAACTGTTTGTGCGTCGGTCCCTACTGCAGCAAACTATCTGGACGATATTGTGATCTCCAGAAAGACTGAAGAAGAACATTTAGCCAACCTCCGAACATTATTTCAGGTCTTGCGACAAAATGGTCTTCGCTTGCGGAAGGACAAATGTGTGTTTTTTGCTCGTGACTTACCATATTTGGGACATGTCATCAATGCCCAAGGCATACATCCCAGTCCAGAGCACCTTTGTGCCATACAAGACTTGCCTTCGCCGCAGAATTTGAAGCAGCTGCAGAGTGTGCTGGGTAAACTACATTACTATCATCGCTTTCTGCGCAATGCCTCTTCCATTTCAGCTCCGCTTCATCGCTTACGCCGTAAAGGTGTTCCGTTCGTCTGGTCGACGGAATGCGAACGCGCCTTTTGCCAGTTGAAGTCGGCGTTGCTTTCTAATACTTGCCTTACGCCATTCGATCCCCAGAAACTTCTTTTGTTGATGGTAGATGCATCGGATTTCGGGATCGGTGCTGTGCTTGCGCACAAAGATGGTTCGCATGATCGCCCTATTGCCTTTGCGTCCAAATTGCTCTCGTCTGCACAAAGAAATTATTCACAGGTCGAGAAAGAAGCTTTGGCTCTCGCCTTTGGTGTTACAAAGTTTCACGATTTCTTGTATGGTCGTCACTTTACCATCCTCACAGACCACAAACCTTTGACATCGCTTTTTCATCCGAACAAGCCTGTACCTCCATGTATAGCGCAGAAATTCATTCGCTGGTCTATTTTCCTCTCGCAGTACCGCTACGATATCTTGTATCGGTCCACTGCTAAGCACGGAAACGCCGATGCATTGTCCCGTTTGCCTGTTGCTGAGGATAGAGCATTCGATTTTTCCAAACTTGCTTGCATGTTCATTGATTCGGAAACCGATGACGTGGTCCACTCGTTGCCGATCGATTTTCGTCGTGTAGCTACAGCCACAGCTGCTGACCCTGTCCTTGCTACCGTTTTGCGTTTTGTTACTACTCAATGGCCCTTGTCAAAGTCACGGATAGAGGATCCGTTGGTTCGCCGCTTTTTTGCTCACAAGGAGAGACTTTTTGTACGACGTGGTGTTTTGCTGTTGCGTTCTGATAATGATCAGTCCCGGGTCGTGGTCCCACGTTCGTTACAGTCCTCTGTCTTACGGCTTCTCCACCATGGACATTGGGGTATGGTGCGAACGAAACAACTTGCTCGTCAGCACTGTACTTGGTTCGGAATCAATGCTGCGATTACGAATATGTGCTCTTCTTGCATGGCGTGTGCCGAACAACAATCCGCACCGCCGCGGAAATTCTTTGCATGGCCGAAAGCCACTTCATCTACATCTACATCTACATCTACATTGATACTCCGCAAGCCACCCAACGGTGTGTGGCGGAGGGCACTTTACGTGCCACTGTCATTACCTCCCTTTCCTGTTCCAGTCGCGTATGGTTCGCGGGAAGAACGACTGTCTGAAAGCCTCCGTGCGCGCTCTAATCTCTCTAATTTTACATTCGTGATCTCCTCGGGAAGTATAAGTAGGGGGAAGCAATATATTCGATACCTCATCCAGAAACGCACCCTCTCGAAACCTGGCGAGCAAGCTACACCGCGATGCAGAGCGCCTCTCTTGCAGAGTCTGCCACTTGAGTTTATTAAACATCTCCGTAACGCTATCACGGTTACCAAATAACCCAGTGACGAAACGCGCCGCTCTTCTTTGGATCTTCTCTATCTCCTCCGTCAACCCGACCTGGTACGGATCCCACACTGATGAGCAATACTCAAGTATAGGTCGAACGAGTGTTTTGTAAGCCACCTCCTTTGTTGATGGACTACATTTTCTAAGCACTCTCCCAATGAATCTCAACCTGGTACCCGCCTTACCAACAATTAGTTTTATATGATCATTCCACTTCAAATCGTTCCGTACGCATACTCCCAGATATTTTACAGAAGTAACTGCTACCAGTGTTTGTTCCGCTATCATATAATCATACAATAAAGGATCCTTCTTTCTATGTATTCGCAATACATTACATTTGTCTATGTTAAGGGTCAGTTGCCACTCCCTGCACCAAGTGCCTATCCGCTGCAGATCTTCCTGTATTTCGCTACAATTTTCTAATGCAGCAACTTCTCTGTATACTACAGCATCATCCGCGAAAAGCCGCATGGAACTTCCGACACTATCTACTAAGTCATTTATATATATTGTGAAAAGCAATGGTCCCATAACACTCCCCTGTGGCACGCCAGAGGTTACTTTAACGTCTGTAGACGTCTCTCCATTGATAACAACATGCTGTGTTCTGTTTGCCAAAAACTCCTCAATCCAGCCACACAGCTGGTCTGATATTCCGTAGGCTCTTACTTTGCTTATCAGGCGACAGTGCGGAACTGTATCGAACGCCTTCCGGAAGTCAAGAAAAATAGCATCTACCTGGGAGCCTGTATCTAATATCTTCTGGGTCTCATGAACAAATAAGGCGAGTTGGGTCTCACACGATCGCTGTTTCCGGAATCCATGTTGATTCCTACATAGTAGATTCTGGGTTTCCAGAAATGACATGATACGCGAGCAAAAAACATGTTCTAAAATTCTACAAGAGATCGACGTAAGAGATATAGGTCTATAGTTTTGCGCATCTGCTCGACGACCCTTCTTGAAGACTGGGACTATCTGTGCTCTTTTCCAATCATTTGGAACCCTCCGTTCCTCTAGAGACTTGCGGTACACGGCTGTTAGAAGGGGGGCAAGTTCTTTCGCGTACTCTGTGTAGAATCGAATTGGTATCCCGTCAGGTCCAGTGGACTTTCCTCTATTGAGTGATTCCAGTTGCTTTTCTATTCCTTGGACACTTATTTCGATGTCAGCCATTTTTTCGTTTGTGCGAGGATTTAGAGAAGGAACTGCAGTGCGGTCTTCCTCTGTGAAACAGCTTTGGAAAAAGGTGTTTAGTATTTCAGCTTTACGCGTGTCATCCTCTGTTTCAATGCCATCATCATCCCGTAGTGTCTGGATATGCTGTTTCGAGCCACTTACTGATTTAACGTAAGACCAGAACTTCCTAGGATTTTCTGTCAAGTCGGTACATAGAATTTTACTTTCGAATTCAATGAACGCTTCACGCATAGCCCTCCTTACGCTAACTTTGACATCGTTTAGCTTCTGTTTGTCTGAGAGGTTTTGGCTGCGTTTAAACTTGGAGTGGAGCTCTCTTTGCTTTCGCAGTAGTTTCCTAACTTTGTTGTTGTACCACGGTGGGTTTTTCCCGTCCCTCACAGTTTTACTCGGCACGTACCTGTCTAAAACGCATTTTACGATTGCCTTGAACTTTTTCCATAAACACTCAACATTGTCAGTGTCGGAACAGAAATTTTCGTTTTGATCTGTTAGGTAGTCTGAAATCTGCCTTCTATTACTCTTGCTAAACAGATAAACCTTCCTCCCTTTTTTTATATTCCTATTAACTTCCATATTCAGGGATGCTGCAACGGCCTTATGATCACTGATTCCCTGTTCTGTACATACAGATTCGAAAAGTTCGGGTCTGTTTGTTATCAGTAGGTCCAATATGTTATCTCCACGAGTCGGTTCTCTGTTTAATTGCTCGAGGTAATTTTCGGATAGTGCACTCAGTATAATGTCACTCGATGCTCTGTCCCTACCACCCGTCCTAAACATCTGAGTGTCCCAGTCTATATCTGGTAAATTGAAATCTCCACCTAAGACTATAACATGCTGAGAAAATTTATGTGAAATGTATTCCAAATTTTCTCTCAGTTGTTCTGCCACTAATGCTGCTGAGTCGGGAGGTCGGTAAAAGGAGCCAATTATTAACCTAGTTCGGTTGTTTAGTGTAACCTCCACCCATAATAATTCACAGGAACTATCCACTTCTACTTCACTACAGGATAAACTACTACTAACAGCGATGAACACTCCACCACCGGTTGCATGCAATCTATCCTTTCTAAACACCGTCTGTACCTTTGTAAAAATTTCGGCAGAATTTATCTCTGGCTTAAGCCAGCTTTCTGTACCTATAACTATTTCAGCTTCGGTGCTTTCTATCAGCGCTTGAAGTTCCGGTACTTTACCAACGCAGCTTCGACAGTTTACAATTACAATACCGATTGCTGTTTGGTCCCCGCATGTCCTGACTTTGCCCCGCACCCGTTGAGGCTGTTGCCCTTTCTGTACTTGCCCAAGGCCATCTAACCTAAAAACCGCCCAGCCCACGCCACACAACTCCTGCTACCCGTGTAGCCGCTTGTTGCGTGTAGTGGACTCCTGACCTATCCAGCGGAACCCGAAACCCCACCACCCTATGGCGCAAGTCGAGGAATCTGCAGCCCTCACGGTCGCAGAACCGTCTCAGCCTCTGATTCAGACCCTCCACTCGGCTCTGTACCAAAGGTCCGCAGTCAGTCCTGTCGACGATGCTGCAGATGGTGAGCTCTGCTTTCATCCCGCTAGCGAGACTGGCAGTCTTCACCAAATCAGATAGCCGCCGGAAGCCAGAGAGGATTTCCTCCGATCCATAGCGACACACATCATTGGTGCCGACATGAGCGACCACCTGCAGATGGGTGCACCCTGTACCCTTCATGGCATCCGGAAGGACCCTTTCCACATCTGGAATGACTCCCCCTGGTATGCACACGGAGTGCACATTGGTTTTCTTCCCCTCTCTTGCTGCCATTTCCCTAAGGGGCCCCATTACGCGCCTGACGTTGGAGCTCCCAACTACCAGTAAGCCCACCCTCTGCGACTGCCCGGATCTTGCAGACTGAGGGGCAACCTCTGGAACAGGACAAGCAGCCATGTCAGGCCGAAGATCAGTATCAGCCTGAGACAGAGCCTGAAACCGGTTCGTCAGACAAACTGGAGAGGCTTTCCGTTCAGCCCTCCGGAATGTCTTTCGCCCCCTGCCACACCTTGAAACGACCTCCCACTCTACCACAGGTGAGGGATCAGCCTCAATGCGGGCAGTATCCCGGGCAACCACAGTCGTAGTCCGATCAGGGGATGCGTGGGACGAGCTGGCCGTCCCCGACAAACCCCCATCCCGACCCCCACAGTGATGCCCATTGGCAACAGCCTCAAGCTGTGTGACCGAAGCCAACACTGCCTGAAGCTGGGAGCGAAGGGATGCCAACTCAGCCTGCATCCGAACACAGCAGTTGCAGTCCCTATCCATGCTAAAAACTGTTTTGCTAAGAACGTCTGAACTAATCTACAGAGAGCGCAAACAAATCGACAAAATTTAAACGGTTATTAAAATACAAGATTGCCTAGTAAATGCAGTAATGCTGCTACTTGCGCACTGCTGACACTGCTCGGCGGCGGAAGGAGACTAAGCGAAATTACACTATTCAGGTACTAAAACACGATGCTACACTCTCAAATACTATAATACGCCCGAAATTTATGAATTAAACAATGCAAGAACCAAAAACACGCAAAGAAATTAAGAATTAAACTATGTAACAAACGAGTGAGCTAGGAGTATACGACTTGCTGCTCAGCTGCTTATCCAACGGCGGCAGGGGGCACACTGACTGCGACCAACCGACACTGGCCGTTCAAAACAAAACAGTAGACAAACGACTACGCGAATTTACACTATTCAGGTACTAAAACGCGATGCTACAACTCTCAAATACTATAATACGCTCGAAATTTATGAATTAAACAATGCAAGTACCAAAAACACGCAAAGAAATTAAGAATTAAACTATGTAACAAATGAGTGAGCTAGGAGTATACGACTTGCTGCTGCAGCTGCTTATCCAACGGCGGCAGGGGGAACACTGACTGCGACCAACCGACACTGGCCGTTCAGAACAAAACAGTAGACAAACGACTACGCGAATTTACACTATTCAGGTACTAAAACGCGATGCTACAACTCTCAAATACTATAATACGCTCGAAATTTATGAATTAAACAATGCAAGTACCAAAAACACGCAAAGAAATTAAGAATTAAACTATGTAACAAATGAGTGAGCTAGGAGTATACGACTTGCTGCTGCAGCTGCTTATCCAACGGCGGCAGGGGGCACACTGACTGCGACCAACCGACACTGGCCGTTCAAAACAAAACAGTAGACAAACGACTACGCGAATTTACACTATTCAGGTACTAAAACGCGATGCTACAACTCTCAAATACTATAATACGCTCGAAATTTATGAATTAAACAATGCAAGTACCAAAAACACGCAAAGAAATTAAGAATTAAACTATGTAACAAACGAGTGAGCTAGGAGTATACGACTTGCTGCTCAGCTGCTTATCCAACGGCGGCAGGGAGCACACTCTTCCCCTTGGCAACGCATACACATCGATTTTGCTGGTCCCTTCTGGAATGCTCGATGGTTGGTTGTTGTCGATTCTTTCAGTAATTTTCCTTTTGTTGTCCAGATGTCTTCCACGACGTCATCTGCCACCATCCAAGCGTTATCCGCTATCTTTTGCATTGAAGGTCTTCCACAGACTATTGTTTCCGACAATGGCCCACAATTCCTGTCCGCAGAATTTCAGTCATTCTGCAAGGCCAATGGTATTCAACATCTGACATCCGCGCCGTTTTCGCCTGAGTCAAACGGTGCCGCTGAACGATTGGTCCGGACTTTCAAGTCACAGATGTTGAAGTTGAAAGAGTCGCATTCTCGGGAGGACGCGTTATTGCTCTTTTTGTCTTCGTATCGCTCTCAGCCCCGAGATGGTCGCTCGCCGGCTGAGTTGCTCCATGGTCGTCCTCATCGAACCTTGATGTCTTCGCTGCATCCGCCGCATCAGGTTCCTGTGCAGCGGCAGACTCCTGTTTTTGCTCCAGGCGACGTTGTATTCTATCGCAACTATCGAGGTTCACGGCGTTGGCTCGCAGGGCGCATTCTTCGCTGCCTCAGCCGCGCGATGTATTTGGTTTTGGGGGCCTCTGTTGAGGTGCGTCGGCATCTCAATCAGCTGCGCCTCTGTCGTCGCACGGGTTCCGCCGCTCCCCGTCTGCTTTCAGCGACGGTGCCGTCCGGTCAGCGCCTTGGGGACCCATCTACTGGCTCGTCTCATCCCCAGGTGTTACCGACGCTGCCTTCCATTTTGCCCCATGGTGACGCACCGCCGCCGCCGCCGCCGCCGCCGCCTGTTCTCCCGCCGGCGACGCCCGCTGTGGACTCTTCGCTGCAGCTGCCAAGCGCCTCCCTGGGTCACGCGCCGCCGATCACTTCCTGTAACCAGCTGTCCTTCGGCATGGATCTCTTGCCCGCTCCGGACCAGATGTCATCTTCGCCCGTCGGGTGCTCCGACTCGATGGAGGTCGACCCTTCGGCCCCTCCTGCCTATCTTAGGGCGCATAACCTGCATGTTGGCGTGCACCCTGGACTAGGTTTTCAGGCGTTTCCTAGCTCCCCTCGGACCGAATGGCCGGGTGCGGGTGGCACAGCCTCGCCTGTTGTTAGGCTCCCCACCTCGTCGCATACGCCAACATGGGGTCCTCTCCACGGCGGGCGGAAGCCTTATAACACAACCGTCCGCCGATTTGCGGGGGAGGAATGTGGTGTCACCGCCAGACACCACACCTGCTAGGTGGTAGCCTTTTAAATCGGCCGCGGTCCGCTAGTATACGACGGACCCGCGTGTCGCCACTGTCAGTAATTGCAGACCGAGCGCCGCCACCCGGCAGGTCTAGAGAGACGTACTGGCACTCGCCCCAGTTGTACGGACGACTTAGCTAGCGATGCAACACTGACGAAGCCTCGCTTATTTGCCGAGACGATAGTTAGCATAGCCTTCAGCTACAATTGCAACGACCTAGCATGGCGCCATAATCCTTTGCTATATATATTGTGGTTATAACATGTATCACCAAGAGCGATGTTCTACAAATGTGGATTAAAGTTAAGTATTCCAGAAGCTACGTACTTTTCTTTATAGCATTCATTACGTATCCTGTTTCAGACCTCACGCCAGCCTGCGTGAGTTTAAGCGCGTGCCTTTCGGTTACCCGTCACTGTGGACTGGCTGTCTTGTCAGTCCACAACAGTTTCCTTTATTGCTTGCTCAATATACAGATTGAATAGCATCGAGGATAAGCTACAACCCTGTCTCACTCCCTTCCCAACCACTGCTTCCCTTTCATACCCCTCGACTCTTATAACTGCCATCTAGTTTCTGTACAAATTGTAAATAGCCTTTCGCTCCCTGTATTTTACCCCTGCCACCTTCAGAATTTGAAAGAGAGTATTCCAATCAACATTGTCACAAGCTGTCTCTAAGTCTACAAATGCTAGAAACGTAGGTTTGCCTTTCCTTAATCTTTCTTCTAAGATAAGTCGTAGGGTCAGTATTGTCTCATGTGTCGCAACATTTCTACGGAATCCAAACTGATCTTCCTTGAGGTCGGCTTCTATCAGTTTTTCCATTCGTCTGTAAAGAATTCGCGTTAGTATTTTGCAGCTGTGACTTATTAAACTGATAGTTCGGTAATTTTCACATCTGTCAACACCTGCTTGCTTTGGGATTGGAATTATTATATTTTTCTTGAAGTCTGAGGGTATTTCGCCTGTCTCAAACATCTTGCTCACCAGATGGTAGAGTTTTGTCAGAACTGGCTCTCCCAAGGCTGTCACTAATTCTAATGGAACGTTGTCTACTCCGGGAGCCTTGTTTCGGCTTAGGTCTTTCAGTGCTCTGTCAAACTCTTCACGCAGTATCATATCTTTCCCCCATTCCTGTCAATTGTTCCCTTATGCTCTCCCTGAAACCCTGTACAACCTCTGGTTCTTTCAGTTTATTCAGGTCCCGTCTCCTTAAATTCCCACCTTTTTGCGGTTTCTTCCATTTTAATCTAGAGTTCATAACCAATAGATTGTGGTCAGACTCCACATCTGCCCCTGGAAATGTCTTACAAATTAAAACCTGGTTCCTAAATCTCTGTCTTACCATTATATAACCTATCTTATATCTTTTAGTATCTCCAGGGTTCTTCCATGTATACAACCTTCTTTCATGATTCTTGAACCAAGTGTTAGCTATGATTAAGTTATGCTCTGTGCAAAATTCTACCAGGCGGCTTCCTCTATCATTTCTTAGCCCCAATCCATATTCACCTACTACGTTTCCTTCTCTCCCTTTTCCTACTCTCGAATTCCAGTCACACATGACTATTAAATTTTTGTCTCCCTTCACTACCTGAATAATTTCTTTTATCTCATCATACATTTGATCAATTTCTTCGTCATCTGCAGTGCTAGATGGCATATAAACTTGTACTACTGTAGTAGGCGTGGGCTTCGTGTCTATATTGGCCACAATAATGCGTTCTCTATGCTGTTTGTAGTAGCTTACCCGTACTCCTATTTTTTTAATCATTATTAAACCTACTCCTGCATTACCCCTATTTGATTTTGTATTTATAACCCTGTAATCACCTGACCAAAAGTCTTGTTTCTCCTGCCACCGAACTTCACTAATTCCCACTATATCTAACTTTAACCTATCCATTTCCCTTTTTAAATTTTCTAACCTACTTGCCCGATTAAGGGATCTGACATTCCACGCTCCGATCCGTAGAACGCCAGTTTTCTTTCTCCTGATAACGATGTCCTGAGTAGTCCCCACCTGGAGATCCGCATGGGGGACTATTTTACCTCCGGAATATTTTACCCAAGAGGACGCCATCATCATTTAATCATGCAGTAAAGCTGCATGCCCTCGGGAAAAATTACGGCTGTAGTTTCCCCTTTTTTCAGCCGTTCGCAGTACCAGAACAGCAAGGCCATTTTGGTTAGTGTTACAAGGCCAGATCAGTCAATCACCCAGACTGTTGCCCCTGCAACTACTGAAAAGGCTGCTGCCCCTCTTCAGGAACCACATGTGTTTGTCTGGCCTCTCAACAGATACCCCTCCGTTGTGGTTGCACCTACGGTACGGCTATCTGTATCGTTGAGGCACGCAAGCCTCCCCACCAACGGCAAAGTCCATGGTTCATGGGGGGTTTATCCTTGATAGACAAAGGACTAATTTCGAGATTCTTTTATTACTTATAATATTAACTAACTTTTATGTTCTGATGTGCTGGCGTAAAGACGTACTGTATAATTTCATGTCTATGTGTGTGTTAAATGAAGGTGTTAAATGATGAAAAATGTGTTTTATAATTTCTGTCAAGATCAAGCCTAAATCCCATACCGATGGAGTACAAATTATTCTGTTAATTCGAGAAGGCGAATTTTAGATGGAGGCGACGATCTTCACGACGGCGCTGCTCAACAACAGAGGTACGTGATTGTGTTCACTACCTTCCTTTGGTGGCCGCTAAGATTAATTCCGATGTGTTTTTGTCCAGACATTCAGAACCTGCAATCTTCCTTTTGGTATAAAAATAGGAGTCCGATAGAAGAAGAAATATTCTTAAATTTAAATAATTGCAATTCTTTTACCCAATTTTTGTTAATGCCGCAAATCGCACTTACACGCGAACTATTTATTACGCAAGTTTCAGGCTCCATTTAATGTCAAAAAATTCCGAAGTACGGCTGAATCCGAAGTACGGCAGACTAAGCAAACCGCTGCAATAATTTCATATCTCTACAACTACAATAAGACAAAACAACAATAACATAACAGAGAGGTTACGTTACACAATGTTAACTCATAACATGAGTAATCCGGAAGGGAACTCCAGTTGGTAGAAAGGTGTTAATTGCTGCAATTTATAGCAAGTGAAATGTTCTGTGTTGTGTGTACTAGTTAGATGAACAAATAATTTCTTGGTCGCCTCTAGGTGCTGATATTTTATTTACGTCTATATGTGTTATGGCGGTTTCCGGTGATTAAGGGTGGCAGTGTGGTACTGGTGTGCAAGACTCACACTCCCCTTTTGCTATCGAACTTACTTGGAGTTGCTTTGCCGATCTTCTTTTCATGATAGCCGGCTGCGATGTCCCGCAAAACTTCTTCTCCGAAGATAAGATGCTACTTTGGAGGAATTTTTTATACTTTTAAAATAACTCCATACACTCGAGAATACTTTGAACTCAATCTCACTGTATTTTCATCACACATAACAGTTTTCATAGAACTAAATCACTTTTCGTAAGCTCGACACATTCTGGTCCATCAGAAACTATCACATTCATTTTTCCATAAATACAGTCTACAAATCTCTCCAAGTTTAACAAGACAACTGTCTGGACCTTACGAAAGTAAGAGAATGAATGAATAAGTAATCGTCTCTTCTCTTCTTTCAACAACATTCAAATATTCACACAATATTGTTGGACGTCGCACGGAGTACAGCACGTTTACTCCTTGAGCTGGACGTGTAACTTCTTAGGCAGGCTCAGCAGCTACCTGCCCGTGCCGATCATCCGCCCGATACACATCCATCCTGCACACACATAATTGTGGTGCAGCAGACACAGTTCTAATTTACCACACTCATCTCTAAAATTACGCGTGTTTGGGACGGTGGAAATATGAGGGTCTCTATAATTTACCCCAAAATTCTCGAGGCACTACGTATCCCTGCCTTTAGCTTGAACAAACGATATTTTATACATGTTCATTATATACGTTAATATTGTATTCATATCATATCAATTTACGTTTCGATCAATTTATATAACATTTTTCTAGCCATCAGGCACTTCATATATATCTCTCTTTCCTTTTCCATGTTAATACCATTATAATCATGGACCTTTTGATCAATGTAAACTTTGTAACGACAATAATCTTTCTGTTCCCTCTCCAGTCGTAAATTACTAGTGTGCATAACCCAAGTTGTTTGCTCTTATTTCGCATACTACTTTTTCTAAGTATGCATTTATTAGATACCTTTTACAATCTGGAGGAACTCTGGGTAAATAAAGGTGTTTTCTTCAACACATGTAACTTCACCTAAACATAACAATGCGAGTGGAAATGAGAATTCAAACTTACCAGAATAATCTCTACAAAATGCGTGACTTTTGTCACGATACTGCCCTTTTCCTTTTAGTGACAGTACCTATGCCTTACATATGAGCTGATACTATGGAAGCACTTCCTCCTTCCGTTTTGGTAGGTATGCCCCTTTAAAAAAATTCCTAATATACTATGGTACGGTCAATCCTCTTCTTAGTGCCCCTGCCCTCACAATATAGTTCAGTCTTTCTTGCGTCTGCCTAACTGTCCTTTTCCATCCAATCAATGTTGGGTGCACACTCCTCCTCCTTCCTGGGTAGGCTTCATAGTCCATTGCCCTAGCACAGGGCTTCCCAACCTTTTCAGCTGGCGGACCCCTTCTTCAGTCGAAAATCCATGGCGGACCCCTAGTCAGTCAAGAGCACAATAACTTTAAATTTCAGAGCGAAACCCATGGGAACTGACAGCTTCTTAATGCAAGTGCCATGTTCCCAATGACCCCCCCCCCCCCTCGAAGTATACATAGTCTTTGGTTTGGAGATGAATGAAAACAACTTGAAATTAACGATCCAATTTCAATTCCCACTGTATCCAGAAACATACTAGTGTATTTACTCCCTTTGTTCAACACACTATAGCCTGATTAAAATTACTTGGTAATTGACATTTCACACGTTGGAGCTGCCTTCCTCCAAGAGCAATCGACGTCACGTCCAAACTGTGCGCTGTTGACAAGCTGACGCTTGTGGTCTGTTCACTTCCACTGTTTGGCTACTGTTATGTAAGGAGCATTCATATTTCGTAACAGTCGTGTGTGTGTGTGTGTGTGTTTGTGTGTCTGTGTGTGTGTGTGTGTGAGTGTGTGTGGTTTTTCGTGAAAGCCGAAATAATGTTCAAATGTGTGTCAAGTCTATGGGACTTAACTGCTGAGGTCATTAGTCATCAGTTCCTAGTCTTACGCACTATTACGCTAAGTTTAACTTCCGCTAAGGACAACACACACACACACACACACACACACACACACACACACACACACACACACACACACACACACATCCCCGAGGGAGGACTCGAACCTCCGGAGGGAGCGGCTGCGCAATCCACGACGACATGGCGCCCAAGACTGCGCGGCCATTCCGCGCGGCTGTGAAGAAAAGAGACAGACCCATGATTAGGGATACAAACATATCGCGAAAGAAAATAGGCTAAGGAATTGCCTTTAAAGCACTATTGTGACATCTGTTGTGCAATGTTTGAGAATACATTCATTCAGTTTACATGCGTTTCCAAAGCCAGATTTCGTAAGCCGATGTCCCAGTTCCGCTTTTGGTTGGTCAGGTAAACACTTCAAAATGGATCTGGAAATCTGCTTTTATAAAGCCGTTTTCCAGTTCCACAATCGATTTTCGTGCCCGTGTAAACAACTCGGAAAGTCTTGTTATTTTTACGTCCTTGCGTATCTACTGAACGGCAGCTGTCAGTCCATAGCCAGCAACTAGCAGGCGGCGTTGCAACAGTTTAGCCACAGCTGACATCTTCAACTACTACTTGGACACTATATCGTGGCAGTCAGCCTCGACTGTAAACCTTTTACAAGGTGGCACATGAAAAGTCCTCATTTCTTTACGCTCCCTGCCAGTTGCCACAATATAGTGTCAGAGTAAGAGCAAATAATTGTAACTGAAGTACAGGCAGGCCATATTTTTAACTGAGAGGACAGAATATATTACAAAGAAAAGAAATTAGCTTTAGAGACCATTTTAATTTTTGTAACAAAAATATCAACGCCAACAGAATTCAATTAATAATTATTTTGTAAATGATAGAAGACAGAAACAAAATTCCTACAGAGTTATAGTTCAGGTACGTTCATTGAGCATCTACAAAGAAAAATGCTTTCTTCTTTACTATAGATGAGGCTGTAGGAATAATAATGGGATCCTAATGTAATGGTTGAGGGTGCTTCTGCTGACACAATTTTGAAAAGTTGGGTTCAATTCTTGACAACTGGAGACGGATTTCTGGTTACGCATCTAGACAGCTTCGGTATTTAGTTTTGTGGCAGCATAGATCGATAATCCAGATTCACACAGTTATGTTGTGGCAAACGGAAGACGAGCACGTTTTGCCTTTTCAACAAGGGGGTAGTATTTCTTGTTATCCAAACGGATCCAAAAGTGTGAGTAGCCGTCAGTGTCAAAACTTGATTTCAAGGTAGTGTCTGTGGCAATTTCTATCAATAACTCATATTCATTTGATGATAGAATGTTCGGCTTTTTGGATACAGTGAATGGGTTGACCACCTATTCGTATTTCTGCAGCTTCTCATCTTGGGAAATAATGCTCCAACAATGACATCAAGCTGCGTAGAGGTTTCAGGATTTGATGAAACACATTCTTCCCGAACGCCAATGTTTTGTTTTTCAAAAAATCTTTGAGAAGAGGAAAACACTCGACATCCCCCTCCTCGACACTCTCTGCCCAAAAATTGATTTTCCTCTTGAATGCTCGAACTTTGTCGATAGCAGTGACCTTTGTTTTACTTTGCCCTTGGAGTGAAATATTCATTTCGTTCATTTTCGAGAAAATATCTGACAAATAAGCAAGTATACGCTGCCAATTTTCGTCATTAATAAGGTCTGCTAATTTGGTGTTCTGCTCCAAAAGGAAAGCTAAGACTTCCAATCTTAATTCGTACAACCGAGAGAGTGCATTCCCACGTGGCCGGCCGAAGTGGCCGTGCGGTTAAAGGCGCTGCAGTCTGGAACCGCAAGACCGCTACGGTCGCAGGTTCGAATCCTGCCTCGGGCATGGATGTTTGTGATGTCCTTAGGTTAGTTAGGTTTAACTAGTTCTAAGTTCTAGGGGACTAATGACCTCAGCAGTTGTGTCCCATAGTGCTCAGAGCCATTTGAACCATTCCCACGTGAGAGCCACCTCACTTCTGTGTGGAAAAGCAGGGAACGATGAAGGCTTCCCATATCTTCGCACAGTATTGTGAAAAGTCTTGACTTCAATGGCCTTGATTTTATGCAGTTAATGATTTGAATGGATCCGTCTAAAACTTTCTTGAACGAAACAGGCATTTGTTTCGTAGCCAAAGTGTATCCGTGGAGAGCACAATGACTACTGTTGCAATTCTTGGCGTTTTCTTTTATTTTCGTTATTGCTCCGACTGTAGGACCCATCATAGCTTTTGCACCAACTGTGCACACATCTAAGCAATTAGATCATGAAACTTCGTTAGTCCTTAAAAATCATCCAATAGACGGAATATTTCAGCACCTGTTGTGTTGGCAGGTAGTGGTCTGCACAATAAGAGGTCCTCCTCAAAACATCCAGAATATTCATAACGGACAAAAGCTAATAAAATCGCTAATCCTGCAACATCAGTGGATTCATCTATCTGCAGAGAAAATGAATTGTGTTGGATGCGAGAAACAAGAGTGTCTTTCACATCATTAGACATGTCAACAATGCGTCTCTTAACAGTATTGTTTGATAATGGCACCGAAGATACAAGATTTACTGCCTTTTCATCTAGCATACAAGAAACAATATCATTAACACACGGCTTTATGAGATTTTCTGCAATGGTATGAGCTTTGCCTGTTTTTGCCACTCCGTAAGTAACCAAGAAAGAAGCTTTTAATGAATTTCCATTAATTGTTTTTGCATGAGTTTTTATGCAATGGGAGAAGCAGCTAGTTCAGCACTCTTACTTTTGAAAAAATCGATGTCTTTGGTCTGGAAATCCGGGTGAGTACCTTCAAAATGACAGCGCAATTTAACTGGAACCATTGAACTGTTCCGAAGGTCTCGCGCACAAATTACACACTAAGCATTACCCTCCTTTGTCTCCATAAAGCCCATTTCTAAACAGCTTTTGTTGTACTTACGCTTCTTGATTATTCCACTTCCACAGGATATTGCAACCAATGGAGTACTTGCAGCGTTTTCACGTAATAAATCCGGCTGTGGAGCTTCTTGTGATTGTTCTTTCTTTGGTCGTCCTCCCTCCTCATTCATTTCAACTGGAAACTTCCCTTGTTGCGAAGGTGATGGAGAAACTGCAAGTAATAAACTGGTCAAAAATCGACTTATGAAATAGGTAGTGCACTGACAAAACAAGTTTAACATTTAATGATGGCTGGTGCCGCATACGTGCCAGCGAGCGCTGTGACTGGTCGACAAAGCTCGCTCTGCGCATGCGTAAAAGATTTCAGCGCAATAGCGCCGTGAACCGGCACACAAATGACCCCCTTATTGTTGCGAAACAGTCGATCAGAGAAGCCGCATTCTCCGGCACAGAACTGGTATGCGTTCTCACTTAGGAACCGACCTGAAGTAAAAGTACACATGTTTTTCACACGAAAAAAAACAGTGATGAATTTGATTTTCACATTTTTATCCAATAATTTTACTCATACACGATTTGGTGAAAGGTGGCCGCGGACCCCCTAGAAAGAGCTGGCGGACCCCTAAGGGGTCCGCAGACCACACGTTGGGAAGCCCTGCCCTAGCATACATCTTTATGTACCCTAGAATTCGAATACCTCTTAGATAGATTAACTTCCTACTTCACTCCTTACACTCGCTTCTCGATCCTTTCTTTAACCCTTTGGAGTCCTCCATTACTCGTCCAGTCCTATGTTCCCAGCAGACACCACACTTGGAAATATTATTTAAAACATATATCTTTCTTAATATATAAAATTCTCGTGTCACAGTGTTAGTTGCCATACTCCTCCGAAATGGCTCAATCGATTCTGATGAAATTTTACATGTACATTCGGTAGGTCTGAGAATCGGTCATAATCTATTTTCCATGCCCCTAAGTGATAAGGGTGGTCCACCACAAAAAAATTTTCTTATTTTTTGGACAGAACTTTTTATGTTTTATTTTTTTTTATGTGGCATTAAAAAATACACACAACCCTAAATTTTTACCCTTCTACCACCAACCCCTATTTTTAACTGCGATTTTAGTAATGTAATAATTTTCAAGCCCGTTCGATAACTGGTCAGTTATCACTTGATCAGTTATCACCTCCATGTGTCTACCAGTGATAGTCTTCCACTATTCGATAGACAAGTAGTTGAAGAGAACTTATGAAAAGCAACGAATCGAATATCCCTCTTCGAATCGACGTAACTACACCGAGAAGTTTAACTACGTAGCACACGTCATTCGCCAAATCGACATTTACGCCTAGCGCACACGCATCGATTTTTATCGTACGGAAATATATCATTGGATCAAATTCTTTTAGTGGAACAAAGAAGTTCCAATGCTCTCCTTTGTTCCTCTAAAAGAACTTAATCGTACGATACTTTGTGCGATAAAAATCGATGCGTGTGCGTTTGGCCGTAAGCCCGGTCCACATGCAACGATCTGTCTGCGCAGACATTGGCGCAGATGTCTGTAGATGCAAAAGATCGCTGCAAATGTGGTGTGTTCACACGACACAAACCCCAATCTACTACTCGCCCGCCGTCAGTCGGTGTAGAAAAGAAATATCAGTGGCAAGCGACTACGCTTCCCGTAAACGTCAAAAACTTAATTCAGTTATTTTGAAATACAGAAATGGAGGAAGTTCTGTTGTGGTGTGTGTTCGCAACTTGTGTTGCAAAAAACATTCAGACCAACCACAGGAAACAGAGAAGGCGGTCAAAATGGTGTGGACAGTGGCTGCTAAAGCGAAAGCAGTTTTCTCACGTACATTTACTGCGAGAGTTGCAGGGCGAACCTGTTTTGTTTTACATTAGCTCCTGTTCCATTCCCTGGCACATTGACACGCCAATTTCATCTTCAAAAATACTCCAGCTTGGTCTTGGCGTTTCTTGATCACTAAGAAAGCCAAGCAGATCAAAATACCATAACGTTGGCTGGTATACTTGATCTACTCTTACACCAGATCTTCTAGATTTCTGAACTTTGGATAACTCTTTTCGGTAAACAGATCGCTGACAGACTTAATTTACTTGACTTGTCTTAAGTCCAATAGTGCTCAGAACCATCACTAGACTTACCTTCATGAACTCATCCTTCAGGACAGCGTAAATAGTTTCACATGTGTTGGGTATTATTTTACTCAACGCTTGTTTCGATATTGCAGTTGAAAATTCCAAATCCTTGTAGCTCCTTCCTGTTGCTAGGAATCTTAATGTTACGCCAGCCGTTTATGAGGAGAAATTGCCCTTCTCATACAAGTATTTTTTTCTCATAATATGAGGGGTTACAAACTTTAAGAGATAATTATAAGTTTCGACATCCATCTGCAAATAATTTCGCCAGTTCGCAACGAATTTATTTTGTTTTTATTACCGTTTCTCTTTTTGCCGAGGCGTCAACTGCCCGCAGTTTTTCAATTAGAGCATTGTATGCTGCTGTCTTTTTGTCTCGGGTCACTATATTATTTACTTTTAATCTTCCACAAGCGTGGGTGGTTTCTATATATTTCATTGAATTCACTTACAAACTCTCGAGAACACTGACGAGTATCAGTCATTTTAATACCCTATGCGCACAAATACAAACACTAGACT
Organism: Schistocerca serialis cubense; assembly: GCF_023864345.2. Lineage (NCBI taxonomy): Eukaryota > Metazoa > Arthropoda > Insecta > Orthoptera > Acrididae > Schistocerca > Schistocerca serialis. The sequence continues at coordinate 522,065,892 of NC_064638.1, forward strand.
GAGCAAACAGCTGTTTCCCGCCGGATTTGCTGCGATATCCTGTCCACACGCTCCAACCTGTCTGCGCAGATGTGGTTTGAACCCACAGATTTGAGAGGTTTCACTCAAACATCCAACTCCGACTTCCAGGTTTGCACACACCTCAGGTTGGTGCAAATCTTCTGTCCACACGCAACGATCTGTCTGCGCAGATGTGATGTGCGCAGACATTTGCGCAGACAGATCGTTGCGTGTGGACGGGCCTTTATTCATAATGCTGGCGAACACGTTTCGACACGAAATTGCCGCTATGCCTGCATGATCATGGACAAGCCGTGCATCGACTGCAATTGTTAAATCCGCGCAATCTACCGTAGAAACACTAGAACTAATGGTGGCCGATCACGCGATCTACCGTAGAAACGCTAGAACTAATAGTGGGCGATATACAGTCAAAGAATGAATACACTATTATTGTACTGTTTTTTATCATTGAGTAATTCAGTTTGTTCTATTTATTTGTGTTTTGTACAGTGAACAATGCCAAAAATATGCAAAGGGGTTCTTTGGGCCGTCAAACACGTAAAGCTGCAGGCATGCGAAATATAAGAGTCCAAAGGACAGAAGAACAAATCCAGCAAGGTAATACTAATGTGCGTGTGAGCATGGCGCAATTGTGTCAAGCAGCATCAGAAGATGCACGAGTCGAACGGAATGATTGAAGAAGATTAGAACAAAGACAAGTATGTAGTTTCATAGTTAACCGATGCAGAGCAAATGAACAACAATGCCAACAGGTACATCGACCATTTACATCTGATTCATTACTGCGTCTAGCATCCGAGTATGAGCCCAATATTCAATATTATGCTCATAAAAAAGTGGTAATTGGTGCTATGGACAAGGAATGCCCGCATTGTAATGCTCTTAAATTTACAAATGAGCGAGCCGGGATGTGTTGCGCGTCAGGAAAGGTGCAACTACCTGCAATTGATACACCACCTGAACGTCTGAACGGTTTACTTATTGGCACGGATCCACATTCTAACATGTTCCTGAAGTCAATTCGAACATTCAATTCATGTTTCCAAATGACATCGTTCGGAGCAAGAGAAATAGTTAAGAATAATGCTGTAAATGGTCAACAATTCAATTCAACATTCAAAATCACAGGCCAAATTTATCACAAAGTGGGCTTATTGCTGCCAATGCCAAACAAGCCACATAATTTTTTACAAATCTACTTTATGGGCGGTGAGGATGCACGCGTGGATGCACGTTGTGGCTATAATAACTTCAATTCACTTTTTGCCAGACGCTCGTTGGCGAGCTGGACGCTCTATTGAATGAGCACAATGAATTGCCGAAAATATTCAAATCACACATGCACAAAGTACAAAGCGATAATCACGCTATTGTCATCAATCCTGATAAAACACTTGCTGCAGAACACATTCGTAGATTCAATGCCCTGTTGCTGACGACGTTGCTGGAATCATGGCTGGTGGTCGTACAGCTACACGAGAAATCGTGATTCGAAGAAGAAATAATAATCTCCAGTTCATATGACGCTCTCCAATATCCGCTAATGTTCTGGAAGGGACAAGACAGATAATGCATAAATATTAAACAACGAGATCCCGCAACAGGTACTTTATTCATTATAAACTTGATCATTACTCATTTAACAAAAAAACTTGATTTATTAATCTTAATTTATTATTGAACTTAACTAAGAACAATTCATGGTCGACATGTATGTGAAGATAGAGAGCGAACGACTACGATACTTGCGATTTAATCAACAAAAGTTGTGTGCGGAAGAATTCATTCACTTGCGAGACATTCTCTTGTCAACAACGCCGACGCCGCCGAAATCGGCAACTCTGTCATCCTACCATCACAGTACATAGGCTGTCCACGTCATACGCAAGAACATATGCAGGATGCTCTGACTTTGGTGCGCGAATATAACCGACCGTGTTTATTTATCACTTTCACATGTAATCCAAAATGGCCGGAGACGAGACCCAGAAAATATTAGATACAGGCTCCCAGGTAGATGCCATTTTCCTTGACTTCCGGAAGGCGTTCGATACAGTTCCACACTGTCGCCTGATAAACAAAGAGCCTGCGGAATATCACACCAGCTGTGTGGCTGGATTGAAGAGTTTTTAGCAAACAGAACACAGCATCTACATCTACATCCACACTCCACACGCCACCTGACGGTGTGTCGCGGAGGGTACCTTGAGTACCTCTAACCATTCTCCCTTCTATTCCAGTCTAGTATAGTTCGTGGAAAGAAGGATTGTCGGTATGCCTCAGTGGGGTCTCTAATCTCTTTGATTTTATCCTCGTGGTCTCTTCGCGAGATATACGTAGGAGGGAGCAATATACTGCTAGACTCCTCGGTAAAGGTATGTTCTCGAAACTTCAACAAAAGCCCGTACCGAGCTACTGAGCGTCTCTTCTGCAAAGTCTTCCACTGGAATTTATCTATCATCTCCGTAACGCTTTCGCGATTATTAAATGATCCTGTAACGAAGCGCGCTGCCCTCCGTTGGATCTTCTCTATCTCTTCTATCAACCCTATCTGGTACGGATCCCACACTGGTGAGCAGTATTCAAGCAGTGAGCGAACAAGTGTACTGTAACCTACTTCCTTTGTTTTCGGATTGCATTTCCTTAGGATTCTTCCAACGAATCTGTCTGGCATCTGCTTTACCGACGATCAACTTTATATGATCATTCCATTTTAAATCACTCCTGATGCGTACTCCCAGATAATTTATGGAATTAACTGCTTCCAATTGCTGACCTGCTATATTGTAGCTAAATGATAAGGGATCTTTCATTCTATGTATTCGCAGCACATTAAACTCGTCTAAATTGAGATTCAATTGCCATTCCCTGCACACTGCGTCAATTCGCTGCAGGTTATCCTGCATTTCAGTACAATTTTCCATTGTTACAACCTCTCGATATACCACAGCATCATCCGCAAAAAGCCTCAGTGAACTTCCGATGTTACCCACAAGGTCATTTATGTATATTTTGAATAGCAACGGTCCTACGACAATCCCCTGCGGCACACCTGAAATCACTCTTACTTCAGAAGACTTCTCTCCATTGAGAATGACATGCTGCGTTCTGTTATCTAGGAACTCTTCAATCCAATCACACCAACTGGTCTGATAGTCCATATACTCTTACTTTGTTCATTAAGCGACTGTGGGGAACTGTATCGAACGCCTTGCGGAAGTCTAGAAACACGGCATCTACCTGGGAACCCGTGTCTATGGCCCTCTGAGTCTCGTGGATGAATAGCGCGAGCTGGGTTTCACACGATCGTCTTTTTCGAAACCCATGCTGATTCCTACAGAGTAGATTTCTAGTCTCCAGAGAAGTCATTATACTCGAACATAATACGTGTTCCAAACTTCTACAACTGATCGACGTTAGAGATATAGATCTATAGTTCTGCACATCTGTTCGACGTCCCTTCTTGAAAACGGGGATGACCTGTGCCCTTTTCCATTCCTTTGGAACGCTCTTCTAGAGACCTACGGTACACCTCTGCAAAAAGGGGGGCAAGTTCCTTCGCATGCTCTGTGTAAAATCGAACTGGTATCCCATCAGGTCCAGCGGCCTTTCCTCTTTTGAGCGATTTTAATTGTTTCTCTATCCCTCTGTCGTCTATTTCGATATCTACCATTTTGTCATCTGTGCAACAATCTAGAGAAGGAACTACGATGCAGTCTTCCTCTATGAAACAGCTTTGGAAAAAGACATTTTGTATTTCGGCCTTTAGTCTGTCATCCTCTGTTTCAGTACCATTTTGGTCACAGAGTGTCTGGACATTTTGTTTTGATCCACCTACCGCTTTGACATAAGATCAAAATTTCTTAGGATTTTCTACCAAGTCAGTACATAGAACTTTACTTTCGAATTCATTGAACGCCTCTCGCATAGCCCTCCTCACACTACATTTCACTTCGCGTAATTTTTGTTTGACTGCAAGGATTTGGCTATATTTATGTTTGCTGTGAAATTCCCTTTGCTTCCGCAGCAGTTTTCGAACTCGGTTGTTGTTCTCAATGGAGAGACGTCTACAGACGTTAAAGCAACCTCTGGCGTGCCACAGGGGAGTGTTATGGGACCATTGCTTTTCACAATATATATAAATGACCTAGTAGATAGTGTCGGAAATTCCATGCAGCTTTTCGCGGATGATGCTGTAGTATACGGAGAAGTTGCAGCATTAGAAAATTGCAGCGAAATTCAGGAAGATCCGCAGTGGATAGGCACTTCGTGCAGGGGGTGGCAACTGACCCTTAACATAGACAAATGTAATGTATTGCGAATACATAGAAAGAAGGATCCTTTATTGTATGATTATATGATAGCGGAACAAACACTGGTAGCAGTTACTTCTGTTAAATACCTGGGAGTATGCGTACGGAACGATGTGAAGTGGAATGATCATATAAAATTAATGATTGCTAAGGTGGGTGCCAGGTTGAGATTCATTGGGAGAGTCCTTAGAAAATGTAGTCAATCAACAAAGGAGGTGGCTTTCAAAACACTAGTTCGACCTATACTTGAGTATTGCTCATCAGTGTGGGATCCGTACCAGGTCGGATTGACGGAGGAGGTAGAGGAGATCCAAAGAAGGGCGGCGCGTTTCGTCACGGGGTTATTTGGTAAGCGTGATAGCGTTACGGAGATGTTTAGCAAAGTCAAGAGGCAGACTCTACAAGAGAGGCGCTCTGCATTACGGTGTAGCTTGCTGTCCAGGTTTCGAGAGGGTGCGTCTCTGGATGAGGTATCGAATATATTGCTTCCTCCTACTTATACCTACTGAGGAGATCACGAATGAAAAATTAGAGAGATTCGAGCGCGCACGGAGGCTTTCCGGCAGTCGTTCTTCCCGCGAACCATATGCGACTGGAACAGGAAAGGGAGGTAATGACAGTGGCACGTAAAGTGCCCTCCGCCACACACCGTTGGGTGGCTTGTGGAGTATGATGATGTAGATGTAGAGATTACATCTTTGCTATTGCCTGGCCAAAATGCAATACATCGTCATGACATTACAACACGTGTGTTAAGACAAAAAGTCTTTACTAAGTTTTATTACAAAATCACACGTATTTGGTCCCACACATTGCTGGATGTATTTGGTTGAATGGCAAAAGCGGGGATTACCTCATGCACACATTTTTGTTTGGTTAATCAACAAAATCCGTCCTGAAGAAATCGATAGTATAATTTCTTCGGAAATCCCAGATCTGTCCACTGATCCATTGCTGTTTGATATTGTTACAGTTAACATGATTCATCGCCCATGCGGTAATTTGAATCGTTCATCACATTGCATGGCAGATGGAAAATGTACTAAAAATTTTCCTAAAAATTTCATTAATGATACGATCACTAATGTTGACGGATATCCAATATATCGTCGAAGGAATCCGATAATGGCAGACAATCATTTATTAAAAATATCAAATCATTGACATTGACAATCGTTGGGTGGTGCCATATTCGCCTCTGATGGGCAAGACATTCGATGCTCATATTAATGTCGAGTTCTGTAGTTCAGTGAAGAGCATCAAATAAATTTGCAAGTATGTGAATAAAGGCAGTGATATGGCTATATTTCGAGTTGGAAATATCAATGCGAATGCTCCTTCAATGAATAAGATCGATGAAATAACGCTCTATCAAGTTGGCCAGTACATAAGCTCCAATGAAGCTGTTTGGCGTATCTTTGGTGTCCCAATTCATGAACGTGATCCAGCAGTTAATCATTTAGCCGTCCATCTTGAAAACGGTCAGCGCATAGATTTCACGAACGAGACAGCGATTGATCGTGCTATAAATCCACCAGAAACTACACTACTACACTCGCCGAATTTTTTGAATTGTGTAATTGTGCGGATGCTTTTGGTGCCTTTGCACGGACATTACTCTATTCATAAGTACCACGCTATTTCACATGGGCTCGAACAAAAAAATGGATGCCCAGAAAGCAAGGCACACCGATTGATGCATGTCCCAGTTTGTTCAAACCAAACACCTTGGGGGGAGAATTTACAGTCAATCTAAGGCAGACTGAGTGCTTTTATTTTCGACTGTTGTTCTTTAATGTCCCCGGCCCATTGTCATTTCAAGATATACGTAAAGTGAATGGATAACAGTATCCAACGTATAAAGATTCATGTCTTGCGCTCGGCTTGCTGGAAGACGACAACTAGTGGGAAAGTATGCTTGATGAATCAGCATTGAACTGTACAGCAAAACAAATTCGTCTACTATTCGCTATAGCGTTGACTACATGTTTCCTGGCTCGAGCTGAGACGTTGTGGGATAATCACAAAGATGATATATTGTATCAACATCACAGTCAAACATAACAGTAGCGACACTTCGCCTCGATTTTGTTGCCTACCGTGCCAGCAGCGCCCCAAGCGGCCATTAGGTAAACTGTGAGTTCGGCGCGATCGTGAAAGTGAATAGTGGTTGTTTATTTTGATTTCTACAATGGTTTTTACAAGCGGGAGCGTTTGTAGCGCAATAAATTGCAGTAACAACAGGAAGAAGACACCACAGCTGTCTTTTTTTAGGTTTCCTAAGGAACCTGAGAGTTATTCAAGGATCAGTAATTGGCCCATTTCTCTTTCTAGTGTATATCAATGACCTCCCACATAACTTGCCAGACAAATCAATTCTATATGCTGACGACATCACCTTAATAACATCAGACGGAAATCTGGAAACTTACCAGGACAAAAATACAGACATGGTAGAAAACTGCACCACATGGTTGCAAAGCAATAAATTGGTCGTAAATGGCAATAAAACAGAGACAATATATTTTCATTTAAGTAAGTTGAAACCAGAAGGGATGGTAAACACAGCTGTCAAACTGCTAGGAATTTATTTAAACCCGAATTTGAACTGGGGCGAACAAACGCAACAACTATGCAAGAAACTGTCCAGAGTAATTTTTTTATTGCGCAAATTTAGGACTTGTCAGTAAGAGCCAAATGTTAGAGGCATACTATGCCTTTTTCCATTCGCACCTGGTCTATGGCATAATACTTTGGGGGAACTCTTCAGGGGCTCAGGAAGTTTTTTTAAGTGGCAGAAGAGGGCAGTTAGGGGTCTAAAGGGCTTATCTGACAATGAATCATGCAGACCAGTATTCAGGGAGCTGAAAATAATGACTCTCTCTGCAATATTCATATACCACTGTCTGATAGCCATCAAAGAAAACCAGAGTAACTTCACAGTAAGGGGGGAGTTACACTCACACAACACAAGAAATAAACATTACATTCACACGCCCCAGGTATTTGATTTTATTTGATATATACCATCATGTTAATAAACTGTATTGTCAGGATTCACTTGCAATCTACATTTGTATTAATGATTAATGTTTCGTTTTAGGAACAGAAAATAGCAAGTTAACAGCAATGAGGAGACCTTATGAAAAAAGACCCAGTTTACCTGCATAAAATTATTAGGTTTTGTTCGCTACATTTCGAACAAAACCAATTCATGAACGCAGACAATAATAAACTCGTGTGGAATGCAGTACCCACACTGTTTGACATCCCAAGTAAGCCACCTCAACTGTCGATGAAAAGGAAACTGCTACACAGATTCGACAATCGATCTAAAGTTGTAAAACAGTCCTATGACACAGAAGCAGCCAGTTCAACTCTCCATGTATCATTGCCAGATTTGTGTGAATCGTCAACACAGCACTCCCTCCCCATTTTTTTCCCATCATCTGTCTAGTTTCCCCCCACCTGCTCTCGGTTGTGGTATGTCATATTTGCCAACTTTTCAGTGCAGTGTTCAAGTGAATGTTCAGTGTTGATACGTCTTTCCAAAGTGTTGCGAACAAATACCATGCTGTCGCTGGGTGTGAATTTTATATCTTTTGCGAACAGAAATCAGACTGTCGCCATGTTTTTTAATTGCCTGTCTATTATTTTACCTGTCTGCTTCTTATGTATTTTATTAGCATCATCATCCCTTTGTTCTATGTTTTAAATTCCACGATTTTTTCGCCATGTTACCATTTAAATCTCCGATTTTATCGCCCGTTTTTTATTCTTTATTATCATCATCTTTTTAAAATAAAGTCTGTAGGTTGAAGAGCGGCATACGAAGCTGCTGCCAGCCCGCCCCCTTCGGAGTGGGGGGAATCGAAACTCAATAAAGAAAAAAAATGGCAGCGATTGTTACTGGCAATGTCCCACTGATGAATGAGGAACAAAGAACCATTTACGGCCGCATTATGCTCGCAGTTTCGGCAGGACAAGATGGATTCTTTTTTTTTTTTTGGATGAAGCAGGTGGATCTGGCAAAACATTCCTTATTTCACTAATTCTCGCCAAAATACGATCAAATAATTGCATCGCATTGGCCATTGCATCATCTGGCATTGCAGCAACTTTATTGGATGGAGGCAGAACAGCTCATTCAGTATTTAAGCTGCCACTAAATATTCCAAATAAGACAGACACAGAATGCAACATAAAAAAAACAATCGTCCATGGCCACAGTGCTGAAACAGTGTAAAATTATCATCTGGGATGAATGCACTATGACACATAAACATTCCATTGAGGCGTTGAACAGGACATTGAAAGACATAAAAACAACGACAAACTATTTGGCTGCACTCTTTTACTCATTCAGGTGATTTCAAACAAACACTTCCCATCATTCCACGTTCAACGTACACTGATGAGATCAATGCTTGCTTAAAATTATCGCCACTGTGGCGTAATGTTGGAAAAGTACAACTGAAAGTAAATATGTGCATTCAAATGCTTCGAGATCCATCTGCCGAAACATTCTCAAAACCATTGTTAGATATCGGCAATGGAAAAGTTACAATAGATGAAACTGGATGCATGAAATTACCGACCGATTTCTATACAATCACTAATTCACAAGATGCTCTCATTGAATAGTTATCTTAATCTTTGTACAATCCCTTAACATGAGAATAGATACTCAGCTCTAACTCATGTAAACAATGACAGTGATCGTCAAGTGACAGTCCAAAGAAGACATACCCCAAACAAAACTGTGATAAAACAGATGCAGCAGGAAGGTTCAAAATTCAGGGACTAGTAAATCCTAATGCAAGATTAAGCCAAGTTGTTGACAGTGTTGAAGAAGAATGCAAGAATCTATCAACAAATGAGCACAAAGGTACCACTATAAAATAAACACTATAATAACCTAAAAGTTAACTCAGACAGTTTCGGAAGAGGGTTAGCTACAAAACTAAAAACAGATGATGCAGCAGGAAGGTTCAAAATTCAGGGACTAGTAAAACCTAATGCAAGATTAAGCCAAGTTGTTGACAGTGTTGAAGAAGAATGCAAGAATGTATCATCAAACTACTATGCAGTAATTATAGGAGGTGTTAATGATGTGTATCACAATGAAACAGTTGCAACAACAAAAGCACTGAAAGAGTCACTGGATAAGTTAACACGTACCAATGTAATAGTGACTGAAATACCTCACCATTATGATGTAACAGAACAATCATATGCGAACAACGAAATTAAAAAAAGCAAATAACCTCTATGATTCAGTATGTAAACATTTCAAAAATGTAACAGCGATTGGTGTGAATGGTATTTCAGACTGCTGCCACACCACAATTGTGCCCCTTAGCAAACCTTGTCACTGTAACAGTGCTTGTCATACAAGTCATGGTCAGCATCTAAATGGCTTAGGAAAATCACTTCTAAGCCAAAAAATACTTGGGATTGTAAGAGAAAACTTAAGCTCTGCTAATAAAACAATTTATAGGCTTCAGTTCAAAGGTATGGTACAGGGAAACTCCCAACAGTGACTAAATCTAACACAAGTTGGATCTGGACACAACAGTTTGCAAGGGACAGTTAAGATAATGCAACAGAAAAAGCAACAAGTATTCCTCCCAGTAAGAAAAGCGATTTAATGTTATTTCATGTTAATGTACAATCCCTAAGAGATAGGGCTAATGAGTTACAGTACTTGGCAGACAAAATTAACTGTAGCATACTGTGTATTAATGAGCATTGGTTGCATGACTCAGAAATAGATCTGTGTGTACCTTATGGCTACAGATTAGCCACAAAATATTGTAGAACAAATATTTCACATAGTGGAGTTGCAATGTACATCAAAGAAAACTTAAATCTGCAGCATTCAGTGATAGACCTACCCAAACATTGCATTGAAGGTGTATTTGAAGTAGCAGCCACAGTACTGCATACCCAAAAAATTATCATTGCTTCAGTGTACCATACACCAGCCACTGATGAGGAAGTTCCTATAGATAAACTATATTCGCTTATCAAATTATTCACTAAACACAAAAATCACAAAATTTTTATTTCAGGTGACTATAATATATATATGAGGGAAAGTAGAAAAAATGTAAAAGACATGGTTAACGGCCTAAAGGCACTAAACGGTTACTGAATAAATGAAAGACCTGCTAGATGCATGCCTTGACAATGTAATTAGTAATGTAAATCAGGATCAACTAAAACAGGATGTGATTAAGTTACAGTTATCTGATCATGATGGGATATGGGTCAGAATAGGCAGTATAAACCCAGACAGAACTAAACAGTTAGTCACTTTCAGAATACTAAAAGAGAGCAATATTGTACAATTGAAACATGAACTGAAGGTGATAGATTGGTCAAATACACTACACAAAATAAAAAGTCTTGACAAATGTTTCTCTATGTTTTTATAGATCATTAAAAATGCAGTAGATAGTCACTGTTCACTTGTCACAAAAAGATGCATCCCTAACAAAAGAAAAAACCTCAGCACTCTAACAAGTGGTACACTCCAGAGCTCAAGCAAATGAGGACACTGCTGCTTATACTAAAAAATAATAGTGACAAAATGAGGAAGCCAGGAAACGCTATGTGACCCTTATGAAGTTGTACAAATTTGAAATAAAATCAGCTAAATGTAAAGTAAATGATGAATATATCACAGGTTCAAAAGATGCTTGTCAAAAAGCTTGGAATGTAATAAAAAGTGAAATCAATATAAGCAAACAGGAACCCACAGTGCCTATAGATTGCAACAACGAATATTTTATAAATTGTGCCAGCTCTCATTCTTCTTCTTGTTTTGGTAAAAATACTTGTGGTAATATTTCATCTGCTGTAACCCTTCTTAAACAACAAGTACCAACAACCAAGAAGTTCTCTTGGTTAAAAATCACATCTGGCCACATTATCAAATCTATAAAGAAACTTAAAAACTCAAAAACAGAGTACTATTAGGGACTTAGTAACAGTATTGTTAAACACATAGCCACTGCAATCTTAATGCAACTAACATATCTGCTGAATCACATACCTGAAAAAGGAGAAGTCCTTTAATGTCTGAAAATGACAGTTACACTTCCAATCTATTAGAAAGGTGACAGAAAAATGCCAAACAATTATAGACCTATATCAATAGTTCCCATTATATCAAAAGTAATAGAAAACTGCATACATATCCAAATTTACAATTATTTTGAAAGTAATAAATTATTGAGTAAGAACCAGTTTGGCTTTTGATCAGAAGTATGGACAACCAAAGCAGTTGAATGCCACCTTAGTAATATATATGAAGGATATGAAAACAAGAAACTCACTTATGCTACACTGTTAGATTTACCAAAAGCCTTCTACTCAGTCACACATCAAATAATGATAAAAAAACTAGAACATTATGGTATTGTAGATAAACCATTACAATTTTTTCAGTCATACTTAAGCAGTAGGGTACAATTAGTACAAACAAACTATCAAAAATCAACACCCATGAAAGTAAAGACAGGAATTCCGCAAGGCTCAGTGCTTGGCCCTTTTCTGTTTATTATTTACATCAATGACTTCTCAAATTACATGTCATGCAACAATGTACTGTATGCTGACGATATGACACTAATAACAGATGGAGAAAATCTGCAAGATGTAATAGAATACAACAAAGTAGTAACTGAAAAGAGCAGTGACTGGTGCAGAGCCAACCTTTTATCAATAAACAAATTGAAAACTGAAGAAATTTACTTCACCCTGAAACCAATTGAACAGAATACAAAAAATTTCAAGTTACTAGGTTTACATATAGATCAAAAACGTACATGAGACAGACACACAAATTATCTATGAGGGAAACCTGCTCGGACTCTCTTTCTATTACACAAGCTGAGACATGTTATCAGTAAAAATCTGCTAATCTCCACATACTTTGCTTTTTTCCATTCACAACTGCAATATGGGGTGCTTCTTTGGGGTAACTCAGTGGATTCAAGCACCATCTTCAAGTGGCAGTTTGTTGCATTTTAGGACTAGCATCAAGACAAAGTTGCAAAAATCGTTTTAAAGAACTAAAGATAATGACACTACCTAGTATATACATTTATAATTGATTAATATATGCTAAAGAGAACGTAAAGAACTTTAATTTAAGATCTGAAGTGCATGTTCATAATACTCGAAATAATAGTAACATAGACCTACCATACACAAGGCTGACATTAACACAAAAGGGCCATAAACACGTTAGCTTGAAATCTTATAACAAAGTCTCAAAGGCTGTGAGCGAACTACCAATGAATAACTTTAAGCAAACAATAGAAGTGTGGCTGAAATGTACGCCATATTACACACTTGATGAGTTTCTAAACAGTGACACAAAAGAGATATGCTACATGAAACAAAAAACTGCCATATGAATTACACCTATATGCTTGTGAATTAATGTACCAACAAAGACTTTTTACATGGATACGTAAGATATAAATATATCTTGATACTATTGCATATTCAACTGTTATGATGTATTATTATTATTATTATTACTATTGTGAATGAATAATTGTTGTATTATCAATATTACTTTAGCATGCGTATCTGCTTGCCCTCCACAGGCCCAATTATGTACAATAATAATTATTGTAATTTTTAAAAAAAATTGTTAAACACACTGATGATGCCAATTGTGTGGAAAACATACTGAAAGGCAAATAAAGATTCTATTCTATTCTATTGACCAGATATTTCCCAATATACATACACAATACACTAATCATGAGTGGCTGACTGACTAGAGCAGTTTTAGCAGCAAAGAATGTGGGCGTTATTGAATTGAATTTCAAGTGACAATGTTGTTGCCCAGGGACTTGGTGTCACACAAATCTATTGATACAGTTTGCGATGACACCGAAGTTGTGAATTATCCAACAGAGTTTTTGAACTTTACCAGGCATGCCACTGTATAATTTATAACTAAAGGTTGGATCTCCGGTTATTTTGCTTCGTAATTTGAACCCACCACGACTGTGTAATGGCACACGATTAATTATTAAAAAAATTAATGAAAAACGTTGTCAAAGCCATCATTTTAAATGGCAAATTCCAAGGTGAAAATATATTACTACCACGAACCCCTATTATACCCACAAATATGCCAATTCAATTGAAACATTTTCAATTTCCAATTAGATTGGCATTTGCAATGACTATCAATAAGTCTCAAGGCCAAACGATGTCTGTTTATGGCTTAGGTTTGAGCACACCATGTTTGTTTGTGTTATCTGCAGATGGGATAGCAAAAAATATTGTACACTCTATTGCATTAAGGGATTGATATTGTTTTTAAGTACTACTGAAAGAATAAATTACAATAAATTAAAACAATAAATGTTTGATGTTTTGTTATGTTTATATTCCTTCATCGTTCACAGTGCTCCCTGCATCTCGTGTGTGTGTGTGTGTGTGTGTGTGTGTGTGTGTGTGTGTGTGTGTGTGTGTGTGTGTGTGTGTGTGTGTGTGTGTGTGTGTGTGTGTGTGTGTGTGTGTGTGTGTGTGTGTGTGTGTGTGTGAGATACATACTAAAGTAATACCATCATCATAACCATGAATACTCTTAGCTCTTACTTACATATATCAATGTATCCCTGTACTTGATGTGGAACCATCACCTCACATAACCAGGTGTGCATACCTATCACTATGTGCACAGTTTTCTCCCTCCAACACATGACAGTTCCCACTTTGTGTTTCATTGTGTGTATGTGTATGAGGTAGTTGTGTAGCCTCATTCTTCGGCCAGCTTATGGAAAATAAGATGAAGGTTATAGAAAACCATGGAAATTGAGAAGGACTTCAGTGATAGAAGTGTATGCATATGGACAGAGGGAAAGATAGTCTGGTACTCAAACGAGAAGTAAGAAAGGAAAAAGTAGAAATGGTTGCTAAGATCGAAGAAGAGAAAGAAGATAGCCCCCAAAGACAGGATACCCTTCCCAACCCCCTTCCCCAGGTTAGCCACTTCACCGGCACTTGAGTGAGAAGCCAGAGGAGATATGATGTTAAAAGTCTCTATCAGAACGGATATTCTCACCTTCATCTTTGAAGTCCCCGAAGAAAGATCTTAGCAACTCCTACCGAACGGCAATGGTGAAGAATCAGTCACACTTGTCTGCAAGAGTCATTTGAAATGTGTGGTATGTGTGTAGTGTTAGTCATGTTTGTATGTACACTACCCACCCCTTTCAAAATTTATATAAACCCTCCCCATTCATATCCCATTTCACAAAAGGTATAAATTATTCCATAATAAGTAGAAAACTATATATCATATCATCATAAGTAGAAACTATGTATCATATCATCATAAGTAGAAATTATGTATCATATCATCATAAGTAGAAATTATGTATCATATCATAAGCAGAAACTGTGTATCATATCATCATAAATATCTCATTATTACTCTTACCCTGTATTGTATCACTCATATTACTTTTCACAAAGGATATAAAATATTCAGTAGTAAGTAAAAAACTATGTGTCATATCATTGCCAATATAGAAACATTCATATTACATCATATCCTCCAATAGTTTAGGCCCGAATCAGACCTGACTATACGTTGGTTGGCTAGGCAAAAATATGATCTAACAATCCATGGTGACTGCATCAGCTGCTGTCGACACTACAAACGAGACCCCAGGACCAGTCACAAAGACGAGCTATGGCGCTCCTGGAATAACCAAGGAGGACATTCCAGCGGGTATAATTTTTTTTTCTGTTGCCATCCATTAATATCTCTGCACACAGGTTCGTATGGAAAACTGGTGAAGAGATTACATTTAAAGACTACTTTCAGCAAAAATAAAACCTAATTATGATCAGATTCGAGATCCTTGATGACTAGAGCGGAGGATGCTGTCAATTCACCTTTACATCAAGACTAGAGCGGAGCATACTGTCAGTTCACATATTATGATATTTTACTCAATGCTTCAGCCTCGACTCGAATTAACAACCCAGTTCATCACGTGAATATACAATGGGGAATCATAGCGCCCATAAAACAAGTAAGACTGTGTATATTGACGAGATCACTTACTACTACCTCCACATGAAGCAGTATGACCTTGATATCTACCCTGCCTGTCCGCGACATGTAGATGTGTATACCCAAGTACTAAACTATATGACAGTATAAGAAGAAGAAAACAGAATACTGGATAGTATAAGACTTTAAGAGAATTCGATACAGGAAAACGAATATGGAAGTAACGCTGAACCCAACTCAGGATCTGACGATCTCACTCTGCCTGTTAACACTGAATGTTAATGTCCCTGGGGAATAATGTGACTCTGCCCAGATCCCATGAATCTGCTCTTAACCTCACTTGAGCAAGTGCAGACCAGCACTTCTTATTACATTTTGTGTGAAATTCTCCCCTCAACAAAACAATTACCACTTTACTAGTCAACACTACATTATGTGAAGCTACCCCTTTCTCTGCCTTATTCTGGATAAGTTTAAATTCCTTCCATAAATAGTCTATGCCTTTTTTAGTATCATTAAGTACCGACACTAAACGTTATGGAACGTTGTTTGTTTTCACCCTCTCAGCAACTTTCCGGTCAATTAATTTGTCTACCTGTTTCTCCAGACCGCTTATGTTTATGGTGTCTGAGTTTGCTAGCTTTGCATTAAAATTTCTCTCTGCTGCATCTACACGAGTGTTGACCCCTGCAATTTGCGACTGGACAATAGGGATCAGTTTGTATTGTCTTTCAATGGTATCTTTTAAGGTATGTAATCTCTGTTTCACTGTGTCGAATGTAATATTATACACACTTTGAAATGACACTAACTTCTCATTAAATTCAGATTCTATATTGGTACACTTGTCCTCAAATCAGATTCTAATTTCTGGGTCAACTTCTGAAATTCATCATCCTGCTTTTGGTTAAAGTCTATAAACATTTGATTCATTTGTACAGGTAAAGAATTACTTAATTCGTTCTTTAAATGTACTTGTAAATTTTCCACTTTATCATTTAACACCTCAAATTTAGAATTTAAAGCTTCACCCTGAGCTTCTACTTTTTCAAAAACTTCACTCTGTGCTTCTAGTTTTTCATTTAAAGAAACATTTTGATCACTTATTTGATTCCTCAAAGAGGATATTTGAGCAATTGAAGTTATACTCTGTGCTTCTAAGTTTTCATTTAAAGCAGTACTTGTTTCATTTATCAAAGAGTCAATTTGAGCAGTGGCTGCTACACTTTCCCCATCTATTCTTCCTCTTAACGAAGTATTCTGAGTATCTAATTTGATATTTAACTTAGTGTTCACTGAGTCTAACTTCAGACTTAGTCCCTTAATTAAATTTGCTACTTCAGTCCAGTCTGGTGTGACCTTAGTCACTGTTATCACCATGGCTAGTTCTACAGTTTCTGTAAGTTGTTGTTCCTTCTCCATAGTCCTAATTTTCTTTGATCTTGTGATCATTAAAAAAATCACCTCTGTGAATAGTGACCACCCTAATTTACATTCAAATAGTTATTATCTTGAGCATAGGTTTGTAGGCTGCATTGCTGAGGTGTAGAAACGGCACTGGTGCCGGCAGCGTCAAATGTTCGTCGCAGCGTCGGCGCGCGGAATGTCAGCAGCTCAAACAGCAACCAGCAACAATGGCAGGCTACTGCATCGGCGTCAGCTGGTCACTGTGTCGTCATCGGCTGGTTACTGCGTCGGCGTCGGCTGGTTACTGCATTGGCGTCGGCTGGTTACTCTGTGTGTGAGGATTGCGTCCTCCCCACAAACACATTTTCTTAATCGAATCTTGCAAACCAATTTCTTCGTCTTATTATATATGTTGCTAAGGCAATTTTTCTCATCTCAATCTTCTTAAAAAAAAAAAATCACCTTTTCGTGTCCTGTTCACTTTGGTCGCCACATTCTGGCTGTTTTGACGTGACGATTTACTTTAGCAGTTAATCAATTAATTATAGAACAGCTATTGTACAATTCAAGTGGACAAAGCAACTATACACACTGAGAGTCTCTCGATCCTTTGACCCATGAATATTAACATTTAGTAAGTTCCCGTACGTCTTCTTAACGCCGGAAAGAATTAATTACTTTTTCAATAAATACAGTTTCAAAAATATCTCAAGGTTTAACATGACAACTCTCAACTTTTTCTCATCTCAATCTTCTTCAAAAAATTCCTCCTTTTCATGTCCTGCTCACTTTGGTCGTCACATTCTGGCGGTTTCCGGTGATTAAGGGTGGCAATGTGGTACTACCGTGCAAGACTCACACTCCCCCTTGGCTATCGAACTTACTTGGAGTTGCTTTGCCGATCTTTTCATGATAGCTGGCTGCGATGTCCTGCACAACTTTTTCTCCGAAGGTAAGATGCTACTTTGGAGGAATTGTTTATACTTTTAAAATAAATCCATACACTCGAGAATACTTTGAACTCAATCTCACTGTATTTTCATCACACATAACAGTTTTCATACAACTAAAACACTATTCGTAAGCTTGACACCATCTGGTCCATCAGAAACTATCACATTCATTTATCGATAAATAGAGTCTTCATATAAGTAATTGTCTCTTGTCTTCTTTCAACAACATTCAAATGTTCACACAACAATGTTTGATGTTGCACGGAGTACAGCACATTTATTCCTTGAACTGGACATTTAACGTCTTAGGTGGGCTCAACAACTACCTGTCCCCGCTGATCATCCGTTCGATACACGTCTGTCCTCCACACGCATAATTGTGGTGCAGTAGACACAGTTCTACTTAACCACACTCATCTCTAAAATTACTCGTGTTCAAGGCGGTGGAAATATGAGGGTCTCTACAATTTACCCCGAAATTCTCGAGGCATTGCAGTGTTGCAAATCAGTAGCAGAATGACCGTTAAATTATTAGCTTCCACATTTCCAAGCTAGGACAGAAGTGGCACAGAGTAACAGGCCGAATAGCTGGTGCTGCAATGGGCAGAAAGACTGCCCTTATTGCTCCATCATCTTCCAGATATGCTGCATCAGTCCAAACTGAGCAACATACAGAAAAGAAACAAAAATTCTGTGTGCAGTATGTGTGCTGAAACAAACTACTTCAGTAACAGTAAAACACTTGCCAAGGTTGCAGGGTTGCAACCAGTATCCATTAATTAAAGAAAGAGATGGGGGGGTGGGGGGGGAGCAAAATGTATTTTCCCAAAGTGATATGTTACATCACATTTTCCCCCAGTGAGGCGAATGATGTTATGACAACTCTACCATCTAACTAAACAAGAACCATTCTTAATCATTAACAAACTCTCAGAACTGTGAATGGGGACAATATCCCCTCCTCTCAGGGTACTCATTTTTGATTTCATAAATGTACCCATCAACTTGTTGTCTTTAATAATACTATTTACATTTTGTTAAAGTTTTCAGCCATTACACTGTTGTACAATACATCAGTCCTCAAATCACTTACTCAATGTGACCTAAATGTTCTTCTCCAAGAAACAACCAATACAACCTGAAATTCACAAAGTAAGTTACAGACAGAATGACGTGCAGAGCATAAACTAGGCTTTTACATTATTGATTTTCCTCAATGCATGTGGACTAGCCACTAAGAAAGGCTGGTAATTCAGTTGCCTTCTTTACTTTAGGTAACAACTCTTCGAGTTCTTGGAATAAATATTGATCCTTCACTGCACTCCTTAAACATTCAGCACTTATGAACTTCTTGCTAGCCACTCAACATTATTTTTATTTTGTCAGAAATTACAGGTCCATGTGCTACTCCTGCTATACGTTATTGGAGATCTAAAGAAACACAACTAGTAACATCCACTTCATTGCCCTCCAAACTTCTGAAAACACTTTGGCTTTTAGGCCCTATCTCTTACTTGCCCTAAATTGTATTTGAGTAAGACAGATAAGGAGGTAGATTCACTAATCCATCTAAGTTAAGCCTGTGCATGCTGCCAGCCCTATGGGGGTTATATAGTATTGTAACCCTCCATCCCCAACCACAACGAAGATTTTGTTTTGAAACTCCAGGTGTTAGTCATGAAGATGTGGGTATCTGAAGAGGGCACTTGTTCACAACAATGTAATAAAGGTAAATGTGGTATGTCTGTGCATGCCACTCTAACACAGCCACACTCTCCTGCAGCCCAGTAGGGGTCATATGGTATGGTGGCGCTCCATCCTCCATCCATGAAGAAGGTGTGATTCGGAACTGCAGATGTTGGCTTCAAAGTAAAGGATGTTAAAAGAGTGCACCCCATCAATGGACTTCTTATGGGAAGATGGTGAAGCAGCTTGGAATCTAATGTTAAAGTGGCCGGGACTGACCAGTATGTTTCTTCTAGAATATTGTAAAATGTTTCAAAATGTTACAGGGTCTTCCAGAAGATTCAAGAATGGTCTAGATCTTTAAGGTAATCAGGACTTAAGTTTTCCAGTGATGAAGTAGCGAAACATTTTGGCAAAAAACTCTTAGAAATTAGTGAAGGCATCCACATGATTGACTATAGAACTGGCCAAATTGAATTTAAAAATAATGTATGAAAAATTGTCAACACCCCAATGAGTTAATAGGTAAAGTTTTCCCAAATATTGTTCAAAATTACTCACACTGGTTATTTTTAAGAGCCATTTTAGTAGTTCATGATATTAATTTAAACACTCAAAACAAGAAATGGACATGAACAGTCATCAGACAATATAACTGAAGTAAAAATAATATCATGAAAAAATGAAGAGAAAACAGCATGTATTCTGACGATTCCGACTGCCATTTTAATTCGAAACAGTTCAATTTCCAATAAGTTTTCCATGTAACATCACTACAAATAAGACACAAAGACAAATGTTTAGATGCTGGGTTATTAACTTGAAATAATCATGCTTTCCTCACAGTCCATTATATGTAGCTTGCTCCGGCAATGTGTTTACTCACGAAATGACAAGCTGACAAATGTAATTCATAATGAAGTATTGTGACAGAAAAAGTAATTATGAAATATAGTGAAAACAAAGCAAACTTTTTTTTGTGGCGGTGTTCGTAGCGACAAGCAATTCGCTGTAGAAACGGCTTACGAAGTCACCGCCACACTTTTAATAGCGGGCCGACCGGTCCGCTGGAACAGTGAACAGAAAGATGAAAACCCAAACACTGATTAAATAAAAGTCGGTACTTATCTTTATTAACACAGTAGTGAACTCCGTGTCTACAGAAATCTGTCTAGATCGAGTCGGAGCGGCTAGGTCAGCGTCGGCTGACGACAAACAACAACTCTGCTGCGATGAACACTCAACTGACTAGCAAGTACACAATTCGGTGGCGTGTATACAACTGAGCGGCGAATACAGAACTGTCCTAGCGCTCGCGACTCCAGCGCTTAAGAAGCCAGAAGCCAGCGGTGGCGCGCGCAGACTTGCGGCGATTTCCTGTATCGCTGGCGCTGCTTATGCGGACGGCGTCCAGACTTTGATGCTGACAACCTTTTGGCAGCAGGCTCGGTTGGCATTACTGGCTAGGATATAACACTCCTCCCCCCCAAATCGCCGCACCGTCGTTGAATAATGACGTGGCGAGCGTCGACGGCGGGGGAGGGGTCTGGCCGCAGGCATAGCAGAAGAGACCGGGGCGGAGACTTGTCGGTGGCAGTCCCCGGTCCGCACCCCAGCATTGGCTGCGCGGGGCCTCGGGAAACACCGACTGAAAACCGAGGTCAGGGTGCACGCCTGTGACCACGGGCGCAGCTTCTGGTACTGGACGCGACGGGGCGTCGGGACCCACGAAGAGAGGCAGCGTCTCCTGACGCTGCGTCGACGGCTGCTGAGTGGGCGCCGGACAAGGCGCTGCGGTGTCAGACTCCTTGGGGGCGCCCAAGGAAAGCGGCTGCAGGACAGGCTGCACAGCCACCGCTTGGGAAGGCGGCCCGGCTGAGGGGTCGACGTCCATCAGCTCCGAAGGCGGTGGCGACTGAAGAGGGACCGCAGGCGCCAGAGCGACCACCTGGGGCGCTCCCGGATGAAGCTGCGCGGGAGGCATCAACGGGACGGGCTGTCGGCGTGGTAGCGGCGACGGCTGCTGCTGCTGCTGCTGCTGCTGCTGCTGCCCTGGGGGCGGCAGCGAAGTCGGAAGGCGCGGCTGGAACCCGCCGCGGACCAAATCTGTGGACAAAGAACGAGCGGCAGAATCCGGGCGGCCAGCGCGGCGCAACTGGTTCTGATGCCTCCTGTGCACCCCAGTAGCACCTTGAACAGTATAAAAACCGCGACCCTGGACACTTATCACGGTACCACGTTCCCAACGACGGCGACCGTGATAAACTCTGAAAAAAAAAACAGCGTCGTTGCGCTGAAAACGCGTGTGATGCTCAGAAGCGGCGGGTCGATCCGGGGGGGTGCAACAACCGTAGTAGGGTGCGATGACGACGGCCGAGGAGAAGCTCCGCAGGCGAAGGGCCGTCGCGTGGCATGGTCCGGTACGACGACAGGAACGTGATGAGGGCCTGCTGACGAGAGTGCGTAGCACGAAGGCGGTCCATATGATCCTTGAATGTGCGTACAAAACGTTCCGCTGCACCATTCGATTGAGGGTGGAACGGCGGAGTAAGAACATGGCGAATGCCATTGGCAGAACAAAAACGTTCAAATTCAGCAGAGGTAAATTGTGGACCATTGTCAGACACTAAAACTTCTGGAAGACCCTCAATACAAAAAATTGAAGTCAACGCCTGTATAGTTTGTGCAGACGTTGTAGACTGCATGGGCACAACAAACGGAAAATTGCTAAATGCATCTATCACGATGAGCCAACGAGAATTCCAATATGGACCAGCGAAATCAATATGTACTCGCTGCCAGCGACCGTCAGGGCGTGCCCACTCAAAATAGCGTTGAGGTGTTCGGTGTTCGGCACACGTCGAACAATCTGTAGACATCTGCGTAATCTGCTTATCAATGCCGATCCATGTACAATGACGGCGGGCAAGCTGCTTGGTGCGGACCACTCCCCAATGACCTTGATGCAACAAGTCGAGGACCTTGGATTGGAGCACTTGGGGAACCACTACACGAAGCTGGTCATTCTCGGTGCGTAACAGCAAAACTCCGTGCGAAACAGACAACAGATGACGTTGCGGATAATAGCGGCGAACCACAGGATCCGATATGTCCTTTGCCTTGGACGGCCAACCACGTTGAACAAAACGTAATAGTAAACTCAGATGAGGATCCGTAGCTGTCTCACGTGCCACCTGACGATAATCAATCGGAAAATCCCGGAGGGATTGATGCTCATCGGCGTCAATCTGATGGCAAGAGTCGTCAGAGGAATCGAAGACATCATCCGCAGCAATCGGCAATCTAGAAAGCGCGTCAGCGTTTGCATGCTGAGCTGTAGGGCGATACAGTATCTCATACTGGTATTGTGATAACAAAAGAGCCCAACGTTGTAGTCTGAGCTGTCCGCTGAGGAACTGGTTTAGACGGATGAAACAGTGACGTCAGGGGCTTGTGATCTGTTACTAAATAGAATGGTCTACCATAGAGGTAGTGATGGAATTTTTTGACACCGAACAAAATAGCCAACGCTTCCTTGTCCAATTGGCTATAATTACACTGAGCTTTGTTTAGCAATTTAGATGCGAACGCAATAGGACGTTCGGTGTTACCGACTCGGTGAGACAACACAGCACCGAGGCCGAAAGAAGA
The DNA here is from genome assembly GCF_023864345.2 of Schistocerca serialis cubense. Taxonomy (NCBI): domain Eukaryota; kingdom Metazoa; phylum Arthropoda; class Insecta; order Orthoptera; family Acrididae; genus Schistocerca; species Schistocerca serialis. Next base: position 522,088,985 of record NC_064638.1, read on the forward strand.
GGCATCACAAGCTAACACCAGAGGCTTGTTAGGATCGTAATGGACCAGACAACGATCATTCAATAAAGCCTCTTTAAGCTGCTGAAAGGCTGATTGGCAATCAGCTGACCACACAAACGGAACATTCTTACGGCGGAGACGATGCAACGGAGCAGCAATCTGTGATGCATTAGGTATAAACCTAATATAATATGTCAATTTGCCAAGAACTGCTTGCAATTCCTGCAGATTGCGAGGGGCGGGCAAATCACGAATAGCTGCTAAATGTGACTGGGAGGGATGAATGCCTTGAGCATTAATAACATGTCCCAGATACTCCATCTCCGTAAGGAAAAATGAACATTTATCGATGTTGCAACGTAGGCCTGCCTGAGACAACACTTTAAACAAACACTCCAAATTACGGAAATGTTCAGCAGGCGTCCGACCGGACACAACAATATCGTCTAAATAGTTGCAACACGATGGCACATTAGCCAGAAGTTGTGACAAAAAACGCTGAAAAACAGCTGGAGCTGACGCACAACCAAAAGGCAAACGCAGAAAACGGAACAACCCCAACGACGTGTTTATGACAAAATACTGTTGTGATTGCTCGTCGAGGGGCAATTGCAAATATGCTTCACGGAGATCAATTTTGGAAAAGAAACGAGCTTCCCCTAACTTATCCATCAGCTCGTCCGGTCTAGGCAAAGGAAAAGAATCAATGACAGTCTGAGGATTAACTGTCGACTTAAAATCAGCACACAAACGTAACTTGCCAGACGGTTTCTTTATAATAACTAAGGGAGAAGCCCACTGGCTCGCTGAAACGGGTTGAATAACACCGTTGTTTTGCCAACGACGAAGTTCATCTTCTACAGGTGCCCGGAGGGCGTGAGGCACTGGACGAGCACGAAAAAATCGAGGCTGAGCGTTATCTTTTAACGTAATATGAGCGACAAAGTTCGCAGCACAACCTAGTTCGTCTTTAAATATGTCACTGTATCGTTTACACAAATCGGTTATGCTGTCTTGAGGAACAACAACAGAATTAATTTGCAACACATTGTCTTGGATAGACAGGCCAAACAAGTCAAAACAGTCTAATCCGAAAATGTTTACACTATCTGTAGCGCGGAGCACTGTGAATGAAACTGTTTTTGTATTGCCACGGAATGTGGCTGGCACGCTACATACACCTAACACAGGAATTTGCTCTCCACTATAAGTAGCCAAAGAATGTTTTGCCGCTGAAAGTTTAGGGCGGCCGATAGCCGCATACGTAGCACTATTTATGAGAGTCACAGACGCACCAGTGTCTAATTGAAAATTGAAGGTCTTATCCTGGATGCGTAGCTTCACAAATAGTTTATTACACTGTCTCTGGATCGGTGCAGTGGAGGCGGAAGACACAAAATCAGCGCGTTTAGCGCGTGTTCGCTGCTTACGACAACTCGTGGGTTGGGCGGGTGGAACAACAACTCCCGCTTCACTTGCAGTCTGTACATTACGTTTTACAGCGTTTGAATTACGCTTGGGTCGCATAGCAGAGGGCTGGGTGGGCGGCTTATTGCGAACAAGTTTATTACCCACACGAACCGTGGAAGAGTCTTTAAACGCGACCTTCTGGGCGGGCTGGCTTTGAAGAACATGAATATCCATGGGCTGGGCAGCACTAGAATTGTTCTTGCGTTTACGCAAACAAACAGTCTGGATGTGTCCTTTCCTTTGACAAAAGTGACAAACCGCGTTTCTTAACGGGCAACGTTCACGAGGATGAGCAAGAACACACTTAGGGCAAGACTTAACTCTATCATTTTGCACACGCGGCTGACGAATGTGTTTAACATGACGCGGCCGACTAGTGTTTACAGTCTGACTCTGCCGGTGGGGCCGCGGGCGTGACATGACTTGCTTAGCACAGGCAATTTGAGAAATACATGGCTGATCTAACTCACACTCAGCATAGTCAAAAGTATCTTGGGCTTCAATGATGTTCATCACAGTCTCTAATGACGGGTCAGGCAACTTTAAGATAGCAGCACGAATACGAGAATCTGCAATGTTTTGAGTCTCGTAACATGATATCACTGTAGGAAGCTCCACACACACAATTAAATCGGCACTGACGGGTGAGGCCCCGTAAATCTGTTAACCACTGTTTATTAGATTGATGTGGCAGTTTCTTTAATCTGAAGAACTTGAATCTGGCTGCTGCTACATGAACTCGCGACTCGAAATACTCAGCAAGCTTGTTAACAACAACGTCATAGTCTAAAGCTTCTGGCTGGGATTCCGGGAACAACTTACAAAGTAGTCGATAGACTTCCACGCCTGCAGTGGAAATTAAATAAAGCTGCCGCTCAGTACCTGTGATTTTGTAGACTGTCATGTGCGCCTGCAACTGCGCGAAATATTCTCGCCATTCTTCTCGTGATGCATCAAAAGCACGGAAAGGTGGTGCTGCCTGTGCTTGTTCCTTTTGTGTTGGAGGATTAGCCGCTTGTTTGGCGATTGCTTCCACCAGACTTTGTATTTGCTGACTCTGTAACGAGATCAACTGTTGTAAGTCGGCAGACATAGTGAACACAAATTAAACCAGCCCCCAAAATTTTATCGCTATAATTAGTATAACCAGAAACAAGTTGAACCAGCCCTGCACACGAGTTCGGAAGTCCTCGTCGCCAGTTTTGTGGCGGTGTTCGTAGCGACAAGCAATTCGCTGTAGAAACGGCTTACGAAGTCACCGCCACACTTTTAATAGCGGGCCGACCGGTCCGCTGGAACAGTGAACAGAAAGATGAAAACCCAAACACTGATTAAATAAAAGTCGGTACTTATCTTTATTAACACAGTAGTGAACTCCGTGTCTACAGAAATCTGTCTAGATCGAGTCGGAGCGGCTAGGTCAGCGTCGGCTGACGACAAACAACAACTCTGCTGCGATGAACACTCAACTGACTAGCAAGTACACAATTCGGTGGCGAGTATACAACTGAGCGGCGAATACAGAACTGTCCTAGCGCTCGCGACTCCAGCGCTTAAGAAGCCAGAAGCCAGCGGTGGCGCGCGCAGACTTGCGGCGATTTCCTGTATCGCTGGCGCTGCTTATGCGGACGGCGTCCGGACTTCGATGCTGCCAACCTTTTGGCAGCGGGCTCGCTTGGCATTACTGGCTAGGATATAACACTTTTCTTTCTCTAAACGAAATACAGCTGTATTGAGAATATAATAATTTGGTATGGCTTTATAGTTTCTGTATTTAAAGATGGCTCTTTTAGACTACTACTAATCACCGGTTTTTGTGTCAGGTGCTATCCTTGGTTCCCCTGTTGTGTACTATAGGGTTTGAGGTGGTAGCTGTTGTGTTTCTGGTGTTGTGTTTCTGGAGATATGAGTGTGTTTGAAGTAGTCAAAATCGGATTGTGGCAGTCACCAGGACACTGTCTCTTTCACATCAGCGTATATTTCAAGCGGAAAAGTTCAAGGTTTATCTACATTCTCAAGCTTTTAGGTATATTTTTCAATGTTAACAAATGTTTTTCAGTGTTCTAAAATATATTGAGGTGTTCTATATTTCAGAAAGCTCCTGAATTTTTTTAAAATGTAAATAGTAAACTCAGTGTCAATAAAACTGACTTAAGCAAATTTTGTGTAGATCTAGACCTAGAATTAGCTGCTTTGGGACTCTCAAATGCCAGCTTAATTTTTGTGTCTGTCTACCATTCCCCAGATGGAAATTTTGAAAATTTCCTCAACCAGATGGAAAGTTGTCTGTCACCTACTGCACTTAGGGACAAAAATTGCTTTATGTGGAGACTTCAACATTCATATTGGAGAAGGTAAAGATTAAGAATGAGCTTTCATGAACTTAGCAAGCAGATATGGGTTTGTCTTGACACAACTGTGACAAACCTAAATAGTTGGGACCACAAAATAAGTGTGGTGGACCCTATACCAGCAGATCACCATGCAGTAATCATGAAGTTATGGACAAACTCAGTAAGTACACAACAAATTACCAGCTGGCATTCAAATTATGTATTCAGAAATAGAGTTATTACAAGGAAAAGCTAAGATGATTTCAAAACTACAGTGTCTTCTATATATTGGCACCAAATAATTGATGAATTGCCACGAAATTCTGTATCCAATCACATGTTTCAGACCCTTAAAGTGAAATTTGATGAACATTTTCCATTAAAACCCGAGAGATATTCAAATGCTAAATCAAAATGTAGACAAAAAACTAAAAAAGTAAGGAGGTGGTATACTCCTAGACTAGCCAAAATAAAATGTATTGTCCAAATACTAAATGACAAGGTCAAAGCTGCTAAAGATATTGATATTAAGGATAGACTGTACTCAAGTTATTTACAGACACAAAGGATCTACAGAAAGGAAGTAGAAAAAGCAAAGAGGGAAAGCAATGCCAGATTTATTGCAGAAGCTCACAATCCTTGTAAAGCAGCATGGGACCTGGTTAATGAGCACAGGAAAAATCCCACCTCTTGTTTTAATTCTTGCAATCCAGATGAGTTTAATGACTATTTTATAAAAACAGTGGAAAACACAGTAGATGAAATTCCTGACTTTGGAATAGATCCTGCAGCTGCTGTGAAATTTGAGAATAAATGCAGCATGGTAATGTGGAAGAGAGTGTATCCAAAAGAAATAACAAAAATTGTAAAAAGCTACAAATCTTCAGGGAACCCTGATATTTATGGCATGTCCTGTACCATGTCAAAAACTATAATCAGTGAAATTGCACAGCCTTTTCGCAGTAGTAATAAATAAAAGCCTCCATGCAGGGGAATTTCCAGACTTCCTGAAAGTAGCAAGCACAATGCCTGTATACAAAAAAGGCAGTCCACATGAAGTGTCAAGCTACATCTATAATGCCAGTACTAGTGAAGGTGATGGAATCAATAATGAAAGAACAACTATTAAGTTACTTTGCAGGACATAGTCTCTTTTCTGATGTGCAACATGGCTTTCGGAAGGGCAGGACAACAACAACAGCTGTACTTGACATAGTTACAAACATAAGCCAGGGTTTTGAAGACAAAGAGTCTATAGCACTACTACTGTGTGACCTTAGTAAGGCATTTGACTGCATCCCCTGCTCATAAAGCTAAAAACATATGGTACAGGGGGATCTGTCCTGCAAACTCTTGAATCCTACCTGAGAAACAGATGACAGAATGTCTCTGTGCAAGGAGCTGATTCAGGAGAGAAGAAGCTACAGCATAGTGTGCCACAGGGATCGGTAATTGGGCCCCTACTGTTCCTTATCTTCGCAAATGATATAGGCTCCAATGGGCACACCTTGCAGTTTGCGGATGATACAACTTTGTTCTCAAAAGGAGAGAATGTTGAACAGGCAGTCCAACAAGCAGAAGTCTTGTTCAATGTAGCTAAGGCCTGGTTTATCATGAACAATATGAAAATTAATGACGAAAAACCTCAGAGGATGATATGCAGCCTCAGCAATACTGGAGCATTGGGTAACGCATCAGATGTTAAACTTCTGGGCTTTCTCATTGATACCAAATTAACCTCGCAACAGCACACCAAACATGTATGTTCCAAACTTTCACGGGTCCTGTACCTCTTGAGGAAACTGAAAAGTATAGTACCAGTACAGTACCTTCTAACTGTGTACTATGAAATGTTCCACAGCCACATCAGTTATGGGCTGTTGTTTTGGGGCCATTCTGCTGGCTGCAAGAGTGTGCTTTTACTGCAAAAGAAAGCAATGAGGATCATTACTTCAAGCAAAAAAAAAAAAAACAGACCACTGTAAACCAATTTTCACCAGGTTAGGAGTTCTGACTGTTTACAGCCAGTATGTATTGAACTGCCTCTTCCACATAAAGAGAAACCATGATATTTACAGAAAGAGAAAAGAAGTTCACAAATACAGCACTCACAACAAAGACAGTATTGACACGCCAAGGTGTTGATTAGCAAAGACACAAAACAGCTTCCCAATGGTGGCCCTAAAACTGATTGATGCTCTACCTGATCACATTCAGTCTTTACCATGGGAGCAGTTTAAAACTACTATTTTATGTAAGCTAAAAGAGCAACCCTTCTACAATATTGAAGAATTTTTCTCTAGTAATAGCCTAGTGTTTATTTGAGCTGCAACTCAGCTCCATGACTCCAACAGCAACAGTTATATTTAATTTCATTATATACTTGTATCTATTTTATAGTTGCGATATTATTGTAATCTAATTTGTAACTTAATGTATCTTGTTGTATTAAATTTCTTTCATAGTAGAGTTGTATTCATGTATTTTGATAATGTTGTGTCTTGACGCTGTCTGTCCAGCTGTGGCTTGAGAATGACATAGAATTGGTAATAAAGGTAACATTCTCGAATATTTTGAAATGTTCTTAGTGTTCTGTAAAGAAGTAATTGTAGAGTATTTTATTTAAAATCGGTGTAGGCCCTATCGTTGAAGCACTTCAGTGGATCTAAGAGTACTGGAAAGTATTTTTGGGTATTTGAGAGTATTTTTAGCACAGTTTACTAATTTATTTACGATTCTTTGAATGATTGTTTTTACTATGTTCATGAATGTTCTTGAGTGGTTTGGAATGTTTGTAGAAGACGAATGAAAATAATAGCTGTTCAAAGTTGATCTTTTTTAGCTGGCATTAAAAAAAATACAAATTAGCCTTTTATAACACTGACAAACAAAAGCTTTCATACTGTTATATAAAGACGAGTCATAAGTTAAAGTTCTTACCACAAAGCTTGAAAATTTCTTGACTGATTTACTTCAGAGTTTTACTCAGTACACTAAAATGGCTCTGAGCACTATGGGACTTAATGTCATCAGTCACCTCAGTACCCTAATGAATATTTAGACGGTCATAGGCTACATATTTTTTATTATATAGGCCTATGATATATAAATGTTATGTATTGTGACATAATGTCCTCAGCTAAATGTATTTCATTTCTTCATAGTTAAAATGGTGTAAGCTCATTGAAATTAAGACTCAGTGAATCATAAACAGTTCAGACGAATAATGTAACACACGTACTTAAGTTCTTCTCATTCGATGTCCTCGAATTCTTTCCAAGAAAAGTATTTGGATATATATCCATTCTGTTTGCTAAGCAAATTAAGTAAAAGATACAGTGATTTACATTTTATGACTTTTATTACTCAGAGCGACACAGGTGTTCCGTTGCAAATATCAGATCAAGAGTGAACCATGAGTTCTCCAACTCATGCCCTCATATACACTTTCAAACAATTACTTAATTGTTGATATTAAAAATTTTAGATATTACATTTAAAAATATCACATCAAGCTCTTTTGTCATACATTTAGAAATGTTACAATTGGTATTATTCATTTCATACATACAAATCAGCCAGAAAAAATTGTTACCATTTGAATTTATATCAAATGCAGAATGAACAATGATCTTAACAGTTTCATTAATTACACAATAGCAAGATTAAGCACGGTATCCCTACCATGTTTTCAATATACAATTGATTAGAGTTTTTGGCCAGTATTAACAGTAATTCTGTCTTTTATACAGAAAGTATCTTTTGATGATTTGTTTACGTAAAACTTCCTGGGTGAGTAAAACTCTGTGATGGACCGAGACTCAAACTCGGGACCTTTGCCATCTGTAGACAAGTACTCTACTGACTGAATCATCCAAGTGTGACTCACAACCCAGCCTCACAGTCTTACTTACACCAGTACCTCATCTCCCACCTTCCATATGTCTGAAAAGCTTTCCTGCAAAACTTGCAAGACTAACGCTAATGGAAGATAGGATATTTGAGAGACATAGCTTGCTTCAGCCTGGGGGATGTTTCTAGAATGAAATTTTCACTCTGCAGTGGACTGTGCACTGTCATGAAACTTACTGGCAGATTAAAACTGTGTGTCGGGCTAAGACTCAAACTTGGCATCTTCGCCTTATGGTATTAGATATTGACTCTAATTAGTCCTATGTGAGATTATAGAGTTGACCTTTTAATCAAATACGCAATACACCATATAGCCAGAAACACACATTTTTAGAGACTATTTATTCAGCGATGTTACATAACGAAGTTCAAAGAGAAAACATAAACTACAATACATATAACACATCAAAGAGTAAAATACACTCCTGGAAATGGAAAAAAGAACACATTGACACCGGTGTGTCAGACCCACCATACTTGCTCCGGACACTGCGAGAGGGCTGTACAAGCAATGATCACACGCACGGCACAGCGGACACACCAGGAACCGCGGTGTTGGCCGTCGAATGGCGCTAGCTGCGCAGCATTTGTGCACCGCCGCCGTCAGTGTCAGCCAGTTTGCCGTGGCATACGGAGCTCCATCGCAGTCTTTAACACTGGTAGCATGCCGCGACAGCGTGGACGTGAACCGTATGTGCAGTTGACGGACTTTGAGCGAGGGCGTATAGTGGGCATGCGGGAGGCCGGGTGGACGTACCGCCGAATTGCTCAACACGTGGGGCGTGAGGTCTCTACAGTACATCGATGTTGTCGCCAGTGGTCGGCGGAAGGTGCACGTGCCCGTCGACCAGGGACCGGACCGCAGCGACGCACGGATGCCCGCCAAGACTGTAGGATCCTACGCAGTGCCGTAGGGGACCGCACCGCCACTTCCCAGCAAATTAGGGACACTGTTGCTCCTGGGGTATCGGCGAGGACCATTCGCAACCGTCTCCATGAAGCTGGGCTACGGTCCCGCACACCGTTAGGCCATCTTCCGCTCACGCCCCAACATCGTGCAGCCCGCCTACAGTGGTGTCGCGACAGGCGTGAATGGAGGGACGAATGGAGATGTGTCGTCTTCAGCGATGAGAGTCGCTTCTGCCTTGGTGCCAATAATGGTCGTATGCGTGTTTGGCGCTGTGCAGGTGAGCGCCACAATCAGGACTGCATACGACCGAGGCACACAGGGCCAACATCCGGCATCATGGTGTGGGGAGCGATCTCCTACACTGGCTGTACACCACTGGTGATCGTCGAGGGGACACTGAATAGTGCACGGTACATCCAAACCGTCATCGAACCCATCGTTCTACTATTCCTAGACCGGCAAGGGAACTAGCTGTTCCAACAGGACAATGCACGTCCGCATGTATCCCGTGCCACCCAACGTGCTCTAGAAGGTGTAAGTCAACTACCCTGGCCAGCAAGATCTCCGGATCTGTCCCCCATTGAGCATGTTTGGGACTGGATGAAGCGTCGTCTAACGCGGTCTGCACGTCCAGCACGAACGTTGGTCCAACTGAGGCGCCAGGTGGAAATGGCATGGCAAGCCGTTCCACAGGACTACATCCAGCATCTCTATGATCGTCTCCATGGGAGAATAGCAGCCTGCATTGCTGCGAAATGTGGATATACACTGTACTAGTGCCGACATTGTGCATGCTCTGTTGCCTGTGTCTATGTGCCTGTGGTTCTGTCAGTGTGATCATGTGATGTATCTGACCCCAGGAATGTGTCAATAAAGTTTCCCCTTCCTGGGACAATGAATTCACGGTGTTCTTATTTCAATTTCCGAGAGTGTATGATTCTTCCCAACACTCCCACAAGTTCTCGAGATGTCAATTCGTGAACTGTGGAAGTCCCATAGCTTGACAGCACCACTGACATTTACCTTTAGACAGTGCCTTTGTCAAAAAACCAGCTTGCTGCTTATCGGTACTTACAGGTTTCACACTGAATTTTCCTGTTTTAATTAAATCACGAATATAGTGGTGCCTCACGTCAATGTGTTTTGTTGGAGCGTGATACATACCATTGTGACTCCGTGCAATGGCACCTCTATTATCACAGCATACACTTACTGGTTTTTCACTATGCGTAACACACAATTCACAAAGAAATCCTTGAAGGTATACCGCTTCTTGCGCTGCTGCTGATAGAGCCATATACTCAGCTTCTGTAGTTGATAGAGCGACGGTTTGATGTCGTTTTGAAGTCCAGGAAACTGCTATCCCAGCTAACTTGAAGAGATAGCCGGTCGTTGATAGCCGCTGATGGAGATCTGATGCAAAATCAGCATCACAGAAACCTTCAATTTCAGTTGTTCCACTTTTTCGGTAAATTAGTCCTACATTGACTGTGCCTTTAATGTATCACATAATTCGTTTGACCACTTCCCAGCGGATTTTCCGATAATTAGAATTGAATCTGCTTAGAACCCCCACAGCATATGCAATGTCCTGTCTTGTACTTTGAACTAAATACAACAGTGATCCTATGGATTGCTGATAATGAATGCGATATAACACAAGGTTTTCCTCATCTGTCAATTTATTTTCACATTTTTACAGCTTTGAACCAGGATCAAATGGATATGCAACTGCATTACTATGTTCCATACCAAATTTCTTGAGTATGTTTGCTGCATATTTGCTTTGATCAATACTAATCGTCCCTTGTTTCCCGTTTAGTTTTATTCTCATGCCAAGACACCAACTAAGTTAACCAAGATCTCTCATCTTAAACGGATTCATTAATCCTTTCTTCAATTCTTTCTTCCACTTATTGTTTCTATTAGAGAAAATGATCAAGTCGTCTACATAAACAGCTATAATGAGTGTATTTTGTTTCTCAATTCTGAAGTAAATGCAAGAATCATATTCTGACTTATTTAGGTTCATTTTATGTAATGTCACATCTAATTTCGTATTCCAAACGCGTGAAGGCCTGTTTTAGACCATAAATTGCCTTCTTCAGCTTGCAAAACCTTCATCTCCTCCCCCTTCTTCATGTAGCCTTCAGGTTGACGAATGTAAACTTCTTCATCGAGATCACCATATAGTAACGCAGTTTGAACATCCATATAGTCAGTGTCAAGGTCAAATTCAGCTGATAAAGCTAACAGGATGTGAAGTGAAGAATAACGAACATCAGGCGAGAACGTTTCATCAAAGTCTATTCCTGGTATTTGGGAATAACCTTTCGCTACAAAACGAGCCTTATAACCTTCAATTTCACCATTTGACATTTATTTCACCTTGAACACCCATTTCGAACTAATTACCTTCCTGCCTGGTGGTAAGTCAGTTAAAAGCCACGTTTCATTTTCAAGTAAAGATTTATATTTATTATCTAAGGCTTCCTTCCATTTTTCACTGTCATCACAATTCATTGCTTCTTCATACGAATTTCGTTCAGAAATACAAGCAAGACAAGCAAAATCATCATTAAAATATTTAGTATTTGCTTTTCTTTCACGTGATGATTTCTAATTTCTCGTTGCATTTCTGGCTGCGCAACTTCCGTGTCGCTATGTACATTGCTATTTACTGTTTTCTCAGTGTCATGTTTGTGGTAATTCAAGATAAACTGCATTTCTGTCAACTTCAGCAGGTTGTGTCAGTTCAGTTGCCACTTCAATGATACTAGGTGTTGGCGCTAGTTGATGACTGTCTATACGATTATCGACAATTGGGTTACTGTTTGAAATACTGTTTCCACAAGTGCACTTTGAGTTTTCGATGAATTGCACATCACTGGCTTTCACAATTGTCTTTGGTGAATTTGGATCAATCAGACGATATGCTTTAGAATCTTCGCAATATCCAACAAAGATAAGTTCCTTAGATTTGTCTTCTAATTTCGTCCTTTTTTCTTTTGGTATATGTGTAAATGCTCGACATCCAAAGATTCGTAAATGACTCAAATTTATCCGACGACCACTCCATAATTCCTCAGGAGTGACATTCTTAACAGCTTTTGTTGGAGATCGATTCTTCAAATAAATTGCTGTGTTTACAGCTTCAGCCCAAAACTGTCTACTTAGACCTGCATCTGTTAACATTGATCTTGCTTTTTCAATGATTGTCCGATTTAAGCGTTGTGCAACACCATTCTGTTTTGGTTTGTAGGGAGTTGTTGTTTCATCTTTAATTCCATTCGTCTTTAAAAATAACTTCATGCGCCGATTGACGAACTCTTTTCCGTTGTCTGTTCGAAGTATTTTGATTTATCGACCAGTTTCATTTTCTAATCGTGCCTTGAATTCGATGAATGTGTCACAGACTTCTGTTGTTGATTTTAACATATAACCAAAAGTTTTCTTGACAGATCATCAGTAAAAGTGAGAAGATACCGTGATACTCCCCACGAAGCCATGCTTATTGGTCCACAAACGTCAGAATGCACGATGTCAAGTAGCTCTTTTGCTCTTCTACCTGATGTTTTAGGAAAAGATTGTCGAGACTGTTTACCTTTTATGCAGGGAATACACGGATCTAAATTGACGTTCGACCAGTTCAGTCCGTCAGCCATTTTTGCTTTTAATAAATGCATGCTTACACGATTCAGATGTACCAATCTTCGATGGCACAATTCATAACTGTCAATTCCTACAACATTTGTGTAATGATGCACTTCATCTAATCGATACATAACATTCATTTGAGTTGCAGTTGCTACTGGTGTTCCAGAAACAAATACATCACTTTTATTGTATACACCACACTGCACATTGTCAAACATTACACACAATCCACGTCTTGTCATCTGACTAACCGACAGTAGGTTGTAAGCAAGGCTTGGAACATACGCAACATCATTAGCAGTTATCTGTTTATTCTTGTCGTCACAAGTAACTCGAAGATAAACATCGCCTTTTCCAATAGCCCGAAGATTGCTGTTACCTGCTACTGTCACTTTAGCAGCTGTGGTCGGTTGGAAAGTGTTGAACGAGTCTCTTTGATTCGTCATGTGTCGTGAACACCCGGAATCCACATACCAGCGATCATTATGATGCGAAGTTGCAGTTAGAGCCATTAGCCCAGTTTCGTTTTCAGTACACACTGCATTCGCAGAATTTGAAAATTTGTTTGGTTTCTTCTTTCTTCTACACTCATTCGCCTTGTGACCTGGTTTCTGACATTTATAACACTTAAAAGGCTTGATATTTCGAATATCACGTTGGATATTTGTCTTCTGGTGTTTACTGTCCTGCTTAATAGCTACCAGCGCCGAGTCTGTGGTCTCATTTGTGGATGCAAACTGACGTTTCGTCGATTCTTGAATTAATCGCTGACTTACTAAATCACTATTAATCTTGAAACCCGAATTCTTATTTGCCATAATCAAGGGTTGGAAATCTGCTGGAAGTCCACTTAGAATAATTGCAGCTACGAAATCATCATCCATTTTCTTACCAATGCTTCGAATTTGTTGAGCAAGAGACATAATTTTCGACTGATACGCCTCCATATTTTTCTCAGAAGCCAATCGTACATTCATTAAGCATAGTAACACCCAAATATAACTAGATAAAATCTTATTTTCAAATGCAGATTGTAAATTTTGCCATGCTTCTTTAGCAGTCGCTGCTCCACGAAGTTTTAGATACACAGATGAATTTACAGATAAACATAATTTTGATAATGCTTTCTGTACATTCTTCTCATCTTCGTCAGTGTCAACAATTGTGTCCCATAGTCTCTCATGTTTCAGGTACATTTCCATCATGAATTTCCAGTCGTTGTAGTTTGTCATACCAGTCAACTTTTCAAAATTAAACACCCAAAGCCATCTTGAATACGTTCAGATAGCTAAACAAATAAATATTGAAAGTTTCTCTGAAAAAAAAAAAAAAAAAAAAAAAAAAAAAAAAAAAAAAAAAAAAGAACGATAGCAACACGTTGAACACACGCGAAAATCATGTAACCTTGATTTATCAGTTTATTTCTTTGGTATGGAAAGTTGACTAATCTCTCCTGGGCCCATAACCTATTAGATATTGACTCTAATTAGTCTTCTGTGAGATTATAAAGTTGACCTTTTAATCAAATACGCAATACACCATATTGCCAGGAACACACATTTTTAGAGACTATTTATTCAGCGATGTTACATAACGAAGGTCAAAGAGAAAACATAAACTACCATACATATAACACATCAAAGAGTAGAATATGACTGTTGTCAATATGTGGGCAAGTACTCTACCAATTGTCCGCAACTCGTGGTCGTGTGGTAGCGTTCTCGCTTCCTGCGCCCGGGTTCCCGGGTTCGATTCCCGGTGGGGTCCGGGATTTTCTCTGCCTCGTGATGACTGGGTGTTGTGTGATGTCCTTAGGTTAGTTAGGTTTAAGTAGTTCTAAGTTCTAGGGGACTGATGACCATAGATGTTAAGTCCCATAGTGCTCAGAGCCATTTGAACCATTTGAACTCTAACAATTGAGCTACCAATGCATGACTCACAACCTACCCTCCCAGCTTTACTTTTGCCAGTGCCTCATCCCCTACCTTCCACACTCCTATCAGAAGTCCTTTCAAGGATGCATTGTAAGTCATGCTTGGATAGCTCAGTCAGTAGAGCACTTGCCCATGAAAGGTGGAGGCCCCGAGTCCGAGTCTCAACTTCAAGACGACACACAGCTACCTGGCAGCAGCCTCTGTACACTGCCTGCACTGAGCACCTGAAGCCCGCTGCCTATTGCTGAAGTCTATTCCATCCACATGGCAGACTTCATTCAGACTCCAACAGATGGCATGAGGGTGGTAAGGCATACACCTCGCCCAGTCTATCAAATGTTCTGATTTCACACTTTGTTTTGTGATGTAGTGCAAAACTGCGCATTCCAAAATGGTTCAAATGGCTCTGAGCACTATGGGATTCAACATCTGTGGTCATCAGTCCCCTAGAACTTAGAACTACTTAAACCTAACTAACCTAAGGACATCACACACATCCATGCCCGAGGCAGGATTCGAACCTGTGACCGTAGCGGTCACACGGCTCCAGACTGACGCGCCTAGAACCACACAGCCACACCAGCTGGCGCAATCCAAAACTCTGACCATGGATTGGTTTAGGTGCTCCAGCCTGTGACCCTCAAGGGGATGTGCCTAAGCACAAAGTGTGTCATTCACACTCATTTCTTCATTATTGCTTCAGCTAACACAGTGCTAAGTTGTGATGTCATACATCGAAGTCAGCAACAGTAATATACAATAAACAATGATCTAGGTCAGAGAAAAATTTACAATCTGTACAAGAAAATGACCC
This sequence comes from Schistocerca serialis cubense, assembly GCF_023864345.2. Classification (NCBI taxonomy): domain Eukaryota; kingdom Metazoa; phylum Arthropoda; class Insecta; order Orthoptera; family Acrididae; genus Schistocerca; species Schistocerca serialis. The sequence continues at coordinate 522,104,015 of NC_064638.1, forward strand.
ATGATCTGAGCAAGCAGCACAACCCCACAATGGGGCAGTTGCTATGAGATAATCACCAATTGAATAAGGAGTTGGCCTGGATCTGATACAACTGCACCATTTAATGCTGTGAATGGGGAATTACTTTGGATTAACACTTGTACATTGCAACAGAATGATGTGATGAAAGTTTATTTTATTGTTGTTCAATTAAACAGTGATTGAGCTTGTATAAGTTTATTTTATCATTGTTTAATTAAAGTAAGACTGAACTGTGATTTTGCTCACACCTGTTTACCTTGGTAACATAAAGACAGCTATTCTTTACATGCGCACAAAATACCCCGCATGCCCAGTTGTGTTATAAAAATTGGCGCACACACTTGACAGCTAAATATCTGATCGATACTGGTACAGAGACCAGTGTTGTTCCTATTATTTTCACCCCTGCTTGCACATCCCCAACCAAACTGACTTTATGTGCCGTGAATAACTCCGGTATCAATGTTCAGGATGCAACAGATACTCAACTTCATCTCATGCCTGGCCTCAGTTTTACATGGATCTTCCACATCATGAATGTGGTTAGGTATCAATTTCCTTACACATTTCAGATTTTCCTCTAACATCTAGGATGCTATGTTACTGCACCATGCTTCTGGCTCCCTGCTCCCAGGCTTGTTTGGTCCTTGTTCCATATTTTCCCCCTTGAAGGACTTCTCCTTAGCTGTCTTTCCCAGTGTTCCTCTGTAATGACTAAACTCACAACTGCATTGGTAGAGCTTATGCTTGAGTGCTCTGCTTCCCATGCTCTATGAGTCCACAATGACGCTCTTCGTCAAAGGATTGATGCAGAGTCTGCACAATTGACATGTGCTCATCTGAAACTATGTCAGCTGTCTGGTGTGGATTCAGCACACCCAGATGATCTTTCAACAGCTACTTAATTATCCCCTGCAGTGCCACATTTTACACAAGCGTCTCAGGTCAGTGACATTGCATCTCCCTGTTTTTCTGTACAGCACAGCCCCCTTTTGGAAAAAGACAGTGTAGGCGTCATTCACCAATCAGATTGTAATTGGTCTTCCCCATTCTGCCTTGTTGAAAAGAAAAACAGATGATCCACCTCTGTGGGGAATACAGAGTACTACACCATCATTGACAACTGGCAATCCCTCAACTGGTCAATAGTGCAAAAGTGTTTAGTGTAATTGATTGCCACAAGGCCTACCATCAAATACCAATGTTCAAAGGTGACATTCCTAAGACTGCTCTAATCACACCATTCAGACTATTTGAGTACTCTTATGCCATATGGCCTCAAAAATGTGGATTGGACAAGTCAAAACTTTATCAGTTTGATACTGTTTAACCTTCCATTTGCATATGTATACTTGGATGACGTCCTAATTTTTTCCTTCATCATCGAGGAACATGAACAGCTCCTGGCTTAAGTCAAGGACGCACTTCATAACATTGATGTTGAAATCAGTCATGAAAAACCCCCACTAAGTAATGCCAGTGTGATTTTCCTTCACTATACCATATCGGCAGAAAGTATTCAACCGGCATCCATCCATGTTAAATTTATTTGTAACCTCCTCTATCCATGGACTACCGTGAGATGAGCAGATTCCTCAGCATTATTAATTTCTACCATTGACATCTCCCCCATGCACCCTCCATGCAAGAACCCCTCACTGATGTTATGATAAGAAAAACAACACCTCAGAAGTGCGGTGGACAGACGAGATGCTTCAAGCCTCCAATAACCTTAATTTCGCCCTCACTCATGCTGTCACATTAGCTTACCTGATACCCAAGACTCGCATCTCATTCACCTCTGATATGAGTGATATAGTCATAGGTGCAGTGCTGCAACAGCATGTCAGTCACACCACTGAACCACTCAGATCCTATTCCAAAAACCTCTCACTGGACCAGCGTAAATGGTCAATGTTCAACCATAAACTCCTCACAGTCTATGACGTGGTCAAATAATTCTGCAGTGATACTCAGGGGGCATAAGTTCGGCATCTTTGCCAATCACCATCTGCTTGCAGATGCCATTGCAATCCTGGCAGGGATGTGGACCCCCCTCGCTCCCCCCCCCCCCCCCCACCCAACACCTGTGATCCATGAACCTATTTGGCCAGTTTTCAACAGATGTTTGACATGAGGTGGTTGACTATCTGTCCAGGGTAAACATTGTCATGTCCCATACTGACTTGGATAAACTGGCTCACCTAGACTGATGACACCAAACATGCTCAAAGACACAAATTGCACATTGTAATTTTGTCAGTCTGTGTGATGACTCTGTCCATGCCTCTCTCCAGGCACCCCACTCAGGCCTTCACGAAGCCCTCAGTCATATGGCAGAATACCTTGCAATGGCAAACATCAAACAGTTTCTGTGAATAGAGTGAAACAAGCGTGCTAGCTTTTCGATGGCCCCATACAGAGGCACCTACCACAGTCGAGGACACCTTCTCCTTCACCAATTCCATCACCACCTCTGTACAAAACACAATGTCATACCTCTGTGTGACTCCTCACTCTCCAGATCACCTAGTCCTTACCCCTTACTGTTTTCTATTGATGTCAACCACCTCATTCTGGACGACCTCAGTCGAGGTTTATGATCACACTCTCTTTCATTTTTACTGTCTCTTTATCTATGCAAACAGATGCCTCAATGTCGTCCTGCAAGCGGCTGGTGGGCTTCTCCGAGCTCGCTGCATGAAATGTATTCGCAGTTGCGAATATGGACAACCATCAGCTGCATAATGGAATGACAACAATGAAAATTTGTGACAAGACTGGGACGCGAACCCGTATTTCCCTTTTGTTTGTTGACCCCATTTTGTTGTATATTGGTCGTTCTTCGTTGATTTATTCACTCAGTTTTTTTGTTACAGAGAGTAGTTAACCCTCTGACCGAACACGCTGAGCTACCATGCTGGCATACGATTAGGCTATCTTGAGTATGCCTTGCAACCAGACCCAAACTTTCATATGTCGTCTACCATGTTTCTAAAACCCGAACTCGTGCATGCATGATGTATATTCCCGTAAAGAGGAAAAAATTTTAATTGAGAATCGTTTTCTTGGTGTCGGTGGATATATATGATACTGCAGTGCCTGTGTTTCTCTTTGTTGAAATATGGAACCAAGTAACTAATCAAGTTATTTTTATGTAGCTCTTGAGGGGATTACAAATAGATTCGCAAGTTTGAGGAATTATTTCTAAAATTGACTGCAGCGAATTTGATGTTCTCTATTTTAGATCCGCCTGGTCTGTTCCTGTAGCCAAGAACTTTAAACTGACAACTAGTCTCTCTTTAGCACTAACTATGCCTACCATGCTGTTCTGCTTCCTCAAACGTACTAATGTAACAAAACAGTCGGCATGATTCGCGTATATATATATATATATATATATATATATATATATATATATATATATATATATATATATATATATTTCTCTACAAAAACCAGTATTCCAAGAGCCGTTTTTTTTCTTCTATTAAGAATAAAGTCAGGTGATAGGCAGACTGAATACGACGGTTTAATATGAATTGATAGTCATTAGTCAATTAATGTCAACGGTTTATTATGAATTGGGAATCAATTTCTGGTAACAAAACGTTAAATGTAGTTGCTATTCTCGTATCATTGTTTCGTGAAGACATCAAAATCGTAGACAATTAGCAGTGCACAGCCGGTCTATGACGAGACGCTTCTTTTAATGGTGCAGGTCGCAGTTATTAACAACTTTGGTTGGATGTATTGTATGTCGTAGAGGCGGTAGTATGTTTACAAATAAGTTGTGAGTAGTTCTTGACAGTGAAACGGAAGCATTTAATGCTGTATACAAAGTATAACAAGCGATTTGATGTTTTGGATGTCAAATATTGCCAGATCAGAGCGATGACAATGGATGTCAAAGGAAAAGTTACACAGTTTTCAATGGTGAGGTTAATCCCTTCATGTATCGAGACTACATTGTTATTGCACTTTTTTTCTCACGCGGCTAGCGCTGTAGGAATGTGACATTCGCCTATTATCTTTATTTGGACCTACGTTTTGATGCTTTTATTATTAAACTGCTTGTCTTCACTGGAGAATTGTTGACTAAATTATGAAACGAAGATCTTGCTGAGATGGGAGTAAATTATATTCATTTTGACCGCCAAGGTTAAAATAAAATAACCTTCCAGCATCACCGTAATTTCGTTGAAATGATTGAAATTCAGATGGCAACTACCGTTCCTAGCGTAAAATTTACATTTAGTTTTGATTCTCCAGCCAGTTTTTTTTTTTTTTTTCAGAAATATGGACAGGGTAGATTTTGGGACGGAGAAAACTTTAGGTAATGTATTTTACATACTTTAATTCATCCATGTCCTATGAGATAATATTATCGGTGATTGCTCAATCGGACCGAAGGTATGGTATTCCTTATGCTATGGAAAAGGAATAACAATTACCGAGCGGGATTTTATTAAATTGAGAATATTAACTACTTCCTCGCCATACATTCTGATGAAATTTGCACCGAATAACCATTTAATTTCGAGGGCAATAGAAATATCCAGTACTCACTAATACGCTTATTGTAGGCGTGGTACTAGAAGTGCAAATAAACTACAATAGTTATACCATCCATGGATTCAAACATTAACACAAAAAAGGAGAGAATACATTCTCCTAAAATATTTTGATGTTCCACTCACAGAAATGACACAGGGGGAAAACGTGTGCTTTTAAATTTGTATTTTGTGTGTTTCTCCTTAACAACCCATTTTCCACGGAGCAGTTGTTCAATGGAAGTAAGTAGGCCTATAAATTATTTATCATGTATACGATTTCTTTAATAAACTAAATTGCCATCTGAGTGTGGTGTAAAAGTGTGAAATAAAATAAAGAATTAAGAGTGCTCCATTGTGTTCAGTTAATAATATACCTACCTTTATCAGACATGGGTTAGAGAGCGAGATTTTTGAGAGAAAGATCTGTGCTAGGTCCAGCCATGTACTAATCACAAAGCAGTAGTGTTAAATTTTTGAACTGCTGTCATTTCGTGTCATTATTCTTGACACTGTAGACTCCATGCATGCTTTGGTGGCCATCATAAGGTACAGCATTTGGAGATTGTTGCTATCAGTAAAAGAAAATGTGCATGAGAGAGCAAGCTTTAGGGTTAGCTGCATAGAACATGATGTTGATTTAAACTGCTCCAAAAAGAAATCTAAATATGAATGTCTTTTGAGGAAAAAAGAAAGAAAAAACATTTTAATATTTAAGATGAAAACACTTTTTAATGTTCTGCAAAATCGTATTTATTTTCTCACAAACTGGTATTCGGATTCTCATGCCATCTTCAGGTGATAACTGAATGTTGCAAACACATTCAGTTGTCACCTGAAGATTGCCTGAGAAGCTGAAAGCCAGTTTGTGATAAAATAAATACAATTTTGCAAAACATTAGGAAGTGTTTTAATTCAGTAAATGTTTAAAAAAACATTTTTGTAATATTTCGACAACCTGATGCCTGTTATCATTTAAGGCTTCCTTAGATGTTAGAATCTACATCAGAGTTAACTGTTATTTTCCTAGCTGCTCATGAACTAAAATGGAGCCTTTTTCTTCTGTTTCCAAAATTCCAAGTAGCCTTGGGTGCTACTGCCAGAATATTTTGATCACTGTTATAAAGGAAGAGGGGACTTTGATAAATTATTTATTACTTTGCAAATGGATGGAAAACTGGAAAAATGAATCAGAACAAAAATACTGATTATAATTGTAACTTCCTAACAGATTACTTAACTTCTAAAATCGAGGTCCTCAGAGATTTCACAATGAATACTGAATTATTCCCCACCTGAAATCCAGTCAGTGTGTTCAAAGATTTAATAAATGATGATTTTCATATAACTAAATAATATACCATAGGTAATAGGCGAGTCAGTGGAAACCCGTAATGAAACATAGTCTTAATTTTAACATTAAAATAACCAACACTACCAGACTCTACAGTAACTTGACAAGAGTAGTTGGATACTGTGGACTTGTGCGCTTGGGTACTCCAGGTTAAGAGCATTATCCTGTACAACTGTAAACTTTTGGCACGTCTGAGTGATTGCTGTTAGGCATGACAGTGGATAGTTGTGGTGCAGAGAGCAGGGACGTTGACTTAACCACTTGAATCATTAAGAAGATACAGGTGTTGTGCTTTCTTTTTTTGTGTCAGTGTGAGCTGTGTGCCAGCTGGGTGCATTTTGTGTCAAGGCGAAACAATTTTTAGCTGGGAAAGTATAGGGCATATACTACCTCATTGGCTGAGTTACATGGGGTTTTATCTGGTTTTAGATGTATTTTCCTTGCTGCTCATTGAAACAGTTTAGGAATCTAAAAGTGAGGAAGTAAAAAGAAAATAGACTCTCATTAGAATGTAGTAGATCACTGGTGTAAACAGAGAACCACTTAAGACAGCAACTTCTCCGTAGTAGCTATGTACACACGGTCACTTTAAATTGTGTCATGACATGTGCCTTATTATGTACTCATTTGGGCTTAGCCAACTGAGTCATTACTGGAGGTAGAAATCTTGTATGTACTAAACACTGACATAAATGAAAACGTTCCATCATGAAGTGTCAGTCTGATATTTGTCATGGAGATGTTCATTAAGTGTTCAAACTTTCATTCTATTTTGAATGGATGTCCATCAGTCGTTAACATCAGTGTGAGATATGACCGCCACTGGCAATAAGATGCTGATGTATTTGTTGTGGCATTGAAGCAAACAGTCTCAGAGTGTCATCTTGAAGAGTTTGTCATGTCTGATACATATTTTGTGTCAGTTCTGCTGGAGACTGGCATGAAAATATATGTCTTCTCATCACATTCTAGACATACTCTGTAGATGACAAAACAGGGAAGCAGCCAATCCAATCAAGGCTCCATGCAGTTCTCTAAGCATTTGCTGGTTAACTGCATTGTGGGGTCTTGCATATCCTTCTGAAAAATGTCACTTGGCACACAGGTCAGAATATGGTAACATGATTTGCCATTCTTGCCACAGACTGACGAGCATTCAACCTCCTTTCAGAAATTTCCAGATCAATCTTGTCGTATCCAGTAGTTCCTCTCATCATGATTCCAGGAGTTGGAGGGACATGAGTCTCGAGAATCGCTCCTTCCAGTGACATTTCACCATTTCATATAAAGGCACATGGATATTACTCTGAACACAACCAAAAGAAGTGAGACTCATCACTGAATACCACAGGATACAACTCAATGTCCCAGTTGACTCTACCTCTGCACCATACAAGTCTCTGTTGTCTGTGTAGTGTATCAGTGGTAATGAAGCAAAACCATCTGAGATCGTAACCCAGCTTCCAGTAATCTGTTCCTGACATTTCTTGGTGACACTCTGCATGTAACCCCTTACCAGATTTCAACTGCAGTCATCCATCTACTCATCAGAGCCAGTGTAGCAATTCTATGATCTCATGGTGTATTCCTTGTGGTAGGACATGTGGTTGCTCTTGTGAAAGTGTTTGTTGAGTCCATCTTGTCACCACACATTCTGCAGTCATTGTACTACTGCCAGCCCACTGTGTGATCTGCTGTTCGATGCTCAGTTATCGCTCAGGCAAATGGCTCGACCTTTCTCAAAGTGTGGAAAAAGGTGGTGTTAAGCTGCACATGCACTTGCTCTGAGCATGATGTGTTGTGAATTTCTCCAGCAGAGTTCCAGTAGCACATCCAATAGCGATTAGGTGCTTACACCATTCATCATCTGTGGGAATAGCTTTTTTTCTTTGCTGAAAACATACTCACATGATGATGAAAATTTAATCAGCATATCCCACTGGATATATTGGAGTAACAGTGTTGTGACATTTGATGAGAGTGTCTAAAGTGTAACACATTTTATTTACGTGTGTGTGTTTTGGAATGTAGGCTGTGGTGACAGGTTGACCTATACTGTAGTCAGAGGTCCAAGGTAGGCTGAAACATAACAGTTTGATTGTGAGTTGGCAGAGCCAACTGGTATGATGTCATGAGAATAATGCTGATGGTATGTGGAGCAAAGTAACCCCTGCCAAATGTGGATCAGTCGTACATGAATAAAATCAGGCTTTTTGCAGATGACACAGTTATCTATGATTAAGTGCTATCTGAAACAAGCTGCACAAATATTCAGCCAGATGTTGATAAGATTTCAATGTAAAGAGATTAGCACCTTGCTCTGAAGGTTCAGAAATGAAAAATTTTGTACTTAATAAAATGAAAATATTTAGTATCCTAAGGCTAAAATATCAGTGAGTCACTGCTGGAATCTGCTAACTCATACAAAAACCTGGGTGTAACACTTTATAGTGATATGAAATGGAATGATCACATAGGTTGAGTCATGAGTAAAATAGGTGGTAGACTTTGGTTTATTGGTAGAATACTGGGGAAGTGCAGTCAGTCTGCAAAGGAGATTGCTTACAAATCACTTATGTGACTGGTTCTAGAATATTGCCCAAGTGTGTGGGACCCATACCACATAGGACTAACAGGTGATGTTGAAGGTATATAGAGAAGGGCAGCACGAATGGTAACAAGTTTGTTTAATCCATGGGAGACTGTCACAGAGATACTGAAGGAAGTGAATTGGATGACTTTTGAAGATAGACGTAAACTATTCCGAGAAAGTCTATTATCAAAGTTTCAAAAATTGGCTCTAAATGATTATGCTAGGAATATACTTCAACCCTCTATGTATCACCCATATAGGGTTCATGAGGGTAAGGTTAGAATAATTGCTGCACATACAGAGCCATTCGAAGAATCATTCTTCCCGTGCTCCATATGTGAATAGAACAGGAAGAAATCCTCACAAGTGGCACAATGGGACGTACCCTCTGCCATGCACCTCACAGTGGTTTGCAGAGTATAGATGTAGATGTAGAGCTGGGCACACCATCCATTTTGCATTAGTTGCTCTGGTGATCAGCCAGTGTGGAACAAAGACCATTCTGTTTCTGTGGAGAAGAAATGAAGGTCTTGGAATGAGTATCTCATATTGAAAGATGGTAGTATGTAATGATATAACAACACCAGTGTTTGCTTCATGTGTGGCTACATTGTCAGGAAGAAATTTGCAAAAATACAAATTGCTGCAGACACTAGTGTTACTGCCTCACATACCACCTACATCTGCAACTGTATATGCAAAGTAATGCCTGTAGTCAGCAGAGGGACTTTTTGGAGAACTTCTCCAGGCAAATAAGACATCAAGTAAAACTGCTTTTGGCACAAAACGTCCATCAAATGGCAGCACTGACTCTCCATCTCAACCCATATCCTTTCCCAATAAAAGAAAATAGTAGACAAAGAGGAAACCAGGCAGTGAAGAAACAAAATTGAGAAGCATCTGAGTGGATATCTCTTATGTTGATGGAAATGGCTCCAAAATGGAGCTTCATATACGTACTGCAGAAACAGAAAGTCATAATGAAGTTTCAAATAAGTGCACATTCTACTGCGTTTGAAAGATTCATTCTGGAAGTTCCAAGACACTTTCCTCCAGTGTCCTGGACTCACAACAATGAGGCTCTACGTATACAGTGTGATACGAATTGATTCAGGATTCCAGCAGAAAAAATTGAAACTCTTTGCACTGGAACATTTATGTCTCGACACGTTTAGTATGATAGCAGCTCGTATCCCCATCTGGCTATATGGATTTAGGTTTTCCATTGTTTCCCTAAATTACTTACGGCGTATGCTGGGATGGTTTCTTTTAAAAACACATGACCACTTTCAGCCCACCCCAGTCTGAGCCTCGTCTTTGATAGGTTGTTCATCCTCAATCTTTATTGCTTCTATGGGAGACACTTAAAAAGGCTGACACACCTGACTTAGGAACTACAGTTTGCACAAAAGGGATGACCTTTGGAGTTTCAGGGCAAAAGCTGGGCTAACTGTTTTTGCAAAATGTGCCATTGCAAATAACAGCATGCTTTTTATACCTGGCACAGCATGATCCTATAGCAGGCCTGGCCTAGATTTGCTCTCCCAGAGTGCACTTGCACTCCACAAATGCAGTCAAGTGTACTGAGAGCTCTAGCATCCCCTGCCACTGCACTATTCCTTGCAGGTGTGAGAGTGAGATGGATATACACTGAAGGCTACACATGAGAGAAAATTGCAGCAGGGTTTTATTGGTAGTATTTGTTTCCAACTCTCTCTCTTTTTGGTTCCAAACTTATTACTTAATTATCTAAGTGCATTATATAACACTAATACAGCAGGCAGAACTACAAAAATCTTTACATACTGTCATTTAACATTAAGATGTGTTGATTATAAATTTATACACATTTTGATTTATAATATAGAATGTATATGGATCTTTGGTTCGTGATACAGTCAAAGGACTTTGTCAAATTTATAATAGAAAAAAGTTCACTCGTAATGTATATTGAATGGAACCCTGAGATAAATTGAATGGCTTGTCTGTGCAGCTGAGGATATTACTCTTGGGCAGCATTTTATAAAAAGTCTTTTAAATTGCTGGTTTGGACAAACAGATCATCAGATGACAATTGCATTATATCATCTTAGTGGCTGGTGTTGTAATGGTGTTTTCCCAACTCACAATAGTGCAATGGCATTTTAAGAATTTTACATGGCCTTTAAACTAAATGGAGAGTAAAGTAATCTCAATTCTGTATTGAATGATGTGGCTTTTCCACTTTTTTTTGAGAAGTGGATGGGCATTATAGTATAGAGCATAATTATAATTTAACACAAGATGACGATCTTCCTATAGCGACGTCCAGCTTCAGCCTCCCTTTTCCTTTCCCTTTCCCTTTTCTGCCTTCAGCTCCACTCACTGCTGTGCTTGGAGTTGTAGACAGGAGATTGGCTGAAGTGATCATAGAGCTGTGTTTGGCTAGGCCTGCCCTATAGACATAGAAGCTCTTGGAAACCTCAGAGCACGTAAGTTTGGGAGTTGATGCTGAAAGTGTTTCAGGGAAGGAAAGTACACTTCCTCTTATGATCATATTGATAAATGGTATGTCTAAAAATATGGCTCGGACAATGACAGAACACTTCCTTAATGTCACTGCTGTAGAAACACACAATCTAGCATTGCAGACCATTTAGAGAACTGTGGAGGCAGAAAGTTATATGATTTTTTTCTGTTATTTTTTTTTATTTAGGTATCATAGAGAAAATGCACAACCAACCATTATACATGTTGCAACTGCAATCTGTGAAGTCTGTAATATGAGAAACATCTCCAGGAACAGAGCAATTACAGTATGCCATGTTGTGTCATCTGTGCTCCACTGTTAAAGATGAACCCACAGAATCTCTAATAAAATGTGATTTTACGCAGTACATGGAGCTGTGCAATAATTACAGAGGGGTGGACAAAAGTATGGACATAGCAGGACACAATACATTACCATGCCTAAAACGGCGTGGAAAATTATTGGCATTCAAAACAGCTTCTAGTCACCTCGGAATAGATAAATTCAGATCATGTGTGGTTTTCAAGGAGTTCTTACACCATTCTTCCTGCTAAACAGTGGGAACTTCTGTAAATGATGGTAGAGGTGGATGGCAATCACACACTTTTCCCACCAATGTAGACCACCAATGCTCAATAATATTGAGATCTAGTGACTGTGGTGACCAGGACAGATGCAACAGCTTTCTCCATGTGCCCACAAAACCAGTGCTGGACTATATGAACTGTATGAAGAGGTGGCTTCTTGTCTTTTAACACAGCATAACCATTGTGGAACAAATTATGTACTGCATGATGGACCTGATCTGCCAATATGCTTACATAATCCTTGACAGTAATGTGACCTTGCAGTGTAATCGTGGGGCCCATGGAATGCTATAATATGGCTGCCCAAATCATCAAGTGGTCTGCATCATATGCTTGGGACAGTGTGTGCTGGACACAAATTCGGCCAGAAGTTGGAAACAATATGAAAGAAGATCCAATTGACCAAATTACTTTCTTCCATTACTCAATAGTCCAGGTTTTAATGGCTTTTCCACCACATTTTCTGGTTACATGCATTTGCATCATGATGAGCAGTTTTGGAATTGCAGTTTGTCCCGTGGTTCCAGCTTAAGGACCTGCTGACAGGGTTTCAAGAGCGACATTCAGTTCTGCAGTGACTTTTGCAACTGTCATCCTCTTACGTTTCACCACCATCCTGTGGCTCAACACACTCTTTTGCCTGCATTGTGACAAATCCTAATGATAAACTGCCAAAGCATTCACAACAAAGTGTCAGAGTTTTGAAGTGCTCAAGAACAGCAGTGAAGCTCACATAATACTAGGTACTGAAAGTTGATTGAAACCTGAAAATGATAGCAGTGAGATTATTGGAGAAAATATAAGTGTTTATCGGAAGGATAGGCAAATGGAAAGTGGAGGTGGTGTGTTTGTCGCAGCAGACAATAAACTCAAATCCACTGAGGTAAATACTGAAGCTGCATATGAGATTATCTGGACAAGCCTCAGTATCAGGTGTGCGCAATAATTGGATCGTTCTATCACCCATCAGATTCATCTCCTGATGTAACTGAAAACTTTAGAGAAAACCTCAGTTCACTAGTATGCAATTTCCCCAATTGTACTGTAATCATTGGTGGAGACTTTAACCATCCAACAGTTAATTGGGAAAATGATAGTTTTGTTAGTGTTGGATGTGATGAGACATTCTGTGAAACTATACTAAATGCCTTTTCTGAAAACTACATAGTTAGGAACTCCACTCATGATGGAACTATATTGGATCTAATGACAACAAATAGATCTGACCTCTGACCATGACACAGTTGTGGCACCAGTGATTACCTGTGTACAAAGGACAGCTAAAAATGACTAAAACAAGCAGTAATATACATATATGTTCAGTAAATTAGATAAAAAATCAGTAGTGTCATATCCCAATGAGAAATTTGAAACTTTCAGCACAAGGGAGGAGCAATTTTTTTTAAGTATATGTACCACTGAAGTGAGTATGGAAGGAGCCTGTAGACGAGCTATGGCTCAAGTTAAAAGAGTAGTTGACCATGCGTTGAATAGAAAGATACCGAGTAGAACAGTTCATAATGGGAGGGACCCTCCATGGTATAAAATCACTGTAAAGAAACTTCTAAAGAACACATATTACTGCAAAATATGTGTAAAACAAAGCATAGGGCTATAGATAGAGAGATGCTGAATGAAACACGTTTGGCTGTCAAGAGAGCAATGCATGATGCCTTAAATGACTACTGTAGAAGAATATTATCAAGTGATCTTTCACAGAACCCAAACAATTCTGGTCATTTGTAAAGGCTGTTCGTGGCACGAAAGCTAGTGTCCAGTTCCTGGTGAATGATATAAGAACTGAATTTGAGGGTAAGCAAAAGCTGAAGTGTTTATTTCCATTTTCAAATGCTCCTTTACAATGGAAAATCCAGGAGGGTTGCCCCAATTTAATCTTCATACCACTGAAAAAATGAATGAAATAAGTATCAACAGCTGAAATTGTTAAAACTGAACATACACTATGTGATCAAAAGTATCCGGACACCCCAGAAAACATATGTTTTCACATTAGGTGCATTGTGCTGTCACCTACTGCCAGGTACTCCATATCAGTGACCTCAGTAGTCATTAGACATCATGAGAGAGCAGACTGGGGCACTCCGCGGAACTCACAGACTTCGATTGTGGTCAGGTGATTGCATGTCATGTGTGTCATATGTCTGTATGCGAGATTTCCGCACTCCTAAACATCCCTAGGTCTACTGTTTCCTATGTGATAGTGAAGTGGAAACATGAAGAGACACACACAGCACAAAGTGTACAGGCCGGCCTCATCTGTTGACTGACAAACTGCTGTCAGTTTAAGAGGGTCGTGATGTGTAATAGGCAAGCATATCCTATGTGTAATAGATCATCACACAGGAATTCCAAACTGCCTCACGATCCACTGCAAATACTATGACAGTTAGGTGGGAGGTGAGAAAACTTGTAATTCATGGTCGAGTGGCTGCTCATAAGCCACACACAACACCGACAAATGCCAAGCAATGGCTCACTTGGTGTAAGGAGTCTAAACATTGGATGACTGAGCAGTGGAAAAACATTATAAGGAGTGACAAATGACATACACAATGTGGCAATCCGATGGCAGGATGTGTATATGGCAAATGCCCAATGAACGTCATCTGCCAATGTGTGTAGTGCCAACAGTAAAATTCGGAGGCGGTGGTGTTACAGTGTGGTTGTGTTTTTCATGGAGGGGTTTGCACCCCTCATTGTTTAGTGTGGCTCTATCACAGCGCAGGCCTACATTGATGTTTTAAGCACCTTCTTGTTTCCCACTGTTGAAGAGCAGTTCAGGGATGAATATTGAATCTTTCAGCACAATTGAGCACCTGTTCATAATGCACAGCCTGTGGTGGAGTAGTTACACGACAGTAACACCCCTGTAATACTCTGACCTGCACAGAGTCCTGATGTGAATCCTGTAGAACACCTTTGGGATGTTTTGGAACGTCAACTTTGTGCCAGGCTGCAACAACTGACATCGATACCTCTCCTCAGTGCAGCACTCCATGAAGAATGGGCTACCATTCCCCAAGAAACCTTACAGCACCTGATTGAATGTATACCTGCGAGAGTGGAAACTGTCATCAAGGCTTAGGGTGGGCCAACACCATATTGAATACCAGCATTACCGATGGAGTGCCACGAGCTTGTAAGTCATTTTCAGCTGGGTGTGTGGATGCTTTTGATCACGTAGTGTAGTCCGAAGGCCCGATGGAATACTTGTCAGATTCTATAAAGAATTCGCAGCTGCGTTAACCCCTCTTCTAACTATAATCTATCGTAGATCCCTTGAACAAAAAACTGTACCCAGTTCTTGGGAAAAAGCACAGGTCACACCTGTCTGCAAGAAGGATAGTAGAAGTGACCCACAAAACTACCGTCCAATATCCTTGACATTGATTTGTTGTAGAATCTTACATCACATTCTGAGCTCAAACATAATGAAGTATCTTGAAGAGAATGAACTCCTCATGCCAAACAGCATAGATTTCAAAAATGTTGATCATGTGAAACCCAACTCACACTTTTCCCACATGCCACTCTGAAAGCTTTGCGTCAAGGCAGTTAGGTAGATCTGTATTTCTTGATTTTGGAAAAGCATTTGACTTAGTACCACATCTACACTTATTGTAAAAAATATGATCATATGGGGTATCAAGTGAAATTTGTGGCGGGATTGAGGACTTTTTGGTTGGGTGGACGCAACATGTTATCTTGGATGGTAGTCACTGTCAGATGTAGAAGTAACTTCAGATGCGCCCCAATAGTGTGTGTTGGGACCCTTGCTGTTCATGATGTATGTTAATGACCTTGCAGACAATATTAATAGTAAAATCAGGTTTTTTGCAAATGATGTACTTATCTGTAATGAAGTACTATGTTAAAGAAGGTGCATAAATATTCAAATAGATCTTGATAAGGTTTGAAAGTGGTGCAGAGATTATTTTAAATGTTTGGAAATGATTACTGTAAATGTTTAGAAATGTAAAATTGTGCACTTCACAAAATGAACAAAATGGAAAAAAAAAGGCAACATCCTATGTCTATAATATCCGTGAGTCACTGTTGGAATTGGCAAATCATACAAATATCTGGGTGTGACACTTTGTAGGGATATGAAATGGAATGATCGCATAGGTTCAGCCATGTTTGAACCTAGTTCTCTGTTTTAAATAACAGGAAAAGTGGAGCATGCACCTTCCTTAAGTTGTCAGGAAGGAGATAGTAGTTTTTTTAGGTTCGGCTAGGCTAATCACTATTTTTAATTTCTAATCACCCAGCCACTCACAAGTTGGTAAAAAAGTTTTAATATTTGTGTTCAGCCACTCAGTAAGCAGTATTTTATTACAATTTTCTTATCTGCTTTTAGGTATACTAATTAGATGTTTAACAACATTCTGGTGATAATAGGATGGATATTTTAAGTGTTGTATGTTTTAGTGTATCTTCTGGACTCACCTCAAAACATTGGATGATTTTAATGTGGAGTAAGTTATCCAGTCAGTCTCATTTTCCTATGATTATCCATATATACCCATTTTATGATTTTATAAAGGAAATTTCTATAATGACCCAAGTATTTGATAGCAGTAGGACAAACACTGTTGGCATTGGTGAGGTTGAAGTGGTCAGTTCCCTCAGCAAGTTTGACCTTGAATGGAAGTAACTGCATAGTGCACTTAAAAACCTGCTGATACATGAAAGTGTTTCATATTGCTATTTTTCGAATTGTGCTTAGTATTTTTTGTCCACCTCCCTCACTACTACCACTGCAAACTTCACACTGTAACAACATAAGTCAGGCGGTGTGAGCATTGATTGGATTTTGTTGGTGTTTTTGTTTAGGCTGTTGGTGTCAGCTTTGCAGTTCTGGCATGGAATCACTCTCTTTATTCTTGTAGAAACTGACATTACCAAACATTCTTAAAGAAAAAGTGTTACTATATGCAGATGTGATAAAGTCACAGTAATACTGATTTTGAGAAAAAGTTCTTTATTCACTTTACTAAATGCGTTTTCAGCAAGGATTCTGATGACCATAATGTTGGACAACCTACCACCACCACCACCACCACCACCACCACCACCACCACTACCATGAGTACAGGCTGAATACATAGGCACGGGATTGATCAGTCTAAAGATTTAGCTAGATGTATCAGATATGCTGTATTGCTACTAATGCCAGAAATTTTGGAAGTATTATGCTTTTTTATATTTGTCTTACCCCTTGCGAGAAATATACCCAAGCAACACAATGTCAGGCTTGCTACATTGCACATGCCTGAGGATTTTCACAACAAGTGGTCAGCACTATGCTTGTACTGTATGACCAGGTAAAATTAATGGCCGAGGATTTGGGAAGTAAGTGGTGGTTTCACTTGGACTGTAGTTTCAAGGGAAGAAAACATTCCAAACCATGTAGCCCACAAACTTCTCAGTTCTTTTGAGTCAGACTGAGAAGTTTAACAGCAGTAGTAGATGTATCCATGGACACAAAGAGATGCAGGAAACTTAATTAGTACAGGAGATATATGTATCAGGCTGCCCCTTCTGTGGCTCAATGCCTAGTACAGAAACTCAAAACCTTTCATCGCCCCAAACTATCAGACAAATACAGAGTGATCGTGGTCAGAAAACAGCATCATATTCAAAAGAAGCTACAAGGCTCGTTGGACGTTCATTCACACTAATGAAGTTGTAACAGTGGGAAAAGAGTGAGACGTTACACCCTATGAAGCTCATTTTGTCTGTTGGGCATATTGAAGATGCTACTTTATGAAAAAATAAATTAAAGTTTGCTGGTTGGAGCCCTTTTGTTCCACAGTCAAAACACTGTTAGTTGAGAGCTCACCACTTGTATTTTATTTGGTTTATGTTTAATAGGACCTTAGAACATTTGCAACAAAGTTGTTGAACTTGTCATAAAATGTAAAGAGTTCGTATTAATTAAGTTCCATCAATAATAATTATAAAATGTCTATATACGCTGTTAATTTCAAATTACCCATAGTGGGCACGAATAGGGAGTGCTAACAATGGCTGGCTAAGTGTTGGGAACCAACGTGGTGTTTTAAGATTTGGAGAAGGAATAAAATCATGTTGATTGGAACAGATGAGAATCTTGATCATTATTACGAGTTTAATATTTCCTATATTTCGCATGATTTAAGAAGCTATTATGAAAATTATTTCAATTAAGGGTACATAATTTTCCTGTAGGTGGAGTCATTTTTCTCCTAGCCATCCATGTTTCTACACCTTGCAGTTGTCCTATGAGCCATTCCAGCTTAGCCATTTCTCCATTTCTGTTGATCTCATTGTTAGGTATCATTTCCTTTCACCTGTTTCCTCTTAATTTAAAAATATTTTCTGCTTTTGTCAGTTAAATTCACTACTTCCTGTGTTGTCCAAAGATTTCTACATGGCCTTGTCCTGTTACCTATGTGATCCTCAGCTGTCTTCACTATTTCATCTCTCAGAGCTACTCATTCATCTTCTATTGTATTTCCCTTCCCTTCTCTCATTCCAACATTGCCTAATGCTTTCTGTGAAACTTTCAGCAATCTTTGGTTCTTTCAATTTATCCGTAAATTCCTACCTTTTTTGCAATATCTTCAGTTTCGATCTGCAGATCATGACCAATAAGTTATGGCCAGACTTCACATCTGCTCTGGGAAATGTTTTACAGTCTAAAATGTGGTTTTGCAATCTCTGTCTCACCATTACACAATCAGTGTGAAACCTTCCACTGTGCTCAGGTCTCTTACAAATATATAACTTTCTTTTATGATTCTTAAACCAAGTGTCAACAATGATTTAATTTTGATCTGTAGAAATTTCTATCAGGCGGCTTCCTTTTACTTTCCTCCCCTCCATCCATGTTCTACTGTTTTTTCTTCTCTTCCTTTTCCTACTATTGAATTCCAGTCTGCCATCACAATTAAGTTTTTGTCTCCCTTAACTATGTGAATAATTTCCTATATCTTATCATTATCTCTTCTTCATCTGTGGAGCTAGTTGCCATGTAAACTTACACTGCTGTGGTGATTATTGGCTTTCTGTCTGTCTAGGCTACTATAATTTGTTTGCTATGCCATTCATAGCAGCTTACCCGAGTTCCTATATTTTGTTATTCATTATTAGGATTACAGTTGCGTTACCCTTATTTGATACTGTGTTGGTGACTGTGTACTTAACCTGACGGACAGTCCTGTTCTTCATGCTATTACGCTTCACTAATCCATTATATTTTAGTTCAGCCTATCCATTTTCCTTTTTAAATTCTCTCACATACATACCCAGATAATTAATCGGACATTCAGCACTCTGAGTTGTGGAATGTCAATTCTATTTTTCTTCATGATGACATCCTCCTGAGTAGTCCCTGCCCGACATATGAATGAGGGACTATTTACCTCCCGAATATTTACCCAAGGATGATGTCATCATCATAAGCCATACATTAAAGCTGCTTGGTCTCAGGAAAAAACAGCTGTGGCTTCCCCTTGCTTCCAGGCATTTGTAGTAGTAGCACAAGCAAGGCCATGTTAGCTAATGTTATAAGACCAGATCAGCCAATCGCCGAGTCTGTTTTGTGACTGCTGAAAAGACTGCTTCCCTCCTTTCAGGAGCCATGGTAAGTCTAATGCCTCCACAGATACCCCTCCAATATGGTTACACATATCATATGGCTGCCTGTATCATTGAGGCATGCAGTCCACCCCACTTTGGCAAGATTCACACTTCATGGAGTACACTACAAGTTTGAAAACTTGGTTAATTTGTGCACTTGCATTGTAAGTGTGCCACATGCTTTGTCTTCAATGAAATGTAAAGCTGTCCTCAACACGAAGATTGTTTTGAATGCTGCAGCACTTCGCTAGGCACATTCCTATTGGGAGTAATACAACCTTGCCATCCTCTGACCTTACAAATGACCTACCCAGCCATTTATGGGTAGGAGGGGGTGGGGTGGTCCTAATATTTAATGTGGACTAGGAAACATGGTGCACTTTGGCATTTTTCATATTGTCAGATGTGATAAGTGATAGAAAAAAATCCTTGGACTGACTGGCGATTCTACCCTAAACCTCTGTATTTGTAGTTTGGCATCTACCCATCAAATCACAGAACTTTTCTAAATTATTAGTAGTAGCAGGAAGACATATTGGTGTGAACTCTTACATTCTGTAATCTGTTAAATCAGATCTACGGTAGTTTGAGAAACTATAAGGGCCACTTCCAATTAAGGTGGAAGTGCTAATTTACAAGGGTAATACAAAGTGGAAACCTCCATATGAACCCAAAGGACATGACCCAGACTGTGCCAGAACATTTCATTAGACATAAGCACTACTCCCAGTAAGGGTCCACCTCAGAGGTGGAACTTAATCCTTCCACAGATGAAACTTACAACTAACCTTTCTCCCCGGGAAAGTTGCATGTTACTGTTTTGTAGCTCATTAGGCAACACATACTCATGACAGAATTTATAGCAATGTGTTTCATTTTTCATGCAATGTGAGAAAAATAGTAGTTTTTCAAACCTTGGAAGGACAATACTGACCTGAGTGGTTGTCATAACATTGCCCTTAACCATATAGGAAAGACCCGGATGTGAATGTCAACTTTATCTGGACTTCTAGATCTTGGCAGTTTCTTAGTCAGTTTTCTTGTGGATTCAGCAGATAGAATTCTGTCATTGATAATGTGGTGTTAAGGTGGCTATACAATAGGCTCCCCCAAGCAGTCAAGCATATATTTGATGATAGTACCTGGAGTCTTCCTACCTAAAGGGGGTGATGGAAATGGCGCATCTGAAGATTCTTTCAGTGTCCTACTTATTCCAGTGCCACAATCAGTGATATCCTGCCAAAACAGTTTAAGTAAGAGAATGGTGTCACCTCGAGGCAGTATCTAACTGCAAGCATCTTATCATTCCAATAAACAGTAAAACAGCCTAAGTTGTGTGTTGATTGAAATGTTCATTCCTGTTGGCTCCTTTTCCAACCATACTACAGTACCCCATCAGCTGCAATTGAGTGAGAGGTTGGACAAGTGATTGGATCATATTGATTTCAGAGTCTCCACTGAGATGTGCACATGCACTGAGATTGCAAATGAAAGATGAAGTAATGAGTGTATAGATTTTTTAGATTACAGGGTGTCATATTTTATAACAATCTTTTGTTGTCTCCCCATGTACAGGATATCAATGGTAGCCAATTGTAAGTTGCACCAAGAGGCAAAAATTATACTTAAAGGTTAGCTAATCTTTTTACATAGCTACCTTATTAGTGGTCTTCCTCCCCAGGTATCATTCCAATTTTCCACACGCTCACATCGGAAACCCAAGCTTTTCTCTTAGGAAACAAGTTGGCCAACCTCATAAAACAGTCTCTAGTCATTGCTCTTGCATGCCAGTTTAAGGCTGCACAGGTCATCAACAGTACAGTGCAATGGATCCTCCTCCTGAATTATCTGTGCTTCAAAACAATCCCATTTTATTCCCACAGGGTGAAACATTTTGTCGTATTTAAAGACTTGGCATGTTTATCCGTAAGTTTATTTTATATTCCACATAAGTTCAGAAGCTTCACAGTACCACAGCTAAAACTGAACAATCTTTCGAATATTTTCACAGTTTGAGGCGGTGCAGTTGTAAGAAACTTGGAATGACAGTAGTTCAGATCCCTATTTGACCATCCAGATTTAGTTTTTTTGTGCTTTCCATAAATCATTTATGGGAAATTATGGGGACTGATGACCTTTGCATTCTGGTCCTTTCAACCCCACAAACCAACCAACCGGAAATTATGGGATGCTTCCTTTGAAAACAAATGCGGTTGATTTCCATCCCATCACAGTCACAGCTTGTGCTTCATCTCTAATGGGCTTGTATTCAATGCGAGGGAATTAAACCTCAAATCTTCCTTTGTAATATTTCATTCTCTCACCAGTCACATTACCATCCCTCAACCATTTTAGGAGTTCCTTAATACAATGTGGCTTTATGAACTATTCTCATGTACGTACATCATGGAACCATCTTATCTCATGCTTGACTACAGAGTCTTCATTCCCTGAAAGCTGATGCCTCCATGTTTCTTGTCCTTACAGATAAGCAGGCTATTGCTTTTGTGTGTTTCTGCCACCATGATGCTGCCAACAAACTTGCAGAATTTTCTGAACACCTCAGTTCACTCCTGTGACATCACTCATATTTAAATTCACAGAGTTTCTAACTTCACCTAAACAATACACTCACACTTGTTAACTTCTTCCAAGGGTAAGTATTAAGGTCATCCTGTAGTCATCAATTTCGAAGAACTTGTAGTGAATACAGCTCACAGATCACTCCACACACATCCATTGGCAAAGTTACAAATGACCAATATGCGAAAGACCACTATTTCTGGTGAGGAGTAGACTGTTACCCGCAGTGGTGCGAGCATTGAGTGTGAGCGGTTGTCAGATTAGCAGGACAATAATCGTGCTTGTAGTAGCTATTTAACTCGTTTGTATTATGAACCAATTCAGAGACTTATCTTTAGCCAAGTGTACCATTTACTAAGAACCTATAGAAGGGAATGCTCCTGGGCAGGGAATGCAAATGGTAACCTCTCAAGGCTAGTGGGCAGGTACCAACTGGGCAACGATTGCAGCATTTAGCGGTAACAGACAGGACCACTAAGACTCAATCTGTAGTGGGTACCACCTCAGATGTGTGTTTCCTGTTGCCTACTGTGACAGCTGTGAAGACCATCCGAGTGGTGAGTTATTGTCACAGATGTGATCCTTACTATCACAGGGCTGGATTTCTTGTCCTCCTCTAATCTCATCGAGGACAAAAGAAACACTTCCATTTTGGTGCTGGATCATGTAGTTGAAGGTTGCAGGCCAGCCCACACAGTGCAGTGATCTGTCGGTACTCTTCTTTTCCCTGTCCCTGGTGCACCTGCTAAACGAGTTTCTGCTAATTGTACGACTTTTCAGGGTGCCATCTTCACTTCATCACTCCACAGTGCATCACCTGAGGACCTCACTTGGTCCTCCTGTTTTGTCAACGCTCATACGACTGGCACCCAACAAACTCCACATCAGAAAAACAGAATTCAATGCAGTGGTCGAAGCAGGTGTGGCGTGACCACCAGATACCAATAGGGGTCCTCCCATTCATTTGGTTCTGAAGAAACTGATTGTTTAACATGCCTGTCGAGACTACAGAAGACTTTAACACTCAAAAGGAGAGGTTCCAAGGGGTGGGATCGTCTTATTGAAACCCCCTTTTCAGTGTTGTAGCTTAGTCTCCCAGATATCACAACCTGTAGCAATACATCCTGGTGTGCATACTTGTGTGAGTAATTGACAAAATAGAATTTCTCAAGATGTATTAGAGCCTTAAAAATACACTAACTGATAGTGTTATAGAGCTGGCATGCTGAAGGTTGAGATTTCATGTCCTGGTGGGTGCAATATACTCTATTCTCCGACCTTTATCATTATGACTACGACCTAAAATGTTTGCATTTAAAGAAAATCATTATTTTAATTCAGTTGATTTAAATACAGTATTTCATTTCTATTCCTCGGGTGTCACTTTAATTATAGTTTATTTTCTCTCATTTTTTACTTACTTTTGTCCTTTTTCCATTTGGAATATTACACCAGGATGAATGGTTGCAAGATATAACAACTAGACCCATAACATATACCGTTGTATAGGCAGCTTCAAAAAGCTGGTCCCACCCCTGGGAATCTATTGTTGCTAGACGATTACTGTTCGATATAAGGGATTTTGCATGCCATATGGTGCGGCACATTGTTTCCTCAACCTTGGAGCAAATAAAAGCCAAAAACAAATGCAGTAGAGGACATCCATAAAATTACAATAACTACAGTCTTTGGACTATTTGAATACCCATACGTGCTCTGTGATGTTAAAAACATAACACATATTTTTCAGTTCTTATCAATGATGTTTTGCAGGGATTGGACTTCTGTTTTGCATACATTGATTGTATGTTGGTGGCGTCATATGAAAGACACCTGTAAATGGTTTTCCAATGATTTGATGACTGTGAAATCATAAATTTAGCCAAATGCAATATCAATGCCAAAGAGGATATGGTCCGCCGAAGTCAGTGCGCAAAACGTATTGGTTGTTAGGGGTGACACACTTTTACCATCACTTTTTACTTTGACTGGATTAGGCCCATGTGCTGCTCCATGCCATCTTTGCTGGTCCCAAAGTACGTGATTCCTTTCCTGTCATTAGGACTGAAAAACTACAGGTGGAATTTCCAGCCTGCCAGACAAGCCTCACTAAAGCCTTTCTCATTGCGCACCTGATTGCCAACACACCACTAGAGATTTTCTCGGATGCCTCATCCTGCATTGGCACTGTACTAAAACAATGTTAATGAGTACAGACAACCTTTGGTTTTCTTCTCCAAGAAGATCATGGATAAGCAGCTGCTATTTTACACAGAACTTTCAGGCACATATGAAGTAGTTGTATTTCATATTCATTGTTAGAAGATGTGCCTTCACTGTATATGCAGACAATCAGCTGCTGGTTTTGCATTTCTGCTGCCATGGAATACTTGTAACTATTTTTCATTGCGAATCAACCTATTAAATGTGATATTGTAATTTATGACACACAATGTGCAAGCAAGCAGTTCAAAAAATGTCACTGCCGACATTTTACCTTGAGTGGAAAGCATTTTTATTCCAGTGGATTTCTTTCAGCTAGTGGCAGTGAAAAATAACAAGGAGTTGAAGGACATACTGATAGTTGAGACGACTCTGCTCTTGCAACGCACGTCACTGCCAGGCACTGAGTAGCTGATATATTGTGATGAGTCAACCGACCGGCACCAGTTTTTTGTGCTTGCAATTCTATGATGATGGGTTTTCAACTTTCTTCATCGACTCGACTATCTGGGAAACTGCTGTGAAGGCAGTACTAATGCACCATTTTGTATATCCCAGTATATAGATGGACTGCTGTACAAGGACTCAGACCTGCATTACATGCCAGAAGTGCAAAATGATATGGCATGTACAGGGATTGAAGGAAAATATGGAAACACCACAAGAAGTGCATGCTTGAAGATAAATGCAGATGCTAGCTGG
Organism: Schistocerca serialis cubense; assembly: GCF_023864345.2. NCBI lineage: Eukaryota > Metazoa > Arthropoda > Insecta > Orthoptera > Acrididae > Schistocerca > Schistocerca serialis. Next base: position 522,128,787 of record NC_064638.1, read on the forward strand.
GCCTACAGATGACGCTGTTGTATTTGAGTATGAGCAGCACCTGTGCAATGCCTCATTACACTTCAAGTGTCAGTCGAGGTCAGAACTGTGCTCTATGGAGTCATGAGCACATAACGTTGGAGCTGAGTTGGAACATGGGCATATTGTTGGTGTTCATGTGGTGGATGCTTTCCTAACCAAGGTAGCCCAAGTGTTAGGTGCTTCAAGAAACACTGTATTGAAGATTTACACTGAATACAGAGGGAGCAGAAATACATCATCTGCTAATTGAGTACACATACAAAAGCGTGTGTTGAGTGATTATGGCAGAAAGCTTTCACCGCCAGGCTATGATGGCTTCGGTTGCACAGCTTGAAGCTGCAGTGGATGGGCATCACTTTTGTGGGCCAGCCATGGGGATCCAATGGACATCCAGCACGTCTGAGTCTTCTAATTGGTCCTCACCAGTGGCTAGCCCAGTTACTACTCGCCTCAGGGTGTGGCAGGTTGCGAAAGACTTCCCAGGGAGTTGCACTGTCGCTCAGCCCGATGCAGTCACCTGTCCTGTTTCAGAGGAAACCTTTCAGCCTGTAAGATCTCGGCAATTGCAGAGGGTGAGATTATTGGTAGTTTGGAGCTCCAGTGTTAGGCATGTTATGGGTCCCCTTAGGAACATGACTGCCAAGAAGGGGAAGAAAGACAATGTGCATTCCGTGTGCATACCGGGTGGAGTCATTCCAGACATGGAACAGGTCTGCAAGGAATGTATCCTTCCGGATGCCATGAAGAGCACAGGGTGCAGCCAACTGCAGGTGGTGGCTCACATCGGTACCAGTGATGTGTGTCACTGTGGATCGAAAGAGTTTATCTCTGGTTTCGGGTGGCTAACAGAAGTGGTAAAGGCTGCCGGTCTTGCTTGCAAGATGAAAACAGAGCTCACCATTTGCAGTGTTGTCGACAAGACCGATTGTGGACCTCTGGTACAGAGCCGAGTGGAGGCTCTGAATCAGAGGCTTGGATGATTCTGCAACCGTGTAGGCTGCAGATTGCTTGACTTGCACCATAGGATGGTTGGGTTTTGGATTCTGCTGAATAGGTCAGGAGTCCACTAAATGCAGGAGGCAGCTACATGGGTAGAAGGGGCTGTGTGACATGGACTGGGTGGTTTTTTAGGTTAAACAATCTCAGGAAAACACGAAAAGAGCTTCAGTCTTTAAGGGTGCAGAGTGTACACAGGAAGAATATAGATACAGGAACCATTTGTGCAACAGTTGTAAATTGTCGTAACTGTGTTGAGAAAGTACAAGAACTCCAAGCACTAATAGAAAGCACTTATGCTCAAATCATTATAGGCACTGAAGACAGGGTAAAGCTGGGGTTAAGTCCAGCCGAAATTTTTGCGAAGAACCTAAAGGTGTTTCGAAAAGGATAGTCCAAACACAGTTGGCAGTGGTGTTATTGTTGCTGTTAGAAGTAGTTTAGTGTGTTGCGAAATTGAAATAGATAGTTTCTGTGAGTTAGTATGGTCAGAGGCCATTCTTGGCAATTGGAATAAAATAATAATTCCCAATGCAGATGATACAATTGCTGAAAGATTCAAAGAAACCTTGAGTTTGATTTCAAACACGTACCCGACTCATATAATTGTAGTTGGTGATGACTATTTTACCCTCAATATGTTGGCGAAAATGCGTGTTTAAATCAGGAAGTACGCATAAAACATCATCAGAAATTGTGCTAAACATATTCTCTGAAAATTATTTTGAGCAGTTAGTTCAGGAGTCCACGTCAATAGTAAATGGTTGTGAAAACACACTTGACCCTTTAGCAACAAATAATCCTGAACTAATAACGAGCATCAAAATGGATACAGGGATTTTTGAACACTGGGTTGTCATAAGGACCGTGAATATTGTAAGCCGCCAATCCTCGAAAACTAAACGAAAAACATACCTATCCAAAAAGCAGATAAAAATTCAGTTGTTGCCTTCCTTAAAGACAGTCTCAAATCATTCCAAATTAACAGTGTAAGTGTAGACCAGATGTAGCTTGAAAAGCCAAAGTAATAGTATCAGCAGCAATTGAGAGATTTATATCAAATAAATTAACAAACAACGGAGCTGATCCTCCTTTGTGCACAAAACGGGCCAGAAAACTGTTGCAGAAACAATGTAAAAAAATATGCCAAATCGAAATGGATACAGAATCTCCAATGGATACAGAAGCTCGAAATTTAGTGTGGACTTCAATGCAAGATGCTTATAATAGTTTCCACAGCAAAACTTTGCCTTGAAATCTGCCAGAAAATCCAAAGGGATGATGTTCGTACGTGAAGTACGCTAACAGCAAGACAAATCAATGCCTCGTTGCACGATAGCAATGGAAATACTATGGACGACTTCACTTCCAAAGCAGAGTTGCTGAACACAGCCTTCCAAAATTCCTTCACCAAAGAACACAAAGTAAATATTCCAGAATTCAAATCAAGAAAAGCTGCCAACATGAGTAAATTAGAAGTAGATATCCTGGGAGTAGTGAAGCAGTTGAAAATCACTTAACAAAAGCAAGTCTTCTGGTCCAGACTGTGTATACCAGTGAGGATACTTTCAGAGTATGCTGATACAATAGCTCCATCCTTAACAATCATAGACAGCTGTTCACTCTATGAAAGCTCTGTACCCAAAGACTGGAAAGTTGCACAGGTCACACCAATATTCAAGAAAGGTAGTAGGAGAACTCTACTAAATTACAAGCCCCTATCATTAACATTCAGCAGGATTTTGGAACATATAATGTATTTGAACATTATTAATTACCTCAGAGAAAATGGTCTATTGAAACACAGTCACCACAGATTTAGAAAACATCGTACTTGTGAAACACAACTAGCTCTTTACTCACATGAAGTGTTGAGTGCTATTGACAAGGGATTTCTAATTGATTCTGTTATTATAGATGCCCAGAAGGCTTTTGACACTATACCTCACAAGTGGCTTGTACTAAAATTGCATACTTATGGAATATCTTCTCAGTTATGTGACCGGATTCGTGATTTCCTGTCAGAGATGTCACTGTTCGTAGTAATTGATGGAAAGTAATCGAGTAAAACAGAAGTGATTTCTGGCATTCCTGAAGGTAGTGTTACTGGCCCTCTGCTGTTCCTTATCTATATAAACGATTTAGGAGACAATCTGAGCAGCCGTCTTAGGTTGTTTGCAGATGATGCTGTCGTTTATCTACTAGTAAAGTCATCAAAAGATCAAAACAAATTGCAAAACAATTTAGAAAAGATATTTGTATGTAGCAAAAATTGGCAATTGTGACCCTAAATAACAAAACGTGTGAGGTCATCCACATGAGTGCTAAAAGGAATCTGTTAAACATCAGTTACACAATAAATCAGTCAAATCTGACTATCATAAATTCGGCTAAATACCTAGGAATTACAATTACGAACAATGTAAATTGGAATGAACACATTGAAAATGTTGTGGGCAAGGCTAACCAAAAACTGCATTTTATTGCAGGACGCTTAGAAAACCTAACAGATCTACTAAAGAGACTGCGTACACTATGTTTGTCCATCCTCTTCAAGAATACTGCTGCACGGTGTGGGTTGCTTACCAGATAGGACTGATGGAGTACATTGAGAAAGTTCAAAGAAGGGCAGCACATTTTGTATTATTGTGGAATAGGGGAGAGAGTGTCACTGAAATGACACAGGATTTTGGGTGGACATCATTTAAACAAACGTGTTTTTTGTTGTGACTGAATCTTCTCATGAAATTTCAATCACCAACTTTCTCCTCCGAGTGCAAAAACATTTTGTTGACGCTAACCTACAACAGGAGAAACGATCACCACAATAATAGAAGGGAAATCAGAGCTCGCACAGAAAGATATATGTGTTTGTTTTTTCTGTGCGCTGTATGGAATAACAGAGAATTATTGTGAATGTGGTTCGATGAACCCTCTGCCAGTCACTTAAATGTGATTTGCAGAGTACCCATGTAGCTGTAGATATAGATGTAGATGATAAAATTGAAACAAATGAGTCCTTGATCACAATTTGTTAGCCTTATGAGCCAGGTTTCAACACTTCTAAGAGTGCATGATGTCCACCTAAAATCCTGTGTCATTTCAGTTTGCAACCTGTGGCTGTACAGGTATGAGCAGCCCTTAGAGGCTTGCCTTCACACATTCCTTTTAAGTATTTTGTGACTAAAGCTCTTCTGGCTTGTTATTTATTTTATATGTGACATGTAAGTACTGTGTCTGTCTTGTATTGTTAGTCGGTACTTACACTTAAGATGATGTGACTTACCATACGAAAGCGCTGGCAGGTCGATAGAAACACAAACAGACACATACATACACACAAAATTCTAGCTTTCGCAACCAATGGTTGCTTCGTCAGGAAAGAGGGAAGGAGAGGGATTTGTGAGGATGAGGATGAATAGTTCGCGCATATATATATATATATATATATATATATATATATATATATATATATATATATATATATATATATATATAGACACACACACACACACAAAACTCTAGCTTTCGCTAGAATATATATATGAAAAACACAGATGATGTGACTTACTGAACGAAAGTGCTGGCAGGTCGATAGACACACAAACATACACACAAAATTCAAGCTTTCGCAACAAACTGTTGCCTCATCAGGAAAGAGGATGAGGATGAGGATGAATAGTTCGCATAAAGATGATGTGACTTACCAAATGAAAGTGCTGGCAGGTCGACAGACACACAAACAAACACAAACATACACACAAAATTCAAGCTTTCGCAACAAACTGTTGCCTCATCAGGAAAGAAGGAAGGAGAGGGAAAGACGAAAGGATGTGGGTTTTAAGGGAGAGGGTAAGGAGTCATTCCAATCCCGGGAGCGGAAAGACTTACCTTAGGGGGAAAAAAAGGACGGGTATACACTCGCGCACACACACACATATCCATCCACACATATACAGACACAAGCAGAAATATTTAAAGACAAATATGTCTGCTTGTGTCTGTATATGTGTGGATGGATATGTGCGTGTGTGCGCGAGTGTATACCCGTCCTTTTTTCCCCCTAAGGTAAGTCTTTCCGCTCCCGGGATTGGAATGACTCCTTACCCTCTCCCTTAAAACCCACATCCTTTCGTCTTTCCCTCTCCTTCCTTCTTTCCTGATGAGGCAACAGTTTGTTGCGAAAGCTTGAATTTTGTGTGTATGTTTGTGTTTGTTTGTGTGTCTGTCGACCTGCCAGCACTTTCATTTGGTAAGTCACATCATCTTTGTTTTTAGATATATATTTCCTACGTGGAATGTTTCCCTCTATTTTTTATATATATATATATATATATATATATATATATATATATATATATATATATATATATATATATATATATATATATATATATATAACTCTAGCTTTCGCTAGAATATATATATATATATATATATGAAAAACACAGATGATGTGACTTACCGAACGAAAGTGCTGGCAGGTCGATAGACACACAAACATACACACAAAATTCAAGCTTTCACAACAGACTGTTGCCTCATCAGGAAAGAGGGAAGGAGAGGGAAAGACGAAAGGATGTGGGTTTTAAGGGAGAGGGTAAGGAGTCATTGCAATCCTAGGAGCGGAAAAACTTACCTTAGGGGGGAAAAAAGGACAGGTATACACTCGCGCACACACACATATCCATCCGCACATACACAGACACAAGCAGACATTTGTAAAGGCAAAGAGTTTGGGCAGAGATGTCAGTCGGGCAGAAGTAAAGAGGCAAAGATGTTGTTGAAAGACAGGTGAGGTATGAGCGGCGGCAAATTGAAATTAGAAATTAGCGGAGATTGAGGCCTGGCGGATAACAAGAAGAGAGGATATACTGAAGGGCAAGTTCCCATCTCTGGAGTTCTGACAGGTTGGTGTTAGTGGGAAGTATCCAGATAACCCAGACAGTGTAACATGTGCCAAGATGTGCTGGCCGTGCACCAAGGCATGTTTAGCCACAGGGTGATCCTCATTACCAACAAACACTGTCTGCCTGTGTCCATTCATACGAATGGACAGTTTGTTGCTGGTCATTCCCACATAGAAAGCTTCACAGTGTAGGCAGGTCAGTTGGTAAATCACGTGGGTGCTTTCACACGTGGCTCTGCCTTTGATCGTGTACACCTTCCGGGTTACAGGACTGGAGTAGGTGGTGGTGGGAGGGTGCATGGGACAGGTTTTACATTGGGCGCGGTTACAAGGGTAGGAGCCAGAGGGTAGGGAAGGTAGTTTGGGGATTTCATAAGGATGAACTAAGAGGTTACGCAGGTTAGGTGGATGGCAGAAAGACACTCTTGGTGGAGTGGGGAGGATTTCATGAAGAATGGATCTCAATTCAGGGCAGGATTTGAGGAAGTCGTATCCCTGCTGGAGAGCCACATTCAGAGTCTGATCCAGTCCCGGAAAGTATCCTGTCACAAGTGGGGCACTTTTGGGGTTCTTCTGTGGGAGGTTCTGGGTTTGAGGAGATGAGGAAGTGGCTCTGGTTATTTGCTTCTCTACCAGGTCGGGAGGGTAGTCGCGGGATGCGAAAGCTGTTTTCAGGTTGTTGGTGTAATGGTTCAGGGATTCCGGACTGGAGCAGATTCGTTTGCCACGAAGACCTAGGCTGTAGGGAAGGGACCGTTTTATGTGGAATGGGTGGCAGCTGTCATAATGGAGGTACTGTTGCTTGTTGGTGGGTTTGATGTGGACGGGCGTGTGAAGCTGGCCATTGGACAGGTGGAGGTCAACGTCAAGGAAAGTGGCATGGGATTTTGAGTAGGACCAGGTGAATCTGATGGAACCAAAGGAGTTGAGGTTGGAGAGGAAATTCTGGAGTTCTTCTTCACTGTGAGTCCAGATCATGAAGATGTCATCAATAAATCTGTACCAAACTTTGGGTTGGCAGGCCTGGGTAACCAAGAAGGCTTCCTCTAAGCGACCCATGAATAGGTTGGCGTACGAGGGGACCATCCTGGTGCCCATGGCTGTTCCCTTTAATTGTTGGTATGTCTGGCCTTCGAAAGTGAAGAAGTTGTGGATCAGGATGAAGCTGGTAATGTAATGAGGAAGGAGGTTTTTGATAGGGTGGAAGGTGATTGGCGTGAAAGGAAGTGCTCCATCACACTGAGGCCCTGGACGTGTGGAATATTTGTGTATAAGGAAGTGGCATCAGTGGTTACAAGGATGGTTTCCGGGGGTAACAGACTGGGTAGGGATTCCAGGCGTTCGAGAAAGTGGTTGGTGTCTTTGATGAAGGCTGGGAGACTGCATGTGATGGGTTGAAGGTGTTGATCTACGTAGGCAGAGATACGTTCTGTGGGGGCTTGGTAGCCAGCTACAATGGGACGGCCGGGATAATTGGGTTTGTGAATTTTAGGAAGAAGGTAGAAGGTAGGGGTGCGGCGTGTAGGTGGGGTCAGGAGGTTGATGGAGTCAGGTGAAAGGTTTTGTAGGGGGCCTAAGGTTCTGAGGATTCCTTGAAGCTCCGCCTGGACATCAGGAATGGGATTACCTTGGCAACTTTGTATGTAGTGTTATCTGAAAGCTGACGCAGTCCCTCAGCCACATACTCCCGACGATCAAGTACCACGGTTGTGGAACCCTTGTCTGCCGGAAGAATGACGATGGATCGGTCAGCCTTCAGATCACGGATAGCCTGGGCTTCAGCAGTGGTGATGTTGGGAGTAGGATTAAGGTTTTTTAAGAGGGATTGAGAGGCAAGACTGGAAGTCAGAAATTCCTGGAAAGTTTGGAGAGGGTGATTTTGAGGAAGAGGAGGTGGGTCCCGCTGTGACGGAGGATGGAACTGTTCCAGGCAGGGTTCAATTTGGGTAGTGTCTTGGGGAGTTGCACCATTAGGAGTAGGATTAGGATCATTTTTCTTCGTGGCAAAGTGATATTTCCAGCAGAGAGTACGGGAGTAGGACAGTAAATCTTTGACAAGGGCTGTTTGGTTGAATCTGGGAGTGGGGCTGAAGGTGAGGCCTTTGGATAGGACAGAGGTTTCGGATTGGGAGAGAGGTTTGGAGGAAAGGTTAACTACTGAATTAGGGTGTTGTGGTTCCAGATTGTGTTGATTGGAATTTTGAGGTTTTGGGGGGAGTGGAGCTGGAAATGGGAGATTGAGTAGATGGGAGAGACTGGGTCTGTGTGCAATGAGAGGAGGTTGAGGTTTGCTGGAAAGGTTGTGAAGGGTGAATGAGTTGCCTTTCCGGAGGTGGGAAACCAGGAGATTGGATAGTTTTTTGAGGTGGAGGGTGGCATGCTGTTCTAGTTTGCGATTGGCCTGTAGGAGGATGCTCTGAACAGCCGGTGTGGATGTGGGAGAGGAAAGATTGAGGACTTTTATTAAGGATAGGAGTTGACAGGTGTGTTCATTGGCTGAGTTGATGTGTAGGTGAAGGATTAGGTGGGTGAGGGCAATGGATTGTTCAGTTTGGAACTGGTATAGGGACTGATGGAAAGAAGGATTACAGCCAGAGATGGGAACTTTAAGTGTGAGGCCTTTGGGGGTAATGCCAAATGTCAGACAAGCCTGGGAAAATAAAATATGGGAGTGTAATCTGGCTAGGGCGAAGGCATGTTTGCGGAGGGAATGTAAATAAAACTTAATGGGGTCGTCGTGGGGATGTTGTGAGGGTGACATGGTATTAGAAGGTGGAAAGTGTAACATGGGGTTGAAATGAAAATGAAAATAAAAATATATGGCGAGAGATAAGGTGAACTAGAAAGCAACTAGAGATCTGGTGTGAAAAAAGGCGAAAAGGTGTTGGTTATAGCTGGGCTATGTTGATCCTGTGGTGAACTTGGGTTGGTAGACAACGATGTGCACAAAGGTTATGTGGTTGTGTTGCTGCCAAAACACGTTAAAGGGTGGAGCAATTCAGGAAAATTTAGAAAAAACTGCGTGTAAATGTAATGGTTTTGTGGTGGCAGAATGTGAAAATGAGGCTAACAATTGTCTGATGGAGAAATAATGACGTTAAAACCTGTGGGAAGCGGCTAAAAAAGATCAGTGACGTGGGAAAAACGGAAATGGAAAAAAAGCGAAGGTTATTGGAACTGGCCGAAATGACTGTTTAATAGCTGAAAGGAACTGTTTGTGAACTGGAAACGGTGGATTTTGTAGCAGCAGTATTGTTGAAAGCAGAAAAAAAAATTTTTTTGGTTATGGTTTGGAAGTGGGTTACATATTATTGAGTATATATAGGTGGGATAAAATTGTATGGTAGATTCGGTAAAGAGGAGAAGGTGAATACAAAGTGAAACTACTTGCAAAAAAAGAAAGAGGAAATAAGATGACAGGAAAGATTTCGAAATGCAACAGTGACAGTAACAAACGTAATTGTTGGGTTCAAATTAATGATTGAATATAATAGAGGGAAACATTCCACGTGGGAAAAATATATCTAAAAACACAGATGATGTGACTTACCGAACGAAAGTGCTGGCAGGTCGATAGACACACAAACATACACACAAAATTCTAGCTTTCGCAACAAACGGTTGCTTCGTCAGGAAAGAGGGAAGGAGAGGGAAAGACGAAAGGAAGTGGGTTTTAGGGAGAGGGTAAGGAGTCATTCCAATCCCGGGAGGGGAAAGACTTGCCTTAAAACTTAACACTTACCTTAAAACCCATTTCCTTTCGTCTTTCCCTCTCCTTCCCTCTTTCCTGACGAAGCAACCGTTTGTTGCGAAAGCTTGAATTTTGTGTGTATGTTTGTGTTTGTTCGTGTGTCTATCAACCTGCCAGCGCTTTCGTTCGGTAAGTCACATCATCTTTGTTTTTAGATATATTTTTCCCACGTGGAATGTTTCCCTCTATATATTTTTTTTTTTTCGCCTAAATTTGTAATTATATTATAGACCACTGTAAATGTCTAAATTCTGATGAAGGCACTCTTAGAAATGTTGAAACCTGGTTAATAAGACTAAAAACTTGTGACTGAGGGCTCATTTGTTTCAATTTTAACTTATAAACAGTCACTGGACCAAGCAGCCATGTTCAAAACTTTGAGATGTAGATGAAGAGGATTGTGGCTTAAAATAAGAGGACAACAGCTGCAAAAATCACTGCAGAACCGAATGTCACACTTGCAAATGCTATCAGCACCAAAAACAACATGGAGGGAGCTCCATAAGCTGAGAATTGGAGGGTAAGCTGAATTCAGAAACTACACATCAGTAATGCTAACACTGCGACAGGAAAATGTGCCACTGAAACCATAAAACCTGGACTGTGGAGCAATGGAATTTGGTCAGATGACTCTTACTGCACGTTGTTTCCAACATCTGACTGAGTTTACATCTGGTGTAAGCTGTTCCCAGCCTATGATGCAGAATGCTTGCTGCCAAGAGATAAATATGGCGGGAGTTGATGACGATTTGGCAGCCTTATTGTGGTATTCCATGGGCTTTATGATTACTTTGCAGATTGCATTACAGTCAAAGATTATGTTACTGTTTTTGCTGATCAGGTCCATCCCATGGTACAGTATTTGTTTCCTAATGGTGATGCTGTACTACAAGACAACAGGGCTCCTGTTCACACAGCTTGCATCATACAGGACTGGTTTTGTGAGGATGAGGATGAGGATGAATAGTTCGCATCTCCACTGGCTAACAATTATTACTGAACCTTTGTGGCCTACTTTGGAGAGAAAGGTGCATAATCGCTATCCACCTCCACCATCATTACCTGAGCTTACCACTATTTTGCAAGAAGAGTGGTATAAGATTCCCTTGAAAACCATACAGAACATGTGTTTACCCTTTCCAGTAGGAATAGAAGCCGTTTACAATGCCAACGGTTTTCCTATACTGTATTAATCATAGTTGTATATTTGGTGTTACCATGGTTTTCTCCTCCCTCTGTAGGTGCTCCGCTTGGAAGCTTTGACATCCCAGAGACACAATTCTCACACGTCCACCTATGCTTTGTAGGACCACCTCCATTCACATGTAACTACTGGTACTACATCATGATGATCAACAGATACACTAGGTGGCCAGAAGTATTCCTGTTGTAAACACAAACTGCTGAGGATCTGGTGCAGTTAGATTTCTCATTCCGGCTGTCACCAGCATTTGTCTTCTGAGTGGGGTCGGCAGGGAGAGGTGGAAATATTTTGTGCAATGGTGTGGGTGTACAGGATACACATAACAAGTACTTCATCATATTGTGCAACTTCAAAAAATATTGTGGAACACCTACACCATTTCTTGAAGGACACTATTTATTACGTGGCATGTGATGAATTCGTGGATTGATGCCCTTCCAGCAGTGCTACTATGATTATGAAGTGTATTAAAAGAACACTGGTGTACAGTGAAATATTTGTGTGTGTCATGAGATTCATTAAAACCATGTCACCACGCAGGGTAGCTGCACGGTCTGAGGTGCCTTGTCGCAGTCCGGGCGGCTCCCCCTGTCTGAGGTCCGAGTCTTCCCTCAGGCATGGGTGTGTGTGTGTTGTCCATAGCGTAAATTAGTTTAAGTTAGATTAAGTAGTGTGTAGGCTTAGGGACCAATGATCTCAGTAGTTTGGTCCCACAAGACCTTACCATAAATTTCCAAAACCATGTACTGGACCTCCGTACTCATTTAGGATTTCCTTGCAGGACTCCTGAGACAAGTAGAAACTTTGTAACTGGGTGGAACCACAAGGCTTGGGAAATGACCAACTTTAGCTTTTGAGGACCTGACATGGTCCACTGCACTGATTACTGAAGCTGCCCTGTCAAGGCCCATACACAGTTGTGGATTGAAGTATTAGTGCACTCACTCAGCTTTAAAGGGATAGATACATTTAGGGTGCAAGCCAGCTTACCTAACTCAGAAGACACCACTGAAACACAAGCCACCTCGAGACACAGAACACCTGTGACACTGTAGCTGCTGGCCATGCTGCGTCATCCAAGCAGTGCTGTCTGCCTGGGAACCAACTGGCCACCATTCACCGAGGTGCACTCATTTCTCACCATCATCCAGTCACAATAGAAACTCATCATACATAAAAAGTGTAGCTCTGTTTCAATCCAACTGAGATAGCATAGTCCAACGTAACTTTCAAAAAATGCATTTTTTTTTAAATTTCCTCTTGGGGATGTGGTGCAACACCCTCAGCTAACAAGTCACTCCACAGATATCCATTGGCAACATCGTGAATGACTAACAGTGACAGACAGAAGACAGCTTCCTCTTGCTCTGTCAGACATGTGTCATGAGAATAACGAGCGGGATGACTATTGCGCTTGTAGTGGTTACTTAACTTGTTCGTACAATGAAGTAAAAAACTAATCATTGCCTGAAATTTAGCATTTACCAAGACTCTACAAACTTGCAGTATGACCAAGTGAGTTGGTACACTGATGTACATTTGGGTTGGAATTTCTTATGATTTCCTAATTTGCTTAATGCGAATGCTGGAATGCATCCTATGTGAAGACCACATCTGACTTCACGCCCCAACATTGTTCACTTCAAATTTGTTTTCCATCTGTAATGCCCCTATTATCAGTGGACGCTAAATTGTAATCTGATTTTCTTTGCATTGAATCCCATCAACTTTGACTAACAACATCTGCAGTTTATTGCCAGAAATATGCATTTGTATGTTAGACTCTGAACTGTCCCACCCTGTCTGAAATCCTAGGTAAGTAACAAGCCAAACCTTCCATGAGTTATATTAATTTAGATGTTCTCATATCTGTTCGTGTGAATGTTTACTCTCTGGTGTGGCAGAGATAGATATTTAAAATTAAAACCCATGCCTTTTCATCAGGTTGCTGGATTGTTTGTTAATCTATAATAATCATAAGCTTCTGAATCATTGCTGAGAAGATTGTTGGCAGCAATTTAGTCTTTCTTAATATTATTCATGCTGTTTTACTAATTACTAGATAGTTACAAGGATTTCAGTTAGATTTAGAATGTGTGCCTTCGTATAAAGAAATGGAAAAATGGTATTGATTGCCAGAAGACATGCTCTCATGTACTTGTTTTTGGTGGTACTATGCTAGTCACTTAGTGCATGTATTGCCCCTGCTGTGATTGCTGAGTGTCTATCCTAGTTTTTGTATGCCTGGTAACTGAATAAATTAGTGATAGTCTAGTTAATAATATTAGTAGCAAAAATAATGTTTTATTGATTCATGTGTGTTGATACCTGATGATGTGCACTAATGCCTAAAAACATGTCCATAAGAAATTATTGTCATAAGATTGACAATCTTTAAAGATTGTGAGGGACCATCATACACGTATATATACCATATTTGATTATAATGCTGACATGGAAAAGTTATCTCACAATATGAGTAATGATTATAATTTCTTTGGAATATGCTTCCCTGAAGAATTTACAGTGTTTGTTACAGAGATTTATGGAATTTTGAAGACACTAGAGAAGGTAAATTGTGGTCAAGTGCGGGATTATGTGATACATTAAACTCAAAAATTTGTGATTACTCTCTAATAATTAGTGTTGATTTTCAGACACTATGTTTACTCTGTAATATGAATTAAACCTTATCTCGAAGTAAATATAAATTTCTTTTAATAACGAACTATCTTTGTTTTAGAATAACAAAGATGAGAAGACGGAAGAGGTTGATGATGATTGGCGGAACTGCCCGTCACCCGACTCTCCAAGAAAACCAGTAAAATCAACAGCAGTTGTCAAGTATACTACAGTGCAAGCACCAGCCAACTTTGCAAGACTCCAGTGCAATACTAATTTAAATCTACCACCATCCAATTGGCTCAGTAGCTCTGCTGAATCGTATGGATTACAGAATGTTCCTTTTCACTCTTCTGGCTTCTCTAGGTGAACTTATTGATGATTATATTTAACATCTTTACATATTATAAATTGTTAGTCCCCCATCACATTTTTCTGCCTATATGTGAAGGCTAATATTAGGAACTGGTGTAGGTATTTTGGTACGATTTTCACTAATATGTAGACTGCTTCATGAGGAAGATTTGTGTCTATAATTTATTTCCACTACACCAGACAAATCGTCTGGCCGTAGATATTTAGTGCTACCCATACTAAGTCAGGGAAAGTCAATAGTTGTATTATAAATATGCGGATTATACTAAAGCTTCATAACATATAGCTCATGTGGGTTAATACTGCATCAGAGTGTCATTAATACTCAACTGTGTATGCGTAATGACAGTTTGTTCTGTGTTATAATAATTATTATGAAAATAATCAGCAAAGCCAGCAATGGGTTACATATCATCGAACAAGTATAAAGTGGTACATAGATATATGCAGAAGGGTACTAACTATTTCAGTGCCCATTGCATTTGCTTATCAAGCCACTGTAAAGGCAAAGAAAGATTCGCATGTCAATATCCTGGATTTTCCATTGTTTGAAAGATTCACATATAAATTTCACACTGTGTCTCATAACAGAACTGCTGGAAACTCATAAGAAGAGACTGTGCTTTGTCTTGAATATTGCTTCAAAGTGTACCTGTGATCATGTGTGTTTTAAAATTAGTAAATGTCTTTGTTAACAATTAATGAAAATTTCACCAATTTCAACTAATTATTCCTGGACTAGAGTAATTTAAATAAAATGCTGCATTTCTATACCCGCTAGCCATGTATACTACAGCCAGTCAACTAGGCACGAGCACATAAATCACCAGCTTGAAGGGTTAAAAGTCTGTTCTCTCAGCCACCAGAACCAAGACTTCAAAGCTGAACTAAGTGAGATATTACAATGATGAAACACAGGACTTGTATTCAGAACCCCATCAAGCCTTCTAAATATAAGTTTTCCATGATTTCCTTAAATCGTACAGGATGAATGCTTTGGCAGTTCCTTTGGAAGTATAGCCAGTTTCTTTCCCCAAGCTGAGCTTGTGGCAAGTATGTGACCCATCATTAGCTGTACATTAAGTGCTAATCTTCATTCCTGCCTTCCATCCTTGAAGACTGTTCAAAGTACATTGTTTGAAATGACCTTTCGGCCCCATCTTGAGCATCATTGGGTTGCCAGCTCACAGCTTGCCAAAATATCTGGTCAGTTTTATTATTAGGTATGATGAGGGTCAAAGTGTACACCATATCGACGATATAGATGATTCAGTTCTTTAATAGTACAATTGTCAGGCTGTTTAAGCATACATAATACATGCAATTCTGTACTGCTCAAGGCAGAAATTTGAGAGTACTTGTTAAAGTGAAAATGGTTAATCTACAAACCAGACAGATTCCCTAACCTGATACTCCAGCAGCTTAATGACCTTATTGGAGATGATGTCATTATGATGATTGTTTGAAAGAAAATCTGCAGAAAAACCAAGGAAAGTCTCAGTTTTAACAATTAGACTTGTTGGAATATCATTCTTCACCAATTGAATTACTAGAAATGTATTTAACTGCAGAAATGTAGAGGGATCACATTGCTGTTATCTAGCTTCATTAAGATGGGTTGTAAGTTGGTTTTATTAGCCAGAAACAGATTTAATGGAACTACAGCACAAGCTCTATGCATCTTTCAAGAATGTGATATTTTTGAGGGCTTTTGCCATTGTTGAATTGGATGTGACTGGACTCTGAAAATTCAGTGTAATATGAAGCTACTCCATGCTGCAATCAAACCTTCTAAATATTATGGTATGAAACGAAATGAACTTGGGTATGTCCATGAGAAATATCTCATGCAGTTCATATGTGGCTGGTTGCTGGAGGTTCTTGACAAATGAGTTGCTGATTTATTTGATGGTTGCCACGTCAGGGAATTGTGCCTTGTAATTTGGAGAAAGTTAACAAATTCCCCACCATGTTTGGCTAGGCATTATTGTGCTGAAATAAGACATGTGGATCTGCTTTAAAGAGTGCAGGTATTTAAAGTTTTTTGAATTCCTTAATATGTTGGCTGCTGTTTAGACTGCCTTCAATATGTATGAGTCTAGATCACATTTTGTATCCAGTCACAACCTAAACCATCACACTTAGTTCTTGTCTCATAAACTGCTAAGCAAAACAAAGAAAGTTTGAAAGTCTCCAGTGAATGCAATAAAGCCTGATCAAACGACTGTCACTGTAGGACAAGTTGAAGTTGTCCATAAGCACTGAATTTTGTTACTTGTAATTCAATGATAGTATTCATATGTCAATTGCAGTCTGATACTTTTTGTGGCTTGACAGCAATGGAAACAGATTTGTTGGTATGTATGACACCAATCTAGCCCACAGAAGGCAACATCAGAGTGTCAGTTGAGCCAGTAGTATGGTCTAGATGGCAACCATCCTGTGCTGTAGTTACATTGTGTGGTCCCATACCTATTCTTTGGTGAGTGTGGCCTCTTTTTATTCAGTGTGTAACAAGACACATTACTGTTGTAACAGCATGCACTTTACAAGATAAAATTCCAAAGTGTGACAAACCTATTTTCTGATGACATATCATTCTGTCTTTGTGATACTGAAGTGCTCTTTCATATTGTTGCTTTATTTGGTGACTATTTACTGAGTTAGGAGTAACATTGATTTTTACAGTCATACTAACTGTTAATCTTATATTGCTGCTACACTGTTCTATAAGTCCAAGGTTGGATTCATTTGGGATGTGTGTTCAAATTTTTTCTAATGCTATTGTAAATGTCTTGTGACTCCCAGGCTGGTGCAAACTTTACAGTTTGGTGCCATTTTGGCTGCTTGTGTGTCAGATTTGTTCAATCTTTATTCAAGCAACTTAGATTGATGGCAGTGGTTATTTTTTGCAGTTTGCAGAGGTTTTTATCGGGAGAGACTGACTTCATCATGATATGCCTGTTGTTGTTGTTGTGGTCTTCAGTCCTGAGACTGGTTTGATGCAGCTCTCCATTATACCCTGTCCTGTGCAAGCTTCTTCATCTCCCAGTACTTACTGCAACATACATCCTTCTGAATCTGCCAAGGGTATTCATCTCTTGGTCTCCCTCTACGATTTTTACCCTTCACGCTGCCCTCCAATGCTAAATTTGTGATCCCTTGATGCCTCAGAACATGTCCTACTAACCGGTCCCTTCTTTTTGTCAAGTTATGCCACAAACTCCTCTTCTCCCCAATTCTATTCAATACTTCATCATTAGTTATGTGATCTACTCATGTAATCTTCAGCATTCTTCTGTAGCACCACATTTCGAAAGCTTCTACTCTCTTCTTGTCTAAACTATTTATCGTCTATGTTTCACTTCCATACATGGCTACACTCCATACAAATACTTTCAGAAACGACTTCCTGACACTTAAATCTATACTCAATGTTAACAAATTTCTCTTCTTGAGAAACGCTTTCCTTGCCATTGTCAGTCTACATTTTATATCTTTTCTACTTCGACCATCATCAGTTATTTTGCTCCCCAAATAGCAAAACTCCTTTACTACTTTAAGTGTCCCATTTCTTAATCTAATTCCCTCAGCATCACCCGACTTAATTCGACTACATTCCATTATCCTCGTTTTGCTTTTGGTGATGTTCATCTTATATCCTCCTTTCAAGACACTGTCCATTCCGTTCAACTGCTCTTCCAAGTCCTTTGCTATCTCTGATAGAATTACAGTGTCATCGGTGAACCTCAAAGTTTTTATTTCTTCTCCATGTATTTTAATACCTACTCAGAATTTTTCTTTTGTTTCCTTTACTGCTTGCTCAATATACAGATTGAATAACATCGGGGATAGGCTACAACCCTGTCTCACTCCCTTCCCAACCACTGCTTCCCTTTCATGTCCCTCGACTCTTATAACTGCCATCTGGTTTCTGTACAAATTGTAAATAGCCTTTTGTTCCCGGTGTTTTACCCCTGACACCTTTAAAATTTGAAAGAGAGTATTCCAGTCAACATTATCAAAAGCTTTCTCTAAGTCTACAAATGCTAGAAATGTAGGTTTGCCTTTCCTTAATCTTTCTTCTAAGATAAGTCGTAAGGTCAGTATTGCCTGACGTGTTCCAATATTTCTGCGGAGTCCAAACTGATCTTCCCGAGTACGGCTTCTACCAGTTGTTCCATTCGTCTGTAAAGAATTCGCGTTAGTATTTTGCAGCTGTGACTTATTAAACTGACAGATCGGTAATTTTCACATCTGTCAACACCTGCTTTCTTTGGGATTGGAATTATTATATTCTTCTTGAAGTCTGAGGGTATTTCACCTGTCTCATACATCTTGCTCACCAGATGTCAGGACTGGCTCTCCTAAGGCCATCAGTAGTTCTAATGGAATGTTGTCTACTCCCCAGGCCTTGTTTCAACTCAGGTCTTTCAGTGCTCTGTCAAACTCTTCACGCAGTATCGTATCTCCCATTTCATCTTCTTCTACATCCTCTTCCATTTCCATAATATTGTCCTCAAGTACATCGCCTTGTATAGACCCTCTATATACTCCTTCCAACTTTCTGCTTTCCGTTCTTTGCTTAGAACTGGGTTTCCATCTGAGCTCTTGATATTCATACAAGTGGTTCTCTTTTCTCCAAAGGTCTCTAATTTTCCTGTAGGCAGTATCTCTCTTACCCCTAGTGAGATAAGCCTCTTCATCCTTAAATTTGTCCTCTAGCCATCCCTGCTAAGCCATTTTGCACTTCCTGTCGACCTCATTTTTGAGACGTTTGCATTCCTTTTTGCCTGCTTCATTTACTGCATTTTCATATTTTCTCCTTTCATCAATTAAATTCAATATTTATTCTGTTACCCACGGATTTCTACTAACCCTTGTCTTTTTACCTACTTGATCCTCTGCTGCCTTCACTATCTCATCCCTCAAAGCTACCCATTCTTCTTCTACTGTATTTCTTTCCCCCATTCCTGTCAATTGTTCCCTTATGCTCTCCCTTAAACTCTGTACAGCCTCTGGTTCTTTCAGTTTATCCAGGTCCCATCTCCTTAAATTCCCACCTTTTTGCAGTTTCTTCAGTTTTAATCTACAGTTCATAACCAATAGATTGTAGTCAGAGTCCACATCTGCCCCTGGAAATGTCTTTACAATTTAAAACCTGGTTCCTAAATCTCTGTCTTACCATTATATAATCTATCTGATACCTTCTAGTATCTCCAGGATTCTTCTGTGTATACAACCTTCTTTTATGATTCTTGAAGCAAGTGTTAGCTATGATTAAGTTATGCTCTGTGCAAAATTCTACCATACGGCTTCCTCTTTCATTTCTCTCCCCCAATCCATATTCACCCACTATGTTTCCTTCTCTCCCTTTTCCTACTCTCGAATTCCAGTCACCCATTACTATTAAATTTTCATCTCCCTTCACTACCTGAATAATTTCTTTTATCTCATCATACATTTCATCAATTTCTTCATCATCTGCAGAGCTAGTTGGCATATAAGCTTGTACTACTGTAGTACGCGTGGGCTTCATGTCTATCTTGGCCACAATAATGCATTCACTATACTGTTTGTAGTAGCTTACCCGCTCTCCTATTTTTTTATTCATTAACCTACTCCTGCATTACCCCTATTTGATTTTGTATTTATAACCCTGTATTCACGTGACCAAAAGTCTTGTTCCTCCTGCCACCAAACGTCACTAATTCCCACTATATCTAACTTTAACCTATCCATTTCCCTTTTGAAATTTTCTAATCTACCTGCCCAATTAAGGGATCTGACATTCCACGCTCCGATCCGTAGAACGTCAGTTTTCTTTTTCCTGATAATTATGTCCTCTTGAGTAGTCCCTGCCCGGAGATCCGAATGGGGGACTATTTTACCTCCGGAATATTTTATCCAAGAGGACGCCATCATCATTTAACCTTACAGTAAAGCTGCATGCCCTCGGGAAAAATTACTGCTGTAGTTTCCCCTTGCTTTCAGCCGTTCGCAGTACCAGAACAGCAAGGCTGTTTTGGTTAGTGTTACAAGGCCAGATCAGCCAATCATCCAGACTGTTGCCCCTGCAACTACTGAAAAGGCTGCTGTCCCTCTTCGGGACCCACACGTTTGTCTGGCCTCTCAACAGATACCCCTCCGTTGTGGTTGCACCTACGGTATGGCCATCTGTATCGCTGAGGCACGCAAGCCTCCTCACCAACAGCATGGTCCATGGTTCATGGGTGGAGGGGGGGGGGGATGATATGCTTATTGACTTTCAATTGGGTGACACAAACACTGTGAACCTTCACCACCAAGGGAATGAAATACCAGTGCCTGATAAGTTTAATTTGACATCAATTATTTTTTAAATTCCAGTTGTATGTGCAAGAAAGTCAAAACTGAAAGCAACGTAATCATAAATGGACATATTATAGAAAGTTTGCTCAATGTTCCCTATATTTATTGATGTTTAATTATATTAATTTTTAAATTTCTTACTTTAAAACATGATTTTATAGAAATGCATATTTTCTTTCTACAAAGTTGACAACATCTCTCTTCTGTATAAACTTTCCATTGTCTAATCAGATATTTTTACTATCTTTCCTGCAGTTTCTGCATGGCTCATATGTTCCCAGATTGTGTTGGAGAAGTGGATGTTGTATCAGACGCTGAAAATATAAAAAATTTACTGAAGATCCCATACAGTAAAGGTCCAGTAAGTACAGAAAAAATGTTGAAATGGTAGTACATATGCTTGCTGTACAGCAAGTGGGAAAGTGTTTGCAGACATAATCTTACCAACAATGTGAACATAAATCATTGTGCACTGTGATGTTTTTAAAAGTAATACCCATTCTAGGTGAGCATGATGGTACATCGAATAGAAAATACATTGCTGATAGATGAATTTGATATACACAAACATCTTTTGCGGACAGCTGAATCCGAGTGGAAATGGCTGAAAAAGTTCTTCTATGAACACGTGTTCCAATCTCTTGGAGACAAGGTATGCTCTCTCCCTCTCCATCTCCTGCTTCCTTCTGCTCTTCCTGCATGGTGATTCTGATTTCTAATGACACTACTTTCATAATGCTGCTGTGATTTCGGTTCCTTTGGATTTATCAGTTCAGTTTATTTTCTAGAATTCCAGTGATATATGAATAATGTCTGTGGCATCTCATACTAGAAATAAATAGCTCCCATTAGTAGCAAATAATTGTGGGGAGTATAAGAAATAATTACATGTAAATTTTTAAAATCATCATTACAGGAGAAGATTGTTGTACATAAGGATAAGAGCCGATATGCTCTTCAGCAGAAGAGCCTAGTGTCCAAGTTTCTGTACCACAGCCTAGCAGTTACTGAACCAGGGTCACCACAAAAGGAAGATCTGCAGCCTGCAGATTCCATGCCTGTTGCTGAGGTAACTGTTGTAAGAACATGTTGGTTGAAGTGGAAATGAAGCAAAACAACACTCAGTTTGTTATATTCTGTCACTTTTGGCTTAATTGACTGTGAGAATGGTGAACAGTTTTGAGTTGTAATAGAAATGTAACCAAAATCCATTTAAAAAACAAAACTAGATGTAGTTGACCAAGGGCAATGTGTTAGGTCTCATTTGTATAAGGGTATAGAAACATTACCAGAATTGTACATGCTGCATATTTGCATTATACATGGTTTTAAGTGTGTTTTGTGCTTTATTATGCAAATAGAGACACTAATTTGGACAACTGGCATAAATATTTATAGTAACGCTAAGTAAAATTATGACCACAGGTGTTCACACAAAGGTTTGTGTTAATATCACAGGACAAAATATATTCTGTGATTTCAAAGTGTATTGAAATAAGGAAAATAATTATTTCATTGGAATGGTTTGTCATGAGCTTTTGATCCTTTTTTTCTTTTTCTTTTTTCAGTGTGAATACAGGAATAACAATTCTGTTAGCTCTTCATTTTGTTTATTGATATTGATTTGAGGCAGTGAAGCTTGTGTTCTGTAAAAACCATTATCAGAAGTTTTTGGGAGGAATTTTGAGCAGAATTTGTGTTCTTATGTGTTTCATGGTGCTTTGTAGGTTGTATTTCATGAAACAGATTTCCCAGTGTACCTATTGCAGATTTGCAAAGTAAGTCTGATGAAGGCAATAAGAACACACTTTGATGCACATCTTGTGTTCTGAAGTAATGTAGTCTCTTCAGCGGTCAAATGTGTCTCTTATTGAGGACTGTTTTCTTGACACCAAATGCTTGTAGTGTATGAAATAAGTATGTACTTTGCCAGTATTTGTATCACCTTTTCCATTGTAACTAGTACTTGTGCGCAGTAAAGCCTTACTGGTCTTTTCTGTGTGTGTTTTAGGTTTGGCCACCACTGCCTGATCCTCAGTTTGAAGAACAACTCCCTGACCCATTATCAAATCACAAATTTACTCGTAATGTTCTGTGGACATTTGAGGACATCCAGATGCTTATTGGTACTGACATGCCAATTTTTGGAGGAACAACTCATCCTTGTATAAGTCTCAGGCTGAGGTAAATTGTGGATTTTTATGTACAGTGTGTTTCGAAATTACAGCAACAAATACTAAGGGGATATAGAATGTATCTTAAGGCACAAAATGTGGACAGAACCCCTGTCCAGACATGTCAGCCAACGTCTCTACAGGGCGTCGAAGTTAAGGCACCAGTGCCTGTGATACCTTGATCATGATAGAAACTTTTGGGGACAATGGAGAAGAATAAATGAATAAATTTAAAGTAAGGGACCCTGGCCTAGAAATAAACGAGTCGGAAGTTATAAATGAAAATCATTGTGCTACCTCTTACAGTGGAATATGTGTATCAGTAGTATTGTTGCTAAGATTGTAGGGCAAGCAACTTCCAGAGGTGACAGTATGGACAAAAAGAAAAAAGAAAGGTCCCATAAACATGGCCCCTAAAATGCATACCTGAGGAGCTGTGAGCAATTGTTCATCTTCGCCACTGTGAAACTTGTCACTTCTGTTGAATAAATGCTCAAAACTCTGAAGGTATTCATTTTAGAGCCAACATTTATTGAACATGTCTTTCTTGTTTTGGTCCATTCTACCACCTCTGAAAGTTGCCTACCCTATAGTCGTAACAACAAAAGAACTGGTACATGTATTCAAGTGTCGGAGGTATCAAAACAATTTTCACTTAAAACTTTTGACTTGTTCGTTTTCGGACCAGGGACCCTCATCTCTCATTTATACATTTATCCTTCTCCATCATCCCAGAAAATTTGTATCATCATCATCATTGAATCAAACCTGTCTGTGCATATATATGCAAGTGCTAGCACCTACAACTTCGTCATTGGATGACGTTTCCGGACACGGGTTCCTGTCTTCATTTTGTTTCTCAAGACACCTTCTACATCACTTCGAAGTTTGTTGGTGTAATTTTGGAACATCCAGTATATGAGAGAACATATTGCTTCATCAGTAATTATTCACAGTTTAAATGTTTAGAGTAGAGCTCATTCTTTGAATTCATTGAGCCTGCTAGCACTAGCTTGCCAATAATTTTCAGTTGTTTAAGGTAATGGTAGAACTTCAAAACTTTGAATAATAATTGGATGAACATTTTTGTTGCTGGAAAGTGGTACAATTGGAAGGTAACTAACATTATGAATATAGTTTTCTTGGGTTTTTAGGTTGCCACATAGGCTCAGGAAAGTGTTATTCATTTCTTTTGTGCAGTTGCAAAGGGATTTTTCTATTGCTTAGTATTTTAATTGTCAAGCATTTTCTGTAGGCACTACCCTTCCTCGGATTCTTACTATTACATAACACTTCATGAGAAATTTTCTGTTAGCATTTCCAAGAAATCGGACATTTTTTGAGTGTAGATCACATGTAGAAAGTTATTTTTCAGTAGTGTGTACCCCACAGCTTGGAGATGTATGTTGAAAATCATATTTTACCACCATTAGCTGTTATAAAGACTTGTGTTATTGCTACTAATTTTGATTGTTACTGATCTTCATCAGTCACATGAAGTTTTTAAATTGCATTATCTGTTTTGATTCATAGATGATGGTCCTTTGTACTGTACAAATCTGGACAACAGAACTCTAACAATACAGTTGCTCTAAATATCAAATGTCTCAATAATGTAGTAGTACAACATATTCAACTTCCGTGTATGAATGGAGTAACAAAGGTGACTGAAACATCTCCAGAGCCTCTCTACTTTTTGACTAGAAAATTGTTTCCAGTAGCTTCATTTCTCTTTGGCTATAAAATGTATATTGTAACATGGAATATTACGATTTTGCTAGACAACCTCAAAATTGATAACCCATGGTTCTGAACAATCCTTATTGCTTGTGATCATAAATGATATATTGTCAACATGGCTTAGATGTCTTAAGACCCGGACATGTTGTTCTGGAAAGAGAAACATTTGGAGAAGTCTGGCATTGATAAAGTAGATTTTGCTGTTGAGAGTGATTTACTCAAATATATCTTGAAAATTACTGCTGACATAAACAGTTGAC
This sequence comes from Schistocerca serialis cubense, assembly GCF_023864345.2. Classification (NCBI taxonomy): domain Eukaryota; kingdom Metazoa; phylum Arthropoda; class Insecta; order Orthoptera; family Acrididae; genus Schistocerca; species Schistocerca serialis. Next base: position 522,153,190 of record NC_064638.1, read on the forward strand.
TCATATTTATGAGACTGAAGTTAAACTAACAAAAACGAACATTTCTGTATTTCCATTCTGCTAGGAGAAATTGAGACCAAAGAGTAACTCTAGTCAGAGTTTCTATCATCATCATTATGCCTCATATATACAAAAATGACAAAATAATGTTCTTAGGAGATTTTAATGCCAGATTGTGGTGAGCCTATCACATTTTGGCAGTACACAACCAGGAGAAACATAATTATTTTATCTAATTAATGAAAATTGCTCCTAAGCAAGTGTGTGCAACTTAGGCTTCAGTTAAAGGGTCACTGACACCCAGGCAATCTGCCACCAACAAACATTGGCCAAAGAGGGCCAATCCTTTCAGTACTGCAATATGAGTGTCGTCTCGGTGCTACTGATTTCGAAACCTGAATGTACAAACTTCGGACAACAATCAGCAGAATTCAAATCGGTTTGTTTTCTTTGGTTGAATTGGTCAACTTTTACACAAGGAAGCCTGAATTGTGACAAACTTGTAAGTTTAATACTACAAAGAAGGAATTGGTGGCATCCTGAGGATGAGAAATGTAACAACAGGGATATGTCTCAGAATTTATGGTCTCAAATCACTACTTTATTGGAAACCATAAGTTCCAAACAACTTAACAATTTAGTATTGATTAGTTAAATGTTACCATAGATTGCAGTACATATGTTCCATCACTATCTAGCCATTTCAGGCACATCTATACTTTTTGCAGTATGTTATCTGCAACCCGAGCAAAATCTGTATTAGAAATTTTAGGCCTAGATTGTAACCTCAAACAATTACATGTTCAAGTGAGAAAGGTGACATATGTCATTTTGATATGCAAAACGACTGTGGTACATATTTTTTGGTTGTGGTAGTAGAACATTACTTATCTGTGAATTATTATTAATGCTTGCTGGTGTTTCTGTTCCAGTATGATCATGATTCTGTTATGTGACGTGCTTTTACAAATGTTGTGTATGTTTTTGCAGTTATCAGTACTTCTGGTGTTTAGAGAACCTTATTCTAAAATATATGTTTGTCTTTCCCACATATGCTGAATGACAGTCATTGAAGGTTAATTGACATGTATCTGTTCAGCTGAAAATATTTGAAGTTGTGCATGGTGTTTGTTTTGCTTTTCATTGTCACCACAAATCATGTTGAGTTTGAAATAGAACATTTCTCAGTTCATCACTAATAGTTGTGAAACTTGTCTGGTTAGCCCAGTAACTGAGAAAAGAGTGTACAATGCTCACCACATTCTTTTCACTACAGATATTGGTCAGAATAGATTCTAACTTCTTGAATTCCGCCAAAAACTAATGAAGGTGATCAGTTGTCCTTTGACCAACCTGTTGGCCGATGTTGCCAAGTGACTTGTAATGAAGGCATCTGATGACCATTGTCTTTGCTGCTGTGAATGTAGCCTTAGTGATCCCTAATACCGTATCTCAGCAGACTGATCACTGCAACACATTGTGATATAACCAAGATCAGAGCCTTTAAGAGCTAAAGAACTTTAATGGTAAGTTGTTGTTCCAGAAAACTTTGTGAATACCTTCTGGATCTAAAATTTGATTTTTGGAGCAAACACAGATCTTTCTTATTTTCTATACAGCGTTTGTCTCCATAGACTGACAGCACAAGAAAGCCAAAGCTTCTGTGGACCTCATTGAGCACAATCCTCCTGCTCCTGTGCCCTGTAACAGCGAGTCTTTGCAGGTGGCACTCGGCAGCCATCAAGGTGGGATCCCTTCATTTTTTCATCATCATGACTCTCCTTCAATGGAATGTTCACAGCCTTCAATGCCCGCTTTTAGGATCGCAGTGTCCCTTTTACCCTACCTGAAGGAAACAAAATTGCGTCCTCACAACCGCTTTGAGCTTCTGTATTTCTTCCCAGTCCGTTTTGACTTTCCCCCCGAGGCATTGACGTGGCTTTCTCATCTTCGTCAGCTGAAGCGGATGCGCTGGCAGCACCTCAATGGCCTCCACTGCCTGAGCAACACCAACTGGAGTGCAGATCGCTCAACACTGTTCTACAGAGTCTATGTTCAATCCCACCTTGACTATGGGAGTCTGGTTTATGGTTTGGCCGCGCCCTCAGCATTGTGTTTACTTGACCCAGTTCACCACTGTGGCATTCGACTGGCAACAGGAGCTTTTAGGACAAGTCCAGTGACCAGCATCCTGGTGGAGGCCGGAGCCCCTCCATTGAAGGTTAGGCGTGCACAACTGCTCGCCAGTTACGTTACACACATGCATAGTTCTCCTGAGCGTCCAAATTATTGTCTCCTTTTCCCATCCACGGCAGTTCATCTCCCGCACTGGGGGCCCAGGTCAGGGCTTAAGATTGCGGTTCACATCCAATCTCTTCTATATGAAGTGGAGTCCTTGCCTTTACTACCTATACTCGAGGTCCATTCGTGTACACCTCCATGGTGTACACCTAGGCTGAAGCTCTGCTTGGACCTTTCACATGGCCCTAAGGACTTAGTTAACGCCGCAGCTCTCTGATGTCACTTTCTCTCGATTCTTGACATGTACCGGGACCATGAAGTGGTTTACACTGACGGCTCAATGGCTGATGGTCACGTTGGCTTCATGTATGTTCATGGAGAACATATTAAACTGCGCTCCTTGTCAGATGGGTGCAGTGTTTCACTGCAGAGCAGGCAGCCATTTCTTGTGCTCTTGAACGCATCCACTTATGCCCTGGCGAGTTGTTTCTTCTCTGTACTGACTCCTTGAGTAGCCTATAAGCTATTGACCAGTGCTACCCTCACCATCCTCTGGTAGTGACCATCCAGGAGTCCATCTATGCCCAGGAATGGTCCAGTCATTCCGTGATGTTTGTGCGAACCCCAAGCCATGTTGGAATCCCAGAAAATGATCTTGCCGACAGGATATCCAAACGGGCTACACAGAAACCGCTTCTGCAGATCGGCATCCCTGTAACTGACCTATGATCATTATTATTCCACAAGGTTCTTCAGCTTTTTGAGACGGAATGGTATAATCTCAGTAAGCATAACAAATTGCGTGCTCTTAAGGAGACTACGAATGTGTGGAAGATCTCCATGAAGGGCTCTTGCAGGGACTCTGTTGTTCTCTGCCAGCTCCGCATTGGCCATACGTGGCTAACACATGGCTACCTCCTCCATCGCAAGGACCCACCTCAGTGTCACTGCAGCTCACACAGCTCACATATGACTGTTGTCCATATCTTGCTGGACTGCCCATTTGTAACTGCTCTGCGGTGGATTTTTAACCTTCCCAGCACCCTACCTTCAGTATTTGGTGACAATGTCTCAACAGCAGATTTAGTTTTACATTTTATTCGTGAGAGAGGGTTTTTATCATGTGGGGTGGGCAATTAGCCTTCTCTCTGAGGTCGCCACCCTCTCTCCATTTTAACCCTGTTGCACTTTGTATACATTTGTTTGTCTTGGTGGTCATCTTTTCCTACATATGTTCATCTCGCCTTATCTTTTCGGGGTGGACATTTTAATGTGTTGCAGAGTGGCTGACTACTCCTGTTTTTTTTTTTATTGTGATCAGCTAGCCCAGACCATATGCTCTATGCTTTTAATACCTTCTTCTACTTTTCCTTGTGGTGTATGTTTTCCCAGGTTTTTTTTCTTTTTGTTTTTCTTTCTTTTTTTGTGTTCATTCCATTCGTTTTCTTTTTAGGTGTGGTGTTGGGTGTTTTTGTACCTTGAGCCTTACTTGCGTCAGGAAAAAGGGACTGATGACCCTGTAGTTTGGTCCCTTTACACCCCAAACCAACCAAGCAACCACTATTGTGGGAACCTTTTACACTATCCCAGTTGAGCGTCTGTATGTCGAAGCTGACGAACTTCTGCTGTCCTAATGCCATGACTTTCTCCTCAGCATGTATGCATGCCATTTGTCTGCCATGCATGGCCACCCACCCTATGCCTCCTTTTTCAATGACTCTTTTGATCGCCAGTATGGGGCGTGCCCCTCTTCTCTGTTACCTCCTGGAGTCCACTTTCGGCACTTGCTCCGGAAGCTTAATTTCACACTACCTGCAACTTTCTCTGTGGGTGTGAACCCGTCCCCACGTTGGCATCATGCAGTGGCACGTGTTCACCTTGGCCTTCATTCGCTTCCGAAGGACACTACTCCAGCCTTGTTCTATCGCCTTCAGTTTCATGACCTTCACATGAATCTTCGTGATAGTAGCTTTGTGTACACTGATGACTCTCATACTATCCGTGGTGTCACGTGTGTCTTCTTTGTCATTGGCCATGATGTTTTTCGGTATCGGTTTCCTGCACACTGCTCAGTATTTACAGCCAAGCTCTTTGCCCTGTATCAGGCCACAGAGTACATCCAGTAACACAGGCTTTTCAATTGTGTCATCTGCTCAGCATCCTTCAAAGTCTCTGTGTACTGTCCGCTGTCCATCTCTTAGTGCAACAGGCCTAGGGAAACTGTCACTTGCTCACTCTTGATGGGACCACTGTGATGCTTATTTGGGTGCTTGGCCATGTCAGTCTACCAGGAAATGAAGCTGCTGATGGTGCTGCCAAGGCTGCAGTCCTTGCACCTCAGCCCACTAGTTCCTATATTCCCTCCGATGATCTCTGTGTTGCCATCTGTCACTTTGTCATTGCCATTGGTCCTCCCTTTGTGCGAATAAGTGCCAGGTAATGAGGCCTCTTCCAGCAGCTTGGACAACCTCCTCTCGGCCCTTCTGCCTGACCAAATGTCCATTTTTTTAAGCGTTTACTTTCCTGTTTGGGTTTGTCATCAGATTTATCAGCTGTTTTAGCAATGACGTGCAGGCTGTCGACCGCATTTTACTTTTTAACCGTCATAGTGATATGGTGAAGGCCATTTAATTTTTAGTTCTGGACCTCTGTTGCTGTATTGTGTCTTTTGTAGCCCTTTCTCTGTGTCGCTGTTTTTAGCTGTCTTCTCTTATGTCACTTGGGATTGATGTATAGTAATTTTTTTACTCCTCTCTGTCGTCATGTTCTATAGTTTTGACTTGAGCGCGTATGACCCCGGTTCATTTTGTGTCCTAAAACCAAACAAAACAAAACAAACATAAGAGAATGCCGGTGATCCCATTGTCAGTATGTGACTAAAACATTTGATGGTGGGCCAGCAGTTTTATATGAGAAACACACCAACGGTCCAGGTGGAGGGCGCATGACATGCCACTGGTATGTGGATGACATCACAACCCTAGGCACTGACACTTCAGTAGCCAACAGTAACACATCATCATCTACATCTACATCTACATCTACATACATACTCCGCAATCCACCATATGGTGCGTGGCGGAGGGTACCTCATACCACAACTAGCATCTTCTCTCCCTGTTCCATTCCCAAACAGAATGAGGGAAAAATGACTGCCTATATGCCTCTGTACGAGACCTAATCTCTTATCTTATCTTTGTGGTCTTTCCGCGAAATGTAAGTTGGCGGCAGTAAAATTGTACTGCAGTCAGCCTCAAATACTGGTTCTCTAAATTTCCTCAGTAGCGATTCATGAAAAGAACACCTCCTTTCCTCTAGAGACTCCCGCCCGACTTCCTGAAGCATTTCTGTAACACTTGTGTGATGATCAAACCTACCAGTAACAAATCTAGCAGCCTGCCTCTGAATTGCTTCAATGTCCTCCCTCAATCCGACCTGATAGGGATCCCAAACGCTCGAGCAGTACTCAAGAATAGGTCATATTAGTGTTTTATAAGCGGTCTCCTTTACAGATGAACCACATCTTCGCAAAATTCTAGCAATGAACCAAAGACGACTATCTGCCTTCCCCACAACTGCCATTACATGCTTGTCCCACTTCATATTGCTCTGCAATGTTACGCCCAAATATTTAATCAATGTGACTGTGTCAAGCTGCTAATGGAGCATTCAAACATTATGGGATTCTTTTTCCTATTCATCTGCATTAATTTACATTTACCTATATTTAGAGTTAGCTGCCATTCTCTACACCAATCACAAATCCTGTCCAAGTCATTTTGTATCCTCCTACAGTCACACAAGGCCGACACCTTCCCGTACACCACAGCATCATCAGCAAACAGCCGCACATTGCTATCCACCCTATCCAAAAGATCATTTATGTAGATAGAAAACAACAGCGGACCTACCACTCTTCCCTGGGGCACTCCCAATGATACCCTCACCTCCGGTGAACACTCACCATCGAGGACAACGTACTGGGTTCTATCATTTAAGAAGAGAGGTGGTGGCAGAGAGCATAATAATTATGCAAAGGACCTGATGCTTGGCCTGGTGGTTTATCGGGTTGAAGTAACACGATTCACGTTTCCGTCGCACTTCACCTAGTGTAGACCGGGAACTGTCTGCTAGACCTGCCCGATGTGAACTGCCTGGGCCCGGCCCGTGCTGCTGGAGTTGTTGTTGTTGTTGTTGTTGTGCCAGCAGAGGTTGCGTCCGAATTCTCGCGTGCCCTCTGGTGGACGGGACTCGACTTGCAGCAACTACCGTCTGTGACGCGCCGTGCCAATGTGCGCCTCCCGCGATCTTTCTGGTGCCTACAGCACGGGTCAACTGTGGTGAGCAAATTGAACAATGTGACATAAGACAGGGTTGGCTGCGACAGCTGCTGAAAATTGGCAGTACGAAAACCATTCATGGCATTTTGGGCTTCAATGTCTAAGTGAAAACACAACAGCTCGTCCTGCTCAAATTCTGGATTGGGGCTAATTGCCAGTGAAGAAGGAGTATCTGCATTAGTATGTTGTGGTGTGGGTCAGAAATGAATCTCATAGTTATAGCATGATGATAACAAATCCCAGAATTGCAGGTGATGGGCTACTGTGTCCAGTAAAGATGGTAAAGGACTGAAAGGGGAAACCAGATGTTTATGATGAGTTATCAAATTAAACTGAGAACCATATAGAAAAACATGAAATTTTTTGAACACATATACAATAGCAAGGGCTTCTTTTTCTATCTGTGAGTAGTGCTGGTGAACCTTATTCAGTTTTGGAAGTGTATGCAATAGTGCACTCAAAAACGTTGGCATATTAATGTCCAGGAATTGCCCCAAGGCCATATTGGGAGGCATCTGTGGGCAAAACAAGGTATTGGCCTGGTTGGAAGGTAACCAAGCAAGATTCTGAGTGTAATTTTGACTTTAATAGGGTAAAAGCATGCTTGCAGGTGGCCAACCATTGAAAAGGAACATCTTACATAAGAGAGCATGAAGTGGCTGGGCCAATGTGGCTGCTGCAGGAAGAAGTTTATAGTAGCACGCAAGCTTTCTGAGAAAGATTTGCAGCTCTTTCACGTTGGTAGGACGTGGCAAAGTTTTGATGGCATCGACGTGTTGGCATAAAGATTTGACGGCATCGACATGTTGGCATAAAGATTTGACGCCAGTATGGGAAACTTCAAAACCGAGATAGATATAGATGGCTGAAAAAATTGTGATTTGTCCAAGTTACATTTCAAACTGGTAGCCTGTTCCATCATAAACAAGGCACAAAGATTTCAGAAATGTTTTTCTGTTGAGAAATCTGAGACCACAGTATCGTCCAGGTATTTAGTGCATCCCGGGACTGAGGCCTTGAGCTGCTCTAAAAATCAGAAAATGGCAGGGGCGCTAGCCAAGCTGAATATCAGATGCTGGTATTGGTATAACTCAAAGGGGGGTTTTCACTCAGAGAACATGTTTGGGATCTTTATCCAGAGACAGTTGTAAGTAGACTTCTGACAAGTCTATTTTTGAAAAATATTGGCCTCCCGGAAAGATGTGCTAAGAGTTCATCCGGATGGGGCAAGGGAAGGGATGTGTATCAGTAACAGACTGTGAATTTACAGATACTTTAAAACTGCCACAGAGCCGAAGGTTGAAGGTTGCCATTAGATTTTTTGACAGTTACCGGAGGAGTAGATCATTCACTAGATGAGACAGGTATGATAACACTCAAAAATCTAAGTTGATATAGTTCCAATTTGATTTGCTTCCATAAAGCTACTGGGACTGGTCAGGCATGAAAAAGATGGGAATGTGCTGTCAGTTTCATTGTGATGTGAATCTTGGAATCGATAGCACACCCTAAACTTTCCAAAAGCAGGGAGGAATGTTCCGAGCAGAATACATCCAGTTGTTGTTGCGGAACTTGATGCGATACCAGATGCACTTCACCAGTAAAGAGAACCCAGAAATCTTGGTGTCTAACCCAAATAGCTTTTCAGTGTTGGGCTCATCTAATACTAGAAAAGTCAAAGGCCGAACAACTGCTTTGTACACTATAAAAGTAGAAAACTGTCCCAATGTGGGTACTTGTTATTTGTTGTAACCCACTAGCGAAAGAGATATAGGAGACGACAGGACAATACTGGTGATCTGTAACTCACCAACCAATGAGATACAGGGGACTATATTGGTGATCCAAGAGCTTCATAGGTTTGAAAATTTAATAAAGTAACTGTTGCACTCATGTCCACTCACATTTTTAACATCTTTAACATTTACTCCATTTTAGAGTTTGTTTGGGGCTACCATCACTTGGGAAACACTGTTCACATCCATGTTCGTGAGCTGCACACAGGCACGATATGTCCATTTCTTTTACAGTGGTTGCACATCACCCAATTCTTTGGGCATGCTGCCTGCTCATGTTGAACAAAACAATAAAGGCACAATGGAAGAGGAGCATGCGACCCCTGTTGTGCTGCTGCTGCTGCTGCTGTTTAGCACAGTGCTTCCCTGTGCAGTGTGGAGCCCTGGTTGCACGGCTGCAACATTTGCTTTCCCCTATGAGCTAATGATGGTGGCCAAGGAGGAAAGGAAGAAATGGCAGCTATTTCACACAATGCTTATATCATATTTCCTGATGCCCTAGATACTTCAAAATAGTGAGCAATTTTCAGAACATCTGTGAGATAGAATTTCCACATTGTAAAACACACTCATGAACTTCCCTATCAGGATCCAGACATGTTGTTGCATCACAATCCATCGAATCAGCATATGAGTCCCAGTGGGCTGCGATGACAAACTGGCGATGATGGCTAAGCGCATAGTAGGACTCAGTGCGAGCAGCAGTAATGTGAATATGTTTGCAACGACAATTAGTGAGCAACTGACACATTTCCTCAAAAGAGAGACTGGCAGTTTCCTGAAGAGGAGCTAGCTGACAAAAGGTAATAAGCATGAGGAGAAATCCATGACAAAAATAAAGCGTTATACAAATTGGGGTTGATGACTCTGAAGCTTAAAAATTTTGCCGAAGGCGTTTTTCATATGCGTCACAATCTCCCACAGAATCATCATACAGAGGAAATGGTAGGGGCTATGTCAATGGATGTGGAACCAGTTGACCAATGAAGCTGCCAAATAGCTTAGCCTGCTGCTGGTTGGTGAGAGATCGCTGTTTTTCAGCAAGAGGTTGAAAAACTTCTTCTAACGATGTGTTGGCTGTGTATTGAAACAAAGAAACGAAGCACCTGGAGTAGAATGGTGCACTCATTGCCAAGTATGTTGTAACGTTGTACAGACACAAAATCAGAAGTAGCACCAACCACATATTATTCTGCTTCCACATGAAGAACTCCACAATTAAACTAAATTGAGTAAAGAGCAGTACAAAGTCTCATAACTATAGAACACAGCATCGGTATATAGTCTTGTAGGTGAGCACGTGGTAAGCAAGTAAACATAAGTGAAGTAGAGTGCCTGGCAAGCCAGGCGTATATCGGGCTGTTGTGCACACGCCGCATGTCCAGGTTGCGAGGCAACTTCTCTGGGCCTCTCTAGGCTGGGTGTGGAGGCACTTGTATCCCTCGCTGTTTCATTATGTGCCCACACATTATAGGCTTACGTCAAAGGTCTTTTTGCCAAAACCTCAATATGTATGGCAGTCATTTTGTTGTGTCTTTTTGCGATGCAACATCTCCTCTATATTGTATCACGAGTACCAATCTTTCTTTTTCTTAATAATGTTGTTATCCCATCCTGAATCAGGCAGTCATGTGCACAGTCTCTCTTTTCCTACATTGTTGATATTCCTACCTGGAGTTGCCATTGTTTGACAACTGATACTTTATATGACAGTTTTGTTGACCAGTACTTACCTTCAAGAGGCGAAACGTGTAACGCTACGGATAGACATACACAGCGTGACTCAGGAGTAAAGGTACATGTTTTGAGGGGTGACAGTATTAGTGATTCTGAACAAAAAACTTGATATGGATGTATGCCATATTCTGAATGGCTGCAGAGATAGAACACATTTAATATCACTTTTGTATGTTTTTTTGAATAACTCGAAAACTGCACCCTCCAGCGAAAACGTGTCACAATACAAAATTAGACTATATTAAATTTCCTACAAAAAAGGTCCTATTCATCTTTTTCCCTAGAACTAATGGTTTGTGCGAAGAGAGCGCAAGAATGTTGAAAAACTTGTTCCACGCGTATGCACTGTAGTTTATAGTTTTTGTAGGCCAATATGAGATAGTTTCTCTACTTGATAGGCAACAAGTGTCCCATATCGAACTGTTCGTCTCAACTTGCTCTACACTGTTGTGGTACATTGTAAACAGTGGCAATATTTGATAGCACAGAAAATAAATAACAATGAATATTAAATGTGTTCTATCTTGGAAACCATTTGGAGTAGGGCATTAAGTCCATATGAAGCTTTTTATTCAGTATCACTAATACTATCACCCCTTAAAGCATGTACCTTTCCTCCTGACTCACCGTGTATAAAAGTCGAAGTGGAACAAATTCCTTTGTCAGGAAGGAGGGAGGGATAGGTTGTTATAAAAGAAAAGCAGAGTACTCAGATCCCAGGATGACAGGGACATATCGGCATAGAGAATGAGGGTAGATGAAGATCTTTGTTGCAAAAGTTAGAAAGTGCTTCACTTTCACTTTTATGTGAGTCTGTTGACAACACTACATATTATGTTTCGTGAACGTATCTTCTGGCCAGCAATTCTGTCACATGATTTGTTAATTTTCTCAGTTGAATTTTCTTTGATACAGTTGATACACTGTTGAACTGTCACCAGAGTGGTTTATTGATGTTTGTTGAGAGAATACTGTAAACTGATTAGTTTCATTCATATGAATGTTTTGGCAGATATTGAACCATCTAAATTTTAAACAATTATAAGATAAGAGGCACAAGTGTTTTAATTGGATAGATTAAAAAAATCTACTCACCAAGTGGTGGCAGAACACACACATAAAGTAAGTTATAATGAGGCAAACTTTTGGAGACAGTGGCTCCTTCTTCAGGCAGAAAGGTTGAAGGGGAAGGAAAATAACCAGAGATGTGTAGGAAAATGGGTGGATTTCAGAAAAATCACTAAGAATTGCATATCAGGAGAGACTTACAGGATGGGATGAGAAGAAAAGACTGTTGGGGGTCAGCATTGGACAAGATTTGAAAACCTAAGAGGTCAAAGGTGGAAGACAGGGTAATATGCAAGACAGAGATTACTGCTTAAACATCATGCATGAGTTAATAAGAATGGAAAGTTCAGTGCATCATATGTAACAGACTTGGGAGGAGACCAGTGAAAAATAGACGGGTAAGACAATGAAAGATGCAGACAACTAAAACTGAGTGAAGAAAAGAGTAGCTACTGTGAAGAAATGCCAAGACAGAAGAAATTAATGTAAATTAAGGCCAGATGGATTGCGAGAACCAAAAACATGTTGTAGTGCTTGTTCCCAACTGCGGAGTCTGAGGAACTGGTGTCTGGGGGAAGAATCTAGACAGTGCATGAGGTGAAACAAGCAACAAGGTCACAGGTATCATTTTGTAGAGCATGCTCTACAGCAGGATATCGGATGTGGCCAGTGTACACCCTCTTTATGTCCATTCATCCTAATTAATAATTTGATGGTAGTCATGCCAATGTAAAAAGCTGAACAGTGTTTACGTAACAGCTGGTATATGACGTATCATTTCATAGGTGGCTCTTCCTTTCACAGTATATGTTTTGTCAGTTACAGGGCTGGAACAGGTTGTGGTAAGAAGGTGCATAGGGCAAGTCTTACAGTGGGGACGCACCCAGTGTAGGAGCCATAGGGTAGGGAGATGGGTGCAGAAGGAGAATAGGGTCTGACAAAGATATTGCGGAGATTGGGAGGGTGAAGAAAATCTATTCTAGGTGTGGTGGGCAAAATCTCAGACAGAATGAATCTCATTTCAGGGCATGATTTTAGGAAGTCACGGCTTTGTCGAAGTAGCTGCCCAGTGTAATACTGAGTGACCGTCGGGTGCTCCAAAGCTGTTTTTTGGAGGGTTCAGCAATACCAGTATTGGGAAATCTGCTTTTTTAACTAGGCTGGTGGGGTAATTATGTCCAGTGAAGGCTACTGTGTCAAGAGTCTGCTCTCAAGAGTCTGCATCCGAACAAATATGTTTGCTTCAAATGCCATGACTATATGGGAGGGAATGTTTGACATGGAAGGGATGGCAAATGTCAAAAGCTAACTACTGTTGTTTGTTAGTAGGTATAATGTGGACAGAAGTGTGTAGCTGTCCTTTGTTGAGGATGAAATCAACATCAAAAAAGTGGCACAGGATTCAGACCAGTTGAAATTTAATTGGAAGAAGGTAGGTAGAGATTCCAGGAATTTTAACAGGTCAGGCTCACCATGAGTCCATATGGTAAAGATGTCATCATTGTATCTAAACCAAACCAGGGACTGAAGACTTATAGATCCCAGGAAAGCCCCTCCAAGTGACCCATGAAGAGGTAGGTGTAGGAAGAAGCCGGCTATGTTCTCAAGGTCGTACCTGTAATCTGTTGATATGTCTATCCCTCAAAGGTGAAGTAGTTATTCGTAAGTAAAAGTTGATTAAGGTGAGTAGGAAGGAAGTCGTAGGTTTGGAATCAGGTGAGTGCTGACTGAGGAAATGTTCAGCAGCAGACAGACCATGTACATTGGGGATGTTGTTATAGAGGGAGGTGGCATGAATGATGACAAACAAGGTGTGCGGTGAGAATGGGATGGTCATGGATTTCAGAGGATCTAGGAAATGGTTGGTATCATTAATATAGGAGGAAAGTCTTTGTACTATGGGTTGCAGGTTCTTATCAATTAAGGCAGACATACTTTCGGTAGGTGCTTTGATGCCAGCTACTATAGGATGGCCAGGATGATAGAGTTTGTGGTTCTTAGGAAGAAGGCAATGGATGGGGGTGCGTGGTGTGTGAGAAGTTCTATGTATTGAGGTGTTAGTCCTTGTGAAGGGCCTGAGTTTGTAAGGAGGGACTGCAGGTCAGGTGAAACCATGACACTGTTTCCTAAATATTTTGATCTGCATCACTGACTTTTGGAGCAGTAGCTTATTTGATGATGGCTAAGGTAGGACTTGGAGAAAAAGCTTACTAATTTACACAGGTGTAATTACTGTTCTATCATTGTCACCATCTTTGTGTTTTCTTCTCTTTTGTCTTTTTTGGTCTTCCAAAACTGCAAGATTGGTATAAAGTTGTTTCATATTGTTCTACTCTGACATTATATCTGAAAATATCTTTAACTTCCATTTTTATTACTTAGGTATGTGCAGTTATTGTGCAAATTATGGCAGTAATAACATTCCTCTTGCAAAGGATGAAATCTTATCTCTGTAACAGAAAGCGTAGGGTATCATTAACAGGCTGCATCTTGTACATAGTACTAACCTGAGAATTGCGAACATTACAGTGTGGAGTGGCAAAGGGACTGTTATTGGGTGCACTCTTGTTTCTGACATATAAATGGTCTTCCAATGAATTTAAAGGGCACCTCCAAAACATTAATGTTTGCTGACGACACAAGCTTTCTCAACCATAGTAGATGCAGATTGGGTGATAGCTGAACAGCCCACAACAGGTTGACAGCTAACAGTTTAAATCTTAATCGCATAAAGGCTCATAATATGCAATTTCAGACAAGTGATAATGACCTTTTATCACCAGAAGTAAACATTAAGGTCATACACTGAATGAAGCACAGCGTGTGATATTCATGGGGAGCTAGCTGGATTACGAGTTAAAAGGAAGTCAACATATGAATAAACTAATCAAGAAGCTCAGTTCAGTGTTTCATACCATCAGAAATGTCTCCCATTGTGTTGACCAATAGACATATTTTCACCCTCTGTTGTCTTGTGCTTCTGGGGCTGTACCCCTTAAGTAAATACAGTATTTCTTTAACAGAAGATAGTAAGAATATTATGTTAAGTAGACAAGTGTACATCCTGCAGAAGCCTTTTAAGGATCTTGGAATTTTTGCCCTCTCTACCCAATACATTTACTTCCTAATGGGTTTTGTTACTGATATTATAAACCAGTTTCTTATGAACTGTGATATATACAGTCACAATACGAGACACAGAAACAACTTTCATGCAGGGTCAGAATGGAGTAATGGTGCTTTGGCAGTAATATATCATGTTCCCTTCGAAAGTGAAGCAAGAAATTGGAAAACCTTTCCTGTTCAAAAGAAAATTGAAAATGTACCTAATAAGCCACTCTTTCTACAAATTTTCTGAATATCTAAATCCAAGGATTTAAAATTTCTGTGAGCTACAAGTAGCAATGTTTGTTGTGACATTGTGTGATAAGTAATAATGTACTATAAATAGCAGTAAATTGTAATAAAGCAAATATTAAGTTACTAATGGTAGATAAAAAGCAGCTGTATAATAAAAAAATGAGGATATAGCAGTTGCAGTTCTTACTAAGTTACTCAATTAAATTTAAATAGCATGAGCATGAAAAGCATCAAACAGTGTTGTGATGTTAATACGCTATACAGATTAAGTTTTTATGATGTCTTTGTCTCTTATTGATTTATACACAACTTGTTCTATGTCCCTGAAAGTTGTTCTTACTGATGGGATCAACAGGACAGGCATCCATGAATGAATGGATGAACTGTAGTTAATTTGACTGTATCTATTATTCTTCATTTACAGGGATGCATCCAAGCCCATAAATGTACTGACAGGTATTGATTATTGGTTAGACAATCTGATGTGCAATGTCCCTGAACTTGTAATGTGTTATCATCTGGATGGCATTGTACAGAAATATGAACTGATAAAAACAGAAGACCTTCCACACCTAGAAAATTCCAAATTTTCACCAAAAGTGATTAGGGATGTAGCACAAAATATCCTTTCATTTCTAAAATCAAATGCAACAAAAGCTGGACACACATACTGGCTGTTCAAAGGTACATTACTTGTGACTATCACTTTCAATCTGCTTTGCCATGTGTGTATATGTAAATTATATGTAATAAAACATATTTTGCAGGAAAGGATGCTGACATAGTAAAATTATATGATTTGACCTCATTGTGTTCAGAGGTTACAGATGAAAAAGGACAGAATCCATTTACCATTCCTGTGGCTATGTTGTTATACAGGCAGGTAACATGCCAAGTTTGATGCGTTATGCAGTAGAATGTATACTTAATGTTGTTCTTTTTTTATTTTTTTTATACAGGTACCAAAGAAGATATTCTAAGAAATAACTTTATCAAATAATGAATATCAGTCAGTTGAATTCTTTTATTTTAATGAGATCTGATTGAAGATTTCACTGAATATATACTTTAATGTCACAACAAGAAAAAAGTTAATCTAATGACTATTTTGATTGACAAGAGTCATTTGTGCTTAATCTTTTGTAGTAGTTACTGAAAAACAGACTTACAAAAGTCAGTAAACTTTATGCCTCTTGGATTTCAAAAGCAGAAATGTAGTGCTCATGCAGCTGCTGATTGAAAGCTGCCTATATAGCCTTATTGATTATATCTTCATTTAAACTGCATGCCAGCAATTTTGATCAGATAGTTCATTGATGTCAGTAGGTAGCATGTTTTATTGCTTGTCATTGGAAGATTTCATAACTTTGGTATTTCAGTTCCTTGCTTCACATCATTTTAATTTGAAAGGGCTGAAAACTTATTGTTGTGTCTTGCAGCATTTTTTTCTTGACCACTGTTTTCACTGTAGAGGAAAAAAGTTAGTTTGCTGGCAGTTGGGTATATGAGAGTACATAATTCTTTAGGTGTGAAACTAGGTATACATGTGAGAGAGGCTTTGCAAGTAACACATCTCTTGTAAACAGTGCTGAGAGTCACCTAGCCATCAGTGTCCAAGAGTGAGGCAAGACCTTAGATAGTCGTGCTCTGCAAGTTTAGACTTCTCGTATAGATGCCAACCTCCATCACTCAAGAGCTGCTTGCTATTGCTCTCAGACAAGAAAAACTGTACCAGCATTGTCAGGAGAGCTGAGAGTACTCTGACAGTGCTGACCAGCCTTATTGCAGCCCAGATTTGTGCCATCTTTCACAGTTTGTACACTACCACTTCTTGGTAATATAGTTTGCCATTCTCATGCACACATTAAATAAAAGTACCAATGAAATGCTTGTTTTGAGCCACAATTTGTGATCTTAGCATGTTTCTGAGCGAAGAAATTGTCCATTTTACCTACCAAACACGAGCAGTTACCCTATTTCAAAAGTTCAAGACTTGAACAATGTTATGCAGCAAATAAAATGTAAAAATGTCATAGACATGTTATACAGAATTAACAAACGAAAATAAATAAAAAAACAATTAACAAATGAAAATAAATAAAAAAATAAAAAAAAACTAATCACTAAAGAGACTCGATATGCCAGGTTAAAATGAAAACGTATATGAAAGACTAGCGCGAACCCGCTACGCCACATGGACACTCGAACAGACTGCTCCATAAATTTGTACTGGCATTGTCAAGACAGTTGAGACTACTCTCGCAATGGATATCCACTGTAAGTGAATGTTAGCAAAAAAAAGTGATGAATAAAGCTGCCAAGACATGGACTCAGGATAAAGTTAAACTTTTAATAAGTTTGTATAATGAAAGGCCAACATTATGTAATGTACAGTTACTTGATTACAGGAACTGAGATGATAAGAAAAGTTTTTTGGCTGAAATGGCTGCACTTTGTAACACCTCCACAGAAGAAATTTACCAGAATATCCACTATTCAAGGAAACAGGAAAAGAAGTTTTATAACATAATTTAATTAACATAGAGAAACACATGAAGTTATGTTTGAAAGTAATCATTTTGGAACTTGGAAAAGTGCCATTTAACTTCAAGTAATAGAACTTGTAATGAGCCGTATTATTATTATTATTATTATTATTATTATTATTATTATTATTTTCTTGTTCTTTTCTTTTTATACATACAAGGTATATATAAAATAATAAGTTATTTTGTACCATGGGGAGGTTGTTAACAACTTGTAAGAAGGGAGTGACATATTCAGTCCACTTGGTATGTTTACAAGGTATATAAGTCCTCAAAAACCTGTTGAATTCCTTAAACACCTTTTCTATGGAGGATGCTTCGGGATGAAATTTGGGTACTAAACAGTGTTTGATTTAGTTGGAATCTAGAAACTCTTTCGATTTACTCCAACAAAATATGTCTTCTTTTGACATGACTTTTGGTTTTTCTACTCTTGCAAAATAATCCTCTTTAATTCGTCTTATTATTGAACTGGCTGTAACATTCTGACAATTTTATGTATTTTGTGAAAATATCATGCAGGCTTACTATACATTTTACTCCCCCTTTACCTCTGGGATAGCATCCAGCCACATCCAACAATACCTTTTCTAGAGATTTCGTAGCTGCAATAGGATGTAGTTCTATCTGTTTGGAGATGTTTGAATGTTTTGCTTTCTGGCAAACAATACTCTTTTTTACTACCTATAGTACTCTTCATCTAATGTTGGGGAAATAACAATATTTATGTGTTTTACTGAGCATTTTGCTGTGCCATAATGGCCCCCAGCATTGTATGTGTATAAGATAAAATAATCCACATATTACTCTGGCAAACACATGCACCATTGTTCTAGTTCGGAAGGGTTCCTATGGAACGGAACACCTTTGTGAATAGTGAAAAACATTTTTAACTCTTCATCACTGTGATGTGTAAGTTTTGCTCTTACCTTACTCCAGCTTGTGTCTTCCTGCTGTAAAAATTTTACCTTTTCTTGTCCCAAATTAGATTTCTTGAGATTTACTGTTACTCCATATTCAGAAAAGCGGCTCAGTACTTGGTCAATTAATCTGAAACATTCTACCCAAGTGGGTGTAGTGACTAAAAGGTCATGAGATGTTCAATCCAAACGATGATGCTTGAAATTTGTAGCTGCTGCTCCCCCCCCCCCCCCCCCCCCCCCCCCCACACACACATATGAAGATGGTATTCTTCCACCTTTAGTCATGTAGCTTTATTTTCCAATATGAAGGCTCGAAGTCGATTATAGTAAGAAATTTAGCATTATGGAATTTCATAAGCTTTTTCTCTAAATTGTCTGGACGTGTTCGGGCTGGTACAATTATCTTATTAATGTTACTTGCATTTAGGACGAAACACACCTTGCCATCTGGCTTATTCATGGCCAAAATAGGACTACAATAAGGGGAAAATGATGGTTGTATTATGTCCCATTCAAGCAACCTGGTAATCTCATTTCTTACTGCTTCCCTCTTTGTCCATGGTATAGGGTATGAGGTAGAACGTAAAGTTTCATGAGGATACACTTCCATTTTGTACACAAAATCCTTAATAATACCTGGTCTTTTTTCAAATACATGTATATTAGCAAGTATCAGTTCCCTTAGTTTCGCTTGCTGTTCTTGAGATAAGCACTTTGATTCTCTTACCTTTGTGCTTATATTGTCGACATTTACTTCTGCTGCCGAATGTTCATTATTGTACGTGTTGACAAACACAACTATGGAATTAACCAATTGAATTTCAAAGTCATGTGTAACTTCAGTTTTACATCTATTAGTACTTCCTCTGATTAGGTCTATTACAAATAATTGGTTATTCACAGTGAAATGACATTGGCCTTTTCCTGTATCAGTTTGTAGTTGGTATGTCCTAAATGTATACATACCAATTAAACAATCAACTATTAATTTCTCTACTATCAAAAACTTGCATCCTACAGAAAACTGTCCTAATTGTATGGGAATTAGGGCTTGTATATTGACTCCTTTCGATTTCTGACCAGTAGCAGTTTGTACCTTACAGTTTTGGATTGGTAGTGTGGGTATACACCCACATTTCTTCAATTTTTGCAGGAATCCTTGTGACATCAAATTAGTCGTAGCATCTGTGTCAAGCACAATGGGTACATCAAGATCAAATATTTTGGCTTTAATAGTAGCTTGTACCTCGCTCTGTGTCAGGTTTTTGTGTGTGCCCTCATTACCTTGATACAGATAATCTCTCACACCACTATCATGATCATATCTGGTAAAGCAAGCGGTGATCAAGCTTGTGTCTCCACTCTCCTCCAAAGTCACAGAATGGGGGCCTATTGTGTCCAATTCAAGTTTTCTGGTGTTGCGGTGGCATCGGTCTCTGGGTTAGGCGTAATTTCTACTACGTGGACTGTTGGTGTTTGGTTACACCAATTAGTATCCTGTGAGGCTCTTGATTGAAATTCTCTTTGCCTCTCCACATTATTCGGCACATGTGTGTTACTTTGCTGGCCGAATTCTGCTGACTGTGGGTTATTCGGTTGTCTGGTATTTTTTGTGTTTCCCAAGCAATCGGCTTATTATTGCCGATAGTTTGTGTCAGTACATATGATACAGGCTAGCCATATGCTACTCGCCCGTTCTAGCTGTTTTTGGTAAATGTTTGCCCATTTCTTTTATATCTGCCTTTGAATTTATGTCTTTCTCCATTGCCGTTGCGATTACCGTTACCATTACCGCAGGTCTGTGTGGGGTAAGGTTGCCATCCATGATGTACTATGAATCCGTTGTTTACTTGTTGGTCTGTGAATCTCTGTGACACTATTAGCACATTAACAGGCTTGGGTTTTACTGGTCTGTCTTTGTATATCAAATCTATTGCGTCCAGTACAGATAGAAAGTATTTGGTGTCGTGGCCCGGAATGGTAATGAGTTTTTCCCTAGTGTGGGCAGAAAGATGGCTCTTTAAAATTTTCAGCACATCTACTTGAGATACTGGGTTCGTTCAGTATCCGGTTTTATTCAAATATTTTTCAAAATGGCCCCTTAAGCTTCCATACTTGCTATTTGAACGGAGCTGGGTTGAATATTTCACGTCTGAGCCTCTCTTGCATGGCCTTAGACCAATACTTATCCAGAAATGCTCTCAAACTGTTCATAATAGTGGCAACGTTCCGCCATGTCTGTAGCCCTTAGCAGAACGTCACCCTGTCTCTACCCAACAACAAATCGTAATTTTCTGGGCTTTGATCCAGGTGTGAGGTAAAACATTTCGAAATGCTCTAATAAAGACTATAGGGCGTGTTCTTTTCCCTTCAGAGGTAAATATTGGGAATTGCCAATGTCTAAGTAATCAATCATCTGCAAGTAATGTTGACAAATACGCCGTGCTGTCAGTAACAGGCATGTCTTGTTCGCTTGCGGCCTAGTGCGTGGCAACTGCACTTGCTCGACAGGATCAACTGCCGACAAGTGTTGTTGCATTGTGCAGCCTTCGCTATTTTCCTTCGATGGGCTAGCCCCATATGTGGGTAACCAGTGAAGATATCTAACTTCTCTAAAAGCATGGTATTTGTTTTCTTTCATATATTGTTTTGAAATGTCAGTACTTTTAGCACACTGTCTCATAACTTTTCCTCTGCTTCCTTTATACTCAAATCTATTTTAGCTAGACGTTGACTTTCTTTCTCTTTTAGAGCTTCTTCTACAGTATCTACATAAATTTTGCATTCTGACACTACCTTTTCAGCAAGGGTGCTGCACTTATCCAGCATCCCGGCTTCAGCTTTTTCTGTTATTTCCTTTACATCTGCACATAGCTTATCTCTCTGTTTTTTGGCAAATTCTGACTCTAAACTTAACTAGTCTACTCTTAGGCTCAACTTGTGTATTTCTCAAATAGCTCTGAGCACTATGGGACTTAACAGCTATGGTCATCAGTCCCCTAGAACTTAGAACTACTTAAACCTAACTAACCTAAGGACATCACACAACACCCAGGGATCACGAGGCAGAGAAAATCCCTGACCCCGCCGGGAATCGAACCCGGGAACCCGGGCGTGTGAAGCGAGAATGCTACCGCACGACCACGAGCTGCGGCCTTGTGTATTTCTGTAGGTAGATTTTTGCATACATCTTGCAGCTCGCTGACTGTGTTTATCACATTTTTTACTGATACATCCACTTGGGATTGTGTCTCCTGAATGTGAGAATATGCTTCACTAAGGTTTGGAACTTACTTGCAAGTTGTTCCTGTTTATAGTACGGATGTTACTTTTTCCGTTAATGTATTTATACTGCGGGACATGTTGGTAATTATTTCTTGTTTTAGCTGTTTACAGAGCTCTGTGAGCTTCTCGGATAACTGATCAGATGATTAATTGCATATAGTTTTGCTCACCTCACTGAACTGTTGACTAATACTGTTCTTGAAGCAGTTCCGAGTAGGTACGCTGGCATGCGCGACAGCGACACTTCCCATCCGTCGTTAAATTCAGATTGTGTAGAGTCTTCACTTGTCCCGTGCTGCGGTGGAGAATTAACTGTGTTATGTTCATCACTTTGGGTTTGTTGATGATTATTGGTAAGGCTTTCATAGTCTGCTCTTCTGAATCCCACAGTGGAACACAGGTTGTACGCCATCTTGCAATATCCAACAAATAATACAAACGTCACAACAATTGCCACCTGATTTTGCTGTGTAAACTGTTGTGTTATTAGTTGCATGAGTTTTGTCAAATTGTGTGTCTCGCTAGTATTTGCATTGCTCTTATGAACTATTTCCTGATATTGCGTTCGTGCCGTTGTGAGCAAATAATCAAATGAATTTCCGCCATGGGTACCAGGATGGCCCCCTCGTACGCCAACCTATTCATGGGTCGCTTAGAGGAAGCCTTCTTGGTTACCCAGGCCTGCCAACCCAAACTTTGGTACAGATTTATTTATGACATTTTCATGATCTGGACTCACAGTGAAGAAGAACTCCAGAATTTCCTCTCCAACCTCAACTCGTTTGGTTCCATTAGATTCACCTGGTCCTACTCCGAATCCCATGCCACTTTCCTTGACGTTGACCTCCACATGTCCAATGGCCAGCTTCACACGTCTGTCCACATCAAACCCACCAACAAGCAACAGTACCTCCATTATGACAGCTGCCACTCATTCCATATCAAACGGTCCCTTCCCTACAGCCTAGGTCTTCGTGGCAAATGAATCTGCTCCAGTCCGGAATCCCTGAACCATTACACCAACAACCTGAAAACAGCTTTTGCATCCCGCAACTACCCTCCCGACCTGGTACAGGAGGAAATAACCAGAGCCACTTCCTCATCTCCTCAAACCCAGAACCTCGCACAGAAGAACCCCAAAAGTGCCCCACTTGTGACAGGATACTTTCCGGGACTGGATCAGACTCTGAATGTGGCTCTCCAGCAGGGATACAACTTCCTCAAATCCTGCCCTGAAATGAGATCCATCCTTCATGAAATCCTCCCCACTCCTCCAAGAGTGTCTTTCCGCCGTCCACCTAACCTTCGTAACCTCTTAGTTCGTCCCTATGAAATCCCCAAATCACCTTCCCTACCCTCTGGCTCCTACCCTTGTAACCGCCCCCGGTGTAAAACCTGTCCCATGCACCCTCCCACCACCACCTACTCCAGTCCTGTAACCCGGAAGGTGTACACGATCAAAGGCAGAGCCACGTGTGAAAGCACCCACGTGATTTACCAACTGACCTGCCTACACTGTGAAGCTTTCTATGTGGGAATGACCAGCGACAAATTGTCCATTCGCATGAATGGACACAGGCAGACAGTGTTTGTTGGTAATGAGGATCACCCTGTAGCCACATGCCTTGGTGCATGGCCAGCACATCTTGGCACATGTTAACACCGTCCGGGTTATCTGGATGCTTCCCACTAACACCAACCTATCAGAACTCCGGAGATGGGAACTTGCCCTTCAGTATATCCTCTCTTCTCGTTATCCACCAGGCCTCAATCTCCGCTAATTTCTAATTTCAATTTGCTGCCGCTCATACCTCACCTGTCTTTCAACAACATCTTTGCCTCTGTACTTCCGCCTCGACTGACATCTCTGCCCAAACTCTTTGCCTTTACAAATGTCTGCTTGTGTCTGTGTATGTGCGGATGGATATGTGTGTGTGTGAGTGTATACCTGTCCTTTTTTCCCCCTAAGGTAAGTCTTTCCGCTCCCGGGATTGGAATGACTTCTTACCCTCTCCCTTAAAACCCACATCCTTTCGTCTTTCCCTCTCCTTCCCTCTTTCCTGATGAAGCAACCGTTTGTTGCGAAAGCTTGAATTTTGTGTGTATGTTTGTGTTTGTTTGTGTGTCTATCGACCTGCCAGCACTTTCGTTTGGTAAGTCACATCATCTTTGTTTTTAGATATATTTTATATGATATGGTATTTATTGATTATATTGGGTATTCAACAGACCTTTAGGAATTTACGGGTGGCCAAGTCAATACAAATAAGTGTTCAGATAAATGTATGTCCAGGAATGCTTCATCTATCACATATCTGGTCTGTTTGGCTTTTGAACATCTATGGTTATCAAAATGAAATTGCTGTAATGTTATTTCACTGTAATTGTTACTTTGGCAAATATTAAAGAGAATAAATGTAGGTGGTGTTAGAAATATTGGTGTCACAAGCAGACTGTTTTTAAAACTAATGTATTTATACGTAATAGTATCTAGATTGGCAATTCTGGGTCCAATCGTAGAGAGTATTTCTTTGTCTATCTCGCTGTCATTCTCGTAAAATTTTGATTTTATTGTGGATTTTCCATTATAACTCAACAATGAATTTTTGCGTGCTCCAGAATCATTCCATTGCCTGATCCTCTCTCTTATCCAGTATGTACTCGGTCCTTTATGATTTTTCTTTGTCACTAAAAGTATGAAAAGTGGAGCTGTAGCTTGATGCTCTTTCATTGTAACCTCTTCCTTCATGCGCAGAACTTCAACAGAAAAATCAGAACTTCAACAGAAAAATATTGTGGAAAGTGATCTGCCAGCTCCTGCTGTGAGTAAATGGTTCTGACATCTGATGTTGCAAGACTCTCAGACACTTACAGAACATACTCGCAGGCAACTATTAGACAGTAACTATAAGCAAAAATTTGCCTCTAGTGTAAACATTTCTGTGAGTACTATTGATAGTGCCAAACTATCTGAGAGCTAAAAACTTTCATGTTTACCCTAGCCCTTAGGTGAAAGTTGATATGTAAGAATTAACATAATGAATCAGAGTGTGAGGGGATATAGCTGAAACATTAATGAAACTATACTTGTGAGACTGAAGAATAGTGCGTATTTTAATATCTCTCTTTATCTTAATAATTGTGGTTTGTGAATTTTTGCTTCTTAAACTTGTCAGGCCAGGTAATTTAGCAGTAAAGTGCATATCTGGAAGCAGAGAGGTTTTGGGATAGAATCCTATTTTCACTGCAAAAATTTTCAGTTTGCCTTTAATCTAAGCCTTCACTGGCGCAATGGTGTGAGGTGTCACCAGGAATGTCACATGTTCTGGATTCCACATTAAATTGTAGGTTCCCTTTTCCCTGTTGAATAACTGGGGTAGATTAGGGACACGTGAGTTGCTGAAGTGGCATCTTTCAATTAGATTTGCTCTTGGCCATTGAGCCACACAAAATTTAGTTTTTTATTTATGACAGTGATGGCTTTGGCAAACGTCAGAAATGATAGTATGACAATAATTACACTCACAAAATATATTACATTCTACAATTGTTGCATCTTATATCTATTTTTACTTTATTACTTTATAGCTCATATGCTACTGGTTTATATAATAAACAAACAAATCAAACACAACACACAAATTAGGCCTCTGCCATGATCTGACTGGTTGACTGATATCTGCAAGGCAGTATGAGCAGTGATCTATGATTGTTGGGATGTGATCAGAATGTAGCCATTCCTTTCAGCCATTATTGCCAGGAGATGAATCTTGACACTACTGCAGTTCCTCATTTGGCTTCATGCGGCTGAGTGTACCTTGCTCCAGACCTCCCTACTGCAGAAATACCTGAGGAGGTACTGTGAATCAAATTCAGGGAAGTGATGCTAACCATTTGGCTATTGAAGCAGTCCATAACACAAACAGAATTTTAAAATTCATAGAATTGTAATAAACATTTTTCTACCACAGAATCTTTGGATTTTCTGTTAAAATGATTCTCCTTAGATGTTCTTGGAAAGTTTGGTAGTTCGTTAAACTGAGTCTAACCATTGAGGCATGATCTTCAGTCTGTCATAGTTAATTTTGTTCTTTCGCAGAAGTAGTTAACATTTTGTACTAATATTGTGATCGTGTACATCACTTCACTTGGTAATTTCAGTTGGCTGATTTCTACAAAATTTTACTAACTTAATGTATAAAGAATGTATTGTTAAGTGTTTCTGCTGCACAAAGACTTCCTATCATGCATGAGGCTTATTGCTCTTTTTCAAAACAGCACCATCCTTTTTAAGTGGGCATCAGCAGTGGAGCTCCATAATTCAATTTCATAGTTAAGAAAGTGGTAGATTGTTCCACAGCCAAATATTACTGATGTTTGGCCACGAACTGTCTTTGTGAGCTTGCTATGGTGATATAAACCACTACTGGCTTTTACACATACATAACACTGGGGAACAGCCATTTCGTGTCCTAGATCTGTGACTTGTTCTCAACTAATTTTTGGTCCCTGAATTCAAAACTGTTAGCAGTTTTTCTCTATCATGCCAAGTTTTTAAACAAAAGGATACTCTCCCTTTACCCTAAAAGTCATTAAAACTGGGCATACAAAGGAAAATAAAGTGGGTACTAACTAAATGTAGTAGAATATTAAAATATTTTATTCATTCAGAGGTTATTATAATATTCAAAGGTACATTGTGTCTATACAAATAATAAAAACAAAGATATTATGGTACAGATTTTTGCTTATAACTTTTCCTACAATGTCTGGGGACATTCTTGCTTGATGCTCCAACAGCAGTCAGCCATCATACTGACATCCCATCTACCTTGATACCTTGCTTCCATGACCTTCAAATCTTGGTGGAATCGCTCACCCTGTTCATCGCTGACAGCACCAAGATTTTCTGGAAAGTTAGCAAGATGACTATGTAAGAAATGCAGTTTGATACTCATGTTACAGCCAAGCTTTTTAAAGCTCCCTGAGAGTTGTTGAACAATTTCAATGTAATTCTGGGCTCGTGTATTTCCTAGAAAGTCCTTGACAATACTTTTGAATGCCAACCAAGCATTCTTTTCAAGTTCGGTCATTGTTTCTATGAAATGTTCATCTTTAATAAGTTGCCAAATCTGTGGCCCATCAACGACACCAGCCTTCATCTTCTCATATAACAAGCTAGGAAATGCCAAACTGATATACTTAAAACAGTTCCCTTCAGTTGACCGAGCTCTAACAAATTGCTTTTTGAGATCTAGTTTTATATGCAAAGGCCGAAATATAATGTTTTTTCTGTCAACGAGTGGATGATTTACAATGTTTGGATCACCAGGTTTCAGGTCAGATCTTTGCGGCCACTTTGGCTGCACCCAATGCTTCTCACGAGCTCTGCTGTCGCACATACACAGAAAACACGGATACTTGGTATATCCGCGTTGCTGGCCAAGAAGGAAAGAAACCATTTTAAGGTCAACACAGATGATCCATTTGTGCAAGTTATATTGCAACATGTCAATGACCTTCTTTATGTCTTCGTATTTTTCATGCAAGAAATTGGATGGCCTATTGGGACTGAACCGTATAAATTTCCATTGTGGAGGAGAACACACTTCAAGCTATGTTTTGAGCTATCTATAAACAATCGCCATTTGGTTGCGTTATAGTCTGAAATTCCCAATTCCTTCAGTAAACCAGGTATGTTGTGGCAATACACAAATCCATCAGTACTCCGAAAGAACTGCAGAAATGCACTTTCTCTCGATTGGAAGTAGGTGATTGTAGCTCCTTTTTCTAACAAGTTTTCTTCATGCAGTCTTGTTGCTAGAAGTTCTGATGCTTTTTTGGATAGTCCCAAATCCTGTACCAAGTCATTTAACTCATGCTGATTAAATCCTTTACGAACAGAATCATCGTCACCTTTAAAATCTTTGTCACTGCGGTCACTTTGATCTTCGCCCGACGCATCTTCTTGTGTTTCCATCTCCAAAGAGGGTAATTCTTGAAACACTGGCTCTAGAATTTCAGCTGAATGCGGCACAGGGTGTATAGCTGACTCTTTAAAGTACTCACGCACACACACACACACACACACACACACACTGACACACTGACGTTTTTACTATACAAAAGTAACAATCACTGGAGTGGTCTTTGGGCTCCCACTAAATCATTGGTATACCAAACGGAAGTTTATCACATGTTCCTTTTGTCCACATTCTCAAACCCTCCACACACTGCTTGCAGACTTTGTGAGGGGCCCATGATTTATCTTGGTCGCCAATTTTTACTTTAAAATAAGCAAAATAGGCTTCTCCTTCTCTGACAAAATTACTGATGTTTGTCTGTTGACTGGGAATGGTAAAACTGCCACATATAAAAAACAACGAATCGGGGCTGTTTAAGCACTTACTACGTGAACTACTAGTGGCAGAAATAAAGAAACGTTTTTTGTTTGCATATAAATAAGAAGTAAATACTGCTAATCTTGTGTAAATACAAATTCTTGCACTGCGCATTGGAAACCAGCTTCACTATATCAGAGCGACAAGTACCCCTTTTTACTACAGTGTCTCATGCGTAACTGACCACATTAGTGTAGACAGTATGAATCTAAACCTGTCACTCGGTACCACTATCCCCTCCAGTTGTCATTGGTTTAAGGTTTGCCGACAGAGTGCAGCATTGCTTTCTGTAACAAACAAGTTACCTGTCAGAAGTGTAATCGCATACACAACAGTAGAAACAAAACAGTAGGAAAAAACTAATTACAGTTTTGGAATTAGCATGTCTATTTACGCCTAAAACAGCCTAAGAATCAAAGTCAACAGAAATTAAGTTACAAATTGTTCCCCAGTGTAATTAATGTGATTTGTCCACCGAAAATTTTCACCAACTTAATCTGCAGAAATTTGCTGCTGCCATTGTCTGTTGCTGAGATGTTACATACATTATTTACATTGGTGTCATGAAAACTACCTGTCTGAAATGCCAGTAACTGAGATATGGTGACATTACCATGAGACCCTGATCATTGAAGTACGCTAGTGAAGAACACTGATAGACAAAAATAACTTTCACGTAATGTGTCACTGTCAAGTAACATAGATGGAAGCACCATGTAGGAATATCAGCAATGTAGGAAAAGACATATTGCTACTTACTATAAAGAAAACATATCAAGTTGCAGACAGGTACAATTAAGAGACGCTGACATAAAGCTTTTGCCCATAGCCTTCATCAGTGTAAGTGAAGACACACACCATTCATATACACAAGCAAGCACACATGACCACCAACTCCAGCATTCCGGCCCGAGATGCTGGAGTTGGCGGTCATGTGTACATGAGGTGTGCTTGCTTGTGTTTATGAATATGTCTCTCTTTCACAAAGGTTACTAGGAAAGTTTTGCAATTCAATAAGTTGCAGGAGGCTGATTGTTGCTGTGTTCTGAGAATACTTCATACTTGCATTGTAGCCACCGTACCATGTGTGTGGACGCAGTCGTTCACTGGCAGAGTTAGTTTCAAGTGCTTGCTATCGCATCAAGGTCACAAAGTGAGATTCAGACATTTTTGTGCTACAATTTTGCACTTCGTTGAAACACAGGCCAGTGCTTTGAAGAAATGACTCTTCCACTTGGTGATCTATGCCCACATCATACAACTATATTCAGGTGGTACAGAGAATTCTAAAGAGGAAATTTCACTTTGGAGAATGCTGAGAGGACAAGAAGGCCACTATCATCAGTTATGGAGGAAAACATTGATACTGTGTGAGAGATTCTAGATGAAGACAGAAGAGTGACCTATAAACACATAGAGGATACCTTAGGGCTAAATGCACAGCAATTCATTTGATTCTGTATCATCACTTGCAAGTAAAGAAACTTTGCTGTCTGTGGATGTCACATAGACTGATGGAAGAGCAGATAACATGATGTGTGTGACTTGGTACCAGGAGATGTTAAAGACATTTTCTAAGGGACACTCAATATGTGAATAACATTGTGACAGGTGATGAGACTTTGCTGTTCTATTATGACCTGGCAGCTAAGATTCAAGACAAAGTTTGGGCCTTTGAAGATGATGATGCACCTGTAGCTGTCAAAAAATCCCGATCAGTAAAGAAGAAAATGATAGCTTTTTTTTCCTAATCAAGTGGAATTGTGGAGCATGTTGGTTTGGACACACAGAAGACAGTCACAGCTAAGTGGTACACTGAACACTGCGTGCTCAAAGTCATGCAGTCTTTGAAGAACCTGCAACTGAAGTCAAGGATGGACACTTGGTTCCTCCATCACAATGCTCCAGCTCACCGCACCAAAGCACGCACCAAGTATTTGCGGGGTATAGAACTGAAACTTCTTGAGCACACTCCTTACAGTCCACACTGCGCTTCTTGTGACTATGCACTGTTGCCGCATTTGAAAATGAAGCTGAAAGGAGTGCAATTTTTAACTGATAAGGACCTTCTGAGGGCTTGGGAAAATGAGTGTTCCTTACTACCTACAGACACTTGGGAGAACTGGTTTAGTGATTGGTTTTGGAAGATGGAGAGGTGTATTCAATGTGGCAGAAATTACTCCGAAAAAATTAAATAAATAGAGCTGTATTGCAAAACTTTCCTATTACCCTTTGTACTGATGAATGCTGTGGCCGAAGGCTTTATGCAAGCGTCTTTTAATTGCACCTGTCTGCAACTTAGCTATCTTCTTTATGGTAAGTAACAATCTGTCTCTTCCTACACTGTTAAAACTTGGACCATACATAAAAAGAACCGTCTACTGTATAGTACGGAAGGCAACTGAAAGAAATATGCAAGGAGACGAACAGAAATGACATATTTATACAAAGACAATAATTGTACTGAAGTCACTGCAATTAATGATGGTCCCCTGAACATTACAAAAGGAATGAATTGTTCTTAATAAAGTGGGTGATCACCATGGACAGCAATGCATGCTCTGCAACATGCTCCCATGCTGCCCACAACACTGGTAGGAAATTCTTGTGGTAGGATATTCTATTCCTACCAGCGTGGTTGGCAACTCATGGTTGGTTGTTTGTGCGGGTGGACATGCTGCACGTTTCCCCAACATATCTCACACTTGCTCGATCAGATTAATGTTGGGGGAATCGCAGGCAAGTTGATTCGCCGAAAATCCTCCCGTTCTGAAAGCTCCTCTGCCTGCGTTGCTTGATGCGGTTGTGCATTGTCATCTGTAATAATGAAGTCGGGGCCAATTGCATCCATGAAAGGATGCACGTAGGGAATGAGCACAGTGTCACAATAACATTCACTGGTGTGTGTACCTGCTAAAAGATTTGGAGGTCAGTACACCAGTGCGACATTATGCCTCCCCACACCATAACATGTGGACCCCTAAAATGATCATGTTCAACATTGTTCCCAAGTGCATTACATGCCCCCGCCTCTCACCACATGAGGTTACACCCAGAATAACTGCTAAGACGGAATCTACTCTCATCAGAGAAGAGCATGTTACCCCACTCCTTGTCAGTCCAGTCCCTATGTTCTTGGCACCTTTGCAAATGCTGCAGCTCTTATTGTGCCTACGGAACATGACATACTGGTTGTTGGGCAAAGAGGCCACCTCCAGGCTGTCACCACAACAGTGTGAAGTGAGAGTGTGTGCATTGTGATACTGTTAAATGTGGTTGAAATTGCACCCACTGTTTTATGTGGATGCCTTCTTGCCTGTTGCACAATGTAGTGGATATCTGCTGCTGTAGTTGACCATGGCCGACCACCTCCTCTCCTTTGGACAGCAGTACTTATGCTTTCCGAAGGATCCTCATGCAAGTGAAACAATGCCATGAGCAATACCAGGGCTCTATGCTACACTAAACACACTTTTTCCTTCTTTCAGTTTCCTAATGATTCTTCCCTATCTGAAGTCCTCCAGAAGTTGTCTCTGGGCTATGTTGTACCAAACAACACCATCACAGTGCACTGTATCTGTTCACTGATTGACGCGCACTGTTTTTTCCTGCTTCATGTCGTGGGGCCAGCCCATTCAGCACTATAGTCATGTTGACCTCACGCCATGTGATATCCAACTTCCTGTGCATTACTGGGAGACCTCTAGCAACATTCTCCCACACTTTCAATCGTTTCCACTGAATAGTTAATATGTTATGTTACTTAATTAAGTTTTGGAGAGAATTTTTTTTTTGTTTTTTTTTTTTTTTTTTGTTAATTTTGTTACACCACTAGTAGCAAAAGGTTCTAGCTCCATATATTCTCTGCTATAAAATAAGATTGAAATGTTGCCTTTATAGCTTATTATATGCGATTTAATAGGTTGTATTACTGAAAGTTTATGATTTTATCATCTAATTTGTGTTTCAGTTCATTAGTTATGGTTCAGCAGGTATGTGACTAGAAGTTGCACGGCTGGCTCCCCAACACAACATGACTTCAGTTTTTTTTTTAAGTAACTTATGGTTTACTATGTTGAAGACTGTTGTCAGATCTAACTAGGGGAAACCACAACCATAATTTTTCCTTAGTGCAAGCAGCTTTACAGTGTGGTTAAATGATGATGGCATCCTCCTGGGTAAAATATGCTGGGATAAAGTAGTTCCCCGTTTGGTTCTCCAGGCAGTGACTACACAGGACATCATCATCAGGAGAAACAAAACTGGTGTTCTGTGGGTTGGAGCATGGAATGTTAGGTTCTGTAATCAGGCATGTAGGTTAGAAAATATAAAAAGAGAGGGATAGGTTGAAGTTAAATACAGTGGGTTAGTGAAGTGCAGTGGAAACAAGAAGAGAACTCCTCTTCAGGTAAGTACAGGGGTATAAATACAAAATCAAATGGGGTTAATGCAAGAATAGGTTTAGTAATGAATAAGAAGATAGGAATATAGTAAGCTACTATGAGCAGCATAGTCAATGCATTATCGTAGCCAATAGAGACACAAAACATGCACCCACAACCGTAGTACAAGTTTATAAGTTTATATGCCAACTAGCTCCACAGATGATGAAGAGATTGAAGAAATGTAGGACGAGAGAAGAGAAATTATTCTTATAGTTATGAGAGAGAAAAATTTAGTTGTGATGGGGGACTGGAATTCGATTGTAAAGGTGGGGGGGGGGGGGGGGGAGAAGAGTGGGTGAATATGGACTGGGGTAAAGGAATGAAAGAGGAAGTTGCCTGGCAGAATTTTGACAGAGCATAATCTTTTCATTGCTAACACTTAAGAGTCTCAAAAGGAAGTTTTATATGTGGAAGAGACCTGGAGACACCAGAAGGTTTCAAATAGATATTATATAATGTTAAGGTAGAGATTATTGAACCAGATTTTAAATTGTAAGACTTTCCAGGGGCAGATATGGACTCTGACCACAATTTATTGGTTGTGAACTGTACTTTAAAACTGAAGAAACAGAAAAAAAAGTAGGAGATAGGACCTGGATAAGTCGAAAGAACAAGAAGTTGTTGAGAGTTACAGAGGGAACATTAGGCAAAGATTAACTGAAACAGGGAAAGGAATATAGCAAAAGACAAATGAATAACTTTGAGAGATGAAATAGTTAATGCAGTGGTGGATCATATAGATAAAAAGCCAAGCCTTGGTAGAAATCGCTTGATATCTGAGGAGATATGGAATTTAGTTGATGAAAAGAGAAAATATAGAGATACAGCAAATGAAGCAGCCAAAAGGGAATACAAACGTCTAAAAAATGAGGTGGACAGGAAGGGCAAAATGGCAAAACAAGAATGGGTATAGGACAAATGTAAGAATTTAAAATGATATACCACTAAGGATAAGAGAGATACTGCCTAAAGGAAAGTTACGGAGGCCTTTGGAGAAAAGAGAAACAGCTGTCTGAATATCAAAAGCACAAATGGAAAACCAGTTCTGAACAAAGAATGGAAAGCTGTAAACTGGAAGAAATATAATAGAGGGTCTATACAAGGCAGTGGAACTTTTGAAGTTAGTATTATGGAAAAGGAAGAGAACGTAATCAAAGATGTGACGGCAGATATGATACTGCAAGAAGAATGTGACAGAGCGATGACAGACCTGAGTGAAAACATGACCCCTGGAGTAGATGACACTACTGATAGCATTAGGAGAGACAGACATGACACAACTATTGGATCTGGTGTACAAGTTGTATGTAGCAGGTGAAATACCCTCAAACTTCAAGAAGCATGTCATAATTCCAATTCCAAAGCTAACAGATGCTGACGAGCATGAATGTTACTGAACTGACCGTTTAATAAACCATGGTTGCTAAGTATTAACATGAATTCTGTACAGAAGAATGGAAAAACTGATAGAAGCCAGCCTCAGGATTCCAGAGAAAAGTAGCTACACGGAACGCAGTACTGACCCTATGCCTTATCTTGGAAGATAGCTTAAGGAAAGGCAAACCTTCAGTTATAACATAGTTTTATAGAAAGCTTCTGACATTATTGAGTGGAATGCTCTCTTTGAATTTCTGAAGATAGCAGGGGAAAATGTAGGGAGTGAAAGGCTATTTATAACATGTACAGAAACCAAATGACAGGTATAAGAGCCGATGGGTATGAAAGGGGAGCAGTGGTTGGAAGACAGTGAGATAGGACTGTTGCCTATCCTTGATGT
Organism: Schistocerca serialis cubense; assembly: GCF_023864345.2. Lineage (NCBI taxonomy): Eukaryota > Metazoa > Arthropoda > Insecta > Orthoptera > Acrididae > Schistocerca > Schistocerca serialis. The sequence goes on from NC_064638.1 coordinate 522,187,109, forward strand.
TACCTAATTTGTACGTTGAACAAGCAGTAAAGTTAACCAAAGAAGAATATGGTTTTAGGAATTGAAGTTCAGGGAGAAGAAATAAAAACTTCGAGGTTTGCTGACGACATTGTAATCTGCCAGTGACGTCAAAGGATTTCGATGAGCAGGTGAATGGAATGGACAATGTCTTGATAGAGCAATACGACATGAACATCAACAAAAGCAAAACAAGAATAATGGAATATAGTTGAATTAAATCAGATGAGGCTGAGGGAATTAGATTAGGAGACGAGGCACTTATGGTAGTTAATGAGTTTTGCAATATTGGGCTGAAGTATAACTGATGGTGGCCAAAGTAGAGAGGATATAAAGTATAGACTGGCAATGGCAAGAAAAGTGTTTCTGAAGAAAATAAATTTGTTAATATCAAATGTAAATTTAAGAGTTAGGAAGACGTTTCTGAAAGTGTTTGTGTGGAGAGTAGCCATGTATGGAAGTTAAACATATGTAGTAAACAGTTTAGACAAATAGAGAATAGGACCTTTTGAAATGTGGTGCTAAAGAAGAATGCTGAAGATTTGATGGCTCAATTGCATGGCTGATGGAAGGTACTGAGTAGAATTGGGAAGAAAAGATATTTGTGGCAGAACATGACTGAAAGAAGGGATTGGTTGATAGGACACATTCTGAGACGACAAGAGGTCACCAGTTTAATATTAGAAGGAAATGTGGTGGGTAAAAATCATAGAGGGAGACCAAGAAATGAATACAGTAAGCAGATTTAGAAGGATGTAGGTTGTGGTATTTATTTGGAAACGAAGAGGCTTGCACTGGATAGAGTAGCATGGAGAGCTAATTCAAACCAGTCTTCGGAGTGAAGACGATAATGACGATGATGACAACAACAACAACAACAGGCATGCATGCAATATGCATCCTCTGGTCCATCAGAGTGTACACTCCATGCAAGAACTATGTAATTACTGTGGTCATGGTTAGCTCTTGTAAAGCTGTGCTGAGAATATACAAGCAGTATGTGTTTTGTGAGGGAGAAAAAAAGAGCACTTGATTGCGGCAGGATAATACTTTTGAATATCTTATTAAAGGTGGGAATTAGTGGTATTGGTCTGTAGTTGAAGACATCTTCCTTACTTCCTATTGTATGAGGGTGGTTTGAAAAGTTCTCAGAATGGAATAGAATAAAAGTACTTACATCACTGAAACTTTTTTATTTTTCAATGTAGTCTCCTTGTAGATTAATGCACTTGGTCCAACGATTTTCAGTGTCTTGATTTGATCTCGAAAATGAGTTTCTTCAAAGCCTGCAAAACAGTTGTCACCTCTGGCTATCAGTTCTTCGTTTGAAGTGATTCTTCGTCCACCAAGAAAAATTTTCAGTTTTGGGAAGAGATGGAAGTCTGACAGAGCCATGTCAGATGAATAAGGTGGGTGTGGCAACAATTCGTACCTTGAAACTTCCTGGCAGATTAAAACTGTGTGCCGGACCAAGACTAGAACTCGGGACGAGGTACTGGCAGAAGAAAAAAGCTGCGAGGACGGGGCGTGGGTTGTATTTGGGTAGCTCAGATGGTAGAGCACTTGCCCGTGAAAGGCATAGGTCCCGAGTTCGAGTCTCGGTCCGGCACACAGTTTTAATCTGCCAGGAAGTTTCATATCAGTGCACACTCTGCTGCAGAATGAAAATCTCATTCTGGAATTCATACCTTAGTTCATTTAATTTTGCCATGGCAATGGCACATGTGTGTGGGTGCGCATTATCTTGATGGGAGATGACTTTCTTCCTTGCTAAACCTGGCCTTTTTTCGCGTATATTTTGTTGTAGTTTGTCCAGAAGGTTAGCATAGTATTCTCCAGTAATTGTTTGCCCAGTGGGGAGATAATCTACACACAGAATCCCCTTCACATTCCAGAACACTGATGCCATGACCTTTCCCGCGGAGGGAATTGTCTTTGCTTTCTTTGGTGGTGGAGAATCAGCATGTTTCCATGCTTTGACTGTTGTTTTGTCTCTGGCATATAGTAGTGCCCCCAAGTTTCATCTGTGGCCACAAACTTGCAAAAAATTTTGTTGGTTTCTCCTAAACTGGGCCAAACATTGTTCTGATATGTCCATTCTCATGTGTTTTTCATGCAGCATTAAAAATCGTGGCACCCACCTTGCAGATAAGTTTTTCATTTCTAATTCTTTGGTTAAAATGTGGTATACCCTTTCAGATGACATCTGGCAAGTGTGAGCAATTTCACGCTCTTTCAACCTCCATGACCATTTTGTGCACTTTTGAAATGATTTCTAGAGTAGTGACACATCTTGGCCAGCCATTGCATGGATCATCATCTAAGCTCTCCCATTTGAATCATTTGTCCTATGTATTCTGGAAATCGGCATGAATGTCTTTGCTTTCATACCTTTCTTTGTGAAGTACTGAATCACTGTTCAGATCTCACTTTTTCCCATCTTTGCAAATCACTACGCAGGAACAACAGAGTCATGCACCACCACAGCTCTCTTCCAAGAACAGTGATGTGGCACGTGTTTACAGGCAACAGTCCAATGATTATTGTGTCCAGCTGGTGAGTGCTGCGCATGAACTGGAAATGGCTGGCCGTGGTCTGTGTGCCATGTGACCTGCTGCTGTGTGGCGGCAGGTGCCATGGTATAGGCAGTATACCACACTACCATTGTATTTTAGGCTGAATGCTTCTGTGTTCATCTTCTTGGCACTTTTATGATATTTGTCAATTAGCTCTCAGGTTGTTTTACTTATATTATCAGATTGCACTATTGCTTTGCTGTCAATGTGCTCCCTAAGGTTAGCAATTTCAGTCTTAAAAGATTTCTGTGCCTTATTCTACTTACCTCAAAATCTGTAGACTAGAAGATTTGTGAAGTAAAATTAGATTATGTATAGTTTTCTTGAGTCTAATAGGACTTGGTCGGAGCTATAGTCTAGAATTACTTGCAATTTGGCAATGTTTTCCTACCTTCTGAATATTTCTGACAGTGATGCACTAGTCATTTTGCCTCAACAGCATTGAATTTGTCAATTTTTTTGTCATTTTTCTGTTTTTTTGTCAATTTTTGTCATTTTGTGGGTAATAAATAAATAATCACAAATTTTGTCAATTTGTCATCAGGCTCTTTCACCTGGTACACAGGATCCCATTTCTCCTCTGTTAGTTTGTGTTTAAAGATATTAATGGTTGATCTATTCCGAGTTTTTCTTCTTCGGTACAACTTTTAGTATTTTTTTTACAGCTGAATTTGTGTACTTTGTCACCTGAAAAAAGTGGTTAGAATAATGAATATTAAAGCTATTTTAATTTACCTTATTTGCAACATTTCTGTTGATTATAGCATAATCTGTTCTAGTGGAGCATTGTGTCTAACACTCTTAAGTGTCTGAGCTTACTATGTTTAAAATATTGTGCAAGTTTAATACATCCGCGGATTTCAAGTTTGCTATACTGTTTGAATTTACATCTGTGTTAAAGTCACCAAATATAGTGAGGTACTTAACTTGTGAACAATGCAAATTAGCTGTTTCAAGATGCACACACACACAATAAAGAGCTATTAAAATGCCTGATTTTTTGGTTGTTGTTGTTGTTGTTGTTGTTGTTGTTGTCTTCAGTCCAGAGGCTGGTTTGATGCAGCTCTCCATGCTACTCTATCCTACGTGTTTTTCTTCATCTCCAAGTAACTACTGCAACATACATCCTTCTGAACCTGCTTAGTGTAACCAGCTCTTGGTCTCCCTCTATGATTTTTATCCGCCATGCTGCCCTCCAATACTAAATTGGTGATCCCTTGATGCCTCAGAGCATGTCCTACCAACCGATCCCTTCTTCTAGTCAAGTTGTGCCACAAATTCCTCTTCACCCCAATTCTATTCAGTAGCTTCTCATTAGTTACGTGATCTACCCATCTAATCTTCACCATTACACATTTCGAAAGCTTCTGTTCTCTTATTGTCTACATTCTTTATCATCCATGTTTCACTTCCATTCATGGCTACACTCCACACAAATACTTTCAGAAAAATCTTCCTGGCACTTAAATCTGTATGTGATGTTAATAAATTTCTCTTCTTCAGAAAAACTTTCTTTGGCGTTGCCAGTCTTCATTTTATATCTTCTCTACTTCGATCATCATCAGTTATTTTGCTTCCCAAATAGCAAAAATCATTTACTACTTTAAGCGTCTCATTTCCTAATCTAATTCCCTCAGCATCACCTGACCTAATTTGACAACATTCCATTATCCTTGTTTTACTTTTGATGATGTTCATCTTATATTGTACTTTCAAGTTACTATCCATTCCATTCAACTGCTTATCCAGGTCCTTTGCTGTCTCTGACAGAATTACAATGTCATCGGCAAACCTCAAAGTTTTTATTTCTTCTCCATGGATTTTAATTCCCACTCAAAATTTTTGTTTCCTGTACTGATTGCTCAACATACAGATTGAATAACATTGGGGATAGGCTACAATCCTGTCTCACTCCCTTCTCAACCACTGCTTCCCTTTCATGCCCCGTGACTCTTATAACTGCCATCTGATTTCTGTACAAATTGTAAATAGCCTTTCGCTCCCTGTATTTTACACCTGCCACCTTCAGAATTTGAAGGAGAATATTCCAGTCAACATTGTTAAAAGCTTTCTCTAAGTCTACAAATGCTAGAAATGAAGGTTTTCCTTTCCTTAATCTATCTTCTAAGATAATTTGTAGGGTCAGTACTGCCCCACATGTTTCAACATTTCTATGGAATCCAAACTGCTCTTCCCCGAGGTCGGCTTCCACCAGTTTTTCCATTCGTCTGTAAATTCATGTTAGTATTTTGCAGCTGTGACATAGTAAACTGATAGTTCAGTAATTTTCACATCTGTCAACACCTGCTTTCTTTGGGATTGAGGTTTGAGGATATTTCATCTGTCTCATACATCTTGCTCACGAGACGGTAGAGTTTTGTCAGGGCTGACTCTCCCAAGGCTATCAGTAGTTCTAATGGAATGTTGTCTACTTCCAGGGCCTTGTTTCAACTTAGGTCTTTCAGTGCTCTGTCAAATTCTTCACACAATATCATATCTCCTATTTCATCTTCATCTATATTCTCTTCCATTTCCAAGTACATCGCCCCTGTATAGACACACTATATACTTCTTCCACCTTTCTGCTTTCCCTTCTTTGCTTAGAACTGGTTCTCTATCTGGGCTCTTGATATTCATACAAGTGGTTATCTTTTCTCCAAATGCCTCTTTAATTTTCTTGCAGGCAGTATCTATCTTACCCTAGTGATATATGCCTCTACATCCTAACATTTGTCCTCTAGCCATCCCTGCTCAGCCATTTTGCACTTCCTGTCGATCTCATTTTTGAGACTTTTTATTTCTTTTTGTCTGCTTCATTTACTGCATTTTTATATTTTCTCCTTTCATCAATTAAATTCAATATTTCTTCTGTTACCCAAGAATTTCTACTAACCCTCATCTTTTTACCTACTTGATCCTCTACTGTCTTCACTATTTCATCTCTCAAAGTTACCCACTCTTCCACTATATTTCTTCCCACATTCTTGTCATTCGTTCCCTAATGCTCTCTCTGAAACTCTCTACAACCTCTTATTCTTTCAGTTTATCCAGGTACCATGTCCTTAAATTCCAATCTTTTTGCAGTTTCTTCAGTTTTAATCTAGAGTTCATAACCAATAGATTGTGGTCAGAGTCCACATCTGCTCCTGGAAATGTCTTACATTTTAAAACCTGGTTCCTAAATCTCTTTGTTACCATTATATAATCTATCTGAAACCTTCCAGTGTATCCAGGTCTCTTCCACATATACAACCTTCTTTTGTGATTCTTAAACCAAGTGTTAGCTATAATTAAGTTATTCTCTGTGTAAAATTGTACGAGGTGGCTTCCTCTTTCATTGCTTACCCTCATTCCATATTCACCTTCTACTTTCCTTCTCTTCTTTTCCTACTATTGAATTCCAGTTCCCCCTGACTATTAAATTTTCATCTTCCATAACTATCTGAATAATTTCTTTCATCTCATCATACATTTCTTCAATCTCTTCACCATCTGCAGAGCTAGTTGGCATATAAATTTGTACTGCTGTGGTAGGTGTGGGCTTTGTGTCTATCTTGCCTACAATAATGTGTTCACTATGCTGTTTGTAGTAGCTTACCTGCACTCTTATTTTTTTATTCATTATTAAACCTACTCCTTCATTACCCCTAGTTGGCTTTGTAGGTATAACCTTGTATTGACCTGACCAGAAGTCTTGCTCCCTCTGCCTCCAAACTTTTCTAATTCCCACTGTATCTAACTTTAACCTATCCATTTATTATTTTAAATTTTTTAACCTACCTACCTGATTAAGGGATCTGACATTCCATGCTCCGATCCATAGAATGCCAGTTTGTTTTCTCATGATAATGATGTCCTCCTGAGTAGTCCCCACCCAGAGATCTGAATGGGAGACTATTTTACCTCCGGAATATTTTCCCCAAGTGGACACCCATCATTTAACCATACAGTAAAGCTGCATCCCCTTGGGAAAAATTATGGCTGTAGTTCCCCCTTGCTTTCAGCCATTCATAGTACCAGCACAGCAAGGCCGTTTTGGTTAATGCTACAAGGCCAGATCAGTCAATCATCCAGACTGTCGCCCCTGCAACTACTGAAAAGGCTACTGCCCCTCTTCATGAACCACATGTTTGTCTGGCCTCTCAACAGATACCCCTCCATTGTGGTTGCACTATGGTACAGCTATTGGTATTTGCTGAGGCAAGCAAGCCTCCCCACCAGTTCCAAGGTCCATAGTCCATGGGGGGGGGGGGGGGGGGGGGAGGTTGGGGGGTTGGTATTTTTGTAAAATAAAAATGCTGGGAAAGGTGGTGTCAGAAAAGAAACATGTTACCATGTGCTATATTGACATACAGGGTGAGTCGTTTAAGATGTAACACCGCTTTTATTGGGAAACCATATACTTTTTATAACTGTTTTTGATAGCACTTGAGAAGAGAATTACAGTGCTATAGAATTTTGTTAATGTTGATGTTGAAACTTGTAAAAAAATTCGAGAAACGTTCTAGAATGTGAGAGCACGCTGGACGGGATCAGCATTAGCCGTGCAAACACTGCCAAGCTGAGCTCTCATGCTATGCTGTGTCAGAATGTCAACTCATTTGCCTGTTTACTTGTCTGCACTGCAGCCCACTTATTTCTGCTTCAACATTTGTTGTGTGCAGACATGTACACCAATGAGAAGTTGGATATGCTACTTTTATATGTATAATTTTATGCTTGACAAACTTCCCAAATCTAAACTATATAAAATGCAAAGTAATACATGTCCAAGTTTTTATGTAGGACAGACAGAGAGGGTATTTAAGACCCACTTTTGTGAGCACTTGCTCAACAAAGATGGCGAAAATTCATAAAAATCTACTTCTGCAGAACACCTCAAAATGGAGAAATGCACACTTCCTCCCCCATCCTTGCTTAACATGGAAATTATACATATAATTGACAAGGGCTACAAAATGGACCTTTTTGAAGAATTTCAAATGTATAAACATTCTCATCTAAATTCAAAAGATTTGTTGAGTGACCAACTTTCATAAAAAGTCAGACACTATTTTGATTGCTTGTCTCTTATAAAATGTGAAAATTAGCCCATCTGTTTCGTATATTAGAATTATGTGTCACATTTTTCAAATATGTTATACTTAACTCCTTTATATGCCTTTGTTACATTGTTATATCTGCTTTTAGATATGTTCCTTGCTACTAGTGCAACATATATATAGATGTGTTTCAGTTATTGTAAATTGTCAAACAGTGTTTAAAATAATCACACACAATATGTAAATGTCTGAACATACCATTGCATTATACATCTGTGAATAAGGTATTCACTGTCTGCTAAACTAAGTAAGTTGCTGTAATACGCTTTTTATACATTCACATAAATGTATAGCCAAGGTCTAAAGATTTGTAGTATCCCTAATTTTGTAGGATTCTGACAAATTAATTTGTCAAAACCGGCGAAGATGATAAAAATTTATTCGCAACAAATGACTGAAATTTATCCTGAAAAAAGAAAGAACAATTCTTTATATGGTAAATGTAAAAGTAGTACCATAAAAACAGTGTCCGATGCACCAGGCAGTTGCATGAAGTATTTAGATGCTAGTGCAGACAGGCAGCTTGAACGTCAAAGAAAGGACAAGAAAAAAGCCTAACTGACAGAGAACGTGAAGAAGCTGTTCTGGCTGCGACGCTAAAAAATCCACGCAGTGATACAAGACATATTGCAAAGGAATGTGGAATCTGTGAGACGAGTGTCATTAGCATCATGCATTGACAGAATTTCCATCCTTATCATCTGTCGCTCCATCAGGCACTCGATGACTGTGATTTTGAATGGCGAACAGAATTTTGTTGGTTTGCCTTTTAGCAACTGAAATATGATGCTACATTTTTCCAGCATGTGCTCTTTGTTGATGAAGCAATGTTTACTAACCATGCTAATGTAAATTTTCATAACATGCACTACTAGTCAATCCAAAATCTGCTCTGGCTTTGTCAGGTGCAGCATCAGCAGGCATGGAGAGTAAACGTATGGTGCGGTGTCAAAGGTAAATTACATTGTGGGTCCTTACTTCATCTTAGGCATTCTAAATGGACATTTGTACACACACTTTCATTGAACGAAAATACTGAATGAAATTTTGTTTTCAAACAGCCTGCAAAGTCCCCCCATTTGAGTCCTCTTGATTTCTTTCTATGAGGAACGCTCAAAGATGCAGTCTATGATGAAGCCCCAACTATGCCAGACAATGTGTGTCACCGAATCACCAGTGCATGTTGTATTGTATCATTCACTGTAATTACATTGTTCTTTCAAACAGAAATTGAAAATGTGCCTTTCAGTCCATGGCCAGCAGTTTGAATACATGCTTGAATGTAGGATAAAGGAACTTATTTTGAAGACAAAGTTTATATCATGTATTTTGGATGGTTACCAAACCATTGTTAGTAAAATGTTTATTTCATTTACATGTGTACAAAATTGCATTGCAGTGTCAAATAAGTCGACAGTGTTTATTACATGTGGCTGGTAACACTGTAATTATGCACTTGTGTTCAGCATGAAATGACATTTCGGTAAGAGGAATATTTATTTTGTGGTGTACAGGTGATCACCAAAGTATTCTTAATAGAATGTTTAGTACAATGAATGTTTCCCATATGATATAATTTAGAGCAGTGTAGCCAGAGACAGTTGTCCAACAGCATGTATTTTACCATGTACAGGAAAAGATAAGTCAAATCTCATCTCTAGCATTTAGATATTTAATACCATAGTTGCTTTTCGCAGATATAGGATCTGTTTATTTTTAAGAATGAACAGTTGATTTACCTGTTTTAGGTCATATACATCTGGGAGGATACTCAAATGTGAAATAGTTTTCCTAAGCTCTTTGTGATACACTTGACTCTAGACTTTGTTGTATTTCTATATACAACATTTGTAAGTGAATGACGTCTAGGTCATAAGTTGGTTCAAAGGGGAATAAAGTTTTATCCTCGTACCACAGGCCTACCTTACGGTATACAACTATGCAGCCTGGTCCGAGATGCTGGTTTCTGCCACCATGCTCTCACATTCTACAACATTTCTCAATTTTTTTGTAACAAAATTTCAAAATCAACATTAACAAACACCATATCACTGCAATTGTCTTCTCAAGAATATCGAATGCAGTTAAAAAAAAGTTTATGATTCCATTAAAAAATACTTATTTCAGTATCTCAGTTGATACCTGCACTAAAAGCATTTACCAAACAAAAATATATGTGCCCCTTGATGCTCTAACATTTGCCAAAAAATGCGTTTTGATATGTGTAACTGTTAATGAAATAAAAGGAATGTTACGTCTTCCGTGACTCACCCGTATATTGTGTGTTGTTCATTACCTCTCCACCTACCAGGAACTGCTGCAGAATTCAGTCCTAATTACAGTAAACTTTTGTCTTGTTTGAAAATAACATAGATGTATAAATATGCTAATGTGCATGTTTGGTATTTCTTCAGATACTTCACCTCTGTTCTCTTCACGTTCTTCATTCTGTCCTCGCAGTAAATTTCTGAACCAGTTGGATGATATTAAGTTCATTTTAAATCACAACATATACATATATTTCATATGCATTAATACTTAAAAAATGGTTTTTAAGTGTAATGTCCATTTCAGAGTTGCAAGGAATATGAAACATTCACCAGATGGGCAGAGGCAACAAGGCACCATTCGGATGTTACTTAAGAATTGCTTGTCACTGCTTCCAAAGGAGAAGTATCCACAGGTATATTTAGTTTCTAGTACAGTGTTATCACTGAAAAATATTGGAATCTTTTCATTTACTCTTAAAGTTTAAAGGACATATATCAAGGCAAATATGTGTGTATTGAAATATGGGTAACCTTTTTCTAAGTAGTTAAGTTAAACATGATATCAGATGAGGGATTGTATAACAGATAACAGAAGAAGGGATACCTGTATCATGTTTTTAGAAGCAGACTGTGATGGAGATGTGAGCTAATGGAAATTCAGTTGCAAGAGTTACTGTGCCCTAGTTTTCTTCAATTTGTTATATGTTTAGTCAGATTTGACACTAACTTCTTTGTATATACAGTTAAAAAAGGGGAAGTTTTGCGGTGCGGTCGCAAAACACAGACACTAAACTTATTACAGTGAACAGAGACGTCAATGAACGAACGGACAGATCATAACTTTGCGAAAATAAAGAAAGTAAAATTTTCAGTCGAGGGAAGACTTGAACCAAGGACCTCTCATTCCGCAGCTACTCACGCTAACCACGGGACCACGGCGTTCCTGAACTCACTTTTTCCTTGATGTTGCCTATGTTGTGCATGGACTACTCAGTTTATATATTTTACTAATTTTTTTCATAGTTCCACACAACTTCTTCCTGTTTTCTCGATTGATCTGTGTTCAGTTTTTCAAGGCCTATCCACTGCGCCAACTTATAACTAAATCTGAGGGGGGTGCGATGGGGAGGTTCCCTTGTAAGAGAGATCATCGATACCTGACACCCACTGCTTCTGATTTTCACAAAAAATTTTCTACTTGTTACTTTCTGCGTGGCAATAGTCAATGGAGAATGTAATTTGAGGGGAAGAAATGGAAATTTTTTACAAATGTAAATGCTGCAAGTGAAGTTTGTCATTTGGATTGCCTTACTTCAGACAAAAATAATAATAATAATTCAGTAGACATCAGAAAGATCGTGGGAGGCGCACATCGGCACGGCGCGTCACGGACAGTAGTTGCTGCAAGTAAAGTCCCGTCCACCAGAGGGCACGCGAGAATTCGGCTGCACCCTCTGCCGGCGGAACAACAACAACTCAGGCAGCACGGGCCGTGCCCAGTCAGTTCTACATCGGGCATGCCTAGCAGACAGTTCCCGGTCTACCCTATGTGAAGTGCGACGGACTACATGAATCGTGTTAATACAAGTAATAACAGTAGTAACAATAATAATAATAATAATAATAATAATGACAATACATCATTGTCATATTTCCCCATATGTCACAGAAGGGATGTATTTCTATTGGAAAAAAATAATAGCTACTCATGACTTATGGGAAAACAGAAAATCAGCTTAAGCTGTTGTGGTCCAAACAATGATTTTTAAATATGTAAAACACTTTCTGACAGCTTATACAAGATTTATTTTTAGTGAAACTCTGATATTATTTAAAAAAGAAAAAAAGAAGGAACGTCCTGAGTTTTGATAGATATTGGATGTTCATTTAACATATGTCACATCATTGTTCAGAAGATCATTCAAATCAGATTATGTAAAGTGACAACCTGTAGTAAGGGTGTACCTCATGGAAGTACAGAGCAAAAAGCTATAAATTTAATTGAAACATTGTCATTACATTGGTTAACTTTATTTACATTGTCAGATTAGCATCTGTAGGCAACAGTTACTCTAGTCACACTAATGTTAATTAAAAATGTACATGTTCAGCAATTAAGATCCCTGGAAAGTATCAATGAGACTTCTTAACAGCACCTCTGTTTTTAACCCACCATGACAAACTATATTCTGTTAACTTCATATCTTTCTCATTAAAGTAATAGATTTTGCCTAATGATGTTGATTTAGGTACACCAACAGCACATAAAATGTTTTCCAAAGGCATAAAACAAAGGCATAAAACAAGGGCCTTCCTTCTCAGGCCAAGATAATGACACTGCTGTTCCAAGTGGGTGGAGAAAAAGTAGTCCATTGTCTCCTCCTTCATTACAGACATTTCTGATGAAGGCAAAGTACCACCTGCTACAAAAGAATTTTGTTGAGGATGAGTGCATGTCCATTGTGGGGCATTTTCATTGAATGACAAAATCAAGGAAGGCTTTTTAGGAGAATTTACTCTTCTAAACTCTAAAGAATCACAAGAAAGTGGTTTATAATGGTGAACATTCCTAGTACCAGGGCCGGCCGCGGTGGTCTAGCGGTTCTGGCGCTGCAGTCCGGAACCGCGGGACTGCTACGGTCGCAGGTTCGAATCCTGCCTCGGGCATGGGTGTGTGTGATGTCCTTAGGTTAGTTAGGTTTAAGTAGCTCTAACTTCTAGGGGACTTATGACCTAAGATGTTGAGTCCCATAGTGCTCAGAGCCATTTGAACCATTTTTTCCTAGTACCAGGTATTGTGCGAGTTGTTGAAAATCTCTTCTCAAGGTTCTTGCGTAGGAAATCTACATTAACTTTCTCTAAGAAGTGAAAAAAAAAAACATTTTTCAATATTAGTTTTGCAGAAATTGTAAACTCCATTTCTTTTTGGACAGAATTTACCTAATCCTACATCATGTTCCATATCATCACTTATAAAGCAATGGTTCACTGTTTTCAATTTACTTTCTTCATTTACCACATAACACACACAGGATGGATTGTACAGCTGCTTCTTGTCCAGTGGTAACTCTGACTTTCATTCTGAATTACAAACTATAGTTTTCAGCAAAGTCCATTAACAGAATTGCTTTTTCCAGGGTTAGTTTTTTTTCTCAATGATTCTGACTGACACTTAGATATAAATGAGTGTGGTTTAAGTGCTTGTAATTTTGTTAACAACAAGTGTATGTATTCATCAACGGTCGCAGACTGCTTTACCAGTTCTGCTCAATGATCTGTGTTTATCCACTAGCTGAACTCAATTTCATCATCAGCATCTTTGTAAGCTAATTTCTGTTTTAATAATTCTGACAGTTTGTCATTACTGGGACAATTATTACAGTGATTAGGCATGCAATTGTAATTTTCAGATTCACATACAAGAAATTTTATAAGTTCTTTGTATGTTTCTTCAATGTGTTTTGTATCCAAAAGCAGTTTTGGAAACCACACACACACACACACACACACACACACACACACACACACACACACACACAGATTCTGAAGAGTGCGGCAGCACCAGCTGAAATACACAACTTTGATCTTAGCGAACAAAATTTAGAAAGACCAATGTTAATGTTTGGATTCTCCCATTTAAAACAAGAGTACAGTTCTCTTAACCTGCAAATGATGAGTCTTTTTTTGCACATTCTTCTGATTGCTTGCTTTGTCTTTTGCTCCTCGTGAGATTTGAGTATTCGTCATTTTGGTAGAAATCAGTGGCAATCTATACCACTTCATCAGCAATAACATAATAACATTCCCCCTTTTTGGTTTAGGAACTGATAAAATACCCATTTCTGTTTTCCGTTTCCTTGGTTATCGAACCACGTACTCACTAACATTGAATTCTGACATTATATTTTCTTTTGACCGAGAGGGTGAGGCTAAAGCTGAAATTTGAATTTTTTCAGGTACTCTTACATTAGCCACTTTTTCTTTCATTAACAATATCATGGCATCACAATCTTTGGTTTTTCTTAACAATTTCAGCATCAGATTTTTCTTCTCTGTGGTCAGAGTCTTCAGTATTGCAGTCTAATGCCCAGCACACTTTTCTTTCCAAAACAGTCTTCATTTTTTCTAGCCACTTTTTGCCATATGAAGCCTTGCTGTGATTTGGAATGGAGTGAGCACCTTAAGTTGTGTAAAATTTTAGTTGCATCCTCAGTACTTTGGCTTTTTAGTATTGATTAATGAAATGTCACCTCCGAGTCATCTACATCTTTTTCATTTCTTTCACTGATGTTCTGTTCACAAACCTTACCGCATGTTGTGCACGATTTTTGGCCTGGTTTTACATAGATTCTTTTAGAACTTAATGTTTCAGACAAAGACAATGAAATTGACCGCAAAGATTTTTTCTGTTTTTTTGAAAGGATCACAAGAAGTTTTTTGATGACTTTCATAACCTTTTAAGCAATAGTATCTGTAATGTCCACATATAGTAGCACTTTTTGATCTTGTTGAAAGCTTATCAGGTGTAAAAGTATGAAACTGGAATTTGGTTGCAATAATTACATGTCTGTTGTTTGAAACTGATAAACAATATTTTATTCAAAATAATCTCCATTGCTATTTATACATTCCTCCCACCCCTCTGGCAGGCTATGAATGCCACACCAAAAAATCAGTTCGTCTTTTAAAATGAAACAGTCAGCGACCCATTTTTGTACATTTTCATGTGAACTGAAGCGTTGTTCAGCGAGAGCATGCCCCAGTGATGCAAATAGGTGATAATCAGATGGAGCCAAGTCTGGAGAATAAGGCGCATACCCTAGTATTTCCCAACTGAACGCCTTGATCGTTTCCCTGACCCATTGTGCTTTGTGTGATGGGGCTTTATCCTGGTGCAATATGACTTTATATATCTATATTCCGGTCATTCTCCAGGTAATGCTTGATTTAATTCAATCATTTGCTGTTGGTAGCGATCAGTGTTAACATTTCACCAGGCTTAAGCAGCTCATAATAGATGACACCTTTCTGATCCCACCAAACACAGAGCATTGTCTTCTTTCCAAAGCGATTTGGTCTTGCAGTGGATGTCAGTGGTTTGCCTGGATTCACCCATGATTTATGACACATAGGATTCTCAAATTATATCCATTTTTCATCACCTGTCACTATTCAGTAGAGAAACGACTTTCTTTTGTATCTGGTGATCAGCATTTCGTAAGTGGTCTTTTGATTTGCTCGTTGTCTTTCATTCAGTTTGTGCGGAACCCAATTCCCACTTTCTTCACCTTTCTCTTAGCTTTCAAATGAAGAAAAATGGCTTTCTGCATCACATCAAGTTGTTCTGCAAGTTCCTGTTGAGGGTTAGTATCATCTTCATCCAATAAGGCCTGCAATTTGTTGTCTTCAAACTTTTTCGGTGGTTTCCTGTGCTCGTCATTTCTCACGTCAAAATCACCACTTTTGAATTTTTTGTGCCACTTAAAACGCTGCGTTTTCACAAGAGCGTGTTCGTAGCTGATGCAATTCTGCAGCAGTTTTCTTCAAATGATAACAGAAAACCAATGCTGTGCACAGATTGTAGTTCATAGGCACAACACTCAACATGTTTATGGGTTTGAAACAGATACCGATGTATGGAACTTGGCAAGACATTCGTCATCCATTACAGGAAGCATATGGCACTGCAGATGCGGGCCCTACACTGATGGCTAGCCCCATCTATAGGGAAATTCTGGTTTCATACTTCTACACCTGGTATATTGGATCGCAGCAATATCAAATCTCATTGGTCTTCTCTCAGCTCTTCTACTTTTTGTAGAGTTTTTACTAAGGCACAGGCTGTTGAATGATACGGTGTTTTCAGTAATTTTTCAACAGTGCATGAATTCACATTTTCCACTGCAATTAAATGATCACTAATTCAATTCAAACATACTTTATACAAGTGGAATGATAGGGCCACATCACAAACACACATGACTTGTCTCACAGAAAGACAAAGAGCAACCAAGGCCAAATAGACTAATAGTTGCATGCCAGTTATTCTAAACAATGAATTTCAGCAATTTTTACAAAGTTTTCATGCCTAGAAAGGTTTCAAACATGCTACTGCTGTCTAAGAATGCTTTTTATCACTGAGCAGGTGATTGGCTGAACAGATAAAACATATATATTATAGTCTTCAAAAAATTACTGAATTAGTCAAATGAAAGGAAATAAATTTTCACACTTAAGGGGATACGGAATCACCTATCCCCGCAATGTTAATATATGCCTACTATAGGGAACATTTTCTCACAAACTACTGGAGACAGAGAGGTAAAAATTTTACTGTATGTGCATTCATATGTTACAACAATACTGAAACAACAGTTTATTGTCAAAGTATTTTCTTACAGAGATATTGTACATTTATTTTTAAGTAAATTTTTTCCATCGCTTTTTACTAGACTATCACCCCTAAGTCTTTTGTAAATCAAGTAATTAAAAAATCGTTGTTTCAGTATGTAATAGGGACCTATGTCACTACGTCATAAAAATTTCAGACTTCTAGGTTGACCAGTACCTGAGATAATGTTCCTAGATGAAGTAAAAAGTAAACTTACGGGAAACGGAGAAAGAAGATTAAAACATTCCTGATCCGTAGCTAATACCCCCTTCACAGTCTTCATAATCATCTTCAAGTCTTCTTTTGGCACCCCTCTGCACCTGTCTTGCTTTTTTCACTAATGTCTTGATTATATTATCAGCATGCCTTAGTCTGTGCTGATCTAAAAAGAACATAGCACGTACCGTACGGGAACCAACACACATACCCAACTTTTGAAGGACCTGGCATTTAGTTATATTTCCAAGATTGAAGGTTGCCACAGCATCATACACACCAAAATGTAGTGTATTAATTCCGACAAACACTGTTTTTGGGAGACGATGCCATATCACACTATTCAAGCACTCGTTGGGGTTCTGCGTTTTTCCGTGAAGACATTTCATCAGAAGACTTCTGTCAGCCAGATCTCTGAAAATGGGCTTTATTTCTGCCATGATGGCTGATGGTAGACTGTGGTGGTGAATGTATTTCTCTCCTGTTGTTAGTCCCCTATTGTATTTACACCAGCTGTTTTCACCTTTGGGGCACAAACCATGTTGTGGATGCTCATCCGTGGATGCGGTGTGGAAATATAAAGCCCATATAGCTCTCCTCATTTCTTCAAGATTGCCTGTATTTTGCCTGATTGCAAGACCATAGCAGTTCTGAATGTGGTCTATTATGGAATCAGTCAATCTTCCTCTGCCATCCAAGGTTTTCCCATCATCTAGTTTTTTCCCTTTCATAACTGATTTTAACCTTCTCAGCCTGGCACCCATTCTCTTCTGCACATGTCCTATACATTCAAGTTTGCTTATATTTACACTGTTCCCATATGGTTTGCTTTCCAAAACTTCTTTGAATGCTTTAGAGTCACCATCTCCCAGATATTTGACATAGCGAACATTATACCACTGTGAAGAGCGATGAAAAATTTTCTTCACCCCAGCCACCACTACTACCATAATAATTAGCAATACAGTCATCACTGTGTTCATTTTTCAGCCTGCCTGTGCACCTACTGTATTTAGACATTATTGCAACATCAATAACCTTGCCAGTATCAACACTAGTTGCTGTTACAACACCATTGTTGGAGGTGTGGCCCCTTTTCTGCCACGTGCCATCAAACGCCACTGTGAGGTCACGACTGCCGTCATTTTCTTCCACTGCTTCTTCCACAGCAACCTGCATTGACTTCTGTGCTACATCTTCAACTGCAGATCCTAGTACATAATTGTAAGCTTCAAACTTTGAAGGTGCACTTGGAAGATTTAGAACACCACATAGCATATCACCAGCTGCTTTGCCCTTACCAATTGCTCGCAATCCATAAACTAACCTAATATTTACACTATAAAGTTCAGTTTTCTTGTATCCATTATTTACAGTTACTGAAACCGAACTTGGAAACTTACAGCTGTATTTATAAACACTGCATATTAAATTAAACTGGGCAGCCAGGCCAACATGGGATTCTACTTTCAGAGAAACGTTTCCATGACATTTTTTGCAGCACAAACTGTTTTCAAGAGCTTCACACAATATATTCGTATCAATGAGTTCAAAAACTTCATTCCCTCTATCAAGTAAATTATATTTCTCTTCCAAATCTCTTAGTTTTTTATGAGAAGCACTGTTTTCATTTGGTGTAAGTTCGTTCGGCAAATCAGTAATAAGTGGATCCACATTTTCCAACAGTGATGATGATGAACTGCTTTGCTTTGCTAATGAATCATTATTTCTTTTCTTTTGCCAGTTCACACGCTTTTTAAATACTTTTGCTTTAGCTCTAGGCATTTTCACTGCGAAAAATGAAGCACTAAATACGAAATAACTCAACAACAACTACTTTCTTATATCACACTGTTTACAAAACAGTCCCGCCACAAAGTCAAAAAGTAACTTGAGGAAACCAGAGAGAAACATTTTCGGGCAACTAGTGTATAAATAGTCGCTGGAAACCGGGATATTTGAATTCATGTCACTTTAAAGGTACTGCCAAAAAGTTCATGGTCAGCCACGAGAGACGTGTATAACTAAAGCGCAATACCCGATCTCACAAATATATAAAAATAAAATAGTTATAATTGTAGTAGAGCTATGTATGATACGTCATTTTAAAGAGGAAACATGGCAGAATATAATACGCCAATAAAAAAAAATTCGATTTTTTAACCCAAAATCCGATTCCGTATCCCCTTAAAGTTACCTTGCCTGCCTAGAATGAGTTATACTTAAATATGCTAATTTGATACCCTTGATTCTGTGGCAGTGAGACAGTGAGTGGATGAAATTACTTAAAAAAGGATCCTTTTCTATTACAGCAAAAAATATTTTGATTTCAGATGCGTGTCAATTAGCAGAAGACGCATTAAAATTTTTATTTTATTAGGAAGCTTGCAATCTAGGGGATTATTTAAGACCAAAATCCAGGTTCCCAGCATGTTGGAGAAATGTGATATAGGCATTTTTCTACATCCTCGCATTTTTTCTGAAATTGAAAATTGATATACCTTAATATTTTTTAAACATATTCTTTGTAACTGTATTGCTTAAATAATTACATGTCTGTTAAGTATGTGCTTCTCTTAACTTATGAAAAAAAAATCCAAATCAAAAGTTTCATAAACACCCGAGTTGTGGGCATTTATGTAGATAAGTACCATTTTGCATTGACATTTTTGCAGAGCCCAGTTATCAAAATATCACAACATTTAAAATTCGATATAAAATAAAGTTGTAGTCTGAGACCAAAAAGATTTTTCAGAAGTTCCTATGTTATAGGTATAAGCAAATGTGAATAGTTTTGTGAAAATCTGAGGTAGAGGGTTACAATTCCTTGAATTATTGCATGTTTTGATGTGGAATGACCATTTTATAACTGTCAAGTCACATTACTGCGACCACCTAAATAACCACCTTTTGCAGTGCGGGCCACTGCAAAATGTACAGGAAGAGAGTCAGGGAGTTTCTGGATGTTACCAACAGGGATATGAAGCCCTGTCAACTCCAGTGCCATGACTACCTGCACTAGATTTCTCATTTGAGGATCCACCACATGAAGTGTGATCTAGGTGGCCCTAGAGATTCTCGATTGGGTGTAAGTTCAGAGAGTGTTGTGGCCAGGAGAGTATCAGTAACTCATCCTGGTGGTCTTCGAATCACACACAGACACTATATGCTGTGTGACACATTTCATTGTGACCTCATGCTGAGAAGAAACAAACTGCATGTAGTGTTGGAAATGGTCCCCAAGGTTCGGTGCAATTTGTGTTGACCCACAATACCTTCTAGAATGGCAAGATCACCCAGGGATTGTTGCTGGGTGTTTGCTTTCAGACCTTGCACACTGCTTTCAGACAATTCATGCCATATATGCCAAGGACCATCTGTACGACGAAACAGAACATGATTTCATTGTTATCACTCAGTGTATGTCCACTTGTGGTACTGACCAACAAATTCCAGCCTTTATCACCAGTGAACAGCAGTCAGCATGGGTACATGAACCAGGGCCGTATTGCAGAAGCCCATACGCAGCAACATTCACTGAACAGTCATTGAGGAGACAATGTTGTTAACCCTATGGTTCATCTCAGCTGTCAGTTGCACATCTGTTCGCCCATACACATCTCCACAGCTATCGTTCACCCCTGTCATCTATGGCCTGTGGTGCACCACAGTTGCCTCAGCACTAGTTTTGGGCAGCGCCGTTTTGCTATGCACGTCATACTTTAACCACGACGGTACCTGAACAGTTTACAAACTGAGTCATTTCGGAAATGCTTCCACCCTTGGCCCAAAAGACAATGATCATGTCCTTTTGGATGCTAATAAATTACACCATTTTTTCATTATATATCCTCCACTGCTACTGCTGCCACCTGCCATCTGTGAGTGGTTATTACACATGGACGTCGAACGTAGGTTGTGCTCACATTTATGTGACTGGACAGTGTATGCTACAATAAGACCATGTAGTTATTAATTCTCTATTAGCCTTTGTTCCCAAGATTGCATTCTTTCTTTGGTTACCTTATGGTAAAAGAAAGGTGGTAGAAGAAACTTCATTAAAAGGAAAATTACAAGAGGCAGGTTGGCTAGTCATTACTTACCTTGGGGATGTGAAATTCCAATTCACTCATGTAAAAGTACAGAAAACAATCCCAGTCGGTGGAATTGTTAGTTCATACTTCAGGAAGGGGAGAAGAATGGATTGGGGCAGTTCAGAAAGGAGGGACAGACTACTCTGTCCTCATGTTGAGGAGGACATTCTTGTTGTCCTCACACAGGTAGGTATGTCTGAGTGTGCAGTCTGAGTGACCTGTCTGTCTTATCTAACATTCCCGAACTTCACCTCTTTCATTTTTGATGAGGAAACTAACACTTCAGAAAGTTAAGAAACTTAATGTGTAATATGCCAAGTTTTCTACTGGACTAACTAGAAGAAAAACATTGTTCTGTATTGAAATCAGTTTTTTTAATCACAAATATAGTGCTTTGCAAAATAAAATATTTATTTTGGCTTTCCAAAGCCACAGTTTTTTTTCCTGATTCAACCATCTTTTGTGCATCATATCTATAGTACATTTTATGATCAGCTTGCACAGTAAAATTTATTTTCTAGAGAATTAATTTATTTTTCTATTATACATTCAAAAACAGAGCAGTTGTGTGAAGGCTTTCAGCTAGGAAAGCTGTGATTACGGGTTTTTGTTCACATCAGGTGCACGTTTCAGATAGTGACATCGGCACATTACATGCTCTCCGACCTGTACATTCCTGCCGACATAGATCCGGCAGCTCCTGGTCTGAGTGAACACCTTGCTGATGAACGGACTTGCGACTCCGAAGATGATGAGGAAGACAGAGATCAAGATGCAGAGAATGGTGAAGATAGAAGTGAAACTCATAACAGTGGCAGTCGCAGTGTAGCCGTGAAGTCTCTGTGCCTCACTACTGGCAGGAGAACAGGGAATGATGAGGGTGGTGGAGAGAGAGATGGAACATCGAAGTACAGTCCTCCCCCTCAATCTTTGCCAGGAGGGCTAGAAGAGCGCTGCAAATTTGCTCTTGTACATGTCGCAGCAGGCCTTGAATGCTTACCATTTTTTAATTGTGCAAGACAGACAAAAGAGAAGTCTCAAGAGCAGTCAGCTCAGGATGAACAGCTATCAGGAAAAGACTATCAGGTAATTATAAATATATGTACTCAAATGGTATGCCATTCATAGAATAACATACAACTGAATAATATTTAAGCATAGTTCCTTTCTTTAATGTATCACAGGTACATTCTATAGCCCCATAGACCAATGAGATCACTCTGGGTATGGAACATGTCAAGACTATAATTACAACTATTTATTTGTATAGCAGTTCATTTAATTGCACAACAAAATTTCCCTAGAAAGTACGACTGTAATGCAAACGGAACTGTGAGTGGGTGATAATCCTCTCTTAAAAGATTTACAGGCTCAGTTGCTGATATATTACTGAATAATCAGTACCGTAATACACGTATAATATAAATGTCACACACAAACTGCACAATGACTAAATGATTTTAATCCAGTCTACATATTTTATTATATCCTGAGAGTAATAAAATAGTGTAAGACATTCATTCATTTGGTGAAATTTCCAAAGTCACGAGTAAAATGTGAGAGTGATCCAAAAGAAATTGAGGTAGTTTGGTTTTTTTTATAAGGAAACACATTAGGGAGAATATCTATTGTGAAGCGGTGGTAATTATTCCAAGCCCCCAAAAGAATTTTTAGCAGAAGTTTCTTGATCTGCCACTAAAAGTGATTTTAATCACTTCTCTATGGGAATTGAAGAGTTATTAAGAAAAAGAAGAGTTCCTCCAGTGGATAATTCCCTGTCATTTTAGATTGCACATGAGCAAAAGAAATTGCTGTTTTAATCATTTGGTCACCAGTGTGGTAAAGTAATTTTAATGGAAAATCTCCATCATTCAGTCTCTTCGTAGTTTACAGTACACTACTCTCAGTTTTAAGGGTAGGCCCAGGAACTTGGTACTATCTCATTCCTGCAACTGTTGCTGTATGCATCACTTGCATCTGAAACATGCAATCGGACTACAATGCCTGACAAAAAGAAGGGAAGCACCCAGAAGGGGAGGAGGAAATTCAGTGAAACTTCACAGTTTGAGAGGGTCTATTGCCTTATTTCAGTGATTACAAAATCAAGTCAAAACTACAAATTACGTGGCAGTATGAACCACCTTCTTGATATGAAGGTACCCTCCCAACCCACCATGGCCTGGATGCAAGTACTGATTTGTAATTTGGTTGGCAAAGGTGTCATAAAGCTGTTGCATCCTCACTTGAGGTAAGCTGGACCACAACAGTGTAATTGCTGATGTGCTGGATACTACCACTAGGACGGAATTGATGTCCGAACTATTGAGAACTGATTGGGGGATCGTGCTGGCTAAGGGAGTATTAACATCACTCAGATAGTTCATAGAGACATGTTCCATTGTTAACAAGCATTATATTGTTGAAAAATGGTACCATGATACTGTCACGAGAAGTAACACATGAGGACGCAGGATGCTTGTGATGTATCATTGTGCTGTCAGAGTTCCCTCAACCACTCCCAACCATGACCTGAAGACATACGCAGTGGCTTCCCACACCATGATGCCAGGAGTAACACTTCCGTGCTGCTCCAAAACATTGGAAGAATATGACCTCTTCTCAGGTCACCATGCTCAACACAGCCATTGGTGTTGTGTTAATGGCAGCCTAGGCATGGGACAGTAATTTCCTAGTCCAGCTGCTGCTGGCCTCTGACCAAAGATGTGGAATGACATAGAATGTTGCAGGGAGTCGATTACTTTTTATCAGGTGGTAGGCATATATGTGAAGGTGTCGTGAAGTGCTTACGGCACACTGTTGTGATCCTCCCTTGTGGTGGTCAGAAGTTGTTGACTAGAACTTTAATGATGCATATGCTTGTCCTCACATTCCAACATTGGGCCTTAGTCACACCCAAATGCTCCAAAAACCTGGATGTTGCATGATTTAACCAACCAGCCAAATGGAGATTCACAGACCCCTTTCAAAGTAAGTCAGATGCTGAAAACACTGTTTCGTATGAGTACGCTGCATCTCCATGTTCTTCATGGTATTCGCTCAACATCTGACACTGTTCACGTTCCTTATGTACCACACAAGGCCTGGTAACAACTCTTGTGTTGTTCCCCTATGTGTGTTCAGATTCAAATGTATTGTTATCTTGAAACTCTGAAGTACTGCATCTATAATTTAATTTTCTTCTTGGATGATGTCAACACAGCTTGTGGGCTTCGTTACCACTGCAGTTGTGCTTGTGCTGAAATTTGAGAATCTGGAACCAATTTTTAACCCCACACAGGTAGGAGAACAGATGATAACACTGCAGCTGCCATCCCACCTTGAAAATGTGCAGTATCCAGTCATATAATCTCCACATGCAAAACAGATGGCAAAAACCCATAGAGAGCTTAACTATGTAACTATCATACTGTTTCAACTATTGTGACCATTGTTCATTGGCTGGCTAGACATAGGCCAGAATGACGTGCTACGCCATGTAATTCCTAGCTTAGATGAATGATTTCACAACAGATGTATAACTTAAGTAAAAACTGTTGGCCTTTCAGTTACTAAGTTGTCATTACGTCTTCCATCTTATGTATATTATTGCATCAATTATTCTTTCCAAACTGGAATCTGGAAGGTATTAGTTTTTTTCTGTTGCTACTGTTAGATTACTTTGTCCAGAAGCTAGTTGAGCATTGCTGCAAATAGCCATTCATTTAATCCATTCTCAAATTCATTAGATGCAGTAAAACCATAAATAACTGTGTCATAATCAACTTGCACATTGCTTTAATTCATTCACACATGTTGACTAACTACAAATAGGGCTGATTAGCCAGTTACACTTTTAGCTTGACCTTAGAGTCTTCAGCTGAGTTAAAGTAAGAGATAAGCTTCACTGTCCATACTAAATCAAGCTAAACTCCCTTAAAAATGTAGAAGCCCAACTGTATCATTTAGCATTTTTTTAAAAAGGTACAAAATTCCTTTGTACAGAACGTATAATTATTGTTACCACCCAATTGAAAAGTGTGTAAACCATAACCAGATTTTATCAGTTATAAATTAAATATTTGAAACTTAGTATAAAATATACTATTGTGTGTGTGTGTGTGTGTGTGTGTGTGTGTGCGTGTGCGTGTGCGTGTGCGTGTGCGTGTGCGTGTGCGCGCGCGCGCGCGTCCCTACTGAATTTATTTCAATGACCTACTGCAGCCAAGTTCTTCATTTCTCTTAAAATCTTTTGTATACAAACGACCACTGTATCACAGTCATGTCTGTTCTGTTTGGTATGGCTGACAGAACAGAGACCAAACATATATAGTGTGAGAAATGTTGGAGGATGTGAGAGAAATCATTCTGAGGAAAGAGAGATTTTGAATATAATTTCTACATGTGTAGACTGTTTAAGATTCTGAGGCTTACTCCAAAGCATTTTGAATAAGTCTCAGAATCTTTAGTACATTAGAGGAAACATTCCTGGACTGTAGAGGTCTGGAAGATATACTGAGATAAGTCAGTTTAAAAACATGAATGATTATTGTACCAAAATATGAAGGAATAAAGTGATCATCTCGGGTATTGTAGGTGTCACTTCTTCAAATTCACTTGAATTGTGAATCCCTTGAGTCTTGATACATAACTACAACCACTCTGAGCCTTTGACATCGTAAAATGTATCCCAAGACACATTTTTAGATTCGTGAGTCAACCCATGTGCTTCAGTTCACTTAACAATAGGCACGAGGCTGTGGATATTCTACTTCAAATCTTCTTTTTGTCTCTCTTAATCTTCCATAAATATTTAAAGTTATTATTTGATATAACATAAAGTTCAAATTTAATATTACAACTAAATCACGTACTGTCCTTTTTGTGAGTAACCTCCTTAATTTAAAAACCAAATCAGTTAATAATCTTAATATAAACATCAAAAATGCCATATAAATTGACACCAAATGCTAATGTACAACGAAAATCTATGCTGTTATTTTGAAACTATTGACCAAATTCTGTCACATAAATTTTACACCAATTTGGGTGAAACTTTGGATCAAAACTAAACTTGTCCCAAATAGTTCGATTGCAGACATCACCTGAAAAAAGAGGGTTGGTAATGGATAACATAATATTTGCTTGAAAGGTTGTAAATTTGGAACATTTGTTTTAATCTAGGCTGTGTTTTGAAATATCATAACTGCCGTTAGTGTCTGACATTTGGTTAATCCTGATGTTTGATTCAACAGAATGCACATTAACAGTTCTGTGACAAAATTAGACTGTTTAGATTCGCCACGCCATAACTCCCATTTCACATTTATGGTAATAGACTCTAATCCTGATTTTCTATTAGTTACTTCCCATGTTTTCTTTGCGAGACTTTGTGAAACACTCTCCTAACTTTTGAACCAACATATCAACTTTTTTCCTTTCAGTCAGCGCTAGTGATCTTGAGTCTGTCATTAAGTACAGTGATTGTCTGTTCCTCTGTCTGGCAGGATACTTTTCAAATGTAATGCCTTGACCATTTATATTCATGTTAGTACATCAGTCCATTATTTTTCAACTCGGCCACTTGAAACTTTATCTTTAGATCTTAATTCTTTTACTAAGTTATCATTTTGAGCTTTTAACTTTGTTAGCTTCTTCAATACCTCTTCCGTCTTGTGGGTGATTGCAGGTATATGCTTAAAAATAATATTTAATTGACAACTAATCTTTATTTATTAAAACTGTCATGTTAAGTAGATAACTTTATTTAAAAAATCTTCTGTACACAAATGCAGTGTAACTAC
This sequence comes from Schistocerca serialis cubense, assembly GCF_023864345.2. Taxonomy (NCBI): domain Eukaryota; kingdom Metazoa; phylum Arthropoda; class Insecta; order Orthoptera; family Acrididae; genus Schistocerca; species Schistocerca serialis. The sequence goes on from NC_064638.1 coordinate 522,213,577, forward strand.
TCCGTAACACACACAGAAAGATAATAATAAAAAAAATTGACTTCAGTGGAATTTAACAGTGTTGCTTGCATGGCTCACACATCACGACAATGATGGGAAACTGGAGTGCTGTATTCAGTGAACTGTGTTGCTGTTGGTAAGTGTGCAGCTGACATTGCAACTGCCCACTGCTGTGGAATAGTTTTGGACATGATGAAGCATTAGTAGCCATTTGTTGTCTGTCACTGATCTTCCAAGTCGATGACTGTATAAATTTTTTGTTGTTATTCATTGACAGATTATTTCTTCTCAAATCTCTTTATCTCCATATATATAACTACTTATTTATGTTTTCAGTGAATAGATTATAAATCTACTCACCAAGCGGCGGCAGGGGAACACACATGCAAAAGGATTTAACATTTACAAACTTTTGGAGCCAGTGGTTCCTTCTTCTGGCAGAAGAGTTGAAGGGGAAGGAAGAGGGATGAAGGAAAAGGACTGGAGAGGTTTAGGGAAAGGAGTACAGTTCAGAAAAGTCACCCAGAACCCTGGTGCAGGGGAGACTTATCGGACAGGATGAGAAGGAAAGAGTGGTTGTTGGGGACTGCACCGAATGAGATTTGGAAACCTGAGAGATTAAATGTGGAAAACAGGCTAATGTGCAAGACAGACATTACTACTAAAATGTTATGCATGAGTTAATAAGAGCAGAAAGCTGAGGGCATTGTATGTAACAGAGGTAGGAGGGGGGTCAGCGAAAAATAGACAAGTCAGAAAATGAAAATGGAGTAAAGAAAGGAGTAGTTACTGTGAATAAATGCTGAGACACAAGAAATTAATGTAAATTAAGGCCAGGTGGGTGGCAAGAACCAAGGACATGTTGTAGTGCGAGTTCCCACCTGCGGGGTTCTGAGAAACTGGTGTCTGGGGGCAGAATCCAGATGGCGCTTGTGGTGAAACAGGCACTGAGGTTATGAATGTCATGTTGTACAGTATACTCTGCAACAGGATACTGCATTTTGCTTGTATACAACCTCTCTCTCTCTCTCTTGCTGTGTGTGTGTTTGTGTGCGTGTGATAATTAAGTTATATATAAAAACAAAGATGAGGTGACTTACCGAACGAAAGCGCTGGCAGGTCGATAGACACACAAACAAACACACAAAATTCAAGCTTTCACAACAAACTGTTGCCTCATCAGGAAAGAGGGAAGGAGAGGGGAAGACGAAATGAAGTGGGTTTTAAGGGAGAGGGTAAGGAGTCATTCCAATCCCAGGAGCGGAAAGACTTACCTTAGGGGGAAAAAAGGACAGGTATACACTCGCACACACGCACATATCCATCCACACATACAGACACAAGCACTGCTTGTGTATGTGTGGATGGATATGTGCGTGTGTGCGAGTGTATACCTGTCCTTTTTTCCCCCTAAGGTAAGTCTTTCCGCTCCTGGGATTGGAATGACTCCTTACCCTCTCCCTTAAAACCCACTTCATTTCGTCTTCCCCTCTCCTTCCCTCTTTCCTGATGAGGCAACAGTTTGTTGCGAAAGCTTGAATTTTGTGTGTATGTTTGTGTTTGTTTGTGTGTCTATCGACCTGCCAGCGCTTTCGTTCGGTAAGTCACCTCATCTTTTTTTTTTATATATAATTTTTCCCATGTGGAATGTTTCCCTCTATTATATTGATAATTAAGTTACAGTGATGAAGATCTTGTTTAAGAGCCTTTGTACTGCTCAACACTTTTGCACACAATGAATAGTTTTCTTTTCTCATACGTAATTAATTAAGGATGTGTTTTGAAATATTGTTGTTGTTGTTGTGGTCTTCAGTCCTGAGACTGGTTTGATGCAGCTCTCCATGCTACTCTATCCTGTGCAAGCTTTTTCATCTCCCAGTACCTACTGCAACCTACATCCTTCTGAATCTGCTTAGTGTATTCATCTCTTGGTCTCCCTCTACGATTTTTACCCTCCACGCTGCCCTCCAATACTAATTTGGTGATCCCTTGATGCCTCACAACATGTCCTACCAACCGATCCCTTCTTCTGGTCAAGTTGTGCCACAAACTTCTCTTCTCCCCAATCCTACTCAATACTTCCTCATTAGTTATGTGATCTACCCATTTAATCTTCAGCATTCTTCTGTAGCACCACATTTCGAAAGCTTCTATTCTCTTCTTGTCCAAACTATTTATCGTCCATGTTTCACTTCCATACATGGCTACACTCCATACGAACACTTTCAGAAATGACTTCCTGACACTTAAATCAATACTGGATGTTAACAATGTTAACAAATTTCTCTTCTTCAGAAACGCTTTCCTTGCCATTGCCAGCCTACATTTTATATCCTCTCTACTTCGACCATCATCAGTTATTTTGCTCCCCAAATAGCAAAACTCCTTTACTACTTTAAGTGCCTCATTTCCTAATCTAATTCCCTCAGCATCACCCGACTTAATTTGAAATATAGTGTCTTATTATTACCAGCAGCTCTTAACTATTGAGGTTTAGAAGACAAATCTGTCGGGAAGACATGTAATTGTTTCTTAATATTTATGAGTTCATGATGTGGGTTTAGTCCACCTGAAACAGAATGAAACTACTGGGTTTAAAATTTCGTAAATTGTATGTACAACAGAAAGTATGCTGTAAGGGCAACATAATATATTGGTATATATTTGCAAATGTCTATGTGTGTGTGTATGGCAGGCAGATCTGGAGACAGAAAGAGCAAATGGAGTAACTATTCTGTTACTAAGTTATTGTCACTTCTATGTGGTAGAGCCATGGCCTGTTTAATATGTTGTTAAGGTCTGTTAACTGTATTTTTTACAGACAGCAAAAGTAGAGGAGAATGAAAAGCCAAAAATGGCGAAACCATTTGAGGCAATTCCTATGCCATACTCACCACTTAATAAAAAGGATCAGTGTGTGCATGACAGTTCAGCTGCTGTGCAGAACTCACAGAAAAAGAGAAAGGATTCATTCCAAAACAAAATTCCTGGTATCCGAAGTTCATCAAAGCACAAGGATGAAGGGCAACATCAGAAATGTGATGAAGAAGACCTGTCACCTAAGAGTTTGTTGTGCAGGTATGTCCTCCTTTTCCAAACTTCAAGTTTTTGTTCCTTGTTTTTCTTACTGGCACTCCATCATATTTGGTAACAGGTGCTATGTTTCATTGCTTGGTACAGTAATAGTAAATATATATTGTATCCTGGAAGTTACTAATTATTTTTATGTTCAGCAACATATGGAAAATCTTCCATTTGCTGTGCAGCTTAAATGAAAAATTCTGTTTCTTATTTCTTTGGTGTAAGTTCTCGAACCTAGTAGCCAGAACCACACAATGACATATCTCTCTTGCTACACCTTGGTAGGCTAAATTGTTCATACACAAGCCCCACATCGAATCAGCAATTAGTAAATATTGCTACCATTTTATGAATGTTGTATTCCTGTTCTCCATCATCTAGAGCAGCTTCTCCACATCATCAGTCCACTGCTTTTCTTTACATTGTTTTGCTGTGATCTGTTAATGGTAATTCAGTTATGATTTCCATAACAGCTAACTACTGCTTAGGAGCACAATGTTAATTTTATGGGCAATCATAATTTCTACCACCTTATACTCTCTGCCTTTCTTTATTGATGTTTATTAATTGTATAAATGAAATACATCATGACACAGTCTTTAGCATGAAAGAGGGGAAAGGAGGATGGTGGAGGAGGAGGAAGGGGGGGGGGGGGAGTGGAGAGAGAGAGAGAGAGAGAGAGAGAGAGAGAGAGAGAGAGAGAGAGAGATTGTTGTCTAAATGTATAACAGCTTAACTTTTTTTTTTTTTAATATCCGTGAAGCTTTTTTAATGTTGAGCTTTTTAAGATAGTCAATAATAATTTCATATATTGGATTGTCTTGTTTGGTTTCCACAAAGTTAAGCAGAAGCTTTTGCACAAGATACTCTTCTGAAATCAATAGTAGATGGAATTAATATTTTATGTATTATTTATGGCTATGATAAATCTCTTCCTTGTATGCTTTGCCACATGGACAGTACAATTTACTTATTACTGAAAATATTTTCCATTAATTGAGCCCAGAAATATTTCTGGGAACAATGAATTGTGGCCACATCCTAGAAAATATTGCTGGATGTTTTTGCGGGGTCATTCTTGTATCAATACATTTCTTGCCTAGAAATATTTACAAACTCAGGCCCCAGTAATGCTATGAAAATGGGTAAACTGAATTTATGAAAAAGAGTACAGGCCTCCTACTTTTGTCATTTACAATGTAAAAAGTAAAGAAAGAAGGGAACTCTGTTTTGTGGCTGCATTATTTTAAAGCAAGTTGAGTGCTTCCAAAACCTTAATTGATTAACTTATTCTCAATAACTAAGGATATCACACTCAAGTCAGCACACCATTCTGAATGAAATAGGCCCGTCATTCGGTTTGGCCAATAGAAATTTGAATGGCTATACCAGTTACAACCAGATTAGCAATTATTCATATGCTGCCAGCTACTGACTATACCTACCAAAGTTTGACACTGCACTTTAAAGTGTTAATTAATATTTCTGTTTATACGAGAAAATTGCAATGCATGGGTATGTAAGAAGTAAGTTTAAACAACAATCAAACCTTATTACAGCAACAAATTGCCATAAAATCTGACCTTAAAGAGATTTGGAAACATTTCAGGCTGTGTAAAGAATTTCTTCTTCAAAGGAACGAACATGTAAAATTTGACACTGACTGGATAATGTAATCCTTACTGGAACATCCTATCACAGTTACATACATAGATAGTGTTGCATTTTGCTGTGCAAGTAAGATACCTAGTTAGCAAAGGAATAAGATCTTGGCATTTGTAATGTACATTTAATCAGTACACGATTCATGATTTTAATGGGAATATCTCAAGCCCTTTTTTAATTTTCATGTAATGTTCTTGTTAGCTACATATGTTTACACAAAACAATAATAATAATAATAATAATAATAATAATAATAATAATAATGCTTTTGTCTTTCTTTTATATTCACTGTTTTCAGGCTTAAAGCTGAGACGATGCCTACATGGCAACAACCTGCGGCAACTGACAACACATTTTGGAGATCTCATTTAAGGATATTGCTCTATGAAAAGGCACGTCTTGTCTATGCAACTTTGGCAGAAAATGAATATTCTGCAGAGCGTTTTGGGAGTACATTGCGTTACACTGCAGCAGTTTTATGTTGTCAGAATCTTCTGGAGAGGCTTACAGGCTCATCTGCTTCACCAGGACTTGAGAGTTACCTCCTGGGTCGAGCTGGTGATGCGTGCTTCCGCATAGTACAGGACTGGGTCTGTGTAGAACGCCATCGGCAAGACTTCTCACAACGTATGGAAATGGATAAGATTGTTCTTGGTGGAGAAATGTACTTAGAAGGTAGCATATCATCACGTAACTCATATTTTCTGTATCAGTTCTATTGAATAAATAATTCCATAACAGCCAGTAGAAATGTATTGGTAGCTATTGTGTATAGTAATTCACTTTACAAATAGGTTTATGGTTGCAAAAAAGAGTTTCAAGTTTAATCCTTACATTAATACTCATATTTCACAAGTGTTATGAGAGTTGTGGTAGTAGCTGTTCACTACTGCGGTTCAATGTTTTCAAGTAATGTTCCATTCCCAGTGACGAATGAAGTGGGATGGAGGAAAAGAGCTGAAATAATTCAGCAAGATTTTAATTTTAGTGTCCAAATCAATAGTCCATGGGCTTCAGCAAAGGTGTGTTTTGGCGTAACCGTGTAATATCTGAAGCAGTGGAAAATCCAGGATGAAATGTAACAATATTATGAAAAGAATAGTTTCTACTCACCATATAACAGAGATGCCGAGTCTCAGACAGGCACAACAAAAAGAATGTCACAAAATAAGCTTTCTGCCAACAAGATCGTAGCCAAAAATATACCACACACACACACACACACACACACACACACACACACACAATCACAATGCTGCAACTCAGTGTCTGTGCTACATGTTGAATACTAACTATCCTTTTCATAATATTGTGTAATATTTTAGCAGCAGTTATCCTTCACATCATCAGGTGCTAGTGAAGAATGAAATAAGTGCTATGATCTGGCTTCCTCGTTAGTAGCTATCTTTTTCTTAATTCTGATGTACTGTCATACTTGTGGTAGACCAGAAACCACATATTCACAAGGTACTCAATCTCTCTCACTTTTGGGAAAAGTATTTTAACACTGGAGTGGGTGCGCCAATTTTTGTAATACAAGTGGACCCATGAGGCACTTGGTACACATTTAAGAAATACCTGTCTTCATGTTACCAAAATAAACATGAATGAGCGAAATCACAGTTTAATCTTAGTTCAGTTCAACAACAATGAAATAAATGTACATTATATGAGGTAAATCACTGTTTAATTAAAAAATAATAAAATAAACTTCCATTATATCAGTTTGATGCCGCATACAAGTCTTACCCCACAGTAATGACACACTCAAAGCAGTAAACAAAGCAGTTGCATCAGATCACAGTCAAACACTAATTATTTTGTATACAACTGCCTCATTGTGGGTGTGTGCTGCTAGATGGGAATCTGGGTCAATTTCTTGCACAGATTGTACATGTTTTCACCTACCACATAGTTTATTTTATATTACTGCTGCTCACTTGGACATATGACAGCACATCTTAGCACTGGGTGAAATGAAACAATAATGAAGGAATAGGTAAGGGCTCACAGTTGTAAAGCAATAATGTTATGTGTATTACTTTAAAAGTGTGGAAAGGCATGCTTAAGCGTTCTGATTACCACTTGCAAATCATGATTACTTTGGCTGTGGCTATGTTATTTTCTTTGTAAAGAGTGTACGTTGTTCTTTGCCTGCGGTCATTTCTCTCTTGAGTGAACATCACAGAGGAAGACTGAGATGAGTGATTGTTGATTTCTGTCTGTGTCAAATCAGTGCAGTCATATTCAGTCACCATTTGTGTGATGATGAGTATTAATTTTGACATGCCAGAATCCATATTGGTGAAGCAACAGAAGGCAAAACTGAGTACCAGTACTTCTGTTCATGGTTTAGATTATGTGGTATGCACTGACTTGATAATCTGTCTGTGTTGTGACTCGCCGATCATTCAAAGTGCCGCCACGCAATTACGCGCGTCGTCTACATGCGGCGCTGTCTGCCAGCCATGCAGCAGCCGTGCCACCTAAGCGGCCAGCCAGCCAGCGGCCGCTAGACTTGGACTCAGTGCTCATTCGAATGTTACCGTGTTCACATGTATTGCTTTGTCAACTTGCTCAGTGACTTATATGTGTTGTATCGTTTCGAAATATATGTGTTCAACTTGATGTTATAACAACTGGCGACGAGGATGGGATACAAACCCACGTGTGCAAAGCACTCACGGATGCCCAACAAAAGTATTCTCAAATTGAAAAAAAAAGCTTTGGCCATTATTTATGCTCTTCATAAGTTTGGTGTTTTCCTCTATGGATCCAAATTTCATCTTGTTACGGATCACAAACCACTTGTTTCCGTGTTTCATCCATCATCGTCACTTCCCGGCAAGGCTGCACACCGCCTCCAGCGTTGGGCTCTTTACTTGTCTCGTTTCAATTATGAGATTCATTTCCGGCCGACGGCTCAACATGCGAATGCTGATCACTGTCTCGCCTTCCCTCTACTCTTGTTACTGATAATGGTCCGCAATTTGCCTCTTCCGAATTTGCGGATTTTTGTGCTTGTCACGGCGTTACACATGTCACGGCCCCTCCATTCCATCCACAATCAAACGGTGAGGCTGGTCCGCACATTTAAGGCTCAGATGCGGAAACTCCTTACTACTTCTGCTGCTGATGATGCGCTTCTCCAGTTTCTGGCTTCTTACCGTTTCACCCCCATGGGCGACCACAGCCCGGCTGAGCTCTTACATGGCCGACAGCCCCGCACGCTACTTCACCTTCTGCGGCCTTCCACCTCACGGCCGCGGGTGCCTTCGCTTGGCCAGTTCACCAACAACGACCTTGTCTGGGTATGGGGATATGGCAAGTGGCTAAAATGGAGTCCGGGCAGCATCTTACGACACCATGGCCGACGCCTGTATGAAATCCAGATGGACACGGGTGTTGCAGTGTGTCATTCGGACCAGCTTCAGCCTCATGTGCTGGCATCACCTGTTCTGAATCCCGCTACACCACCTTCGGCTCTACCTGATGCTCGGGATCTTGGCATCTCTCATTGCTCACAACGCAGCCCTCTCACCGTCATCTCGATGCCAGTACAAGAACGGACGCCACCGCCCATGCAGGAACCGGATGACCATCATCTGTCGGAGCCAATCTACTTGCCTTCTTCTCCTACGGACGCCGACACATCGGCCATGTCTCCTGTTATATCAACTGGACTTGTCGCAATGGGCAGATTGGTGCACGGGGCCCCAGCCAGTTCGACCCCTACGTCTCCTGTCATCTCGTCCCGGTATCATCGGGGACACTTCCGTCCGTACAGGAAGCCTCCTCCTCGAGACTTTACGGCCAGTCAAAGAACACCTATGGACGTTAGCACTCTACAGGCCACCTCCATCAAGACCAGTGCAAAAATTTCAAAGGGGGGAGAAGTGCTGTGACTCGCCGATCATTCAAAGTGCCGCCGCGCAATTACGCGCGTCTTCTACATGCGGCGCTGTCTGCCAGCCATGCAGCAGCCGCGTCACCTAAGCGGCCGGCCAGCCAGCCAGCGGCCGCTAGACTTTGATTCAGTGCTCATTCGAATGTTACCATGTTCACATGTATTGCTTTGTCAACTTGCTCAATGACTTATATGTGTTGTATCGTTTCGAAATATGTGTGTTCAAGTTGATGTTATAACAGTCTGTCTGTGCAATATCTGTGTAGAATCTTAGGGGTGGCATCTGTAGGAAGTACGCAAAATATTCTATTAGGTGTAGCATTTGCCCTAGTCTACTCGTCTGCAACCATAAAAGATTTTTCTCAACAACTGCTAAATAAAGTTTCTTAAGGCACATATGCATATTTAAGTTCTTTTTGAAATCATAAAAATAAATAAGTAAAATCATTGTTTTGGATTTGGTTACTGACAATTTCTAATAGTCTTATATTGTTGACACTTGCAGATAATGGTTAAACTGAATGCTGCTACCACCTGTGTGTCAGTGGACCAGACCCAAGTCATTCTCAACACTTTTAAATATCCTCTTCTACATTTCTCCAGATACACGAATATTTTTCCTTTTCGCTAAACATTTAATTGTTCACTTTGTGTTTAATTCCTATTGCTGCTGTAATGGGCAGTTTGGGAATGTTGGAAGGAAAGTAAATCTGCACAGTGGACTTTGCCTTCTTCTCAGTACAGTGCAGATGGTAATTCCTGTGGTTGATAAAAATAAGTCACATATTTTAGACACACTAAAGTGAAATCAGAAATTCATAAATATGCCCCAGAATGAAAGGTTGCACTGAATCAGATTAACAGGCATGGCAGGCCATACAATCTCATTTTACACAAATATGTGAAAGATAAGGTTTTTTTCCAAACTGTGGAGTGGATTGGAAGGATGTAGTACATTGCTGAATCCTGTTATAAATTTGGGCCACAGAAAACTTACAATATTTATCTGAGTTCACAGATATTTTCACACCACATTCCTCCATAAAGCACAGGCCTAGAACAGGTTGTTCCAACTGTGCCCCATAGGCCAGGAGCACTGCTGGGACCCATAAACCCACTAGCGGGCTGTAGTAGTTAGTTGAAGCTGCCTACCAAGTAGCCTGTTACACACACTCTGTGTGTGCACCACCCACATGTGGCCAATCCTGCCCACGTGGACCTGACTTTTGTAGAACTGTCACATAGGCTTCTGCCTGGTTGCCCTTCCCTAGTTTCCACCTTCAGCCCACCCATGTCCATCCCACCTGTGCCCATGGGCAACCAACTGCCCACTGGTGAGCACACAAGTTAGATCAGCCTAGCCTTGTCCAAATTTGACTACAGCATATTGAAACACTGGGCTACAGATTTTCTGAAACTGTCAAGCAGGAAGTGAAATGAGCTTCATGAATGAATTGACACAGCAGTTAATACACATCATTTGCATTTAGGAGAAAAGGGTTTAAAATACCCCTCCAGCCATCCAGGTTTAGGTTTTTGATGGTTTTACAGAATCAGTTCAAGTCAACATTGAATGGTTCCTTTTTATTTTTATACATTTTATGGCCTTCATTGGTCCATTCTAGCCAACTTTATACAAAAAAATTTTCAGTTTCCTGTCAGCCCAGTACTTCTTCATTCTCTCAGATCTCATCCTTCTTCCTTCATCGGAAATCCCCCTTCCTATTGTCTGTTTGTTGATTCTCGTTTGCAGTCTGGTTTGTTTGGCTGTGAGTTTCCCAATTTTGTCAGTTTCCTTTACATAAGCCATGATTGATTTCCTTTCCCATCTAATGTTGAGGTGAAATTAAATCTTCTTCCTTGCATAAAGAATCTGCAATGTTACTAATATGGCCTAACAAGCAATGTTACAATGTCTCTATGTGCAGAGAATTCTCCCATATTGGGGAAGCTCCATCTAAGATTAACATTTATTTTGTAAATGTTAAATGCTGTGTGGAATGAAATAAAAGAGTGCACTAGTTAAGAGTAAGAAGGGGGGGGGGGGGACAATTTTGCCGTATTGAACTGTCTTTTTCCATATGGCAATCCTATGTGAGGCTTAGAGCATTGACGTTTGGAATATGCCACCTGTAAACACCTGTAATGCCACAGTGAAATAATTCAATGTGTGGGAGTTTGTTTCAGGAAATGGACATGATCAAACCTTAAATTAGGTCATAAATGGAGAACTTGAGTGATATAATAATACTTCAACAGCGTTCAAACATATTATGATATAAAACAAACATATTATCACTTGAATTGGTACACACATGATCATTGATGAGAACATTCCAGGAGAACTCGATAATTGCTCAATTTTAGAGAAGGCAGTGACCAAATCTAATCTAAGAATTATGTTGTTTAGTTGTGTATGATCATGTTAATTGCTGTGTTGTGAGATAAAATTCTGAGCAGTAGTATTTGCTTTTCTTCTAAATTGGAGGATTTTTCCAATGATTCCATTTACTTTTACTTCCTCAAACTATGTACATTATTAATTAGAATATTTTCTGCTTAAGTACTACTGATGTTGTTACATGTTTCATAATTTGCCCTGACATTTTTGAGAACTTTGTGAAATTTTATTAATACTTTTTAAAAATCTGTCCACATTATTAATTAATATCGTCTTTCTTTGGTTAGAACTGAAGCCATTGCCAAGTGAAATTGTTAGTATGGGGCAAATGTTAGCAACTTCATGTAAATGCTATCAAAGGGCCCTTGAGGTGCAAGTATTCCAGCAGCAGAAACACAATCTCATGAGACGTCTTGGCAACGTCCATAATGAACTTGGCGTGCTGTATATGAACCAGGCTGCATGTAAGAGCTAAGTGGACACATGTCATTAATAACATAATAATAAAACTTTGTGAATGATCTTAAAATGTATTAAATTTTTCTGACAAATTTAGAAAAAAAATACTGTATGTTTCCTTACGAAAATATGTGTTTTCAGCATTATTCCAAGAACGACGGAATACAGATGAATTTGAAGGTCTGCTGGCACAGTCGCAACATCACCTGGAGCAGGGTGTACAGGCATTTGAAGCCGTAAATGATGTTGCAAATATGGCTTTGTTGTTGTCTAATACTGGACGTTTGATGCGTACCTGTGCCCACCTGTACACACCTGAAAATCGCACTACTCTGTCAAGTGAAGAGAGATATTACTACAATAAGGTTCGTGTGGATAAGTATTCTATGTAGGGCGGATATCAACATACTAGAGAGCATGATGTATGTGATGAGCGAATGAGCAATTAGATGTATAATGGAGTACTATAGTAGATGTAAAAACTGTCTGATAAACACACAGTCTGAGTGCAGTCAGTGATTAATGCCCAGCTTACACATCTGCTGAGTAAATGGATCTGATAACTAGTTAATTTGATCGATTTGTGTTTACTTCTGGCTTTTTAGGCAGAGCTACTCAACTTCATTTATTTTGTATGCAAGTATTTGCCATCTTTTATGTACATATTAGTTGGCATTGTTGCATGTGACTTAGAAAATGTTGCAGTCCGTATTTCAGTTGCTCAAGCACAGCACTGCGCAAGTATCGAAGGGCGAACAGTGACACCAGCTTGGATGAATGTGGGAAAGGGCATGGTGAGCGGGCAGCAAATTTCATTGTGCAGCCAACCAAGGGAATCTGTACAACATACTTAGCTTTTTATGGACATATACCACATTTAAACCACAGTTTGCCCAAATCCATTTGAGTTGACTTTAAAATTGGACAAATACGTAACAGTAGTATATATTTGTGCAAGAGATGGTAAAAGTCTAGACAGGGCTGTGTAGCATCCTTAACATTTTTCTGCAGCAGTGTTATCAACTTTCACCTTGAGGTATGACAGGAACAAAATGGGATGTGTCAGCTGCTGGTTCGATGCAGCCAGTGAGAGAGGGGTGGGCAGACAACACATTTGGAAGCTGGAAACATTGTAACATTCTCATGTCAGTATAGAACCAATACCTGATAAGTATTCGGCAAATAACAGCAGTGTTCTCAGAACCCTTCATAACTATGACCTCAGAAATCACATTAAATTAGGAGGGAACAGCCAAATATTTGTGACATTGAAGATATAAATTTCACAATTATGTTATTAGGATGATGCTGATGATTAAAAATAGGCTTAAAGATAATCAGGATAAAAATTAATGTAACAATTTCTTTAGTTTGTTTTATTTCTCCTTGTATCATCAAATTGTAGGCAGTCAATTAATGACCTAAGTTTAGAATAGGTATAATGCCAAAGTTTCAGGCAGATGCTTTATGCCAGTAGAAAGTTTGTAATTTTGATTAATCAGATTTTGTTGAAAATCAATTTTTACTGATTAGGCTCTTTCAAAATGGGGGGGGGGGTCTTATATTCAGAGTCATCTTATACATGGATAAGTATAGTATCTCTCGGCGCATTGTTTTTTAATAACAGAAATATAAAAAACAACAGTACAAAAACAGTGCCTTTCCCAAGCCACACTTGTCAAATTTGACTATCACAATGTAATCTAACAAAGGCAGTTGTGTAACTGGTCCCTGCAGGAATTATGTTTGGGTTTGTAATACGGGGCACAGCTTTATTAAAGGAGAAAGTGGTGCTTGCTGGTATTTCATTGTTAAAATGTTGAAATCAGTTTCAGAAAATTGTTCAAGGACTTTTACAACAGTAATGGCTAAGTTATTTAGGCAATCTATGATGCGAAAGAGAAATGGGATATGAGTAGGGGAGAATACAGACAGTGAGTGCAGTTTTTCACAAGAAATACACTGTATTCCAATCCTGGAGAACTGAGATTCAGATCATCTTCTATTCATCCAGATTTATTTTTCCCACAGTAATTTTAAGTTGGTGAAGATTATTCATATGAAAAGGACATATCTGATTTCCTATTCTATCCTTGTTTGACCTTAGCTTTTTGTCTTTCTCAAATTACTTTATCATTGTTGATTTTTCCCCTTTGCCTAAAGAGAGAGAAGAAAGAAGAAGAAAAGTACCTCATGTAAGTGTTTATAGCTTCTTTTTCACACTGTCAGACTGTAAAAATAACAAAGCAATAATCATTATGTTGTCAATGTAATGCCTTGTTAAAATGTGCCCAGCCCCAAATGGTCAAGCATAAATGACACTATATAGTTGCTAAATTAAGCTAATATGGTACAGTGAGACACTAGAGTAAAAACAGCAATTTGTTCCTGTAAATTAAACATTCAAACTTCATGTGGAGAAAATCTGCTGATCAATTGACAGTGACATTTTTATTGTCAAACAACAGTATCATTCATTATGTAATTATGTCATCTTCTGCATTCAGGAAGCAATGTTTTACAAGAAAAGTGTTTTAAACCTCTCCAAAGGCTGCTGCCTCTTCCAGACTGAAATAAGGAGTCACCTTACTTTGTGGAATTGAACTTATTTTGACTCTTGTAAATTATTTTGTGTGTGCACAGTGTGCCTACTGTAGCTTCCCATTTTCCTTTCTTTGTTATTTTTTACACTCTTTTTGGCTTTGTTGTTGTTATGGTATATGAAAACTGATAATCATTTTAAGGTGTATACACTCCAGGAAGTCTGGGCAAGAGCTGGGAGTTTTTGAGAATTCTGGAAATTTTTGATTATTTTAGTTTTCAGTTAAACTTTTGAAACTTCGACTGGTAAGAACTGATACTCTAAAAAAATTTTTTACTTTATCCCATACTTCCATACTGAAGCAGTAAATCATAAACAAGAGAATAACACTAAATGAAACTTTAGTTGCAATGGAAATGCGCTATTTACAACAAAACACAGTGCACACACTCTCCTGACAGCAAAACGTGTCAAAGGCTTTAGGATGAAGACTGCAGTACTTCATAACAGTAAACGGCTTTCGATGAGCATGAGGTCACAGTTGTTCATGTTTTTCTAAAGGACCCCACACATGAGTGACGGAATGCAGTGATCCATCACATGGGTGACCGGATGTTTCGTACATGGATCTTAAGTGCGTGGGCAAATCGCAGTGATGGCTCGCTGATCACTGCCCTTGTGGAAATCCAGGGCAATTTGATGGATCGCTTGTAATTTGTGGACACAATATTACTGCCTGGTCGGTTAACGGCAGTGTGTGACAATGTGGCTGCAACTTGTTTCTTTATTTATTAATTGTGGTTGTGTAGTTTAGTTTCATTTCACATGGACCACCTTGAGTAAGAAATTTATATTAGAATTTATAGTTACCTAGGGGTCGTGGACTAGTGTGAGAAGTGAAGTGGAAGCCGGAGTTGACATTTAGATTTAGAGGTAATACAAAATACACCCTTTAGTTTTGCACTGATTAGCATTTTGAAGCTTTTGCTATAGAAGTAGAATTAGTGGGAAGTTCATAGCAGTAGTTGTTATACTATGGGCTCCATAATATGATTTTGAGTTATGTATTATTTAATTATACGCATTATTATAGTTCTTAAGTTCTAAACAGAATGACATATCTACTGTAATCGCAATTTTGATACAACTGTTAAGGGAAAATCTAATATAAAACTACCTACACTCAAATCCCTTGTCATTTCCTATAATCAAATCCTTTCTCCAAAAATTTTTAACAAGAGTTAAGGTACTCAGTAGTGCTGCTATTGACAACATCTCTATAGACACAGCAAGTAAACTGCATAAATACTTGCTGTTAAATTGTAAGACTAATGAATCAAAAGGAATTGAGTACTAATAAGCATAATATGAATTGTAATGGCACACAGGAAAGATGTACACAACCCATTCAGTGTCAGTGAAGAAGTAATACATTTTGTAAAGTATAGTTCCCAAGAAAAGCATTTCAAAACAACTTTTATAAATAATAATTCTCATTTATTTTAAATTTATGTTTTGCAAGGATTCCTGGGGATATGGCAATCAGTTGCAACTGCTCCTAAATCCAGCAGTTCATTTTCCATAACAGAATTTCTTGACCCAGTGACATTTGTAATACTGACTGAAATTGCATGGAAATCACTCATGTGTAGGGTGTCGGGGGAAGCAGTAGATTACTGGCAATATTGCATTCAATGAATCACTGTCATCCATCACTTGTGTATGGGGTCCTTAACGTTCATTGTGGTCTTCAGTCCAGACACGGGTTTGATGCAGCTCTCCATGCTACTGTATCCTGTGCAAGCTCCTTCATCTCCCAGTACCTACTGAAACCTACATCCTTCTGAATCTGTTTAGTGTATTCATCTCTTGGTCTCCCTCTATGATTTTTACCCTCCACGCTCCCCTCCAGTACTAAATTAGTGATCCCTTGATGCCTCAGATTATGTCCTACCAACCAATCCCTTCTTCTAGTCAAGTTGTGCCGCAGATGTCTCTTCTCCCAAATTCTATTCAATACCTCCTCATTAGTTATGTGATCTACCCATCTAATCTTCAGCATTCTCCTGTAGCACCACATTTCGAAAGCTTCTATTCTCTTCTTGTCTAAACTATTTATTGTCCACGTTTCACTTCCATACATGGCTACACTCCATACAAATACTTTCAGAAACGATTTCCTGACACTTAAATCTATACCCGATGTTAACAAATTTCTCTTCTTCAGAAACGCTTTCCTTGCCATTGCCAGTTACATTTTATACCTTCTCTACTTCGGCCATCATCAGTTATTTTGCTCCCCAAATAGCAAAACTCCTTTACTACTTTAAGTGTCTCATTTCCTAATCTAATTCCCTCAGCATCACCCAATTTAATTCGACTACATTCCATTATCCTCGTTTTGCTTTTGTTGATGTTCATCTTATATCCCCCTTTCAAGACACTGTCCATTCTGTTCAGATGCTCTTCCAGGTCCTTTGCTGTCTCTGACAGTATTACAATGTCATTGGCGAACATCAAAGTTTTTATTTCTTCTCCATGGATTTTAATTCCTACTTCGAATTTTTCTTTTGTTTCCTTTACTGCTTGCTCAATATACTGATTGAATAATATCGGGGATAGGCTACAACCCTGTCTCCCTCCCTTATCAACCACTGCTTCCCTTTCATGCCCCACGACTCTTATAACTGCCATATGGTTTATGTACAAATTGTAAATAGCCTTTCACTCCCTGTATTTTACCCCTGCCACCTTCAGAATTTGAAAGAGAATATTCCAGTCACATTATCAAAAACTTTCTCTAAGTCTACAAATGCTAGAAACGTACATTTGCCTTTCCTTAATCTATTTTCTAAAGTAAGTTGTAGGGTCAGTATTGCCTCACGTGTTCCAACATTTCTACAGAATTCAAACTGATCTTCCCCGAGGTCGGTTCTACCAGTTTTTCCATTCGTCTGTAAAGAATTCGTGTTAGTATTTTGCAGCCGTGGCTTATTAAACTGATAGTTCGGTATTTTTCACATCTGTCAACACCTGCTTTGTTTGGGATTGGAATTATTATATTCTTCTTGAAGTCTGAGGGTATTTCGCCTGTCTCATACATCTTGCTCACCAGATGGTAGAGTTTTGTCAGGGCTGGCTCTCCCAAGGCTATCAGTAGTTCTAATGGACTGTTGTCTACTCCAGGGGCCTTGTTTCGACTTAGGTCTTTCAGTGCTCCGTCAAAATCTCCCGTTTCATCTTCATCTATATTCTCTTCCATTTCCAAGTACATCTCCCTTGTATAGACCCTCTGTATACTCCTTCCACCTTTCTGCTTTCCATTTTTAGTGTAGTACTGGGTTTCCATCTGAGCTCTTGATATTCATACAAGTGGTTCTCTTTTCTCCAAAGGTCTCTTTAATTTTCCTGTAGGCAGTACCTGTCTTACCCTTAGTGATATGGGCCTTTACATTCTTACATTTGTCCTCTAGCCATCCCTGCTTCGCCATTTTGCGCTTGCTGTCTATCTCATTTTTGAGACGTTTGTATTCCTTTTTACCTGCTTCATTTACTGCATTTTTGTATTTTCTCCTTTCATCAATTAAATTCAGTATCTCTTCTGTTAGCCAAGGATTTTTATTAGCCCTCGTCTTTTTACCTACTTGATCCTCTGCTGCCTTCACTATTTTATCTCTCAAAGCTTCCCAGTGTTCTTGTACTGTATTTCTTTTCCCCATTCTTGTCAATTGTTTCCTAATACTCTCTCTGAAACTCTCTACAACCTCTGATTCTTTCAGTCTATCCAGGTCCCATCTCCTTAAATTCCCACCTTTTTGCAGTTTCTTCAGTTTTAATCTACAGTTCATAACCAATAGTTTGTGGTCGGAGTCCACATCTGCCCCTGAAAATGTCTTACAATTTAAAACCTGGTTCCTAAATCTCTGTCTTACCATTATATAATCTATCTGAAACCTTCCAGTATCTCCAGGCTTCTTCCATGTATACAGCCTTCTTTCATGATTCTTGAACCAAGTGTTAGCTATGATTAAGTTATACTTTGTGCAAAATTCTACCAGGCGGCTTCCTCTTTCTTTCCTTACCCCCATTCCATATTTACCTACTATGTTTCCTTCTCTTCCTTTTCCTACTATCGAATTCCAGTCACCCAAGACTATTAAATTTTTGTCTTCCTTCACTATCTGAATAATGTCTTTTTATCTCATTATACATTTCATCAATCTCTTCGTCATCTGTGGAGCTAGTTGGCATATAAACTTGTACTACTGTGGTAGGTGTGGGCTTCATATCTATCTTGGCCACAATAATGCGTTCACTATGCTGTTTGTAGTAGCTTACCCACATTCCTATTTTTTTATTCATTATTAAACGTACTCCTGCGCGAGACCTAGTAGATTTTGTATTTATAACCCTGTATTCACCTGACGAGAAGTCGTGTTCCTCCTGCCACCGAACTTCACTAATTCCCACTAATCTAAATTTAACCTATCCATTTCCCTTTTTAAATTTTCTATCCTACCTGCCCGATTAAGGGATCTGACATTCCACGCTCCAACCCATAGAACGCCAGTTCTCTTACTCCTGATAACAATGTCCTCTTGAGTAGTCCCTATCCGGAGATCCGAATGGGGGACAATTTTACCTCCGGAACAATTTACCCAAGAAGACGCCATCATCATATAACCATACAGTAAAGCTGCATGCCCTTGGGAAAAATTACGGCTGTAGTTTCCCCTTGCTTTTAGCTGTTTGCAGTACCAGCACAGCAAGGCCGTTTTGGTTAGTGTTACAAGGCCAGATCAGTCAGTCATCCCCTGCAACTACTGAAAAGGCCCCTCTTCGGGAACCACATGTTTGTCTGGCCACTCAACAGATACCCCTCCGTTGTGGTTGCCCCTATGGTACAGTTATCTGTATCACTGAGGCACGCAAGCCTCCCCACTAACGGCAAAGTCTATGGTTCATGGGTCCTTAACAGGTCGCAGAAAAATATTGTGAATGGCGGTTTGAGAAGCGTTACTTTCAGACTAAATTTCTTTTACACAAGGTGAATTATGTTACTTGTGAGAATGTGTGTTGGTTTTGTTAAATCATAGAGAATTTGACTCAACATTTTGAGGACCAGTTACATAGAAAAGTTTCAGACCCAGAAAAAAAATTTAAAAAAAATTGTAATGCATCTATCTTCAAATCTTACTGTGTGATGTGTGTGTGTCACAACATGGCTGTTATCTGCCATACAGTCCTGGAGCCAACACTCTTCACTGAAAAGCCATGTTATGTACCACACTTCTGCCCCTTTTTCTTATTGCGTGAAGCACTGAATCACGTACTATTCAAGGTAATATCTTTATAGGTTGCTTATTAGTAGCTGCTTGGCAGTGGATGCAAGTAATGGATTTTGTACTGTGAATAAATCCTAATACACTCAGAAGATAGGCTGCAAAGGGTGTCGTTGGCTGATGAGAAATATCTTAGAACCTCTTCAACACTTGATGGCTTGGGGCAGTCAGTATGTGAGCTTTTTTTTTTTTTTTTTTGCACATAGTATATCAATTTGTATGTGATTTGAAGCCCATGAGAACCAATGTCCTCGATGTATATAGTAAGACATTAATGTCCCACACCACCTTATCACCTTTCTGCATTCACTCGGTGGTCAGATATTGAGTCTTAGCTTCTCAGCACATTTTGCTTTCTTGTGCAGTTTTGTATCAAGTTTAATTGATGTACAGATACTTCTAATCACATCATCTGTCAGAAGTGGAGTTATGGCCATAGTGAGTCAACATGTTTTATGAAATAAGTCAAGTTTAATAATCTTTCCACAACAGTATGAAATTAGATTTCTGATAGCTATATATACACCATGTGATCAAAAGTATCTGGACAGCTGGCTGAAAATGACTTAAAAGTCCTTGGCACCCTCCATCAGTAATGCTGGAATTCAGTATGATGTTGGCCCGCCCTTAGCCTTGATGACAGTTTCCACTCTCACAGGCACACATTCAGTTAGGTGCTGGAAGGTTTCTTGGGGAATGACAGCCCATTCTTCACAAAATGCTGCACTTAGGAAGGTATCGGTATCAATGTCAATTGGTGAGGCCTGGCACAAAGACGACGTTCCAAAACATCTCAAGAGTTCTATAGGATTCAGGCCAGGACTCTGTGCAGGACAGTCCGTTATAGGGATGTTACTGTTGTGCAACCACTCTGCCACAGGCCGTGAATTATGAACAGGTGCTCGATCGTGTTGAAAGATGCAGTTGCCATCCCCGAATTGCTCTTCAACAGCGGGAAACAAGAAGGTGCTTTAAACATCAATGTAGGCCCATGCTGTGATAGTGCCACACAAAACAACAAGGAGTGCAAGCCCCCTCCTTGAAAAACAAGACCACACTGTAACACCACCACCTCCGAATTTTACTGTTGGCACTACACACGCTGCCAGATGACGTTCGCTGGGAATTCGCCATACCCATACCTACACCCTGCTATAGGATTGCCACAATGTGTACCATGATTCATCACTCCACACAATGTTTTCCCACTGTTTGCACTCCTTCTACCAAGTGAAGCATTGTTTGGCATTTACTGGCATGATGTGTGGCTTACAAGCAGTCGCTCAGCCATGAAATCCAAGTTTTCTCACCTTCCACCTAACTGTCATAGTACTTGCAGTGGATCCTGATGCAGTTTGGAATTCCTGTGTGATGGTCTGGATATATATCTGCCTTTTACACATTATGACCCTCTTCAACTATCGGCAGTCTCTGTCAGTCAGCAGACGAGGTCGGCCTGTATGCTTTTGTGCTGTACATTCCCCTTCACGTTTCCAATTCACTATCACATCAGAAACAGTGGACCTAGGGATGTTTAGGAGTGTGGAAATCTCGTGTACAGACATATGACACAAATTACACCCAATCGCCCAAGCATGTTCGAAGTCCGTGAGTTCCATGGAATGCCCCATTCTGCTCTCTCATTAGTCTAATGACTACTGAGGTCACTGATATGGAGTACATGGCAGTAGGCAGCAGCACAATGCACCTAATATGAAAAACGTTTGTTTTTGGGGGTGTCTGGATACTTTTGATCACACAGTGTATGTAAGAAAATAAGCAAGACATTAGAGACAAAGCAACAAATTGATACAAATTTTGTGTCTTGGAAAGATTAGAAATAAAATAGGACTCATGGACAAATATTTCTCTCTCTTTAATGAAAAGAAACATTTTAATGGACAATAAATGGAGGGTCAAAGGAATATTGAGCCAACATGTCATATAGTCGTACTTTCACTTTAGCAAGCTGCTAAATAGGAGGCATATCAGTGGGCGATGTGTGAGTGTTAGTTTCTTGCGGAAAATTTTACTTTTCGTGTAGAAAATTAAAACTCACCATTTTTAGATTTGTGTGTATTCTTTGCTATGCAGTGTCCCTCATTTGGTTTTGAGGAAACTATTCAATAAAAAAATGAATTCTTTTGCATCATGTAGCCTCACATAATGGCTTTCCTTTTGTTATTCCTCATAACTGCTGTGATACTTCAAAATTAATTAGGCCAGCACACATTTTGCAGAATTCACAGTAAAAAATGTAGTCGCTGGCCAGTTTACATTTGGTGCATTTTTGGTCATACGTTGCTGCACAGCAACTGTAGAAAACACATTAAAATTGTTTTTAAAGGTGGAAGGAGAGCCGTACCTCTCCCTAGTCTTGAGAAAATAGATGATAATATATTTACAGTTTGTTGCTATGGGCTACAATATGCCACTTCTGAGGCTGTGACGTAGTGCTATGCAGAATTGTGCTCGTGTTTGTCTTTTGTATCTGGTTTATGAAGTCAGTTACAGTCACACTCTTAGCTTAACATTACATTAAAAGTTATTTTCATTTTTAAATTGTAGATAGACGATAGCAGATCCAGTGTCAGTGTTGCCTACATATTGTGTGCATCATTTTTTTCTTCTCTGCATTTACATTCCATCCTGGATTTTCCATTGTTTGATTTGTTAATTTCATTGTTCCATGTTGATGTTGCATTACAATATGAATACTTTATTGGTAACAATTATAATATATATGCCAGAGCATGAACAACTAAGTTAAATATAGGATATCTAAAAATCATTGAACTAAAATGAGCTCAATAAACAATATGCTGCAATTCATAATGACATTGAATTCTAGCTACATTCAAGTTCTAACAGTACTATCTATTTAAACGGACATGGTGTTTAGATCATGAGATGACTGATGGAAGGGAAAGATGATTCTGTGATGTCTGTTGTAGACTCATCAGCCATTTTGTCTGACAGATGTCTTTTCTGGTTTGCAGGTACCAGTATAGAAAATAGTTTTGAGGTGATTGGCGGAAATCATTGTTAAGGTACCATTGACATCAACTTTCAAATGTCTTCTCATCTCAAATGAGTACAGTATATGGTCCATCATATGGTGGCTGTAAAGGCTTGCATGGAGCCTGACAACAGGGCTGCCACAAGTTCTGGAAATGAGGGAATTTAAATCAGGGAAATTTGAAAAAAAAAAAATCCCTCATTCTTGCAGCTTCTTGCGTTCCTACCAATCCCCTCGGCTTGCAGTCAGTGCTGCCACCAGTTCTTGCTGCTAGCCTAGCAGCTGCCGATGAGAGGCAGGGAAGTGTGAGGAGTGGTTTGTTTGGCTCTGAGTCTCAGTGGCTGTTGGTTCATGGCCGGAGACAGTTGTCACCCGTGCATGAGTTGTGTCTGAATGATTGTGTGAATGTGTGTGTGCGCTCTCGTTTTATGACAAAGGCTATGGCCAAAAATTTAGTTGTGAGAGTGTGATTTTCTTTTCTATGTTCCTGTCGGCAGCTCAGTGATCATCTTTACAGTGAGTTGCTACCTATCCTCATTAGTGTCTATTTTCAGAGTATTCACGCGAGTTGTCTTTTGCATGGATTGATCACCGCATTCCCATTTTGTCAACATGATGTTTGTGACATGTAAATAGCTGGCCACACAGTCGGCTTCCATGATGGGTGAAAACTGCAGGCCATTTCTGTGGGTATCTCTAACAGATCAGGCCTGCCAATCTGAAGCCCATCATTTTCCACTAATGTGCAGGCGCTGCCCGTCGGATCTGGTTTCACTGATCTGCCTGCAGGCCAAGTCTGTTTGCGTGTGACGTAATGTGGCAGATTTTCGTGGTTTATCCATGAACTCAGGACTGAAGTGCTCCTTGGTAGGCCACAGGCCACTGGCAATGGATTTCAGGAATTGCAACTGCCTCACAGCAAGAGCATTGTACAGTGCAGTGTTTTATAGAATTTTATTTATTCGAGTTCATTTAAGCACTTTGAAAGTAGTTTGTATATTAGAAAGTATGGATGATAAGAGGAAGAAAATTGTGGCAGTCACTGGCAGCTTGTACGCTATGTGCTCATATTTCATGAAAGAGAACACAAAATGCCTGGAAAATAGCGGACATAACACAGTGGGCAATGACCGACAATAACAAACATAGTCAGGATTGCCACAAGTTCTGGAAATCATCTATGTCAAACTCTCTTTGCCCAAAAGTGGAATGACATCTGATGCACTACTGCTCTCAGTAATAAACCACATGCAATCAAGGAGACTACTATGCTTTGGTGCTCTTCCTTCCACTCCACTGCTTTATGCTGTCTACACATTGGTCATACCAGGCTCACCCATTGTTTCCTCCTTTGTAATGAACCGCCCCCACAATATGGTTGTGGAGCCAGACTGATGGTATCCCACATATTTTTGGGATGTTCCCTTCTTTTGAGCCTTTGTGCTAATTATAGTCTTTCTTAATTTTAATATTAGCAGACTTCATGGATGGTTGAACAGGTCCTCAGTTTCCTCCATGAAAGTGATTATTTCCAGATATAAGGTTTTGCTTTACTCCTGGAGCAGAGGCAATGTGATTCTGGTTGGGGCCTTTCTTCGCATTTTCTCAGTCTGAGAACCCATGACCACTTCCTTGTGGAAAGACCACTCTTTTTTTCAGTTTCTAGATTTGTTCTAACCTTTTATGCCTTTTTCTATATGTGTTTTAACTCTCTTGTTTTATAATTTGTCTCTTCTGACTGAATCCATCCACTTTTAGTGGCCCCTCTTTCTTCTGTGAGTAGCTTTGGAATTGCAGGACTGATTATCTCGCCGTTTGGTCTCATAAACCCTCTCAATCAATCAATCAATCAATCAATCAATCAGTCAGTCAATCAATCAATCAGTCTCAAAATTTGTCAAGGTAAAATGCTAAAACTTGTCTGGACATCAGGGAAACATCAGGGAATTTCATTTGGGGAAACTTGTGGCAACCCTGAACAAAAACTTGGTTACATTTCTAAAGGTTAGCGAAAATGAAAGGGTGGTGAATATGGTGCTCTCTTAGTGGGACTGCACGTGATTGGTGAATGTGTGAAAGTAATTTTGGAACACAGTCTGATGCCTCAATAAGGTTGTTAAGCATATTGCTGAAAAATTAACAAGGTAATCGAATGGGTTGATCATAGAACAATTATGCTGCTGTGCCACTAAAATCTTCCTTGATGGTAGCACAGAGACCTTGTAGGACAATTGGCAGAGCTTTTACACAATAATGCAATTGATAGCATCTTAGAGGCACTTTAAGTGGCTGCTACAAACACTCAGTTACACATTTGCTGCTGGATGATAAACTGTGATTTGAATATGCCTCAAACAAAACAGTGAGTGAGTGGTTTGAGTAGATGTGACTCATAGTGGCTGCCTTGGTTGGTGGTGATGTGAAGAGGGATTCTGATCCATGAAAAAAGCTGGTTGAAACATTTTCAGGAGTGACGTTGACCATAGGAAAATCCTCAGACCAGCAAGTGAAGTGGTTGGTGGTATTTAGGTAGTAGGTATGTCCTTTGGATGGTGGTAACTGTCCGACAGTGTCTATTAAAACTCGTTCAAATCAGTGGTTGGTCGTGCAAGTCAGTGGTTGGTTAGAACAAAAGTGTCAAGAGGTGCACTGATGTGTGGATGATTTTACTACAGTAACAGAACACACACTAATGCACAAAAGCTTTACAGTCTCTGTCCATATTTGACCACGTGAATACTTGCTTAACCAGGTTTGTTGTACTCTGGACTTCAGGGTGGAACAAATCACGCAGCAATGAGATTGCCTGTTGATGAAAGTTCATTGTCACAAATGTACTTGCGTTTGATGTAGAAAGATAACAATACAATGTTCGAAAATGACTGGTTCATAGTCGACTTCATCTGTAATTGTGTCTACATGGGAAAGGATGTTTGCCAGTGTATTCAGTTCCCCATCAGCGTCGATGATACACACCGTGAATTGTGCTCAAGATTTGCAGTTGACGTAGTGATGCTTTGTCTGACCTCTGATTAAAAGCATAAATTACTGTCTTGTAATCAGTGACTGGCATAAACAGTTAGCCTTGAAGCATATGACAAAATTTCTTTGTAGAAGGTTGTGACTTGTGGTCATATGTTGACTAACTTATTTGTGATAGAGATTGTCTCTGAATGAATAATACCAAGGGTTGCCAATTTTGATTTATCTGCTGTTGAAGTGGAGCTTCTATAGTAGTTGCAGATGCATCAACGATCAAAGCAGGAAATGCTTGTGGAACAGGGTCTGCTAAAACTGTGGCCTCAGTGGTAGAAGTCTTCACGTTGTTAAACGTCCACTGTAATCTGTAACTTGGCTTTGGCGAACCTCATAAGAAGTCATTCAATGGAGCAGCCAGAAGTGTGTTACTGTGCACAAAGTAGAGATAATAGTTAGCAAGGCTGAGAAATCTTTGCAACTCTCAGAATGTCACAGGCTGCGGAAAGTTGTTTGTGGCTTCACTCTCTGCTGTGTAACCGAATTCCTTGGACATTAATGCTGTGACCAAGGAACAACTTCTAGTGCTCCAAAAATGTGCTTTGATGGATTGATGACCAAGCCGTGTGAACTGAGGTGCCATTAAGTGATCCATATGTTTTATTTTAAAGTTAGACATCAGTAAAACATGAGAATAGACAAAGCAGAAGATTGCATGTGACGTCATCCATAAAACACTTTGTGCAGCATTGCACAATCCAAAAGTCATTCTTGTAAACTCAAATAGGCCAAATGGAGTCCAGGCAGCAGTCTTAAGTATGTCTTTCTGAGCAACGGGTATTAATAGGAAGCATATACCAAGTCTCTTGTTGGTAGATG
This sequence comes from Schistocerca serialis cubense, assembly GCF_023864345.2. NCBI lineage: Eukaryota > Metazoa > Arthropoda > Insecta > Orthoptera > Acrididae > Schistocerca > Schistocerca serialis. Next base: position 522,239,848 of record NC_064638.1, read on the forward strand.
TGTTTGCTGTGGATATTTAAGAAGAAATCTTTTTCGTGGTCAGCATGTGGGACAGGATATCGCTCAGGAATTGTTCTGGCATTAAGTTGCCAGGAATCACCACAGGAGCACCATCCATTGGTAGTCTTTGGAATGACAAGGAGATATGAGGCCCAGCTGCTTTTTGGTGCATGACAGATCAAAAATGGCTCCGAGCACTATGCAACTCAACTGCTGAGGTCATCAGTCGCCTAGAACTTAGAACTAATTAAACCTAACTAACCTAAGGACATCACACACATCCATGCCCGAGGCAGGATTCGAACCTGCGACCGTAGCGGTCGCTCGGCTCCAGACTGTAGCGCCCAGAACCGCACGGCCACTCCGGCTGGCTCATGACAGATCCCTTTGATGCACACAAAAGAGAATTACTGTTTCACTACCTTCAGTTTCTCTGGTGGCAACTGATGAGATCGAGCATGAACAGGTGGTCCTGACATTGTTAGAATATAGTGAACAGTTAGGTGCAGTACAGATGCTGGTGTGAGTAGCTACTGAGTGATCTCCTGGATCTGTCTTAAGAAGTTCTACATATGGAGAACTCTAAGTGATCATTCATACTGCAGTGTTGCCTACATTGCATAAATGTCCATGGCTAGCTAGGTTAGTAAGTACTTGTGTCAAGGTGGTGACAGTGGTAGGTTGTGAAATGATAACAGATCTGCTCCAAGGGTGGAGTGTATTATGTCTGCCACTATAAATGCCACACAAACTCATGATGAAGGCTGAAGTATAGTGTATATGTTTAGATTGTGGAACCATCAGCAGCTCAGATACTACAGTCATCCAGTCATAGTTGCTATGGTGAGACATTTGTGTGGATGGGTACACCAATTTGTCGGCACATACGTTCGCCATACACTGCAGTTTCATACAATGTTTCCGTTTGGAAAGCCACCATTACCAACTTCTGTGCACTCTTCCCATCTCATATGGGAAATGACATTGCTGACCCTCTGAGACAAACCATCTACAACACCAGTGTACCTCAGATGAAGGCAAATGGTGGCATTTCATCCATGAGCATTGGTGGCTGGAATGTGGTGTTTGAAGAGCTGTGACTTGTGTGGTAGTGAGACTGACTATTGATTATCAATTGAGAGCTCTTGCCTGAACTGATGGAGGTGCTTGAGCAGGATCCGTTAGGTAAGGAGGGGAGAGCAGAATAGTGTAAGGCAGGACTTTCAACAGATGCCTCTGTGGCTGCACAGGATGAGAGGCATTCAGAGGTTAGAGTATGTAAGAGATACAAAGAGGGAGAGGGGTTTGAAAAGGGAGGGAAATGTTCATGATTGAGAGGGAAGATGGGGAGAGACCAGATTGTGGGGAAAAGAATGGTGAGAGAAGGCTGTACATGATATGAATAAAAAAGAGATAAGGGGAAAAGTAAGGTGAGGCAGTGGGAAACAGGTTAGCAGAGGTTTAGGCCAGAGGGATTGCAAGAGCATAGTATATACTGAATAGACTGTTCCTATCCACATAGTTCAGAGAAGCAACAATTGGGAAATGAGTATCCAAACAGTTCACATAGTGAAGAAGCTGTTAAAGTCATTTGTGTTGTGTTGTGCAGCATGCTTGGCAACTGGATGATCAAGTTTGGTGGAGCCGTTCGTGCAAATAGACAGTTGGTTACTTGTTGTGACCGTATAGAATGCCGGGCAATAATTGCAGTATAGCTGATAAATAACATTTGCTTTCACTTGTGTCCCTGCCTTTTATTGGATGGGGAATACCTGTGACTGGACCGCAGTGGAAAGTGGTGGGTGGGTTATGGGACAGGTCCTGCATGTGGATTGACCACAAGGGATGACCCTTGAGAGCAGGATTGGGATATGGATGGACAAGGATATTGTGTGGATTGTGTGGGCTTGAGAACACTATTTTGAGGGGTGTCAGTAGGATTTTGGTAGGATATCCCTCATGTAAGGGCATGATGAGGTCTATTTGAAGCTATGGTGGAGGAGGTGGTTGAACTTTTCAAGGCCAGTGTGATGCTGGATAATCGGAGGAGAACTGGTCAGTGGCTGGTTAACTGGTTTACTGTTGTCATAGATGATAGTATAGGAGATCTGTTTATGGATTAGCTGAATATGATTTTGTCTGTCAATAAATGCTCTGGTAAGGTTGCTGGTATCTTTTGACAACTTCTGCTTTCCACTGTAGGTGCACCATCCATGGGAAGCAAGGCTGTAAGGAAGATCCTTTTGGACATGGAAGGAGTGATAACTGTCCAAAGGGAGGTACTGATGGTGGTTGGGTACTTGATATGAACAGAAATATTCATGGAGCCATCTGAGAGGTAGGGATCAACATCTGAGAATGGAGCTCAACTTCTGAGAAGGTAGCTCATTGAATTGAGAAGGACCAGGTGAAGCAAATTTGAGAATATTGAGGTTATAAAGGGAAGAGCAAAGGTTGTCCGTGCCATGAGTCCGAATAATGAAAATGCTATTAGTGAATCAGAACCATACAAGGTGTTAATAAGTGTTTAGTTGCTAGGAGAGATTCTTCCAGATGGTTGATGAATAAGTTAGCGTAAGATAGTGCCATGTGAATACCCATCGAAGCACCATGAATTTGTGTATAGATTTGGTTTACGAAAGTGAAACAATTGTGGATAGAGTGGAGGATTAAGTGAGATGTGATGGATCTAGTGTGAGGAGGACATTGGGAAAGGTGGTTTTGCATGACTGTAAGCCAATGGGCGTGGGGGACATTGGTGAATAAGGACATCACATCCAATGTGACCAACAAGGAGTCTTGTGGTATCAGGACAGGAACTGTGGAAAGATGTGTAACGAAGTGAGTATTGTCGTGAATGTAGGGTGTGTTACAAACAGTAATTTGGAGGTGCTGGTCAACAAAAGAAGAGGTTAGTTCTATGGGATCATTATACTGAGCCACAATGGGGCAACTAGTAGCTAAAAGGTCAGATTAGCCATGGGGTGAGGGGGAGGGGGGTGGGGGGCAGGGCGGGAGTATGAGGAAGGAGATGGACACAAGTGTCAAGTTTTGGGATGGACGTAAGGCCTTGAGGAGCTGCTGGATGTCATTTTTGACTTAGGAGATGGTAAGGGTCAATTAATGGCTGGTAGTTCAAATGTACGGTGATTGACAGAACCCCTTAGGAAAATGGCAACAAGGGGCAGGAAAGGACACAGGTGCACCAGTGCATACACCTGGTGGCCTCATTCAACATGTTGAAGATGCTATTCCAGTAGCCATTGTGGGGTCAGAGTGCAACCAAGTGCAGATTGCGGTGCACGTTGAAACAAATGATGCGTGTTGTCTGGTCTCCAAGGTCATATTTGGGTCATTCCAGTGGCCGATAGTGAAGGTTGAGAATACCAGCCTTGTACATGCAGTTTCAATGAAGCTCACAATATGCAGCATTATCTCCAGAACTGATTGTGGCCCTTTGGTTCTGAGTCAAGTGGAACGACTGAACCAGAGTTGAGGGTTTTGTACGAGTTAGGCTGTGACTTCCTGGACTTTCGTCATAGGCTTGAGAACCTTAGGACACCCTAAATGGGTCAGGTGTTGAGCACTACACATCAAAGGCTGCTACTCAGGTAGCTCATTCCGTGTAAGGTGCATGCAAGGGTTTTTTAGATTAGGCAACTCTCCACCCAGTCCAGATAATGATAGCTGTGGGGAACCCAAAAGTGTCAGTGTAAGATCAAATAAATTTCTCCCACAAGTGAGATTATTAAAATCCTAATGCTTAACTGCCAAAGCATTCACAATATAATGCTAGAATTTAAAATGATCCTGAAAAGCAGTGAAGCTCACATAATACTAGACACAGAAAGCTGGTTGAACCTGAAATAGTTGTGAGATTTTTGGGGAAAATTTAAGTGTATATCAAAAGGATAGGCAAATGGGAACTGAAGGTGGTGTATTCATCACAGTAGACAAGAAACTGTAATCAACTGAGGTAGAAATTGAAGCTGCATGTGAGATTTTTTAGGCAAAACTCAGTATCAGAGGTGAGCATCAAATGATAATTGGATCCTTCTATCGCCTCCAGACTCTTCTGCTAGTATAACTGAAAACTTAAGACAAAACATCAGTTCACTTGTGCGTAAGTTCCCCAATCATACTATAATCATTGGTGGATACTTTAATCACCCAGCAATTAATTGGGATAATTAAAATTTTGCTAGTGGTGGGCATGATAAGACATCCTGTGAAACTTTACTCAATGCCTTCTCTGCAAACTTCGTAGAAAAGATAGGGAGGAACCTCACTCATGATGGAAATGCATTGCATTTAACAGCAACAAATAGACCTGATCTCTTTGAGAATGTCCACATTGAAACTGGTATCAGTGACCATTCACAGTTGTGGCAACAATGACTGGCAAAGTACAGGCAGAAAGATATATATGTTCAGTAAACTAAATAAAAAATCTGTAATATCTTATATCAGTGAGGAACTTGGAGCATGCAGAAGAACTTTGGCTGAAGTTTAAAAGAATAGTTGACCACACACTGGATAGATATGTACCCTGTAGAACAGTTTGTAATGGGAGGGAACCTCCATGGTATACAGTCATTATAAAGAAACTTCAAAAGAAATAGTGATTGCTGCTTAATAGGTGTAAAACAAAGAATATGGCTCTAGATAGAGAGATGAATGACATGCGTTTGGCTGTCAAGAGAGCAGTGCATGATGCCTTCAGTGACTACCTTAGTGGAATAGTGTCAAATGATCTTCCAAAAAATCCAAAGAAATTCTGGTCATATGTAAAGGCTGTTAGTGGCACCAAAGCTAGTGTCCAGTTCTTAGCAAAAGAAACAGGACCTGAAATTGTGGGTGGCAAAGCAAAAGGGTCCCCCCTGCGGGTCCGGGGATTAGAATAGGCCCGCGGTATTCCTGCCTGTCGTAAGAGGCGACTAAAAGGAGTCTCAAATGTTTTGGCCTTAATGTGATGGTCCCCCTTGGGGTTTGACCTCCATTTTTCAAAATTTTACAGAAGTACGAGCCTTTTGGGGAAGGACACCTTACATGGTGTACCACTGGTCCTAAGTGCACTAAGACCTTGGCACTCAGCATTGCACCGGCGTTGTCACCATACCCATTATTCCTCAAATTGGGCCTAAACGCCTGATGGGTTGTCCACGTTACGCCCATAGTGCCTCTCCATCTGCACCAGCGATCATGATGGACTTTCCATGGCACCAGAAATCCAGCACGGTAGCCAGCCCGTTGTGGTGGGGTCGTCATGTACCCTCTAGGTTGTAGCCCCCTGACAACACAGGGATCGTACTGCCGATACCTGAGCTGCACCCTCCCCACGTTGGCCAAGGAGTAGATGCCCGTCTCCTTGGGGCATCAGGACTCCCGGCAATGGTCATCCTGCCAGGTGGCCCTTGCTGCGGCTGGGTGGCGCCCGTGGGGAGAGCCCCTGGTCGGAGTGGGTGGTATCGGGGCGGACGTTTCGCACATGAAACGTCAGCATGTATCAGGTCGCTCTGCGGCCGAGTCTTCCAAAAGAAAAGGTACGGTTTCTAGTTCTGGTTCTCCTGCCCTTTCCCCCTTGGCCACTCCATGGGAGGAGGGACAGGCCCGCCGGCTTGGGGCGAAGTACTTCCCCCGCTATTTGGTCTGTTCTCGAACAGATGGGGGGACGTTCGCCACCTCCAAGCCCATGTTCTTTGTTCAACACATTGAGGACGTCTTCGGGGAAATCGAGGCTCTCAGCAAGATGAGATCGGGGTCTGTTCTTATCAAGACCACCTCTGCCACACAATCGGCGGCACTCCAGGCGTGCGACCGCCTAGGGGACATCCCAGTCTCCATTGTCCCACATCTGGCACTCAATAGGACGCAGGGGGTCATTTTTCATCGTGACCTCCTGCTACAATCTGATGAGGAGCTCAGGGCCAACCTGGAGCGCCGCGGCGTGCATTTCGTCCGGCGAGTCCAGCGCGGCCCCAAGGACCGTCGCATCGACACCGGGGCCTTTATCCTCGCCTTCGAGGGGGACGTTCTCCCGGAGAAGGTAAAGGTGATGTGCTACCGGTGCGACGTGCGACCTTACGTCCCGCCTCCTATGCGCTGTTTTAGGTGTTTGCGCTTTGGGCACATGTCGTCCCGGTGTGAGGCTGAGCCCCTTTGTGGCGACTGTGGACGTCCTCTTCGTGAGGAACATACTTGCACCCCACCACCTCGGTGCCCTAATTGTCCTGGCGTCCACTCGCCTAGGTCCCCGGACTGCCCAGCCTATCAGAAGGAGAAAAAGATACAGGAACTCAAAACTTTGGATCGGCTCTCTTATTCTGAGGCCAGGAAGAAGTATGACCGCCTTCATCCCGTGTCACTGGCCACTTCGTTTGCCTCCGTTGTGTCCACTCCTTCCGCTGTATCCTCACCTCTATCCTGTCCCCCCTCCGCCTCCTCTGCCCGTCAGGGGGCTCTGCCTCCGCCTCCCAAATCCCTCCCTTCCAAATCCTCCTCCCCCGCGGCCCCCACCCCCCCTGCCCCAGGGGCCACCCTTCCTCCTCCTCCTCCCCCCACGCCACCTGAGAAGCGATCCTCTTCTCAGGCGTCCATCGGGGAAACGTTCCGGACCCCGGCTTCCGAGGTCCGGCGTTCCAAAACGGACCCCGCGCGTGAGGACCTTCTTCGGGTCCAGCCCACCATCCCTGTACCTCCTCGGCCTTCCAAGAAGGCCTCCAAGAAGAAATCTCTATCCCCCTCTCCACCCCGGCGCGTTTCATCTGACGCTTCATCCGTGAGTCGCTGCTCCCGGCCGTCCTCAGTTTCGCCGGGACGCTCTGCTGCCAGGCGTTCCGCTGGCCTTTTGTCGGCAAATGATGCGGCCCCTCCTACACAATCAGGGACAGCGGCCGCAGCTGGCGACGAGTCGATGGAACCGGATCCGCCTGCCGTCAGTTGTAGCGTTGTTGCCTCGCAACCTGGCCCTCCGCGGCCATCGAGGTGACCAGCTCTTCCCTGTCTCGTTCCCCCAACTTTTTGATTAGCAATGGCGTTGTTTCATTGGAACATAAGGGGTATTCGATCTAATCGGGAGGAATTACAACTGCTCCTCCGCCTGCACTGTCCGCTCGTCCTTGGTCTCCAGGAAACCAAGTTGCGCCCGACTGACCGTATTGCCTTTTCCCACTATACCTCGGAGCGGTATGACCTCGCCCCTGTGGACGGTATCCCAGCTCATGGTGGGGTCATGTTGCTCGTTCGGGACGATGTATATTACCATCCCATCCCATTGACCACCCCACTCCAAGCAATAGCTATCCGCATTACTCTTTCTGCTTTTACTTTTTCCGTTTGTACCGTCTACACTCCACCGTCATCTGCTGTTAGTCGGGCTGACCTGATGCACCTGATCGATCAGCTTCCCCCGCCGTTCTTATTGTTTGGCGACTTCAATGCCCATCATCCCCTTTGGGGCTCTCCTGCATCCTGTCAAAGAGGCTCACTCTTGGCGGATGTCTTCAACCATCTCAATCTTGTCTGCCTCAATACCGGCGCCCCGACTTTCCTCTCGGACTCCACTCATACCTACTCCCACTTGGACCTCTCGATCTGTTCTACCACTCTTGCCCGTCGGTTCGAGTGGTATGTCCTTTCTGACACCTATTCGAGCGACCACTTCCCCTGTGTCGTTCGTCTCCTGCACCACACCCCATCCCCACGTCCTTCGCGCTGGAACATACTGAAAGCTGACTGGGGACTTTACTCCTCCCTGGCGACCTTTCCGGACCGCGATTTTTCCAGTTGTGACAGTCAGGTCGAATACCTCACGGCTGTTATCATCAATGCTGCCGAACGTTCCATACCTCGTACTACTTCTTCTTCCCGTCGCGTTTCCGTCCCCTGGTGGAACGAGGCTTGTAGGGACGCTATCCGTGCTCGACGACGTGCTTTACGCACCTTTCGCCGCCATCCTACGTTGGCGAATTGTATTGAATACAAACGACTCCGAGCGCAATGCCGTAGAGTCATCAAAGACAGCAAAAAAGCTTGCTGGGCCTCTTTCACGAGCTCCTTTACCAGTTTTACTCCCTCTTCCGTAGTTTGGGGTAGCCTGCGCCGGCTGTCGGGCATTAAGGCCCACTCCTCGGTACCTGGCCTGACCTCAGGTAATGAGGTCCTTGTTGATCCTGTGGCTGTCTCCAACGCCTTTGGCCGCTTTTTCGCGGAGGTTTCAAGCTCCGCCCATTACCATCCTGCCTTCCTTCCCAGGAAAGAGGCAGACGAGGCTCGGCGACCTTCCTTCCACTCGCTGAATCTGGAGACTTACAATGCCCCCTTTACCATGCGGGAACTCGAACGTGCGCTTGCACTGTCCCGGTCCTCTGCTCCGGGGCCAGATGCCATTCACGTTCAGATGCTGGCCCACCTTTCTCCGGCGGGCAAAAGCTTCCTTCTTCGTACCTACAATCGCGTCTGGACCGAAGGTCAGGTCCCCACGCGTTGGCGTGATGCCGTTGTTGTTCCTATACCCAAACCCGGGAAGGATAGACACCTTCCTTCTAGTTACCGCCCCATTTCTCTTACAAGCTGTGTCTGTAAGGTGATGGAGCGCATGGTTAATGCTCGGTTAGTTTGGATTCTTGAATCTCGACGACTACTTACTAATGTTCAATGCGGCTTTCGTCGCCGCCGCTCCGCTGTTGACCACCTTGTGACCTTGTCGACATTCATCATGAACAACTTTTTGCGAAGGCGCCAAACGGTCGCCGTGTTCTTCGACTTGGAGAAGGCTTATGATACCTGTTGGAGAGGAGGTATCCTCCGCACTATGCACAAGTGGGGCCTACGCGGTCGTCTGCCCCTTTTTATTGATTCCTTTTTAACGGATCGAAAGTTTAGGGTACGTGTGGGTTCCGTATTGTCCGACGTCTTCCTCCAGGAGAACGGAGTGCCTCAGGGCTCCGTCTTGAGCGTAGCCCTTTTTGCCATCGCGATCAATCCAATTATGGATTGCATTCCACCTAATGTCTCAGGCTCTCTCTTTGTCGATGACTTCGCGATCTACTGCAGTGCCCAGAGAACATGCCTCCTGGAGCGCTGCCTCCAGCGTTGTCTAGACAGCCTCTACTCATGGAGCGTGGCAAATGGCTTCCGGTTCTCTGAAGAGAAGACGGTTTGTATCAACTTTTGGCGATATAAAGCGTTCCTTCCGCCATCCTTACATCTTGGTCCCGTTGTTCTCCCATTCGTGGACACAACTAAGTTTCTAGGGCTCACGTTGGACCGGAAACTGTGTTGGTCTCCACATGTCTCTTATTTGGCGGCCCGTTGTACACGTTCCCTTAATGTCCTCAGAGTTCTTAGCGGTTCATCTTGGGGAGCGGATCGCACTGTCCTGCTTCGCTTGTATCGGTCCATAGTCCGATCGAAGCTGGATTATGGGAGCTTCGTCTACTCGTCCGCTCGGCCATCCCTCTTACGCCGGCTCAACTCCATCCACCATCGGGGGATACGTCTTGCGACCGGAGCCTTCTACACTAGTCCTGTCGAGAGTCTTTACGCTGAAGCTGCCGAGTTACCGTTGACCTACCGGCGCGACATACTGCTGTGTCGGTATGCCTGCCGGCTGTTGTCTATGCCCGACCACCCCTCTTACAAGTCCTTCTTCGCTGATTCTCTCGACCGTCAGTACGGGTTATATGTGTCTGCCCTGCTGCCCCCCGGAGTCCGCTTCCGTCGCCTGCTTCGACAATTGGATTTTGCCCTCCCTATCACCTTCAGAGAGGGTGAGAGCCCGACACCACCTTGGCTCCAGGCTCCGGTTCGTATTTATCTCGACCTCAGCTCACTCCCGAAGGAGGGTACTCCGGCTGCTGTGTATTGCTCACGGTTTGTCGAACTTCGTGCTCGACTTGCTGGTCACACCTTTATTTACACCGATGGCTCCAAAACTGACGATGGTGTCGGCTGTGCCTTTGTCGTCGGGACCGCCACCTTTAAATACCGGCTCCTTGACCAATGTTCCAGCTTTACGGCCGAGCTTTTTGCTCTCCATCAGGCCATTCAGTATGCCCGCCGCCACCGCCATTCATCGTATGTCCTCTGCACTGACTCACTCAGTGCTCTTCAGAGCCTTGGGGCTCCCTATCCGGTCCATCCCTTGATTCACCGAATACAGCAGTCCCTCCATAGTTTCGCTGATAATGGCGGTTCTGTCAGCCTTCTGTGGGTCCCCGGACATGTGGGAGTGCCTGGGAATGAGGCTGCGGATGCTGCAGCCAAGGCTGCAGTCCTCCAGCCTCGCCCAGCCTCCCATTGTGTCCCGTCATCTGACGTTTGTGGGGATGTCTGTAAGAGGCTTGTGTCCTTGTGGTGGGATGCTTGGTCATCCCTCCAAGGAAACAAGCTCCGGGCAGTAAAACCGCTCCCAACTGCTTGGACAACTTCCTCCCGACCATCTCGGCGCGAGGAGGTCCTTCTGACCAGGTTGCGGATTGGGCATTGCCGGTTTAGCCACCGCTACCTGCTCTCTGGTGACCCAGCCCCACAGTGCCCTTGTGGTCAGGCATTAACGGTGCGCCATGTTTTATTGTCGTGTCCCCATTTTAGTCAATTTCGTGTTGTCCTGTCCCTGCCATCTACCTTACCGGATGTTTTAGCTGATGACGCTCGAGCAGCTGCTCGTCTTCTGCGTTTTATAACTTTAACTGGCTTGACCAAAGACATTTAACCTTTTACTTATTTCATCTGCATCTTTGTCCGGTCCTTTTGATGTCCCCCCATCCCCTTGAGTTTTAGCAGGTTCCTTGTGCTCTGACACCAGTGACTGGGCGCTAATGACCTCAGCAGTTGAGCGCCCTTAAACCCTACCAAAAAAAAAAAAAAAAAAAAAAAAAGCAAAAGGTGAAATGCTTAACTCCATTTTCAAATGATCCTTTACAAAATAAAACCAAAGAGAATTGCCGCAGTTTAATCCTTGCACCACTGAAAAGATGAATTAAATAAATAGTAGTGTCAGTGGTGTTGAGAAGCAGCTGAAACCGTTAAAATTGAACAAAAGCTCCAGGACTCGATGAAAAACCAGTCAGGATCTATAATGATTTGCGACTGAGTTAGCCCTTCTTTTGACTATAATCTATTGTAGATCCAGTGAACAAAAACTGTGCCAAGTTCTTGGAAAAGGCACAGGTCACACCCACCTACAAGAAGGATAGTAGAAGTGATCCACAAAACCAATAAAACTACCTCAAATACCCTTGACATAGTTGTGCAATCTTAGAACATATTCTAAGCTCAAATATAATGAGGTGTCTTGAACACAATAACCTCCTCAATACAAAGTTGCATGGATTCCAAAAACATCGATCAGGTGAAACCCAACTTCCATTTTTCTCACATGAAATACTGAAAGCTTTGGAGCAAGGCATTGAGGTTGATGAAGTATTTCTTGATTTCTGAAAAGCATTTGACTCAGTACCACATCTGTGCTTATTGTCAAAAGTACAGTCATATGAGGGTATCAAATGAAATTTGTGACTGGATCAAGGACTTGTTTGTAGGGAGGGCACAGCATGTTTATCTTGGATGGAGAGTCATCATAAGATACAGAGGTATCTTCGGGTGTGCCCCAGGGAAGTGTGTTGGGACCCTTGCTGTTCATATTGTATCTTAATGACCTTGCAGATGATATTAATAGTAACGTTTTGGCAACTACTTTAAATGATCGGAAATGTAAAATTATGCACTTCACAAGACGAAAAAACATAGTATCCTGTAACTGTAATATCACTAAGTCACTGTTGGTATTGGCTAACTCATACAAATACTTGGGTGTTACACTATGTAGGTGTGTGAAACGGAATGATCACATATGCTCATTCATGAGTAAAGCAGGTGGTAGACTTCGGTTTATTGGTAGAATACTGGGAGAGTATAATTAATCTACAAAGGAGGCTGCTTATAAATCACTCATGTGACAGGTTCTAGAATATTGCTAAAGTGTGTGGGGCTAGTACCAAATAGAACTAATAGGGATGGTTGAATGTATGCAGAGAAGGGCAGGACAAATGGTGTCAGGTTTGTTTGATCCATGGGAGAGTGTCACAGAAATACTGAAGGAACTTTACTGGATCACTCTTGAAGATAGTCGTAAACTGTCCTGAGAAAGTGTATTAACAGAGTTTCAAAAACTGGCTTTAAATGCTGATTCTAGGAATGTACTATAATCCACTATGTATTGCTCGCATGGGGATTGTGAGGATAAGATTAGAATAATTACTGCATGCACAGAGGCTTTCAAACAACATTCCGTACATGAATGGAGTGTTAAGAAACCCTAATAACTGGTACATTGGGTGTTACCCTCCGCCATGCGCATCACCGTAGTTTCCAGAGTATAGATGTACATGTAGATGTAGATGTAGCATCATGTTCATAAGATTTATATGCAGAGCTGTCAGAAAGTTGGTGTAGGTCCTGTGCCACATAGTCACTACAATTCATGACCACTGCGGGGTAGCCTTTATCTGCAGGAAGGATGGTAAGGTCTGGATTGGTTTTCCATAGCAGTGATGTTGAACTCACTGGGGAGGCTTAGGAAAGGAAGATGAGGCCAGCATAAAAGTGTGGCATTTCTGAAAGATTACCAGAGGACAACTGGATGGAAGTGGAGGAGGATCATGGTTGGAGGAAGGTTGGAAGTGCTTCAGTCAAAGTTCTTTGTGGGGATTTTCATGGCTATTGTCAGTGGGATGTGTAGCAAAGGAATGCTGCCACTGCAGAGAATGAGTAAAGAAAAAAGGTCATTTACAAGGCCACTATGGTTGAACTTAGTTATGACTAAGGGGGTATCAGGAGCCATGTGTTTCATGGGGATTGGAGGAAGCTTTTGGGGATGTGGAAGTTGGCAAGGAATTCGGTGATCTATCATGAGGAAAGGTGAGGGCGTTGGATCAGAATGTCGGGCTTTTTTAGGCTACAGGCCTTCCATGGGGATGTCTAGCAGCTCCTCAAGACCTTAGGTTCCTCCAAATGTCTGGCACTTTAACCCATCTACCTCTTCATACCAGAAACCCATGCACTTCTAACTTTTACCAACTCATCAAGCTCCTCAAATCTGATGCTACATTTCTCCCTAGCGGCTCTCCCATGATCCTATTCGAGAAGTTCAAGAGGATATTTAGCAGGTCCTCAAGACCTTATGTTCTCCTGAATGTCTGGCAATTTAACCCAACTCCCTCCTCATACCAGAAACCCGCTGCATTCCTAACTTTTGTCTACTCCCCAAGCTCCTCAAATCTGATCCTGCATTTCTCCCTAGTGGCTGTCCCATTGTAGTTGGATCCAATGCTCCCACAGAATGAACCTGTTCCTTTGTTAACCAACACCTCCAAACTATTGTCCACAACATACCATCCTATATTCAAAATGCCAAACCCACCACATCTTTCCTAATCCTGCCAGCCAACCACGTCGTGACCCACAAGTATTTCTTTTTTGCAGGGCAAATCTAGAAACAAATTCATGGTACTTCCATGGGTACTCACATGGCACCATCTTATGTCAACTGATTTATGAACCATCTGGAGGGATCTTTCTTATCCACTTCACACTTGTAACCACTGTCTGGTTCAGAGTCATTGATGACATTTTTATGATCTGAACTCATAGCAGGGACAACCTTTGCACTGTCCTCCATAACCTCGACACCTATTCCCAAATTTGCTTCACCTGGTCCTTCACATCTCAGTAAGCTACGTTCTCAGATGCTTATGTCCTCCTCATGATGGCTCCGAGAATACCTCTGTTCATATCAAGTGCACCAAACATAAAAAGTACCTCCACTTGACAGCTGTCACCTCTTCCATGTCAGAAAGGCTATCACTTATAGCCTTGTCACACTTGGATGGCGCATTTGCCATGGAAAACAAGAATTTTCAAAATATACCGATAACCTTACCAGAGCCTTTATTGACAGAGAAAATCATATCCTGCTCATTCATAAACAGCTCTCCCATGCCATCTTCTCCTCTGACACCACTAAACCTGTTAAACAGCCACTGACAAGCATTCCTCTGATTGCCCAGTATCACCCTGGTCTTGAAGAACTCAACCACATTTTCAATAGGGCTTTGACTGACTACATCTCATCGTGCCCTGCGATGAGGGGTATCTTACCCAAAATCCTACCCACATTACCCAAATAATGTTCTGCTGCCCATCCAAGCCACAAAATATCCTTGTCCATACTCCCAATCCTGCTCCTAACTCTGCAGCCCATGGGTCATTCCCTTGCAGTTGACCCAGTTGCGCGACCTGTCCCATACAGCACGCACCATCTCCTGCTGCAGTCCAGTCACAGACATTTCCCACCCAATAAAAGGCAGGGTCATATGTGAAAGCAGCCATGTTATATGCCAGCTATACTGCAATTATTGCACAGCATTCTTTGTGTGCATGACAAGTAACCAACTGTCTATTTGCATGAATAGCCACTGCCAACTTGGCAAACTTGACTCTGCCATTGCCAAACATGCTGCACATCACAACACAAATGACTTCAACAGCTACTTCACTGTGTAAGCCATTTTGATACTCACTCATAGCTCTAGTTTTTTTTAACTATGCAGTTGCAGACTGTCTATCCACCATATCCTGTGCCCTCACAATCTTCTAGGTGTTAAACCTCCACTAACTAGTTTCTCACTGCCTCCCCTTATCTTTTCCCTTCTGTCTTCTGTTCACACCACTCCTCCCCTTATCTTTTCACTTCTGTCCATACCACTCAATCACTACCCATATTGTGTACTGCATTCTCTTCCACTTTCCTTCCTCTGCCTTCCCCATCCTCTCCTCTCTCTCTCTCTCTCTCTCTGTGTGTGTGTGTGTGTGTGTGTGTGTGCGTGTGTGTGTACATACCACCCCTCACCCTTCCTTTCCTCTTTCTTCCACCTTTTACCCTTTCTTTCTTCACTTCCTGTCTCCCTCTTCCTCTTCAGCTTCCTCTCACTTCCTCCCCCTTTCTAACTTTGTCTAGCTCTCTTTATCTCAAATGCTCTACTGTGTGAACTCTTTTCATCATGTTGCGTAGGCTCTGAGTCGTTTGTCTCAGGCTATCACACTACCCCCTCCTTGCCTTGTGTGTCCTTCTCTAGCCCCTCCTCACTTTCATCTGTGCAGGCAACAGCTCTCAGTAATTGATAACAAATAGTCATTGTCTCCATGACCGGGAGAGTGTGTGAATCTGTATATTTTTGCTAAGAGCTCAAAAGCCAGTTTGTTCAATGCTGTATATATATATATATATATATATATATATATATATATATATATATATATATATGTGTGTGTGTGTGTGTGCCACACATCAATCTGCTAGAGGTTCCTTTCCCTTATTTTTTGTTTAATAGTTGGGGATTTGTCAGATCTTGTTGGTGAGGCCCAGATATCCTGGACTTCCATTGCCATGTCTTCATTGAGAGCATTGATAAATTCACTGTACTTACTTTTGTTGGAAGTTATGTAGGCTAACATGAACTGGATTTTGAGCTGTACAAATTACAGAACAGGATTTTCTTCCAGTTGTATGGGGGTTTCACTCTTATATGACTCGTGAGTGCAATCAGAATCTCAAAGATAGTTGGCGTCAGATTCTGTAGTGTTGGTAATTAGAGTCAATACATTATTTTCACTGTGAATTAAATGTTCAAACAAATTTTGGGCTTGCAGCCAATTGTAGTTCAATATACATCCCATGACATTTCAGCTGGGTACCTGGTCATCCTCATATTAGCCATCGAAGATTGACGAAATGCCCACTGTTCCGCAATATATAGCACGCTGAGAGTGTTCTGCACATTTGTCAGGATCAAGTTGATAGATGGATAACACTTTCTGGCAGCAGCACCCTTGGTGGTGAACTGAGAAACCCAGCTGTTGTTTACTTTACCGCCCACTGCGGCCATTAGCACACTCTGCTACCTTTCATTAGAGCAAATTGTTGAGGTGACGGGGTTCCACACACTGACCAATTGGTAACTGCTATATGATTCATCATATTTTCTGCCAGGCATATTTCCATGGATTTCTTAATAATGGAGTACCAAAAAGATGTTGCTGTGGTTGGAATCATTGTTTTGTCATATTTCATTGAATGTCCAGTGGAAATACATTGTACAGCAGTAGTGGACTAGCTTGGTTGCAAAAGGCGGGTGCAACATTAATGTTCAGTGCAACATTCTTTCACAGTACTTGTGGTCTGATCTGTGTAAGCCATACCTCATTGGTAATGTATTTTGTAAATTCTGGCCTTCTGCATTTTTTTTCCTGACCTTTTGCGATAACAAGTCATTCTTCTCTGACCCCAGAAGGTCTGCAACCTTAGATGGCAGAAGGAAAACCACTTTCTGTTGAAATTTATGAAGGATTCTTACTATTTGAAACTAAATGTTGCAAGCAAGGAAGAAAAGCTAAAGATATTGCTGGCATATTCTCTTCTTTATCCACTTCCTGCTTCTTGTTTGTAACTGAAATGCCCTGTTAATCTGCCAGATAGAATATCCATTTCTCCTAAACATTGTCTTTAGGTGAGTGAGCCCTTTAGGCAAATTGTCTAACTCTCTGTGTGAACTCTGTATACGATTGTCACAATGGTGACAATTTGACACTTGCAAATACAGGTCAGTACGAGTGAACTTACAATAAACTGAATGCCGCAGTCTTCGATTGCTCACTTGGTGATGACCGGCAAGTGCCCAGTTGGAATATCACGGGATGTATTGAACGACGACTGAATGGCTGCAAGCTAAAAGTTGTTTGAACATTCAGTTCGCCAGGAAAATCTTAAAAGTTTACATCAGATGTTTTTACTTGGAGGCAATGGTCTCACATATCCGAAGTTTTGACAAGCTATGTGGTAAGAGAGCAAACCTTTTTAAGTTCTTTGACCATTTTATTGAAATCTAGGGGCCAAGGCACGATATCAAAATTTGCCACTGTGATACTACCAAGGGTGTTCGGTAAGTAATGATGTATATTTTTTTCTTGAAAGCAGGTTGGTTTTATCCAGGGTTCCAATACATTATATTTCTCCCCACTCTTTTGACTACAAAACCCTATTTTTCAATACAATCTCCAATCAGTGCGACAGTCTTATGCAACCTCACTGGAATGATCTGTATGCCCACACAGTACCACTCTACTGGTAGACGTCAGAGCCAAAGTCTTGCTGCATCAATAATCTCCTCATCATCCGTGTACTATTTCTGAGCTCGGCCAGAGTGGCCGAGCATTTCTAGGCGCTACAGTCAGAACCACGTGTCTGCTACGGTCGCAGGTTCGAATCCTGCCTCGGGCATGGATGTGTGTGATGTCCTTAGATTAGTTAGGTTTAAGTAGTTCTAAGTTCTAGGGCACTGATGACCTCAGAAGTTAAGTCCCATAGTGCTCAGAGCCATTTGAACCATTTTGAACTACTTCCCGAGAGTTCATCCTTCATTGGGCCAAACAAATATAAGTCAGGAGGTGTGAGGTCCAGGGTGTAGAGTGGATGAAGAACAGTCTGATAAAGTTTTGTGAGCTGCTCTCATGTGCGCAGACTTGAAAGGGGCCTTGCAGAGTCACGAAGAAGTAGTTTGTTTGCATTTTCGTGGCAATGAACATGCTGAAGTCGTTTCTTCTATTTCTGAGGGAAGCACAATACACTTCCTCTTCGATCACTGCATCAAACAGAATAACTCCTTCCATGCCCCAGAAGACTGTCACCACGAATCTACCTGCCAAGGGTGCTGCTTTGAACATTTTCTTCGGAGGAGAGGTGGTGGTGTGTCACTCCATGGATTGCCACTTTGTTTCTAGTTCTAAGTGATGAACACATGTTTCATCACCTGTAATGATGTTTGATGAAAAATTGTCGCAATCAGTTTCGTAATGCGCAAGCAGTTCCACACAAATGGTCGTTCGTTGCTCTTTATGGTCTTCTGTTAGGCGGTGAGGAACCCAGTGGACACATACTTTTGACTACCCTGGCTGGTGGATGAAAGTGTCGGCACTACCAACAGAGATACCCAGGTGTGCAGTGGGGTGTTTGATTGTGATCCGTCAGTCATCCTGAATGAGAGTGTCTGCACGTTCCAAAATTGCAACAGTCACAGCTCCGTGTGACCAGCCGGCATGCAGTAGACTGGACAGGTTTGTGTGGCTTTCTTGCGTTGATGACCATCGTCTCAATTGACAACTCACCATTTTTTGTTCACCTTCAGATCTCTGTAGACATTCTACAAGTGCCTATGAGTATCTGTGATTCTCTGGTCCTCACCTCACATCCCCTGCCCCTGCCCCTGCCCTCCCTCCCACCCCCCCCCCCCCCCCCCGCCCCACACACACACACACACACACACACACACACACACACACACACACACACACACACAACACACACAAAAGAAAATAAATAAATAAAAAAAATCCTCAGTGACAGTCTCCTCTTGGAGCCATTTTGAAGGCTACGTATAACGTCACATGTAACAGAACTTCGTGAAACTTTAGGGGCTGAAGCAGGAATATTCCATGATGTCCCACAACAAATTCTGCATTTTTTAATCAAAATTGGCCAAGAAAAAAAGTATTGTGTTACTTGTTGAGTGCTCACATATTAATTGCTGGTGCATGGAAGATTAATGACAAGGCTAGTCATGCTATTGCCAAAAAGAAGATTTATTGTGCAAGATGAAGACTAGACGCCATTTCAGAAGAATTGTGTCAGTTACATTCATAGTTTACAACACATATTTCTCCTGTATCATGAGACTGGGTTGATGGAGTGACTGGCAAAGTTTGATTGGATGCATAAGGATGCAAGTTTTTGACAGATGTCAAAATTTGATTGTATGTTGCCACAGCAGTTGTTGTCACAAGAGGTCCCATTGTCAACTTTGAAGAGAATAATTTCAATGATGCAGCGCTGTCTGTATTAAGCAAGGGACTTAATTTTGCACCCACACATAGAGCATTGCCTTTAATAAATTTTGTGAGTGGTGTTGAAAAGCCACAAGACACCTTCTTTTGGGTGCTGCAGAAGAAATAAGAAGGAGAACTTGCTGTATTGTTTTTTAAAGTTTCTCCTCAGTGTAGCAACTTGACCTCTGCAGAAAAGACTGCTCTACAAAATCTTCAAGAGGACTTTGATGTAGTGGTACTGAATGCTGACAAAGGTAACATAATCGTTCCTTCACCTCTTAGTGGATATAATGATCAGATGTATGATCTACTAAGTGATTCTATCTATATACCTATAGGAAGATTTGATTACAACTCTACAGGATGTGCGCTGCGGAAAATTTCTACACTCCTAAGTTCCTCCTCCTTAGCTCAAGAGATCATCAAGAGGTTAAGACAACGTGGTTGTATGCCAACAGTACTGTGTGGCATTCCAAAAATTTATAAAGAAAGTGTTACATTACGTCCAATAGTGAGCAACATAGGAGCTCCATCATATGATTACCAAAACATCTTGTTTCTTTGTTGGGACCAGCTGTAAATCAGCTGACTTTTATCAATAGATGGGGGCTCTCTGTCTAAGCAGTTCAGACTGTTTAGTTAGCTTCAGTGTGGTATACTTTTTACAAAGGTTCCTCTGGCAGATTCTTTGGCTCTAATGGGCAGTAAGTTTCAGTGGACATTACTGTTTCACTACATTCTTTCCTCAACCTATTTTATGTTCAGTCGAGAATATTTTTAACAGACTAACTCACCTTGTGCAGCCCTCTGTCTACCTTGGTGGCCAAACGGAGAATTTTGAGGAGAGAGTGTTTGAAACAACTGCCCTTAAACCAGCTTTATTTTGCTGGTATGCGGGTGACACTTACATAGTGTGACCTCAAGGAAAAGATAAATTAATGAAATTTCTTCTTCATCTCAACTCCATTCATTCGATTCACTGTGGAGATAGAGAAGGATGGTTGCCTGCAGTTCTTGGATGTCTTGGTCAGATGGAAGAATGATGGTTCTATGGGGCATTCAGTTTATTGTAAGTCCGCTCATACTGATTGGTATTTGCAAATCTCAAGTTGTCATCACCTTACGTAAACTATGAGCATGCTTAAAACACTCGTACACAGTGCTCACACAGTTTCAGATCTAGATAGTGTGCCTATAGAGTTCGTCCACCTAAATACAGTGTTCTGGAGAAATGGAAGTTCTGCCTAGCAGACCACAAGCCACATTCAGTCCAAACTAAGAAACAGGAAGTGGATAAAGAGGAGAACATGCTGGCAAAAGCTTTAGTGTTACTTCTTGTTATGGGCAGCACTTTATTTAAAATAGCAAGAATCCTCCGTAAATTTCAGGTGAAAGTGGTTTACCATCCACCATCTAAAATTGCAGACCTTCTGAGGTCAATGAACGGTGACTGTTTATTGCAGAAGGCCAGAATTTACAAAATTCACTGCCAATGTGCTAAATGTGACATAGGTCAGACTGCAGGCACTGTTAAAGGACACTGTGCTGAACATCTAGGTTGCATGTGTCTTTTGCAACGAAGCTAGTCCCATATTGCTGAACTCTGTATTTCATTGTGAGAAAACATTGATTCTGACCACAAAAACATCTTTTTGGGTCTCATTATTAAAGAATCCATGGAAATATGCCTGATGCAAAATCTGATAAACCATGATAGCGGCTACCAGTTGGACAGTGTGTGGAACCCCCAGCTACCAGTTGGACAGTGTGTGGAACCCCCAGCTACCAGTTGGACAGTGTGTGGAACCCCCAGCTACCAGTTGGACAGTGTGTGGAACCCCGTCATCTCCATGATTTGCTCTAATCGAAGACAACAGAGTGCATCAGTGGCTGCAGTTAGCTGTAAGGCAGAGGATAGCTGAGTACCGCAGTTATACCAGCAAGGGTGCTCACCGGGAAGTATTGTACACCTATCAGCTTGAATTTGACACATGCACAGAATACTCACAGCATGCTGTAATGTTGTGGAAGGGAGGACGCCTTCGTAAGTCTTTGATGGCTCACCGAAGGATGACTGGCAGGTGCCCTATTTGTGAAATATGGGATGTATTGAACAACGACCAGCTGCAAACCCGAAATTTGTTTGAACAGAGTCAATGTGGCACTGGTTACACTGTAATGTTGGTGCTTGGAAAATGTGCACCACAGTTGACATGGTTGTTTCGCATTTAGCCTGCAATACAGCAGGGCTTGAAGTGTTGATGGTCGCCAAGGATGTTGCATTTTAGTATGAATACTTCATCGACAACATTTATAATATACACACGAGAATGCGAATAACTCATGTTAATAGAATCAGCAGTACATTGCAGCTCAATTTTCATAGCACCCTCATTACTCTTCAGTCTGGCATCTCTCTTTGTGTATATAATTTTGTTAATTTCATTATTGTATTTTGATGTAATCTTCGGCCATTGTAACTGCATATTCTGCTAAAATATAGTAAAACAAAGTAGTCTGGTATTGTTGACATTTTAGAGTAGTACTTACTAAAGCAGTTTGCATACTGTTCTATTTTTCTTAATGTTAGTATCACTCTTTCCAATAACGTAAGGCAATCATGTGGCTTAATTCATGTGATACCAATGAGTAATGATATTAATACTTTCTTCTTCATGAAATGAGCATGGGAACAGTATCATTTGTCACATCTTGTAAGGAATTATAATGTTTGTGGCTATCGATGCCTCATTGATATCGGTCATTCACTTCATTTTTTGTACAAACTAACAATTAAATAGTAATTGAATTACATATTTATCTTTATACCATCAGTGAATATATTAGACATGTTTCATCGTATCCAAACATTGCTCACTCATGCTGGGAGTACCTCAGGAATCATGTTATCTTAAATTTTCATAAATATTTGATCTCTCTTGGCTTTAGTTGCGTGCTAGAAAAATATTGTTGTCAGATTCTGATTCTGCCCAAGTGATTCTCGTGGCCCATGGCACTGCGGCTATCACTTTGCAGTTTCTGGCTTGCTGTAAGTGATGTGACTGGCAAGTGGTGAAATTCTGCAGCAGCAGATATTCCGTCCCATGTGGGCTGCTACATCTGTCTTATGTGCCATAGCAGTGTGTGTTATTATTGTGCAGATGGTGTTCTGCAAACATTCCACTAGTATCAATCCAGCCACCTTTTTTGTCCTTATGGGGTGTGTGTAAATGCAGTCATCAGCATACATGGGAAAAATCATATTAAAACATCCAATAACTCAGCAATGAAGCAAAATTTTGAACATTTTTGCTCCTGTTTATTGTACAACACCTGGCATAAGGAAACAGGACATATGGCAATACTAAGTTGACAATATCTGGACTTCGGATTTTCGTATTGCTGTGGGAAGAAAAACTGGTTTGTTTACAAGTAAAACCCAATCACAAGGTGACAAACAACAGACACAAAATTTAAGTCCAACTTTCTCTGCTTGATAAAAGGTTTGCTTAAAATGTTTAAACCGTTGAAATAAGAAGTACTTGTCTACTGCATTACTATTAAAATAAGTACACTAGTATCAGTTGCAAGGGAGCAGTCATGATAAGTACATCATTTTGAGTGCAGTATGCATTTAAAATACTTTAAAATATTGTGAGAATTACCACAAGATATTTAAAAGGGCAACTATGGAAAAAATAAGGAATCTTGACATCAGGAAATATTGGAAGTGAAATAAGAATTGGGAAGAACATAACATATTAAAATTTGATTAATATTGTCCTCCTTGAATATGGTTTGCAGGCCCTCACATTAAAGCTGACAACACAGCAATACATTATGTGTCTGATTAGTTACACACCTTTATGGTCACATGCAGAACTGTAGCAAATATCAGTGTGCTATCACATCAGCCTGAAGCCCATCAGGTTGCATCAAAAAGTACACTGGTATATCAACAACAACTCAGTTTACTTTGGAACCTCTTTTCAGGTAGATCTAGCAGTACGGAATGGTCATTGTGATTGCTTACAATAAAAAATGCAGGATCATTTAATATTTTAAAAAATAGAATCTCCTCTACATTTTCATGGTTTAGAGGAAAATAGTGAGGTGGAAATCACTGTTGATTACCTGATAAAGGCCCAGTCTGTGACAGAACCACAGTATAATGTAATCAAAATGAAACTGGAGCAATTCTTGTTGTTTTGTTAGTTATCCAATAAATATCATTGGGACCTGCACACTACTAAGCAAGCATAATCTGATTTTAAATTACGCTATATAAAGTTTCTGTGTGTAGTATGTATTACTGAATGTTTCTAAATTACATATATAACCCTCATAAAATCACAGTTATTTCTCTGCCTTTCCAAAATGAGCAATACCATGTTAGCCTCCCATCATTATAAAACTCACACTCATCCATTGTTCCATATTAAATGCATTCCATGTATTGTTATATTTACTATACAGAATTGGTGCCTTTGTTGAGTTTCTTTCTTCCATGTAAATCTATTAACAGTGTACTCATCTTAAGAATCAATAGTAACCCATGTCTAGGACAGATTTGTCAACAAAGTTATTTTTTCAAAAAATATCCTGGTACTTTTTTAGATCTTGCCTCACAGAAACATTCCCAAAGAGGTTAAATTATCTCATGTGGGCCTTGGGTCATATACATCTAAGCTGATTTTGAACTTATCTCTTAGAAAGACAGTGTATAAATAAATCTTTAAGCTCATTCTATCTTGAACTTTGACAAAAATACTATATTTTAAAAATTTCCTTACACACAGAAAACAATTCTTCCTCCATGAATTATAGCTTGGCTTTGTAGTCCGCAAAGTGAGTACCTTTGTTGATGAACAACAGTTGTATTTAATTTCTGCATTTGATAGTGGTGTTCATCTTTATGCCAGCTGCTTCCAAATATTTTCATTTCTCTTAAGTATTGAGTTGCATTCATATGCAATAAATGTGTGATAATGTGAAAGTCTTATACCAGCTGTGTATCAAAGTTAGACTTGCACCCATCTGGGCCCACAAAGTCTCATGTCATTTTTTTTTTTTTTTTGTATACTGCGCAAATATCAAGGTAGTTGGGAAATGTGATACAAAGTTCCATGTCATAAAATAAAGTAATCTCAGATCTTTAGTGTTTACTGGGGTAACTTCACAATGTCCTAATGCATGTTTCATGGTAATGTATACCAATAAAATATCATGAGGTTCCAGCCTCTTCAAGCGGTATAAAACCAAGTTCTCCTTGGCCATTGTCAAGTGGTGATTATTATGTAGGTGCTGCTGTCATGCTTATATAACTACACTACTGTGTGTGATCTCCCTATTGCCCAGTCCAGAGTCACATAAAGTAATGTTTTGGTTGCAAGGCTGCAGCACCCGTTTCAGCCTTCTGATGGCCCGGTCCCAAGCTATGCCTAACGGAAGACCACCACATTTATTGAGGCTGATTTCAAAAATTATTATTTTGATCGCATCTTTTGTATGGTATTCCAGAACCCATTTGCCATTTTAATAATAATAGATGTTTTGTCAAGTGCAATTTGATGTTTGTAGTCCAGAGCATGTTCTGTTACTGCTGGTATCTCAGGTTACCAAAGGTGGTAGTATGGGGACAAGTTTTGCATCTATGCACTGTGAGGATATTGTGTAGGTTTGGTGACTGGAGGAATACCACTGTGGGAGGGGTGAGGATGACATTCCTCAGTTCAAGGCACAACAAGGGGTAGTCAAAGTCCTGGTGGAGGATGTGAGTCAGTTGCTCCAGTCCTGGTTGGTACTTAGACCTTTGTGGGCAGACAGTGGGCATGTGCGAGGTGTAGGTGTTGGGACATCAAGTCACAGGAGATCTGCTCCTGTACAAGGTTGGGAGGGTAATTTTGTCTGTGAAACCCTCACTGAGACCGTTGGTATATTTGAGAGGTACTGCTCATCACTGCTGATGCAGTGACCACTATACAAGGGATTTCTTGTCATGAAATGGGTGGCAACTATTGAAGTAGAGGTATTGTTGGTGGCTTGTAGTTTGATATGGGCAGAGGTACTGATGTAGTCATTCTTGAGGTGTAGGTAAGCATTGAGGAAGATGACTTGTTGGGTTGAGGAAGACCAGGTGAAGCAAATGGGGGAGGTGTTGAGGCTCTGGAGGAACGTGGATAGGGTAGCTTCACCATTGGTCCAGATCATGAAGATGTCATCAATGAATCTGAACCAGGTGATGCATTTGGCACTCTGCATGATCTGATAGGATTCCTCTAGTTGGCCCAAAAATAGGTTGGCATAGTATGGTGTCCTGTGGATGCTCCTTACTGTACCATGGATTTGTTGTAAAGTTATTGTAAGTAAGGAAAAGTAATTGTGGCTGGGCATATAGTTGGTCATGGTGAGCATGAAGGAGGCTGAAGGTTTGGAGTGTGTTGGGCATTGGGGAAGCACTCAGTAGTGGCAAGGCCATGGTCATTTGGTACGTTAAGGTAGAGAGAGATGGATAGTGATAATGAGGACAATTAATTGTAAAGGAACAGGAAATGCAGCAGATTGGTGGAGGAAATCATTGGTGTCTTTTTATGCAGGAGGGTAGGTTATGGGCAATAGGCTGAAGGTGTTGCTCCACAAGGGTAGAGATACTCTGGGCAGGGGGGCAGGAGGGTACAGTAACTGGACATAATGGGATGGCCTGGGTAGTCGGGATTATGGACTTTAGGGAGCATGTAGAAGATAGGAATGCAGGGCGTGGTAGGGGTAAGGGGAGAGATGGACTCTGGGGAGGAGTTCTGGAATGGGCCTAAGGATTTGAGCAGAGACTGGTGGTTGTGCTGGATTTCTGGAATGGGGTCACTGTGGCAGGATTTGTTGGTGGATGAATCCGAAAGCTGGTGTAGACCATCCACGAGGTAATCCTGTCCAGACCACAGTGGTGCAGATTTTGCCTGCAGCTAGGATTATAAGATCAGGGTCAGTTTTTATGTGGTAGCTTACGGTTCTTTCTTTAGATCTAAGGATAGTTTCTATTTTGAGGGATCTGGGGAAAGGTAGTGAAGCAGGGTTTGACATTAAGAAATTCTGGAATTTTAACAGGGGGTGATTTAGAATTAGTGGGGATGGATCATGACTGGATAGAGGAATAAGTCAGGCAGGGTTCAATATTGGTTTTGGTTGAGTGTGATTGGTAGGGTGTGAAAAAGTGATCCCACTGTAGGGAGTGGGAGGAGGAGAAGGGGTCTTTAGCAAGTTCTGCATGGTTGAATTTTGGAGTGGGGAAAGGATTGATACTTCTGTGCTACTAAGGCATTTGAAGGAAATGTTCATGACTGTGTTTTGGTTTATGTTCTGGATTCTGTTCGATGGTGGGAGGGAGTTTCTGAGGATGTGGTAAATGTAGTATGTCTGAAAGGCAAGGCTGATGGCCATGAGGGTATGTGGGCAAGGTTAGGAGGCTCTTTCAGAGATGGTGGATATGGGATCCCATGAAGGAGTAGGTGGTGAACAGGTTGGAGTGTTTTTTGGGGTGCTGTTGTGCTGTATTTCCTGGAGGGCAGGGATTTCAGTGTGAGAGATGGAATGAAAAGAATTTGGGACTGTAGAAGAGGAGAATTTTATGGATGGAAAGGAAGTATTGCGAGGAGGTTTGGGTCTGATTTACACGGCTTTAAATGACTATTTTGCTAAAGGCTGTGGACTTTTGGAATTAGAACAGACGGAGGTCACTGTGGAAATGGGTTACAGCCTGAGATGCGTAATTTGATGATCAGGCCATTTGGGCAGACTGGGTTCTGGCAAGGAATAGAGAAACTTTTCTGTATTGTCTCAGATGGAAGGAGCAGGGATCCGTAGTGGGGTATAAAAATAAGTAAAAATATGTAAACTGCATAAAAATACACATGAAGAACTTTATAAATATGTAAAATACACAGAATTATATGGGAAAAATCACAAAAAAGACAGAGCCATGAAGTATGGGGAAAAAACTGAAACTAGAAGTAGTAGGATTGATAGTGAAAGGCAAAACTGAACTGACATCACTGTGGAAACACAATGAGAACAAAGAGAAAAACAAATAAAAAGACAGTAATGGCGGTTGCAGGGCTCAAGGTGGATAAGGTTGAGGCACAGGAAGGTACAGAAATGACATGCAAAAATATGCTAGAATGAGGGAGAAATTATTCTCAATTTTTAGCTCTAGGATTAATTTATTGGAGGGAATAATGTGGGACAGGAGATGCTTTCTGCATCAACAATCCACACAATTGCATAGCTGTGTGTTGTGCATGGATGAGACAGTAGATACAATGTATGCAGTTTGAAAGGCAACTGGTAAAACAGAGGAAAGATGAGAAAGAAAAGGACACAAATGGAGTAAAGTAATGTGTTAGAAGATAGTGACAAACGAAAACAGCACAGGGTTGTGAGATGGAAGAAAAGCCATTAGGTAAAACAGAACAATAGAAATTCCATGAAGGAATAATGACAATATGACAAAAAGAATATATTGCTATCACCATATAGAGATGTTGAGGCCTCCTTCTGAAGTGTAAAGCGCGCGCGCGCCCACACACACACACACACACACACACACACACACACACACACACACACACACACACACAATCAAAAGCACAACTCGCACACATAATATCACTGCCTCTGGCCCACTTTGGCCAGACTGCAGACTGTGACTGCACTTGAGGAGGCGGCACGGGGTGATGAAGGGGAGGTATAGCAGGGTAAGGTTGGGGGAGGGAGTAGTGCTGCTTATGGCAGCATGGTGGGCCAGGGGTGAGATACTAGGTGCAGTTAGAAGATTTGGGGTGGGAGGACAAGAGGAGCAGAAAAGTATAGAAGGGGAAGAAGACTAGTAGGTGCGGTGATGGAATAGTTGAAGGACAGGTACTATCGAGGGAAGAGACCAGGGAGATTCGTATTAAAATGTAATTAGTGATGCTGTCTTGTGTCATATTGTTTATACCTGTCAGTTTTTCTTTGTGTTGAAAAGTAGTTACTGGTTAAAGCAATTCAGACATCAGACAGTGTACACATTATATAATGGAGATATTTTCATCTACTTTAATATCATCTAAAGATATACTGAAATATTCTTATGAAGATGTAAAGATATGTTGTTACTGCTTTTGTGACGTGTATAGCAGAAGGACTGAGGAAGTGACAGAGTTACAGTGCTCCAATATTTTAAACTTTGGTACAGGGAATAGCCAACATTCTTGACAGCTTTATGATATGCATTCAGTGATATTATTTCCACTCTTCAAGAATTGCATCTTCATCTCAGCAGTAGTGATGGGACAGATTAATGTATCCAGAAAGGAATTTTCACTCTGCAGCAGAGTGTGAGCTGGTATGAAACTTCCTGACAGATCAAACTGTCTGCCAGACTGAGACTCGAACTCCGGACCTTTGCCCTTTGTGGGCAAGTGCTCTACCAACTGAGCTACCCAAGCACAACTCAGGCTCCATCCCCACAGCTTCAGTTCTGCCAGTGCCTCGTCTCCTACCTTCCAAACTACACAGAAGCTCTCCTGCAAACCTAGCAGAACTAGCACTCCTGGAAGAAAGGATGTTGCAGAGACATGGCTTGCCACAGCCTGGAGAATGTTTCTAGAATGAACTTTTCGCTCTGTGGTGGAGTGTGTGCTGATATGAAACCTCCTGACAGATCAAAACTGTGTGCCGGACCGAAACTCATACTCGGGACATTTGCCTTTTGCGGGCAAGTGCTCTACCAACTGAGCTACCCAAGCATGACTCAGGCTGTGGCGAAGCCGTGTCTCCGCATTGTCCTCTCTTCCAGGAGTGCTAGTTCTGCAAGGTTCCCAAGAGAGCTTCTGCGCAATTCGGAAGGTAGGAGATGAGGTACTGGCAGAATTGAAGCTGTGAGGACGGGTTCTGGGTCGTGCTTTGGTAGCTCAGTTGGTAGAGAATTTGCCCACGAAAAGCAAAGGTCCCAAGTTCGAGTCTCAGTCTGGCACAGAGTTTTGACCTGTCAGGAAGTTTCAGATTAATGTAGCTGTAGTACATCTTTCATACAAATTCCATTGTTTTATAGAAATCCAGTGTGGCAATACTCCTGGCCCTGTAATTAGTGATAATTTCACATTGTTAGCACGTTGTCCACTAACTGTGCTTCAAGGCAACAATCATTGACATCCATAAAAAAGGAAGTGTTTCTTCCCTAGGTGTTTAACCACGAAAGAAGAGTTGAGAATTGCTTGGTGGTTTGTAGATCTCCTATTGCTGACATCTGCACACACATCACTCCCACAATATCAGGTTATTTCTTACACAAGTGACATAAACATTAAATATTTTCTCTCCTAAATACAATGATGCTGTATAGTGCCATGTTGGTGACCCCTTTGCTGAAGTCTAAACTCAGATATTAAAAGGTTTTGACAATTGTAACTGTACCTGTTGCATTTCTTGCATCTGCCTTGAAGCAATGTGATTTTGTTACCCTGTAGAGTCAACAATATTCCTCTTCATATGGGTGTTAGAATGATTTTGCATTGCTTGAATACTGTTAATGCCTTTGATTTGTAGCTGTTGGATAACTGCAAACTCCTAGGCAATTGAAGTATTAATAAATTCTGATTTTTTAAATGTATAAAAATTTATTTATTTCCTGAATTTTGTGTTGCACCTGATAACAAGTAAGCTGTAAATGTTATCAGAAAATGTGTATAATTTTGTACTAACAAATAAGTTAGTATACCCCAATCAAAAATCCGCATGTGTGGTGTTGTGAACAGGTTTCAGCATCTTTATTTATTTATTTATTTATTTATTTAATAGCCAAATGTACCTAATTGAAATGTCAATAGATACATACAGTTAGTTATTCAATAGTATGCAAATTATTCACAGTAACCTGCAAACATTAGGAACACACAAAGGTTCAGTGATTTGATTATAAAATCAAGATGGACATGTTCATAGTATTACCAACTATTATACAGATGGTTCATGTACTTTAAATGCACAATTGTTTTGCACCTCATGCTATTTCCAGATGGAAATGTCGGATGCAATAGGCTGGTTGAATTGATAATGTAGGGCTATCCAGAATGTAACAGATGTTTTGAAATAAAAAGTTAATAATATGGAAAAACTAAATTTTACTACACACTTTTTAAAGGTACACTCTCAAGCTATTTTTCTACATAATAGCCATTCAGATTGAGGCACTTATAGTATCACAGAACAAGTTTTTCAATACTGTCTCTGTAGAAACCTGCCACCTGCGATTGCAACTGTTTTGTATCACCCGTCTTAATTTGTTAGTGTTTGACAATATGAGTCCAAGTTAATAGTTGTATCACGTCTGAGGAAATCAATGGGAATCACTCCCTTAGAGTCCCAAAACACAGTAGCCAGATATTTCTCGACAGCATTCCATTTACAAATGCTTCCTTTGTTTCTTGAAGGAGTTTGTGTATCCCCATTCCATCAACTGGCTTTTTGTTTCACAGTTGACATGCTTCATCCAAGTATTGTATCCAGTTACGATACAATTGATAACTCTGTTACCATTTCTCCCGTAATCTTATAGGAAGGTCAGTGCTGCAGCCAATCTCTATTACAATTTTGGGAACCCACTTTATCAAAAAACTTGTGGTAACCAAACTTCTCTGTCACAATTTCATGCACCAAATTCAGGGTGATTTGGGGTACATGTTGCGAAAGTTCCATAATCATGAAGTAACAATTTTCACCAATTTTGTCATTAATTTTTGTCTCCATTTCATCAGTCACAAGGCTAGGCCTGTCACTGTGATCCTCATCGTGAACATTCATATGGCCATTTTCAAAGTCAATGCAGCATTGCAGCATTGCCTCTCGTTTTTACTGGTTATTCTTTTTACATACACATCACAAAGGTCACGATAAATGGCAATTGGTTTGCAGATTTTTTGACAAAGAAACCTAATCACAGAACACAAGTCACAAGTGGCGGGATTTTCTATTGCAGCACACTTTTTTTTACACGTCACAAAAAGTAAAGCAGCAGACACACACAGGCGATACGCTTCCACCGCTGGATGTGTACCAAGTGTAGGAATGTTGTGGTACTAAGATGGTGGCTGTAGCCCTGCATATCAACACGATAGACCAAAACGTCTATTACTTTCTGGATAACCATCGTATTTCAGCACACTCGCCAATCTGTTCTGAGCAATCTTTTCTCAAAGTCTGCATTTACTGCTGGAAGTTGAAGACTACAAGTCCAACTCTTGAAATAAAAGTTGGGCAAGGCAGGCCCAGACAAAATAGAATAAACTGCCGACCAGCAGGTACCATTAGTGTGGCATGATGATTATAGTTGTCCCGGCTTGCAGATGTGCTGCGTCCCTCCATCTCGTGACACCTGTGCATAAATGAAACATACATCCGAACAGTAGATTATTTAATACATTATGAAAATAAACTTTGGTAATCATCATTTGTTGCTTAAAAAATGCTAATGCAACACACCTCTTCATCAGAATGGTACGTTACACTACAAGGAGGGGTTTGAGGAATCAGGATGGCCTATTTTGTCAATTCTTTTGGTTGAATCAATCAATTAATCAGTTAGCCAACCAAAAATTGAAGCTGCAATGAAAGGAATTTTAATTCAGTGATGATTGATTAACTTTGTGTTGGTTTTCATTTAATTTCCTAAACTGTTCGTGATATGTGGCTGCATACTTATACTGTTTGATTTACTATAGGTATTTTTTTACTGTCTTCATCATCAGTGTGTGTTATTTTGTGGAAGAGACCTGTGATGCTGACAGACAATGAAGCAATTCCTGATATGATACCGAAAGAGACAAACTGCTTTAACTCTCATTTTTCAGACTGCAATTTCTGTGTTATTGGGCCAGAGTGTTTGTTTCTGTAACAGCACATTATTTGCAAAATCTGTAGTAATGCTTTACCATGAAGAGTCATCAACAGACACTCTAAAAATGAATGAAATTTCACTAGCGTTCTGGCGTGTATGTGTATATGTGTGTGTGTGTGTGTGTGGGGGGGGGGGGGATGTTTGTATGTATATGTATTCTACCATGAAAAACGATTTGTCTGTCCTAAGGCTAGTGAAGTTTTCATTCATCTTTGTGTCCCTATTGATGTCTCAATGTTTCTACTATTCTGTAAGGTGTTACATTTGCTCCAAAGTTATTTATAGACTGCCATAACTTTCCATACCATACAGTAACAGTTATGAATTTATAGTATTTATTAAAAAGGTTGATTTCCTTCCTTGTAGGCTATGAGCTACTACCAGAGAGCTATCCATGCACTCGGTAACGCAAAAAATAATCCAAGTATTTGGCACTCTGTTGTATGGGAGATGTCAACAACAGTATTTACAATGGCTTCTCTACTGCAGGACTACCCAGAGCTTGGTACAAAGGTATGAACATATCTTCTTGATACTGTGTGCATGTGTTAATCCAAGTGCTCATACATGGATGTGGTTAAAATATATCCCCAGCTATGTACACATGAAATTAAAACATTTCTATGAGATTGTTACATGTAAATCATTCGTTGAAACATATTGAGGAGAAAGAACAAGCAAAAAGGCAAATTAACATGTCATGGCAACCTAAGAATATGAATAAACTGTTTTTTCAGAGAGGTGTAGGCATTAAATAGCAATTTTAACAAGGGTTATATGCATGGTTGGAGGTGTGCATTTGAAAGAATGACAAATCACCAAATGTTTGAAAATGAAGTAATGAGAGTCATTTATTTATCAGTTAACAACAATTTATTGCTTCATTCGAATTTGTGTCATTGGGACAATACAGTCTTTGAAAATTAAGAAAAGATAAAAAAAAGGAGAGAAATGAAAGAATATTGATCTGAACAGTTAACATTCATATAATGTCAGTCAGGAAAGGCCATTCGTTGAAAATCAGGAAAAGGTATTTGTTTTTTCGTGCTATGGTCAGGAAAGGCTGTTTGTTGAAAATCAGGAAAGGCCATTTGTTTTTTTTTTGTGCTATAGAGCGAAGTGCCTAAATTGTTTTCAAAATATGAGTTCACTTTTCTCAGTCCACAAATAGTGATTGGAAGGGAGCAGTACCAGTTATATGCAAGTAAAAGGAAATATGTCAAGTTGCTATCAGGCACATGAAGCTTTCAGCCACAGCCTTCATCAGTAAAATCAAGACACACACTATTCACACACTCAAGCAGGCACATCTCATGCACATGCCACTCCATAACTTGACGTGTGTTGTTCTTTACAGTAAATAGCAACCTGTCTTTTCCTACATTGTTGATAATTGTACATGGAGTTTCCATTGTTTGATTTTTATCAAGTAAAAGAAAATATCTTTATGTGAAACATTATCTATAACACATACTAGTTTGTTGAATTTTGATGTCCAAAGGGCACCATTTTTTATTACCTTTGTTTTTGACATAACATTTTACCCACTGTCAACTAAACCATAAAAATGCACAAAGAAATTATAAAAAATGTTTACGCTCAAGAAGAACAAGTGATTATACTGCAATAGACACACTTTTCAGCTTTTGCCTTGGGGGAACATTTTTTGTTCCCTTTTCCTTTCTTCGTTTCCCTTATCCTCTCGTTTCTCCGCTTCGGTGTTTGAGGTTCCTCTTTTTCATTTTCCTCACTGTGCACACCTGATGGCCGGCCCATGCATCTGACACATAACAGATGACTGGGTAATGTGTAATTCCCAGTCCCGGGTCAACAGGTAGGGTTCGCACCTACCCACTGGTACAGGCCAGGCTGCTACCTTTCCAATTTGCCGACTGGTCCCTCTGTCAGGTGTTTGGGAGGTGTGAACAATCACCTAAGGCAGGTGCACCCCCTTGTGAAGGGAGCACCCAGTTGGAAAGGGGTACCATCAGAGACGCTGGCAATCGTGGGGGATTTTCTCACAATGAGCCAATCATCTTCACAATCAATGTCTACGAAACGAAAGCAGAATGAATCTAACGATTCAAAGACCCTTCCAACTGCATCCCGGTTCCTTGTGGTTTCACGTACAAAAGACAGTCGGTCCTTCGCAACATTAAATCCGTTTATTATTCAGAAAGGTGTTGATGCAATTGCCAGCTCTATGAAATCCTGCTCTCATTTACGGAATGGCACTTTGCTTCTGGAGACTACTTCTGATTCTCAAGCACAACAACTGTTTGCCACGCCCTGCTTCTCCACAGCTGTACTGTTCGTGTCGAGGCACATAGAACTTTGAATTCTTCAAATTATGATATTTACACTATGCTGCTCGACAGTCTGACCTAGGCCGCAATCCAATCATACCTCTCTGACCAGTGTGTCATTGCTGTCCATCAGGTAATGAAGAAGGTAGATTTCCTCCTTACTGCCCACCTGCACTCTTTTTCTCACCTTTAATAGAGTGGTGCTTCTGTCCAAGATCAAAGCAGGCGATGAAGTTATCACAGTCCGACCGTACATTCCAAACCCAATGTGTTGCTACCATTGTCATCATTTCAATCACACTAGAACGTCTTGTCGACACACAGCCAAATGTGTAACCTGTGGTAGGGATGTGCATGAGGACGATTGTCCACCTCCTTCTCCCCGCTGTATCAACTACAGTGGTGGCCATGCCGCTGCCTCGTGGGATTGTCCCATGTATCTAGATGAGCGGGCTGTCCAGGAGATCCAGGTAAAGGAAAAAGTGCCTTACCCAATTGCTCGCAAGTTATTGGCTAGTCGAAAACCGTGCCCTCTCCCGTCTGGCATTTAGAGTTCTGTTCTTGTTACCTCTCACTACATGAAGGACATGGACACACAGACATGCGACCTCAAATTCAGCTCGGAGGTTGTGAAATTGCCTAGTGTCAAGGTAGCATCACTATCCACCTCGTCCAGCTGCGCAACAAGCCATCAAACTCTCACCTCAAGGGGCGCAGCCACCAGCTATACAACCAGTAGGCCAGAAAGGACAGAAGGAATACTCCCATGACCACTTCCTATGACCCTCCAGCCAAACAACACCTGCTAACTTGAAAGGCTCGAAGTCCAACAAAGGCAAACGATCTTCTCCATTGCCACCTCAAGCTCGTCTTTGACGGTGTTGCCTTGCCGGCCACCGTGTCGCTAGTGCGCACCGCCAACCGTTGCTCTGTGTTGGACTCCACAGATCGACAGCACAAGCAAGCCAATGTTTCTGTTGACCTCATTGAGCAGAATTCTCTAGCTTCTGTGCCCTGTAACAGCAACTCTTCGCAAGCTGTCACTTGGCAACTGCTGAGGTGACACCTCTTCATTTCTGCCTCATTGTGACTCTCCTCCAATGAAACGTACATGGCCGTCAGTCCCACAAACAGGATTTACAGGTGCTTTTAGCTTTGCAGCGTCCTCTTGTACTCTGCCTTCAGGAAACAAAATTACAACTTCACAACCACGTTGAGCTTTCACATTTCTTCCTGGTTCGTTTTGACCTTCCCCCTGAGATTGGCATTCCATCTCATGGGGGCGTCATGCTGCTCATAATGGTTGACGTAGAAAGTCAACCCATCCCCCTGACTACCTGCCTTCAGGCTGTTGCAGTTTGCCTTTTCCTTCCTCACCAGACTTTTTCCCTCTGTACCTTTTATGTCTGTCCATCATTCGGTGTGACCAGGGCAGACTTCCTTCAGCTTATTCGGCAGCTACCTCCCCCATTTCTGCTGCTCGGTGACTTTAATGCGCATCATTCCCTTTGGGGTTCTCCCAGAGAGCTGTCAGAGAGCTGCCCTCTTGGCTGATATGATTCAGACTGGGAAATGGGACAGTGTGACTAAATTTAATTGATCTTGTAAGGTTAAAATAGTAATTAGTAACATCGTCCTGAAGCATTTTCAATGAAATACATTACAATTTTTTGCTCAATTTGTTGTAAAATTTTAGTAATCATACAATTCATAGAGTGCATCTTTCACACATGAACCATTGCACTTGTGAATATTCTGGTCAAAGTACTGCAAAGGTTTTTTACAAATGATATCATTTCATTGCTGTACTTCCACTATTTGCTAGTACCTGTTGTCACATTTTATACCTGTATTCATATATTTTTAAATCTTACTCAACCTCTTCTGCCTTAACACTGGATCACCCCCATTCCTTTCCGACTTCTAGCACACCTATTCCCATTTGGACCTATCCTTCTCCACTGCCCAGATTGCCCATCGTCTTGAGTGGTCCGTTCTTTCTGACACGTGCTTGAGTGACCTTTTCCCATGTGCTATCCATTTTCTGACTCCTACCCCACCTGCGTGCACAGCCAAATGGCAGCATACTAAGTCTGACACAGCTTTACTTGTCCCTGGCGAACTAGATTTCTCCAGTTGTGACGACCACGTGGAATATCTCACAAACGTTATCCTCACTGCTGCAGAATGTTCCATTCCTTATACTTCCTCTTTACCACGCCACTCTCCATGTTTTTAACCGTCATCCTACGATGGCAAACTGTATTCATTAATGACAGGTGCCTGTAAAGTGTCATTGCGTTCTTCGAGATAGCAAAAAAGCTAGTTGGACTCCATTCACTAGTTCTTTTTAACAGTTCCACCCCTTCCTCTGTTGTGTGGGCCGATCTCTGACGGTTCTCTGGGACCAAGATCCATTCACCAATTTCCGGCTTGACAGTAGCAGACAGTGTCATCGTGGACCCTATTGCTATCCCCAGTGCCTTAGGCCACCATTTTTTGGAAATTTCGAGCTCTTCCCACTATCACACTGTCTTCCTTCGCCAGAAACAAGTGGAGGAGGCTAGGGTGATACTCTCCTCTTCTCAGAATCATGAGTGCTACTATGAGGGAACTAGATCATGCTCTCAGTTCACCCCGATCCTCCGCCCCAGGGCCAGACGCTGTCCACATTCAGATGCTGCAGCACCTATCTCTTTAGAGCAACAACTTTCTGCTTAATATGTACAACCATCTGGACAGAGGGTATATTTCCCGTATGTTGGTTTGATACCACCTTCATACCCATACCTAAGCCCAGTAGGGACAAAAACCTTCCTTCTAGCTACTGCCCTATCTCTCACACCAGCTGTATTTGCAAGGTGATGGAACATATGATTCATGCCTGGCTGGTATGGTGACTCGAGTCTGGAAATTTACTGACAACTGCACACTGTGGATTTTGAGCAGGCTGTTCTGCAGTTGACCATCTTGTTACTTTGTCCACCCATGTCATGAATGGTTTTCTGTGGAAATCCCACACTGTGGCTGTGTTTTTCAATTTGGAGATGGCCTACGAGACCTGCTGGAGAACTGATATCCTCCGTACTTTTTACGAGTTTGGCTTCCGTGGCCGCCTTCCCTGTTTTGTTCAGGAATTTTCAAGGTGAGTTTTCAAGGTGTGTGTGGGTTCTGCCTTGTCGGACACCTTTATCCAGGAAACCAGTGTGCCTCAGAGTTCCGTCCTGAGTGTCATCCTCTTTTTTATCACCATTAAACCTATAATGGCCTGTCTCCTATCAGGTATCTCTGGCTCCCTTTACGTTGATGATTTTGCCATCTGTTGCAGTTCTCCATGGACCTGTCTCACTGAGCAGCGTCTTTAACGATGTCTTGATCATCTTTACTCCTGGAGCATTGACAATGGCTTTCGTTTTTCCATTGGTAAAACCGTCTGTATGAAGTTTTGGCGGTGCAATTGGTTTCTCCCACCATCTTTGCATCTTGGGCCTGTTGCTCTTCTGTTTGTTGAAACTACGAAATTCCTGGGGCGCATGCTTGATAGAATACTCTCTTGTTCCTCCCATGTATCTTACCTGGCAGCCCACTGTATGCGGTTCCTCGATGTCCTACGCGTCATCACTGGTACTCCTTGGGGTGCAGATCAAACCACCCTCTTCCATTTGTACCATTCCCTTTCCATTCGAAATTAAGACTATGGGTGCTGTGCTTATGCGTCTGCATGTCTGTCCCTCTTATGCTGTCTCAACACTATCCACCATTGTGGCATCCGTTAGGCCAGTTGCACCTTTTACACTAGCCCGGTTGAGAGTCTGAATGCCGAAGTTGATGAACTACCACTGTCCTATCGCCGTGACTTTCACCTCGGCAGGTATGCACACCATTTGTCTGCCATGCGTGGCCACTCATCATATGCCACCTTCTTCGATGATTCCCTTGATCGCCAGTATGGAGTGTGTCCCTCTTCTCTGTTACCTCCTGGAACCTGCTTTCGGCACTTGTTCCGGCAGCTTAATTTCACACTACCTGCAGCTTTCCTGTTGGGTGTGAACTCTTCACCACCTTGGCTTTGTGACATAGCTTGTGTTAACCTTGGCCTTGATCACTTCGTAAGGACACTACTCCAGCCTTACTCTGTCACATTCAGTTTGACGACCTTCACATGGAACTTCACGATAGTGCATTTGTGTACACTGATGGTTCTCAGACTGATCGTGGTTTCGGGTGTGCCTTCGTCATTAGCGCCAACATTTTTCGATATCGGCTTCCCGCACACTGCTCAGTATTTGTAGATGAGCTCTTGATCCAGTATTGGGTCATGGAGTACATCCGGCAACACAGACTTTTCACTTGCGTCATCTTCTCTGACTCTCTCAGTGCCCTTCAATATCTGTGTGTGCTGCACACTGCCCATACCTTAGTGCAACAGGAACCCGCCACTTGCTCACCTTTGGTGGAGCCACTGTGATGTTTATGTG
Organism: Schistocerca serialis cubense; assembly: GCF_023864345.2. Classification (NCBI taxonomy): domain Eukaryota; kingdom Metazoa; phylum Arthropoda; class Insecta; order Orthoptera; family Acrididae; genus Schistocerca; species Schistocerca serialis. The sequence continues at coordinate 522,278,496 of NC_064638.1, forward strand.
GGTTTCTGGTCATGTCGGTCTGCCAGTAAACGGGACTGCTGACGCTGCTGCCAAGGCTGCAGTCCTCTTACCTCAGCCCACTAGTTCCTATATTGCCTCCAGTGGTCTCTGTGTTACCGCCTCTCAGGAGGTGGTCTCACTTTGGCATCACCATTGATCCTCCCTTCATGGGAATACAATCCAGGTTATTAAGCCTTTCCCTGTGGCTTGGATGACCTCTTCTCGGCCCTCCTGCCAGGAGGAGGTCATTTTAACTAGGTTGCGTATTGAGCATTGCCTTTTTAGTCACCATCATTTGTTACGTGACGTTCGCCCACCAGTTTGTACACATTGTGCCCAAGTTTTAACTGTCCACCACTTCCTGATGGAATGCCCATTTTTTAACCATTTACGCTCCAGCTTGGGTTTGCCACCTGAGTTATCGGCCATTTTAACAAATTATGAGCGGGCTGTCGACCATGTTTTACTTTTTATCTGCCAAAGCAATATGGTGCAGGCCATTTGACTTTTAGGTTTGGACCTCTGCTTCTGTATTAGCTCTTTCTCCATGTCTCTGTTTTTAGCTGTCTTCTCTTACATCAGTTGGGACTGACATATAGTCATTTTTTAACTCCTCTCTGTGTTCGTGTTCTGTAGTTTTGACCTGGGCATGAATGACCCCAGTTGTTTTTGCGCTGTAAAACAAAACAAACAATGAAAGGGAGTGGGGATTATTGTGAGGGATGGTGTGAAAGAAAAGGTACAGAGGATAAGCAATGGGATTATGAAGGGGTACAGAGGATGAGTGACAGGATAATGAAGATCAGAATAATTACAAAGGGAAGAAGTAACAATGTGGTTCAGGTGTATGCCCCTCAAGTGGGCTGTGCATCTCAAGAGGTGGAGGACTTTGAGGAAGAACAACAAAAGCAGTTGAATGGACAAAGTATAATAGTCATGGGAGACTTAAATGCATATGAAGGGAGAGAAAAACAAAGGAATGAAAATGTACTGCGAGGAGAAGGATGGGGAAGTAGAAGTGAAGGAGGAAAGAGATTGCTGCAATTCTGTAAGAGAAATGGTTTAGTGATAGGTAACCCATGGTTGCGGAAGAAAGAGAGCTACAGAGTAATGTAATACAGCAGGAATCTAGTGCAGAAGCATTGGATAGTGACTACTGGCACTGATGATGATGGTGATGACATGAGGTTCATGAAAGAATGGAAGAAGGCAGAGTACCAAAAAAGAAGGGTTAGAGTATATAAACTGCAGGAGAAGGAATGCAAGGAAGAATGCCAGGAGATTACATGGTAAAGGTTACCAAGGGATGAACTAGAAACACTAGAAGAGGAATGGGGACAATTTAAAAGTGCTATGGTAGAAGCTGCAGTAGCTGCATGTGAAATTACAAATGGTAGAAAATGGGGGAAGGAGACATCACAGTGGATTAGAAGAGTCAAGGAATTAGTGGGAAGGATGAACAGGGCCTTCAGACTGTGGTTCCGAGAAAGGACTGAATTAGCAAGAGAGGAGTATAAGTAAAAGAAGAAAGAGGCAAATGAGACAGTGGCTGGTGAGAGAAGAAAGTGGATGGAAGAATGGACAAAAATGGTGGAGGAAGATAGAGAATAGGTTTGAGAGTGGATGCAACAATGATAGATAGTGGTGGGAATGAGATTAACAACAAAGATACACTGACGATAGTGTGGAAGTAGTACTTTGAGCATTTGCTAAATCGGAAATCCAAAAAAGGGTCGAGAACAAATTGAAAGAGGAACAGCACAGCTTCAGAACAGGGAGGTCAACTGTTGGCCTCACATTTGCAGATAAGGTAGCTCCAGCAGCACCATTGTGAAATCTGAGTTGTGTGAAAGTTGGAAATGAAAGGACAAATTGGTTCCAGCAAACAAATGGTGGGAAACAGGGCAGTGTGTTGTCATCTCTCTCCTCTTCATTGTTGCCTTGGATGAGATGATGACTAAGGTGGCAGAAAAAACTGGAGAAGACGAAATGAAATCAGTAGTGTTCATGGAAGGCTTGATGATCTGGAGAAACAGGGAGGAGGAGATTCAGGAACAGCTAGATTCTTGGGAAGTATCTGTGAGACAGTCTGAAATGAAATTTAATGCAAACAAATGTGAGATCCTGGTTACAGCTAGATAGAAAGGTAGACCAACTAGCGGAATAAGGGTTGGAAGTGAGCAACTAAAGAAGGTGGAGAATGATAAGTACTTTTGGAAGTATGATAGAGGAAGAGGCAGACAGGTAGAAGCATTCCTGTGAAGTGTTAGAACACTAGTTTGAAATAAAGATGTTCCACAAAAAAACCAAAGATGTGATTTATAGAAGTAACTACAACCCAGTACAGATCTACACGTCTGAAACATGGATTATGAAGAAAAGAGATGTAAAAAGATTTCAGACATGTGAAATGGAGTTCTACAGAAGTGGGATAGGAGAAACGAAGAGAGATAGGATGAAGAATGAAAAGGTAAGGGATATAGTGAAAGAGGAACCATCACAGAGAAAGGTAGAAACATGGAGACCAACTTGTTATGGGCACTTAAAGAGAATGGAAAATAAGAGGATTCCCAAGACAATACATAAAATGGAGATGCAGAGGAAATGACCAAGAGGAAGACCAAAGCATAGACAGCTGAAAGGTGTGGAGGTCGGGACCAGAGTGAACACAGAAAGATGGTGGCATAATAGAACTAGATGGCAAGGTTTGTGTTCCAAACAGATTCAGCCTGGGGTTCAAGATGACGACAATGATGATGATGATGATTAATTTTACATAAGATTATTATGCAATTTCTTTGTTTCTCTGTTCCTGGCATGCATTAGGCACTCCTGTCTTGACCTTGGCCATGCAACAGAGAAAAATCAGTATCTTGCTTGCCACACTAGACTTGCCAGTAAGTGCTTGCTTCCCCACAAGCCGCGCAATGCAACTCTCAAGAATTCTCAAGAAAATTGATTTTGATCTTTTGTGAGCAACTCAAGTCACTAAAGTTAAGACAATTTTTGGACAGGCCGTGTTGCTCAATCAGTAGTGCTCGAGACTGGTAACCATTGGGTCACTGGTTTGAGCCATATTTCAATCCTCTTTTTTTTGTTCAAATACGCACACAGTTTGGATATGAAGTTAATGAAATATATCTTAATTAACACATATCTAATACTAATTAAAAAAATGCTTGTCTTCCTGTTTCTAATTAGATATCCCACAGTCACTAGTGTCAATCAGTGCACTGTAACTCTTTAAAAATATAATGAGTAAAAGCAGCTATCATCATCTAATAGTAAAATGCATACTGTAAAGTTTGCAAACTCACATAGATAACAAGTATTATTAACTCTCTCCCTGTGGAGATACTCCACTATTGTATTTCCCCTCAGTTCACATGCATTTTTCATAAAGAATGATAATTAGATATGTGTCAATTAGCGTATATTTGGATATAATAGAGGGAAACATTCCACCTGGGAAAAATGTATCTAAAAACAAAGATGATGTGACTTACCAAACGAAAGCGCTGGCAGGTCGATAGACACACAAACAAACACAAACATACACACAAAATTCAAGCTTTCGCAAGCAACGGTTGCTTCATCAGGAAAGAGGGAAGGAGAGGGAAAGACGAAAGGATGTGGGTTTTAAGGGTTATCTGGATACTTCCCACTAACACCAACCTGTCAGAACTCCGGAGATGGGAACTTGCCCTTCAGTATATCCTCTCTTCTCGTTATGCGCCAGGCCTCAATCTCCGCTAATTTCAATTTGCCGCCGCTCATACCTCACCTGTCTTTCAACAACATCTTTGCCTCTTTACTTCTGCCCGACTGACGTCTCTGCCCAAACTCTTTGCCTTTACAAATGTCTGCTTGTGTCTGTGTATGTGCGGATGGATATGTGTGTGTGTGTGTGCGAGTGTATACCTGTCCTTTTTTCCCCCTAAGGTAACTCTTTCCGCTCCCGGGATTGGAATGACTCCTTACCCTCTCCCTTAAAACCCACATCCTTTCGTCTTTCCCTCTCCTTCCCTCTTTCCTGATGGAGCAACCGTTGGTTGCGAAAGCTTGAATTTTGTGTGTTTGTTTGTGTGTCTATCGACCTGCCAGCGCTTTCGTTTGGTAAGTCACATCATCTTTGTTTTTAGATATATTAGCGTATATTTGACTATTTTTGTATTTAAACTAGCTGAGAAATCTGGCATTGCCTGGGTATTTGTTTATAGCTGTATCCAAGACTTCGTGTGTGTGGAATTTATTGTTCCCAGAATGAAATTTTCACTCTAGGAAACTTCCTGGCAGATTAAAACTGTGTTCCGGACCAAGACCTGAACTCAGGACCTTTGCCTTTCGCGGGCAAGTGCTCTACCAACTGAGCTACCCAAGCATGACTCACGACCCGTCCTCACAGCTTTAATTCTGCCAGTACCTCATCTCCTACCTTCCAAACTTCGCAGAAGCTTTCCTGCATACCTTGCTGAACTAGCACTCCTGGAAGAAAGGATATTGCGGGGACATGGCTTAGCCACAGCCTAGGGGATTTATAAAGCTTCATTTTATACAATGTTCGAAGTAGTGCGATTGGCGACTTGAACGAAGAGCTTGTTTACTTCACTTACACAGAAAAGAGCTGTTTAGAGATGGTTGTAGGAAAAGCAATTGACATTAAGGTCCACATCTGCAACATGCAGTGTCTTTCCTTGTGCTTAGTTTATGGTCATGGCATAAGCTCACCAGAAATAATACACGTTTAAAGCAAAATGGTAATTTGTTAGGAATACGCGGGATTCAGGGTATAAAAACTCACTTGTGTCACTTCCTGTCAGAATTTCTGCTTCTTTGATGATTGTTGGAGGGAAATAATTTTAAACCTATGTGAGTGAAGGGTTCTGAGGAGTGAAATTATATATGAAGCTTTCAATCAGAGTTTGCTTTTGGAAGGAATTTCCAAAGAGCCACTTAAAACCTAATTTTCTCTGAATGCAGAAAGTGTAAGGAGCAAAGCAATGTCTTTAAGTTCTTAATACACAAGCAAAATCAATAAATCTGTATACTCTAGCCAAGTAAATTCAGTGTTAGTTTTATTAGCAAAGATAAGATTGAATTCTGTCACTGAGAAAAACTTCTGAAAATACATCTGTTATAACCCAAGAACACTGTATTTCACTGCTCAAGCAGTACACACAACAAGGTACAATACAAGAGTGACCAGCGGAGCCTTGCACTCTGAAATATACGGACACTAGTTCCAGACTGCGCATGCAACTGCTGCCATTTTAGCGGGCCAGGTAGCCTCTAGTGGATGAATCAGCCACACACTTCATGTGAACAGTGAAGTGGTGCACACACAAAACTGGTAATTACAGCAATGTCTGTCGCTGAGGATTTTTATTTTTTAGAAAGACAGCAATGTCTATTGGTTCTTTGGTATGCTACAAAGCTGAAAGTGCCATCTGTTGGTCCTAAGATGAGCTACGCTGTGATTATTAAATGTCCGAACTACTAAGTTGAACAGGTGATCTTAGATAAAACTTTAAATTATGACATCTTTGTCCCCATATTCCAGTTTTGATGAAATAAAATCCTGTATGTTACCCCAAGCTACACTCAAGTTACCTGTGAAAACCCCATGAAAATTCGTCATGTTGCTTTTAGATAAGTGTGTTCAACCACACAGACATAACACAGACCTAACTTCAGTGAATTAAGAATTCTTGGAAAATTTTAAAGCGGATGTTCTTGAGAATTTTAAAGAATTGTATTGAACTGCTTTGGGATATTGATATGTGAGTTTTGAATTTCACATAATATAAATATAAAGAATTACAAGAAATCCCATTCCTTCGTGGTCTTCTGGTTGGAAGTATCTGTAAGCGAGTTGACTTGAAATCCAGGGTGATCACTTATTTTACATACTTTCACTTCCAATTAATAAATTATTTATTCAGCAAAAACTACCATTGAGAATATTGTATAAATGTTGGAAGACATGCACCTACTTCCCAGTACATTTACTTCGTAATGTCTCATGTTGCTAATAATAAAAACCAGCTTCAAATTAACTGTGATTTGCACAACTGCCACAAAAGGCACAAAAGAGTTTCTGTGCAGACTCACCTCTTTGCCTGGTCTTCAGAGAGGGATTTGTATTTTAGGGCAAATATTATAACCAAGCTACCATCAAACATAAAGCCAGAAACTGGAAATCCAAATAAGTTATGAACACACTGTAGGAGCTTGACAAGCAAAGTGGGCAAGGAGAGAATAAAAAAAATGCGATGCTGTAGAAGAATTCCGAACATTAGATGGGTTGATTAGTAAGTGATGAGGTACTGCAATGAGTTGGGGAGAAAGTAGTGTTATGGCAAAACTTGACTAAAATAAGCAATTCGTTGAAAGGATACACCCTGAGGCATTAAGGAATGGTTATGGAAGTGTGGGGTAAAAACATTACGGGAGACCAAGGCTTGGCTTCAGTAAGCAGGTTGATATGGACATAGGTTACCATCTGTTGTTACTAATATGTGCTATGCTGTTATGCAAAGATGAAGAGGCTTGCATTGAACAGAATAGTGTGGAGAGCTGTATCAAACTAGCCTTCAGACTGAAGACTAAACAGCAACACAGGCTGTAAAAATGGGTTATTTAATATAAGTAAATAAACACAACTTTACATTTAGCGGAGATGTTGAGTTGCGATAGGCACAACAAAAAGATTCACACAATTATAGCTTTCGGCCATAAAGGCCTTTGTCAGCAATACACACACACACACACACACACACACACACACACAAGACTTAAACACACATCTGCAGTCTCAGACAACTGAAACCATCCTGGATTTTTCCATTGTTTGATAAAAACAGCTTTTTTTTCTTTCTGAGTAGCTGCTTTCTTCCTGATTTGTGGTATTTAAATTAGCCTCAATCAGTATCAATACTTGGCAGCAGTTTAATGATAGGTAACTATTAAGGCAGTTTCTGACAGTTGCCTTTCTTTTTAATCTGTTACATTCACTCTTTCCATGTCCCTGAAAGTTCTTTTCTGTGGAGGAGGAGGGGGGGGGTCTATAGATCTGGTTGAGTGAATCAGTAAATTAATTCATTATGAGTACAAGATGAAATTTTATATGACCCACTTAAGAGTCCAGCTATCATACGAAGTCTGAGTGCATTGCCACCTGATCACTTAAAAGCGGTTCAATCATATGACACTGGACTCTTAGCTGAGAGGACAGCAGTTCAAATCCCTGTCCAACCATCTAGAATTTGGGTTTCCCATGGTTTATTTTAGTCATTTAAGGCAAATGTAGACATAGTTCCCTTGAAAAAGGACATGGCCACATACTTAGCGAGTTACCTTTCTTGTCCTTCTCCCATCTAAACGTGTTCTCCATCTCTAACACTCTCATTAGCGATTCAGTGTTAAATCTTAATCTTTCTTCTGTATGTGATATCTTAATGCCTTAACTACATCCTGATTTACAGTTACTTATTTGATGTTCAGCATAGTGTACCTGCACCTATTAGTTATATCTATGTATTCTTTTTTACTAAAGTTTTCCTTCTTATTATAGACTCAAGAAGAAGTGGAAAGAGAAGTAGTGGATTTCTTGCAAAAAGCACTAAAATACTGTGATCTTGAAACACCAGGTCCACGACAGCTTGTTTACCAGTTCCGCGCAGCATCTATTCACCACCGTCTTGCATCATTGTATCATAAATCTCTCAGGTATTTTCTTTTTTCACCACCTTTTGTGTTTTAATTTTTTTTATTTGCACAATTAATTTGGTGTACTGGCATCCTTTCCCTGTTTGAGATATGGAATAAACATTTCCAAATTGTTCCTGAAAAGATTTAGTTGACACAACATATGGAAAACAGTAAATTTCATCATATAAATAATTTTTATAATTAGAGGGATGTAACATATTAGGAAAACAAAATTATGAGGATAGTCCTTTTTTTCAGATTATTTAGTTTTTTTTAAAATTATTCTGAAGCCTATTGTTATTTATGGTCTGTATTTCTTAGTAAATGAAATTTCAAGTACTGCTTCTCCTATGTTATACTACTTGACTACTTATAGTAGACTTTCATATTTACACCTAAAATTCATGAAGTGGTTGCTCAGTTTCTGTACTTAGTTGGGTTATAAATAACAACAATTTTGATGGCTTTTGATGCATAATAGCAAGGGATGTACAATGGTTAACATAATGTTTGTCCTTTTTAAAACTTTTGTGTCTTGTAGGATACCAAAGACCGAGGTATTTACTTATTTATGTACACATTCATTTGACCAATTTGTGCTTAATGACCCTAGGATGCAGAATGCTAGTTGCAAATTACTTAGAATATGTGACAGAGGAACCATATTCCAAACATTTCAACAACTTCTGGGACAGTGAAATTCAATTAATAAAAACTACTGAGGAGAATAATAAATACATAAAATTAGATTAATAAACATAGTCAGTACCATAAAATAGATGTAGTTTGAGGATTGTCATCTGCTGTTAATAGTTCAAAAACTAAAGCTGCAACAAAGACACAATCAAAACACAACAAGAGAGAGTCTAAAAAATAAAACTCTTTTATCAAACCGTGCCTGTGATTCTTTCCTCGCCATGACTGCACAAATGCAGTTTTCTGTAACTGCTGTATTATGTGCCAAATCCCTCTGCCTTTTATGCATTTTTTCTCTCTCTGACTCATTGCAGGGCTTCTTTATTCCTTACTCAATCAATCCATTGCATCTTCAACATTCTCCTGCAACACAGATTTGACAGACTTCTAACTGCATCCCTGTCTTTTTCATTGTCAACTAATTTGCGTTTACATGTATGGTCATAGGACAGATACACATAATTATAGGTGTGTGTTGTTGACATCAATACATTGTAGAATTATGGAACATGTTTTATACTCACAAATTATGACGTTTTTGTAGAATGAAAATCTCCTCTGTAAAAATCAGCATGAATTCTGCACAAATAGATCTTGAGAAACTAAATTTCTCTGTTCATCCATAAGATATAGATTTCTATAAACAGTGACATGCTGGCTGAGACTGTGTTCATGAACTTTAGGACTTCATTTGATATGGTTCCACACTTTTGTTTAGCTGAAAAAAATATAAGCTCACAAAGTACCAGACTGCATTTATTATTGGATTCAGGACTTCCATGCAAATATGACTCAGTATGTCACCTTTAATGGAACATTATCATTGGATGTATAGATAATTTCAAGAGTACTCCAGGGAAGTGTTGCGGGAAGAGCTGCAGAGCAATGAGAATTAGGTAGGAACTGGCAATTAACCCTGAATGGATTTGTACATAAACAGGTAAAGAAATAAACTACATTGTGGGTGTTCACCTTTAACTGTGAAAAAGGTAAATAACACTGAATGCGATATATCTTCAAGTTTCACTTACAAATGTTCAGTGTAGCTATCTGTTGTAACACAACAAATTCCCATCTGTAATCAATATCCTGCCAAATCCTATGAAGAAAGTCTTGTGTTATCCATTTTTGCAGCTCGTTGATGTTTCCTGGAATCGGAGGAATAAAAGTGCTTTCTTAAATGTAACACCATGCACAGAAGTCTGATGGGGTTAAATCAAGTGATCGTGATGGCCACCACCAGAGTTGGCACATTCCTACAGAGATAAGCAACAACTTCACAATGATACTGTGGTGGCGTGCCATCTTGCAGGAATATAAATTCTGTGCCCATATCCTGTTGTAATTCAGACATTAGGTAATGTTCAAGCGTGTACGTGTACAATAGGCTAGTTACAATTGACTTGGCAAAAAAGAAAGGACCGTAAATCTTGTTACAGCTTACAGTGCCAAATACATTTACCTTAGGTGAGTCCCATACATGTTTGATTATGTGACATGGTTTCTACTCATCCATATCTGATCATTATGCTGATTCACTTTACTGCAGGTATGGAAGTCGGCTTTGTCACTGTATGTAGTTTTATTAAGAAAAGCACCTTCAGTCTTTATTTTATTAAACGTTTCTACTCAAAACTCGGCTCATTTTTTTCTTTGTTACTTTCTCTCAAAGCTTTCAACAGTTGCAATTTGTAGGGTTTGAGTGACAGGTATTTCTGTAATACCTTTTACACTGTAACACTAAGTGTACTCAGTTCAAAGCTGGCACATCTCATTGACTTACCTGGCCTACAAATTTCAGGCTGCTGAACTTGTTCAATTACTGTATCAGAGACTCTGATTGACACTGACCCACTGTCCTATGTGATACACAGCTAGTTTTGGTGAAGCAATTGTTCCAGTTAATAACACTTTGTCTCTGAGGTGGTGGCTTGCAATATTTAGTCCTGAATTGTCTCTGAAATGTAGTAGTGGATCTGGATTCATGAAACCATAAACAACACTGCATGTGCTCTGCAGCCTTATACTACTCAATCATGACTGTTGGACTAACTCATTTGATCATTCCACCAAGTCGGCACATCAGAAACTAACAGTGATAGGTGGGAATCAAGCTTGTAGATATAGAGCATTCAGTGCTGTATCAAATATTTCGGTAAGTTATTTACCCTTTCCACAAATAAAAGTTACTTTTGTATAACTAACTTACAAACGGCCTGCATTGGCAACAAATCACTGAAAATAGTAACTACTATAAAGTACGTAAGAATAATTATCTAAAATGGCATAAATGTGGACCACCACATGAAATAAATTGTAGGAAAAGTGGATTCTGGGCTGAGACTCATTGCAAGAATCTTAAGGAAATGTAATTCATCCATAAAAGAAGTTATTTACAAGACACTTCTTTGGCTAATTCTTCAATATTGCTCATCAGTGTGGGACACTTATCAGGTTGGACTAAATAATTGGAAATAATTGAAAAAATCCAACCTAGAATGACATGTTTCATCATGTGATTGATTAGTCAGTGTGAGAGTAAGAGTGAGAGATGTTCGACAAACTTCAATGGCAGATGCTAAAAGAGAGACATTGTGCATTGTGGAGAGGTTTACCATTGGAATTCCAAGATAGCACAAATTGCAAGATAGTATATTCTGGTAACAGTCACACAGTGTTTTACTGCTGCTCACATACATCACATGAAAAGACAACAGTAAGAAATCAGAGAATTTACAGGTCATATGGAGGCCTGTTGAGAGGCCAGACAAACGTGTGGTTCCTGAAGAGGGGCAGCAGCCTTTTCAGTAGTTGCAAGGGCAACAGTCTGGATGATTGACTGATCTGGCCTTGGAACAATAACCAAAACGGCCTTGCTGTGCTGGTACTGCGAACGGCTGAAAGCAAGGGGAAACTACAGCCGTAATTTTTCCCGAGGGCATGCAGCTTTACTGTATGATTACATGATGATGGTGTCCTCTTGGGTAAAATATTCCGGAGGTAAAATAGTCCCCCATTCGGATCTCCAGGCGGGGACTACTCAAGAGGATGTCGTTATCAGGAGAAAGAAAACTGGCGTTCTACGGATCGGAGCGTGGAATGTCAGATCCCTTAATCGGGCAGGTAGGTTAGAAAATTTAAAAAGGGAAATAGATAGGTTGAAGTTAGATATAGTGGGAATTAGTGAAGTTCGGTGGCAGGAGGAACAAGACTTCTGGTCAGGTGACTACAGGGTTATAAACACAAAATCAAATAGGGGTAATGCAGGAGTAGGTTTAATAATGAATAGGAAAATAGGAATGCGGGTAAGCTACTACAAACAGCATAGTGAACGCATTATTGTGGCCAAGATAGATACGAAGCCCACGCCTACTACAGTAGTACAAGTTTATATGCCAACTAGCTCTGCAGATGACGAAGAAATTGAAGAAATGTATGATGAAATAAAAGAAATTATTCAGATTGTGAAGGGAGACGAAAATTTAATAGTCATGGGTGACTGGAATTCGAGTGTAGGAAATGGGAGAGAAGGAAACATAGTAGGTGAATATGGATTGGGGGACAGAAATGAAAGAGGAAGCCGCCTGGTCGAATTTTGCACAGAGCACAACATAATCATAACTAACACTTGGTTTAAGAATCATGAAAGAAGGTTGTATACATGGAAGAACCCTGGAGATACTAAAAGGTATCAGATAGATTATATAATGGTAAGACAGAGATTTAGGAACCAGGTTTTAAATTGTAAGACATTTCCAGGGGCAGATATGGACTCTGACCACAATCTATTGGTTATGACCTGTAGATTAAAACTGAAGAAACTGCAAAAAGGTGGGAATTTAAGGAGATGGGACCTGGATAAACTAAAAGAACCAGAGGTTGTACAGAGATTCAGGGAGAGCATAAGGGAGCAATTGACAGGAATGGGGGAAATAAATACAGTAGAAGAAGAATGGGTAGCTTTGAGGGATGAAGTAGTGAAGGCAGCAGAGGATCAAGTAGGTAAAAAGACGAGGGCTAGTAGAAATCCTTGGGTAACAGAAGAAATATTGAATTTAATTGATGAAAGTAGAAAATATAAAAATGCAGTAAGTGAAGCAGGCAAAAAGGAATACAAACGTCTCAAAAATGAGATCGACAGGAAGTGCAAAATGGCTAAGCAGGGATGACTAGAGGACAAATGTAAGGATGTAGAGGCCTATCTCACTAGGGGTAAGATAGATACCGCCTACAGGAAAATTAAAGAGACCTTTGGAGATAAGAGAACGACTTGTATGAATATTAAGAGCTCAGATGGAAACCCAGTTCTAAGCAAAGAAGGGAAAGCAGAAAGGTGGAAGGAGTATATAGAGGGTCTATACAAGGGCGATGTACTTGAGGACAATATTATGGAAATGGAGGAGGATGTAGATGAAGATGAAATGGGAGATATGATACTGCGTGAAGAGTTTGACAGAGCACTGAAAGACCTGAGTCGAAACAAGGCCCCCGGAGTAGACAATATTCCATTGGAGCTACTGACGGCCGTGGGAGAGCCAGTCCTGACAAAACTCTACCATATGGTGAGCAAGATGTATGAAACAGGCGAAATACCCTCAGACTTCAAGAAGAATATAATAATTCCAATCCCAAAGAAAGCAGATGTTGACAGATGTGAAAATTACCGAACTATCAGCTTAATAAGTCACAGCTGCAAAATACTAACACGAATTCTTTACAGACGAATGGAAAAACTAGTAGAAGCCAACCTCGGGGAAGATCAGTTTGGATTCCGTAGAAACACTGGAACACGTGAGGCAATGCTGACCTTACGACTTATCTTAGAAGAAAGATTAAGGAAAGGCAAACCTACGTTTCTAGCATTTGTAGACTTAGAGAAAGCTTTTGACAATGTTGACTGGAATACTCTCTTTCAAATTCTAAAGGTGGCAGGGGTAAAATACAGGGAGCGAAAGGCTATTTACAATTTGTACAGAAACCAGATGGCAGTTATAAGAGTCGAGGGACATGAAAGGGAAGCAGTGGTTGGGAAGGGAGTAAGACAGGGTTGTAGCCTCTCCCCGATGTTGTTCAATCTGTATATTGAGCAAGCAGTAAAGGAAACAAACGAAAAATTCGGAGTAGGTATTAAAATTCATGGAGAAGAAATAAAAACTTTGAGGTTCGCCGATGACATTGTAATTCTGTCAGTGACAGCAAAGGACTTGGAAGAGCAGTTGAATGGAATGGACAGTGTCTTGAAAGGAGGATATAAGATGAACATCAACAAAAGCAAAACAAGGATAATGGAATGTAGTCTAATTAAGTCGGGTGATGCTGAGGGAATTAGATTAGGAAATGAGGCACTTAAAGTAGTAAAGGAGTTTTGCTATTTGGGGAGCAAAATAACTGATGATGGTCGAAGTAGAGAGGATATAAAATGTAGGCTGGCAATGGCAAGGAAAGTGTTTCTGAAGAAGAGAAATTTGTTAACATCCAGTATTGATTTAAGTGTCAGGAAGTCATTTCTGAAAGTATTCGTATGGAGTGTAGCCATGTATGGAAGTGAAACATGGACGATAAATAGTTTGGACAAGAAGAGAATAGAAGCTTTCGAAATGTGGTGCTACAGAAGAATGCTGAAGATTAGATGGGTAGATCACATAACTAATGAGGAAGTATTGAATAGGATTGGGGAGAAGAGAAGTTTGTGGCACAACTTGACCAGAAGAAGGGATCGGTTGGTAGGACATGTTCTGAGGCATCAAGGGATCACCAATTTAGTATTGGAGGGCAGCGTGGAGGGTAAAAATCGTAGAGGGAGACCAAGAGATGAATACACTAAGCAGATTCAGAAGGATGTAGGTTGCAGTAGGTACTGGGAGATGAAAAAGCTTGCACAGGATAGAGTAGCATGGATGCTGCATCAAACCAGTCTCAGGACTGAAGACCACAACAACAACAATGGAGGCCTACCAACTACCTTTCTTCCCACATGCCATTTATTAATTGAACAGGTAAGAGGAAAAAAAGGAAGTGGTATCATAAGCAACCTCCAACAAAAACTGTGAGGTGGTTTGCAGTATATAGATATAGATGTAGATGTAGATGTTGTTGATTGTCACTAGAGGCCAAAAAAGTACCTAGATGCAGCCACTTTAAGCTAATGATAATGATGATTGGTTTGTGGGGTGCTCCTTGTCTAGCACAACTACCAAATCTTCAAAGGCCACACTTTCAGGATGCATGGTGAGGAACAGTTTTTTAGTGAGACGCGAAGTGGTCACACCAACCATAGCAAGAAAATAGGGAAGTTTTTTGTCAGTGGTCGAAAAGGTGATACACTAGACTCATGCTAAACCGGCCATTCCTTGCACGTACGGGTGTCGGAGTAGTGGAAGTGCCAGATTGTTGAGAGTGTCTAAAATTTAGTATAAAAACATCGGGCTCGTACTTTATCAAATCAAAAGAAACATTCATTTTTACAGAAAACTTTGTCCTTGAGTGTGTACACGCATATTGGTATCACTCGACATTCACTATGAAACATGTCCCAAAGTTTTGGTTGTCACCATGATGATACACGGCAGTAGTATGCTTTATCACACAATTGCTTTACAAGCATTTCATAGGTCCTGCCGTGTTTCTGATTGTTGCATAATGTACTCCAGGAAGACGTCTCCAGCTCCAGCAGTTTGAGATATTCTCATGTTCTTCTCTCCTATGTCCTCTTCTTCATCAGTTTCATCATAACTTTCCTGTGAGCTTATTATTACTCCTTTTCTGTGGAAGTTTGGTCATAAATAGTTACTCTTCCAACACTGTTGCCAGCACCAATGGTTTTCTGTGAAGAATTTCAGTTCACTTTATATCTAATTTCAAATTTCTACTTGAGGTCTAGCATAACTTGTTTCCCTTTAGAAGCCACAATAATGATCTGTAAGGAAAGTCACAATTTCAAAATGTACAGGAATGTTGGACATTATAATTAACTAACAACATTGTTGCAGATGAAATTTCATTATTATAGGTGTCATTTCAGGTTGAACGATTAGAAGGTGGCAGTGTGCTACATTACTGAGAGGCCGGACTCTTGAGGGCTGTATTAGCGAGAGTTTAGTGTACTAAGTTTAGCACTTGTAGTTGTTGTGGCTGGGCTACAGGTTGTGGTGTTGCTGCTGTGTCTGCTGTTGCCGCTGCTGTTGTGGGTTGGCAGGAGAGCCAACCCCGTATTATTAGAGGAAGCCGAAAGGCACGCGTTTTAGCTCACGCAGGCTGGCGTGAGGTCGTGGAACAGGTTAAGGAAATTAGAATTTAGAAAAACAGACGTAGCTGGTGGAATACTTAACTTTAATCCATAAATGGTGAACGTCGCTCTTGTCTGTACATTATTTACAATATCAATAGTAACTGAACATGGTGCTTTGCTAGGTCATAGCAAATGACGTAGCTGAAGGCTATGCTAACTATCGTCTCAGCAAATGAGAGCGTATTTTGTCAGTGAACCATCGCTAGCAAAGTCGGTTGAACAACTGGGGCGAGTGCTAGGAAGTCTCTCTAGACCTGCCGTGTGGCGGCGCTCGGTCTGCAATCACTGATAGTGGCGACACGCGGGTCCGACATATACTAACGGACCGCAGCCGATTTAAAGGCTACCACCTAGCAAGTGTAGTGTCTGGCGGTGACACCACAGCTGCTACTGCTTGGTTTGACAGGATCTGGGTCATCATTTGCATTAATTGTGCATTTTCTGGGCTAGAAACTGAATAACGTGAACTAAAGAGGGTTTCTGCAGATTGATAGCCATCATTACACAATAACAAGAACAAAACATGCTAAAGCAATTAGCTAAAAGGAACAAAGATAACAGCGCGAGTGTTGTGCAGTTTGTATAAGAAGACAGTTGCAGTAAATGCAGCAGTGAAAGGAAGCGCAAATACAAGCAAAGACAAAGGGAAAAAGAATTCAAGAAGTTAGAGCAAGCAAAAAGCAACAATGACAGCAAAACAAGCACAAATTTCGAATCCAGTTTTGTTAACAGCCAAAAGACAGCAAACCCTCGAAGATTCTTCATCACCACATGTTTTGTGTTACACCAAGAGTAAGAGATGAAGATGAGATGGCACTTGAACACAAAAGAGTAATGAGATGAATAGCACTTGGCAACAATTTGGTATTACTTAACTTTATTAGATGCAGCATCCAGATAAACCACAGGCCACAGTACAAGCAAAGTGTTCAACAAAGCAACTCAAATCCCATGTCAGAAGTCGAAAAATTCCAAATAACAACTGTAGTATAACCCAGCTTTTATATTCCTGGAATTAATGTTTTTCTGCCATTTATGGTATTTTTTATCGTCTCCATCAAATTTCCTATGTCCACAATGTTAATTTTGCTCCTGATTTTGCATCAACGTATTTATAATGTTCCTGTGATTAATGCATCACGAAAAAATGTTCGTGGAGAAAAAAATGATCCTGGCATGATGTTGGTCATCCAGTAATGTATACAAATATTGCATGATTAAGTTTCTTGCCACCAGGGCACTCTACTCAGCAGATTTGAACTGGTAAACATGTAAAAGTTGGAACAATTTGTGCATCCAGTAATGTATACAAATATTGTATGATTAAGTTTCTTGCCATCAGGGCACTCTACTCAGCAGATTTGAACTGGTAAACATGTAAAAGTTGGAACAATTTTTGCGTATCTCCCGCCACTGCCAAGCTCTACTGGGCATGGTGGCTGGTGGGAGTAACTAGATTTGTTCAAATAAAGATATTATTACCAGTCACAACCATTTCCAAACTGTCTCTACTGCGCAAACACAGTTCCGTGATTGTTGTGGTCATCATGACGCCTTTGTCGAACTATATTTAGCGTCTTGCAGCATTTGGCCATTTGTATTGCTAGTTAACACCGCCATTCACTTAGCGTTGCTCAGATGTTTTTAGTTTACACACAGTGCCAGTTACGTATATTTTCATGACGAGCAAAATATGTTTTGAGAATTTACTGTCCTTCTCAAGTGCAGTATTTACATATGTATTTTTTTTATGTTACACAAACAAACAGTGTGAGTGATAGTTTGCGTGTGTGTGGTTTTCCATGTAACTGAGGAGGCGCAGTACCTGATAAACTCAAAAAGACTACTACAGAGCAAGAGACGCAGAATATGACATATTCAAACACCACACAAAATACTTATGTACATATTTGCACTTGACAGCGAGAAAAAATTCTCAAATCACATTGTGCTAAGCATGAAAAAATATGTAACTAGTGCAGTATTTCGTTATTTAAATAATGAATGACAGTGCTGAATTTCAAAAACATCAATTAAGATGTCTGATATTGAGTCAAACGTTCCTACTTCCAGACAGTTATCAATTCCAGTCACATCAGCGGTTTTTATTACATAATACATCTTTATCAGATAGTAAACAGGTTCCTGGCAGGTAGTTTGATGCCTGTTACGTACATATATCACACATAAAGTGCGAAAATGCGAGGTGGTATCCTACACGTAACTTTTACTGCTTAAAAAGTTATTTCCCACATTTTACATTTTCCTGCATTTTATACCATTTTTTGAAGTCCCTTGAAAAGTGTAAAAGTGGGGTTTCGCTGTAGTTAGCAGACCACATTGACTACGAATGGGTGACTGCAACCTGAACCATGACTGCTCATGTGCTGGTCAATCCGCGTGTTTTCAACCCTTCCAACAGGGGCTCTGCAGTCCTTGCCTGCATAGGCTCTCCCTGCCACAGGATGTGGATTAGTGGCATGTCACATGGCTTAGGCTGGCAATCTGTGCAAGTGAGCTTGCCGATTTGGGAGTTGACAGCGAAGGACTCCATAAGATTGCCTGTATTTCACTTTTGTACTGAGGCATGTTCCAAACATATCCTTTTTTCTGATTTCAAGCTCTATTATTTTTTAATGTTAACAGCTGTTTCTTTTTATAGAAGACCTTTTGCCTTGAGCAGTCTTTGCTATTAAGTCTGTCTTGTGTCTTCCTTCTACTTCTGAGATACCGAAGTTCATACATCTCATTAAGCCTCTCTTGTCCAAGTTTAATGTTAACCACACAAAATGTCCACCTGCTGTGTATGCTGATATAGTCAGCATCTAGCGTACGTTCTGTTTCCTTATCCACGTGACTAACTTCTTGTTTACTTTCAGTGAGCATTGCCATGTTACCAGCATATAGTATTGTGCTGATTTTGAGTTTGTGGCAAGACAACTCCAACAACTCCCACATAAAGATACACCTCCCTGAAACAAGTTAAATGTCCTGGTTTACAGTGGTCAATGGCCATCTATCCTTCAGTGTATTGCTATTATGGGATTGTGATCTCTCTCTCTCTCTCTCTCTCTCTCTCTCTCTCTCTCTCTCTCCCTCCCTCCCTGACAGGTTTTCTTTGATCTGAAAAAAATCTTCCAAAAACAATTTGTGCCACATTATAAAGCGGAAGTACCAGGAATAAGTGGATATTGTTTCCAGTATTTGAAGTTGTCCTTATGATAGAAGGAAAGTAAATGTAATTTGTTAAATCTTTATTTATAGCTAACTTACCTTGAACAACGTCAGTACTGCCGACATTAATGTCTTAAGAGTCAGCTTGTTGAATATGTTTGTTTGGCATTTATCAGAATGGTTGTATCATCAACAAACATCTTGAAGTTGAATGTCTCATAGGACAAAGGTTTATATACATTTATGAGCTAAAACATTGTAACCACCTGCCTAATGCCTTTAGAAAACTGTACGGCAGTGATTCTGTGTGGCATGTATTCAACAAGTCGTAAGGTACAGTGCACATATGCATACACATAAGCCACATAATTCCTGAGAATTACGGACCAGTGGTTTGGAGCTGGTACCCTATAGCATTCCACATGTGTTGCATTGGATTCAGATCAGGCAAATTTGGTGGCCAAGAAATTAAGATGAGTTCACCATCATGCTCCTCAAGGTCCTGTAGCATGATTATTGACTTATAGCATGGTTAGTTATCCTGTTGGAAGAGGGCGTATCTTTCAGAAGACATCAAGTATGGAGGGGTACAGGTGGTGTGCAATAATGTTCACTTAGTCCATAGCTGTCCTTGTGCTTCAGTTACTACCACAAGTCCCTTGGAAACAGGAAATGTGGCGGGGGACGGGCAGAAATGGACAGTTCTGATCTAGACACCAAAGGGCACAGTGCTAGTGCAGACGCGAAAGCGGACAGTTCGCCTGGAGACACCAAAGCGTACAGTTCGGATTGAGACACGAAAGCGGACAGTCAGTCTTTAGGCAGCTAGGAAGTGAAACGAATTAGAAAATTTCGCATTGTGTGGTATCGTGGTACTTAGTCTCTGAGTGGTGAGCAGCCGCATGCCTGGTGTGAACTCTTAACTTTTCACGTAGATAACTTGTATTTCGCGATGAGATTGTGAATGATCGAACTGTGTCAAATGGATTTACGCTCGAATGTAACAGTAACTCTAAATATGACCACTTTCACTATTAGTTTGCTTTCTGAATAAACATTATTGTAACCAAATCACAACTGTGTGGCCTACATCACTTATAGATTGTTAATTTAGTTACCGATATTATCATTACTGTTATTATATGTTATGTTAACTTTGTATTTTGCAAACTTGCCATCAGCCAGACAATTTAACCAAACGGACACAAGAGTCTGATTTAGGGCGTGTAGTGCGACACGTGCATTTCAACCCCTCGACGAGTTTGAGCCAAGACATTTTGACAAAGAGGAACCGCAAGTGAGTCCGAACATCTTTGGGATGTTAGCTCACAAAGGGAATGGGCAGGCCAGTCCCATCTGCCGAATATCCACTCCTCTACCTGTATTGTTCATGCAGTTGTGCATTGTCATCCATAAAAATGAATTCAGGGTGAATGCATCCCTGAAAAGATGCACTGGTGGGAGGAGTACAGTGGCAAGAGGGTACATCCAGAATTAGTACTCAGATGGAATCTGCTCTCATCTGAGAAGATCATACGATCCCACCTCCCATTGGTCCAGTCCCTATGATCTTGGCACCATTGCAAACGATACCTGTGATGTACGGGTGTCAGTGGAACACAGTGTACTGGCGGTCATGCAAAGAGACCATCCCAATGCAGCTATCATGCTACTGTTGAGCCTAAGGTGGCATGCCCTGTAGTCCTGTTAAATGTGGTTACAATTGCACCCACCATTTGACCGTGATCCCTACTTGCCTGTTGCACAATGTAGAGGTCATCTGCTGCTGTAGTTGACCATGGTCAACAACCACCTCTTCTGTGAACAGCAGTCCTGTGGTTCGGAGAATCCTCATGCATGTGAAACAATACTGTGTGCAATGCCAAAGTCATGGGCTACACCTGTCACACTCTGTCCTTCTTTTAGTTTCCCAGTGATTCTCTCTTGTGTAAAGGTATCCATATGTTGTCTCAAGGCCATGTTGTAAAGAACACCACCACCTCAGTGCACTGTAGCTGCATACTGATTGACACACATTGTGTTTTCCCATTCCTTCAGCTGCCTCTTGTTGAAGGGCCAGTCTCATTTTGCTCTATAGTCATGCTGACCACACACCATGTAATGTCCAGCTTTCTGTGCATGAGTGTGACACATTTGGTGACATGCTACCACACTTTCAGTCATTTCCACCAATTATTTAATATGTTGAATTACTTTAGCCATCTCACACTTTAAGTTTTCAGGAGCAGTTTGTTTTGGCTCATCGGTGTACAAGGAAAACTCCTGTAGACAGTGGCCTAATATGTGTGACATTACATGATGGAATGGAATGGAATATGGGTGATTTTTTTGTGTGGCATCAGTGTTACATTTCTTGTGTGTAATCTGTAACTCTTTGGCATCTGATGTTAAATTTATTTAGTAAATTTCTCTTGTACAACTTTCTTGACGTTTGCTGAGGTGGCCCTACCAGTCAGCTCCACCTGATCTTGTTTCAGCAGTCTTCACAGGACTTCGTCTTCTAGTCCATGGATGGGTGCTGAAAGAGAGCAATAATTGTCTTCCAAGCTACTTGAATGATATGAACAACTGAACTTTAAACCTTCTATTTTATCATTTTCTCATACAAAACATCATGTCTCAATATGTAATGTCGTACGCACTGCGGGTTGACAGAGCTTTTTAAAAATGATTTTGCTTGGACAAGATCAAAACAAGAAGTATTCTCTACACAAGACCGTTCAACAGTCCTTCGTCATGGTGTCCATTGTACCATGTCCTTTTTTTTTCTTTTTGCACTTGTCTCCTAAACAGCTTCAAACCATGATACTAAGTAACAAGCAGCCCCACACAGCAGGTAGGGACATTTGCTCATTGTCCCACCTTGTAGATGTCATGGATTCAAGGTGTTCTCCCATCTGCACATATCATAATAATATCTTTCACAGGGGGATGTCCTGACACTTATATACTACTGAACATCATGAACATCTTTTGTCATCATGGAAGCGTGGAATATGGGACGTGTCATTTCCTAAATATGTCATGCCACACTTCAGTAGTTGTTTGTGTTTTCCTTTCCTTCTTGTCTTCAGAAGTAATATTTTCCACACTGTTGCTCTGGTACTGTAATGGCACACTTAGCCAAGAAACATTTTATGTGAGCCACACAATTGAGAGCAATAGAGAGAGAGACAAAAAATTACCCACTGGCTACATCTGCTTGTGTAAGAACTACAATACATCATTTGTGAATGAGAATATACATTCTGCTGTGGCTAAATCTGTTTGACATTGTAACCATTCTTTTGTGATTGTGGCGAAGTTTTCAAAAGGTTTACAAATCAGGCATACAGTAATTTATCGAATTTTAGACAATATAATCAAATGAGAAATCATAAATACATTGTGATGTGTTGTGCCGTGTCTATTTTTTGTGACAGATGTGCACTTTAGTAAATGTCATTCTATAAGAGCACACACCCAGACTCATTGAAATATTATGTATGTGGACAAACCTTTGCTTAATTGGTCACAGCAATATGTGAGAAATGTACTGGAAATATTATGCATCCCTCTTGAACATTTGCAATTTTAGGAAAATGTACTTCATGTTTTGTTATGGCAATGATACACTTATTTCTTTACAGGGGTTATAAGATGGTGTTTGTCCTCCAATTACCTTTTCTAATGAACCATTACAGCCTGTTTGTTCAGCAACTTTGGATACATGGCCATTAACAGTTTTTGCAGTCATCTCTTTGTTACTTACAGATTTCTTTTCAACATTTAGAACAATGTGTCTGGTTCTATTAGAGCAGTTGGGACCCCTTGCACCCTTTGTTATGACCAAGACTGAGGGTTTTTTTTTTTTTTTTTTCATTTTGTTTTAGCCAATTAGGAGCTGCAGAAGACAATTTAAATTATGTCTCATTTTCTTTTTCAATTTTCTCCAATACTTTTACATTTTTTCACCATGTGCCATTTCTTTCTTCAAACAACTTCACACCTGCCTCTGCCTTTGAATACTTCTAAAATTAACACTTTATTTCTGTAAAAATCACTTTCTGCTGCTTTTTCTTCTTCTATATTGTGCATTTGTAATTCTTTTTTAACTTTGCAGATCCAGCTTGTCTTTTTTAGATACAGTGGGTGGGCACAAAAGTAATGAGAATTGGGCTGCAGTGGGGAGGGCGAGTGGGGGAACCCATTTTTCGACCAGGGCCCGTTATGGTCATGCCAACTGAGTCATTGTATGAAGTTGTGTCACTGTGCGTGCATTGGTTCACCCGTGAGAGTTTTTAAGTAAAACAACTTTATCCATTTTGGCAAAAACATGAGGACAGATTGTAAAGAGCAACTTGCAGCTGTGAAATTTTGTTTCGTGTTGGGGAAATAGGCTGCAGAAACTATTGTAATACTTGATACTGGTTATGGAGATGTTGCCTTACAGAAAACCAGAGTGTATGAGTGGTTTTCACATTTTAGAAATGGAGCAATGTCAATTGAAGACCAACCCTGTTCATGACACCCTTCAGTGTTGAGAAGTGACAAAAATGTCTACAAAATCAATGCACTCATTCATGAAGACCGTCGCCGAACTGTTGATTAACTCTGTGAGATGTCTAGAATATCATGGAGTTAAGTTCAGAGAATTTTATGCGAATATTTGCACATGAGAAGGGTTGTAACCAAATTTGTCCCTCGCCTTTTCACAGCCAGGCAAAGGGAGCATCGACTTAAAGCAAGTTTTGAGCTTCAAAATCAACTCGAAGAGGGCCCTGAATTTTTTTCCAGGGTGATTACTGGTGATGAATCGTGGTGCTATGGATACAACCCCGAAACAAAGCAGCAATCAAGCCATCGAAGATAAGTGGCTCTCCTCAAACATCAAGACAATGCTTATTTGTTTCTTTGTGTGCAGAGATGTTTTGCATGCTTAGTTTATTCCCCTGGGTCAAACTGTCAACCAGGATTTCTACTTGGAGGTTTTGAAAAGATTGAGGGAGAGTATGCGGAAAAAAATGGCAGATCTTTTTCGCACAGATGGCTGGTTCGTCCATCAACACTGATTGTCCACACCCTCTACTCACGTGATCTAGCCCCCTGTGATTTTTTTCCCCCGACTCAGAAGGGACATTAAAGGAGAGTGTTTTGCCACTGTGGAGGAGGTAGAACAAAAATCGCTGGAAGGCATAAAGAACATCCTGATAAGTGAATTTAAAAACTGTTTTGAAAAATGGGTGGATCATTTGAAGAAGTGCATTGTGGTCAGTGAATACTTTGAAGGTGACCAAAATCTGGTATAAAAATATTAAGAAATAAAGATTTTATGATGGATCTCCATTCCCCCCCCCCTCCCCTCTTTGTATATTTGAAAATCTGTTTTGACAGCCTATTATCATTCAACCTATATAAATATCAAAACAATCTGAGTTTTCTTTCCTCTGTGTTTCTGTTATTTTTTTCTACATTTTGATGTATTTCGTCTTTGATTCTCAATTTTCAGAGTTCTCTGCTGTTATTTTACCTAAACAACAAAACTCTTAAAGCTTTTATGTTTGTTGTTTCGTTATCTTCACATATAAAGTCTGGGATTAGGATATTTAATTATGTTATTTAGTGTATGTTAATTACTATTATTAGTTGATACACTGTCCATTTGAATCCATTTTTTTTTAGAGTCTTTACTTCCGTACGCATGTGCTCATACTGCTCTGACTGTTGCTGTATGCCATGGTTCATCACACTTAACACATCTCTCCCATCAGCCCCATCCCCATCCTTTTTTCCAACTGTTGTAACAGTATTCAACACTGCCCCAAGTATTTTCGAGTGTGGTTACAGCTATGTTCGTCATTATGTTGTGGTTCCTCATTCCAGTTTACTCAATTGAAAAAGGCTGACATAGGGAATGTTCCTACTGCAATATATTACTGCATCTAAATTTACTAATACTGTGAGTCGTCCTACATGTGAAGCTGGGTTTGGAGGTCTTATTTTGGATACATTGCTAGAGTAATTCATATTAATTTGCACTTGGCATTTTGCTGATTATCCAAGAAGAGACAGGCTTGCTTGATATCTTCTAAAGTTGTCTCATTGTCCCCCTTGAAATTCTTCTCTGCCGCCGTTGGATAAGCAGCTGAGCAGCAAGTCGTATACTCCTAGCTCACTCATTTGTTACATAGTTTAATTCTTAATTTCTTTGCGTGTTTTTGGTACTTGCATTGTTTAATTCATAAATTTCGGGCGTATTATAGTATTTGAGAGTGTAGCATCGCGTATTAGTACCTGAATAGTGTAATTTCGCTTAGTCTCCTTCCGCCGCCGAGCAGTATCAGCAGTGCGCAAGTAGCAGCATTACTGCATTTACTAGGCAATCTTGTATTTTAATAACCGTTCAAATTTTGTCGATTTGTTTGCGCTCTCTGTAGATTAGTTCAGACGTTCTTTGCAAAACAGTTTTTAGCATGGATAGGGACTGCAACTGCTGTGTTCGGATGCAGGCTGAGTTGGCATCCCTTCGCTCCCAGCTTCAGGCAGTGTTGGCTTCGGTCACACAGCTTGAAGCTGTTGCCAATGAGCATCACTGTGGGGGTCCGGATGGGGGTTTGTCGGGGACGGCCAGCCCGTCCCACGCATCCCCTGATTGGACTACGACTGTGGTTGCCCGGGATACTGCCCGCATTGAGGCTGATCCCTCACCTGTGGTAGACTGGGAGGTCATTTCAAGGTGTGGCAGGGGGCGAAAGACATTCCGGAGGGCTGAACGGAAAGCTTCTCCAGTTTGTCTGACGAACCGGTTTCAGGCTCTGTCTCAGGCTGATACTGATCTTCGGCCTGACATGGCTGCATGTCCTGTTCCAGAGGTTGCCCCTCAATCTGCAAGATCCGGGCAGTTGCAGAGGGTGGGCTTACTGGTAGTTGGGAGCTCCAACGTCAGGCGCGTAATGGGGCCCCTTAGGGAAACGGCAGCAAGAGAGGGGAAGAAAACCAATGTGCACTCCGTGTGCATACCGGGGGGAGTCATTCCAGATGTGGAAAGGGTCCTTCCGGATGCCTTGAAGGGTACAGGGTGCACCCATCTGCAGGTGGTCGCTCATGTTGGCACCAATGATGTGTGTCGCTATGGATCGGAGGCTTCCGGCGGCTATCTGATTTGGTGAAGACTGCCAGTCTCGCTAGCGGGATGAAAGCAGAGCTCACCATCTGCAGCATCGTCGACAGGACTGACTGCGGACCTTTGGTACAGAGCCGAGTGGAGGGTCTGAATCAGAGGCTGAGACGGTTCTGCGACCGTGTGGGCTGCAGATTCCTCGACTTGCGCCATAGGGTGGTGGGGTTTCGGGTTCCGCTGGATAGGTCAGGAGTCCACTACACGCAACAAGCGGCTACACGGGTAGCAGGGGTTGTGTGGCGTGGGCTGGGCGGTTTTTTAGGTTAGATGGCCTTGAGCAAGTACAGAAAGGGCAACAGCCTCAACGGGTGCGGGGCAAAGTCAGGACATGCGGGGACCAAGCAGCAATCGGTATTGTAATTGTCAACTGTCGAAGCTGCGTTGGTAAAGTACCGGAACTTCAAGCGCTGATAGAAAGCACCGAAGCTGAAATCGTTATAGGTACAGAAAGCTGGCTTAAGCCAGAGATAAATTCTGCCGAAATTTTTACAAAGGTACAGACGGTGTTTAGAAAGGATAGATTGCATGCAACCGGTGGTGGAGTGTTCGTCGCTGTTAGTAGTTTATCCTGTAGTGAAGTAGAAGTGGATAGTTCCTGTGAATTATTATGGGTGGAGGTTACACTAAACAACCGAACTAGGTTAATAATTGGCTCCTTTTACCGATCTCCCGACTCAGCAGCATTAGTGGCAGAACAACTGAGAGAAAATTTGGAATACATTTCACATAAATTTTCTCAGCATGTTATAGTCTTAGGTGGAGATTTCAATTTACCAGATATAGACTGGGACACTCAGATGTTTAGGATGGGTGGTAGGGACAGAGCATCGAGTGACATTATACTGAGTGCACTATCCGAAAATTACCTCGAGCAATTAAACAGAGAACCGACTCGTGGAGATAACATCTTGGACCTACTGATAACAAACAGACCCGAACTTTTCGACTCTGTATGTACAGAACAGGGAATCAGTGATCATAAGGCCGTTGCAGCATCCCTGAATATGGAAGTTAATAGGAATATAAAAAAAGGGAGGAAGGTTTATCTGTTTAGCAAGAGTAATAGAAGGCAGATTTCAGACTACCTAACAGATCAAAACGAAAATTTCTGTTCCGACACTGACAATGTTGAGTGTTTATGGAAAAAGTTCAAGGCAATCGTAAAATGCGTTTTAGACAGGTACATTCCGGGTAAAACTGTGAGGGACGGGAAAAACCCACCGTGGTACAACAACAAAGTTAGGAAACTACTGCGAAAGCAAAGAGAGCTCCACTCCAAGTTTAAACGCAGCCAAAACCCCTCAGACAAAAAGAAGCTAAACGATGTCAACGTTAGCGTAAGGAGGGCTATGCGTGAAGCGTTCATTGAATTCGAAAGTAAAATTCTATGTACCGACTTGACAGAAAATCCTAGGAAGTTCTGGTCTTACGTTAAATCAGTAAGTGGCTCGAAACAGCATATCCAGACACTACGGGATGATGATGGCATTGAAACAGAGGATGGCACGCGTAAAGCTGAAATACTAAACACCTTTTTCCAAAGCTGTTTCACAAAGGAAGACCGCACTGCAGTTCCTTCTCTAAATCCTCGCACAAACGAAAAAATGGCTGACATCGAAATAAGTGTCCAAGGAATAGAAAAGCAACTGGAATCACTCAATAGAGGAAAGTGCACTGGACCTGACGGGATACCAATTCGATTCTACACAGAGTACGCGAAAGAACTTGCCCCCCTTCTAACAGCCGTGTACCGCAAGTATCTAGAGGAACGGAGGGTTCCAAATGATCGGAAAAGAGCACAGATAGTCCCAGTCTTCAAGAAGGGTCATCGAGCAGATGCGCAAAACTATAGACCTATATCTCTGACGTCGATCTCTTGTAAAATTTTAGAACATGTTTTTTGCTCGAGTATCATGTCATTTCTGGAAACCCAGAATCTACTATGTAGGAATCAACATGGATTCCGGAAACAGCGATCGTGTGAGACCCAACTCGCTTTATTTGTTCATGAGACCCAGAAAATATTAGATACAGGCTCCCAGGTAGATGCTATTTTTCTTGACTTTCGGAAGGCGTTCGATACAGTTCCGCACTGTCGCCTGATAAACAAAGTAAGAGCCTACGGAATATCAGACCAGCTGTGTGGCTGGATTGAAGAGTTTTTAGCAAACAGAACACAGCATGTTGTTATCAATGGAGAGACGTCTACAGACGTTAAAGTAACCTCTGGCGTGCCACAGGGGAGTGTTATGGGACCATTGCTTTTCACAATATATATAAATGACCTAGTAGATAGTGTCGGAAGTTCCATGCGGCTTTTCGCGGATGATGCTGTAGTATACAGAGAAGTTGCAGCATTAGAAAATTCTAGCGAAATGCAGGAAGATCTGCAGCGGATAGGCGCTTGGTGCAGGGAGTGGCAACTGACCCTTAACATAGACAAATGTAATGTATTGCGAATACATAGAAAGAAGGATCCTTTATTGTATGATTATATGATAGCGGAACAAACACTGGTAGCAGTTACTTCTGTAAAATATCTGGGAGTATGCGTGCGGAACGATTTGAAGTGGAATGATCATATAAAATTAATTGTTGGTAAGGCGGGTACCAGGTTGAGATTCATTGGGAGAGTGCTTAGAAAATGTAATCCATCAACAAAGGAGGTGGCTTACAAAACACTCGTTCGAGCTGTACTTGAGTATTGCTCATCAGTGTGGGATCCGTACCAGATCGGTCTGACGGAGGAGATAGAGAAGATCCAAAGAAGAGCGGCGCGTTTCGTCACAGGGTTATTTGGTAACCGTGATAGCATTACGGGGATGTTTAATAAACTCAAGTGGCAGACTCTGCAAGAGAGGCGCTCTGCATCACGATGTAGCTTGCTCGCCAGGTTTCGAGAGGGTGCGTTTCTGGATGAGGTATCGAATATATTGCTTCCCCCTACTTATACCTCCCGAGGAGATCACGAATGTAAAATTAGAGAGATTAGAGCGCGCACGGAGGCTTTCAGACAGTCGTTCTTCCTGCGAACCATACGCGACTGGAACAGGAAAGGGAGGTAATGACAGTGGCACGTAAAGTGCCCTCCGCCACACACCGTTGGGTGGCTTGCGGAGTATCAATGTAGATGTAGATGTAGATGACTTCAAACTTAACTCTTTTTAACAGTGAAATTTAGAGTTGTTCTTGGGATTGCTACTACGATCACTGCAATAAAGTTCCAAGTTTTATAAAGAATAGGGATGCCACCTTACTAATTTGTTAAGTGAAGTAAGAAAACAATTATATCTGGTGATACAATACAATCAACCCTTTGTGAGAGCCAGTCGTATTAAATAACTTGACATAGTGATCACAAAGTTTGATCATACTGTTTCAAGCAACACAAATGCTAAACATAACTTAGCTGTCTGTAGTTCAGAGTTTTTGTGATCAGATTAACTTACTGTGAGGCAAGATTATCATTTGTATCACTTTCACTTTGTGAAAATAATTAGTCCATTTTATTATGAACGATGCCCGTTCATATTACTGTTGCTTGCTGATGACTTGCACAAGACCAGTAACTGGCTAAGAATAACTGTTTCACATTTGCCCTCTGTGAGACAGATCTGCACATGGTGAAGAGTCAGAATGGAAGTGATGGATTTTTTTTTTAACTTGTCTCTTCTCCTTTAAAAATTTTTCCAAAATGAAAAACTATTTAATATTTATCAGATCCATTATCCAGTTTCTCCAGTTACTGCAGCTTTGACTTCCATCGTTTCTCAGTTCTATATTAATCTTGATTCGTTGATTTCTTACTCCCCTATTAATATCTGCTTCAAATAATGTTTATCATTTTTAAATAACAATAACCTTTTATTACTTGTGTGAGTACAAGTATGTAATATGAACAATGGCTGAGTTCTTACTCAACTAAAAGCTTTACATAAATTTCATTTTTGTTGTCGCTATTGATTTGTATGTCTATGGAATGGAGTACTCTGAGTTCTTCCTTGACAGATGGTACAGTGTTGGAAGCTTCATGCAGCACATGCTGTGATGAAGGAAAGTCTGCTGTTGAATTCCATCTGCTGCACACTGCCCAAGGAATACATCAGACAAATAATAAACAAAACAAATATTTAAGCATATATAAGATGTCACCTACATATAAATAACAACTTTCTGGGCTACATCAGTCTCATTTAATTATTTTTAGAATTATAATAAAACTAGTTGTGAGCACACTTTCTCATTTATAGATGAAGAGGTGCAAAAATTTTCTACATCTACATTTATTCTCCGCAAGCCACCCAACGGTGTGTGGCGGAGGGCACTTTACGTGCCACTGTCATTACCTCCCTTTCCTGTTCCAGTCGCGTATGGTTCGCGGGAAGAACGATTGTCTGAAAGCCTCCGTGCGTGCTCTAATCTCTCTAATTTTACATTCGTGATCTCCTCGGGAGGTATAAGTAGGGGGAAGCAATATATTCGATACCTCATCCAGAAACGCACCCTCTCGAAACCTGGCGAGCAAGCTACACCGCGATGCAGAGCGCCTCTCTTGCAGAGTCTGCCAATTGAGTTTGTTAAACATCTCCGTAACGCTATCACGGTTACCAAATAACCCTGTGACGAAACGCGCCGCTCTTCTTTGGATCTTCTCTATCTCCTCCGTCAACCCGATCTGGTACGGATCCCACACTGATGAGCAATACTCAAGTATAGGTCGAATGAGTGTTTTGTAAGCCACCTCCTTTGTTGATGGACTACATTTTCTAAGGACTCTCCCAATGAATCTCAACCTGGTACCCGCCTTACCAACAATTAATTTTATATGATCATTCCACTTCAAAATGTTCCGAACGCATACTCCCAGATATTTGACATAAGTTACTGCTACCAGTGTTTGTTCCGCTATCATATACTCGTACAATAAAGGATCCTTCTTTCTATGTATTCGCAATACATTACATTTGTCTATGTTAAGGGTCAGTTGCCACTCCCTGCACCAAGTGCCTATCCGCTGCAGATCTTTCTGCATTTCGCTACAATTTTCTAATGCTGCAACTTCTCTGTATACTACAGCATCATCCGCAAAAAGCCGCATGGGACTTCCAACACTATCTACTCCCCTGTAACACACCAGAGGTTACTTTAACGTCTGTAGACGTCTCTCCATTGACAACAACATGCTGTGTTCTGTTTGCTAAAAACTCTTCAATCCAGCCACACAGCTGGTCTGATATTCCGTAGGCTCTTACTTTGTTTATCAGGCGACAGTGCGGAACTGTATATAACACCTTCCGGAAGTCAAGAAAAATAGCATCTACGTGGGAGCCTGTATCTAATATTTTCTGGGTCTCATGAACAAATAAAGCGAGTTGGGTCTCACACGATCGCTGTTTCCGGAATCCATGTTGATTCCTACATAGTAGATTCTGGGTTTCCAAAAACGACATGATACTCGAGCAAAAAACATTTTCTAAAATTCTACAACGGATCGACGTCAGAGATATAGGTCTATAGTTTTGCGCATCTGCTCGATGACCCTTCTTGAAGACTGGGACTACCTGTGCTCTTTTCCAATCATTTGGAACCTTCGGTTCCTCTAGAGACTTGCGGTACACGGCTGTTAGAAGGGGGGCAAGTTCTTTCGCGTACTCTGTGTAGAATCGAATTGGTATCCCGTCAGGTCCAGCGGACTTTCCTCTGTTGAGTGATTCCAGTTGCTTTTCTATTCCTTGGACACTTATTTCGATGTCAGCCATTTTTTCGTTTGTGCGAGGATTTAGAGAAGGAACTGCAGTGCGGTCTTCCTTTGTGAAACAGCTTTGGAAAAAGGTGTTTAGTATTTCAGCTTTACGCGTGTCATCCTCTGTTTCAATGCCATCATCATCCCGGAGTATCTGGATATGCTGTTTCGAGCCACTTACTGATTTAACGTAAGACCAGAACTTTTTAGGATTTTCTGTCAAGTCGGTACATAGAATTTTACTTTCGAATTCACTGAACGCTTCACGCATAGGCCTCCTTACGCTAACTTTGACATCGTTTAGCTTCTGTTTGTCTGAGAGGTTTTGGCTGCGTTTAAACTTAGAGTGAAGCTCTCTTTGCTTTCGCAGTAGTTTCCTAACTTTGTTGTTGTACCACGGTGGGTTTTTCCCGTCCCTCACAGTTTTACTCGGCACGTACCTGTCTAAAACGCATTTTACGATTGCCTTGAACTTTTTCCATAAACACTCAACATTGTCAGTGTCGGAACAGAAATTTTCGTTTTGATCTGTTAGGTAGTCTGAAATCAGCCTTCTATTACTCTTGCTAAACAGATAAACCTTCCTCCCTTTTTTTATATTCCTACTAACTTCCATATTCAGGGATGCTGCAACTGCCTTATGATCACTGATTCCCTGTTCTGTACATACAGAATCGAAAAGGTCGGGTCTGTTTGTTATCAGTAGGTCCAAGATGTTATCTCCACGAGTCGGTTCTCTGTTTAATTGCTTGAGGTAATTTTCGGATAGTGCACTCAGTATAATGTCACTCGATGCTCTGTCCCTACCACCCGTCCTAAACATCTGAGTGTCCCAGCCTATATCTGGTAAACTGAAATCTCCACCTAAGACTATAACATGCTGAGAAAATTTATGTGAAATGTATTCCAAATTTTCTCTCAGTTGTTCCGCCACTAATGCTGCTGAGTCGGGAGGTCGGTAAAAGGAGACAATTATTAACCTAGCTCGGTTGTTGAGTGTAACCTCCACCCATAATAATTCACAGGAACTATCCACTTCTACTTCACTACAGGATAAACTACTAACAGCGACGAACACTCCACCATCGGTTGCATGCAATCTATCCTTTCTAAACACCGTCTGTACCTTTGTAAAAATTTTGGCAGAATTTATCTCTGGCTTCAGCCAGCTTTCTGTACCTATAACGATTTCAGCTTCGGTGCTTTCTATCAGCGCTTGAAGTTCCGGTACTTTACCAACGCAGCTTCGACAGTTGACAATTACAATACCGATTGCTGCTTGGTCCCCGCATGTCCTGACTTTGCCCCGCACCCGTTGAGGCTGTTGCCCTTTCTGTACTTGCCCAAGGCCATCTAACCTAAAAAACCTCCCAGCCAACGCCACACAACCCCTGCTACCTGTGTAGCCGCTTGTTGCGTGTAGTGGACTCCTGACCTATCCAGCGGATCCCGAAACCCCACCACCCTATGGCGCAAGTCGAGGAATCTGCAGCCCACACGGTCGCAGAACCGTCTCGGCCTCTGATTCAGACTCTCCACTTGGCTCTGTACTAAAGGTCCGCAGTCAGTCCTGTCGACGAGGCTGCAGATTGTGAGATCTGCTTTCATCCCGCTAGCGAGACTGGCAGTCTTCAGCAAATCAGATAGCCGCCGGAAACCAGAGAGGATTTCCTCGGATCCATAGCGACACACATCATTGGTGCCGACACGAACGACCACCTGCAGATGGGTGCACCCTGTAACCGTCATGGTATCCGGAAGGACCCTTTCCACATCTGGAATGACTCCCCCCGGTATGCACACGGAGTACACATTGGTTTTCTTCCCCTCTCTTGCTGCAATATCCCTAAGGGGCACCATTACGCGCCTGTTGCTCATCTGATACTTAAAATTAGAAAATTTCTGAAGCCCCTCATATGATATTTATTAGAAAATTCTGAATTCACTTAATCTGAATTTATTTACTCATTCTGTGCAGGGTGCACTTTTGTGGTAGCTTGGCCATGTCCACTACGGTCATAGTGATGCAATCCGTTTGTTATCTCTATCCAGTTAATTTTTAATAAATGATATTGCAGTTCTAAAATGTCAGTATGGGTACAGACTTAAGCATTATTGGACTGATGTTTTATTGAAAAAAATTAACACTAAAAACATTAAATGATTTTTCTGGGAATTGTACATGGCGACCCAAAAGTCCGATGACATTTGAAAATTCGATACTTGATGGAATACTGTATGTAAGAGTTAAAAATTGACACACATGCTTGAAATGACATGGGGTATTGTTGAAACAAAAACGGTGCTCAATCATTAGCATAACAGTTGATTTTTAGCAAAGATGATGATCTTTATCAAAAATGCTCATCATGTCAGCTGTGATTCATCAGGGACAGCGTTGTCAACAGCACTGTACAGCATACCAGTAGGTGTGGTGAGAAATTGCCACTGGATGTTGTCTTTTAGTATCCCTAATCAGGTCGGATTATCGTGGTAGGCTTGTAACTTCAGGTAACCCCACAACCAATAATCACGTGGTTTGAAGTCTAGGAACCTGGAAGGCCAAGCATAACAGCCGTAGTGGCTCACCAAGCCATCCTCAACAAAAGGTGTCTGCAAGAGATATTTTGCACATGTAGCAATATGAGGTGGAGTGCCATCCAGAATAAAAGTTTTAGCTTCCAACAGGTGTTTATCAGCCAGGTTAGGAATAACCTGACTCCCTCACTCCTATAGCTCATGAGGTTTTTTTTATTTTCCAGAGTGTGTCAGTATTGAAGAGTTTCATGGAAGGAGACTAAAATTCAGGCTGAGTATATATTGATATAATTGCAAATTAAGTTTGGCAGCTGTTCAAATGCAATAGTGTTAATTATAAAATTATTTTTATTTAAAATCAATGCCTTCTGCTTATTTGTGTTTGTTATAAATTCTGCAGTTTTTTTATTCCAGTGTTTTATATCTATCCTAATTAATTGGAAATCCTAGTGTCAGCTTGTAGACTACAGTCAGTATCAGCAGCGACTGACTCCTCCTTATTGTGTATCTGAAAATAGAGAGATAATTGTGGGGTAATGGGCCAGTGACACACTTGTATCCTGTATGTTATGCATGTGTCTGAACAGTTTAAACAGACATACTCATATCCTTTTCATTTTTACACATTAAGGGATATGTTAAGTATATCATGACTCAACCTGTCATTTTTTGACCACAATATATCTTTTCTATTTGTGAATGCATCACAGTGAGGATTTAATTTTGTGTTCCACAGTCATTTAGGGGAAGTATACTTAGACTTGTAAGATGGTTATCACAACCAGCTATGCTTAATTTCTGAGAAGACATGGCGTTCAGAATAGTTAACTATATCCAGCATTTTTCTGCCCACAAAACCATTAATTTCATTTGTTGTAGCTGGATATTATACACCTCTCCAAACTATAATTCCCATCCCAGTTTATGGAAATGGCTACACAGTTGACAGTCAAATATGGAAGTACTTATTCTTTCATAATTACCACCCAGTAAATGTACCTTCAGCAGCCCAACTCCAAAATGACATAAACATCCAAACTCATTCAAGCAGAGGTGCTAGCAGTCTTCTTATACAATACCCATGCATTTCAAATAATAGTGTGACGACTTTCATTGGTCGTAATTTAATCCCAACTTTTATTGAGGATTCTAACAGTACTTTATGAAAGTTTATCTCCACTGTTGTAAACGTTGCCAGTACATGAATAGGGAGTTTATATATATTTTTTAACAAACTCCATAACTAACCAGTCTCATACCTTTCTCTGTTTAAGGAAATCAAAGTATACGAAGTGTGTTCAGAATGTATCAGATCTTTTTTCCTGCATGAACCAAGGAAATATGGGAGACTTACTTTGGTGAACATGTGCAGTCATGAATTTTTTCGTACCAGCAGAAAGCATTGGTTGCTGGCAGTTTGCCTCTTGAGTCAGGACATGTGGTGAGTGCAAATCGGATTCCTGCAAGTTGTAAAACGATGGAACAAATTGTGCAGAGATATTGCATCAAATTTTTCTGAAAACTTGGTGATACCCGCATAGAAACCATTTGCAAAATTCAACTGATGCCATGAGCATCTTATGGATAAAGAGGCGGTACAACCACTTCAAAGGGGGCCCACACAGCAGACCCTCAACAAGTCAAAGACGCATACACACAATTGGTAGGGTTGGAAGTGATTAGAGTTGGAGTTCTCTATGATACATAGGATGGCGACCAGAGAGCATTATTGTTCTTACTGGGCCTGCTGGGAATGAACAGCGTCAGACGTTCAGTGACCACAATAAAAGATATGGAGGCACCACACACTTATGTGAGACAGTGTTATAAGCACCAGCCAGAATTTGATTGGGGCTTCATTACAGTCCTCCGTTTGGTTGGCTAGTCAAATCATGCAATATCCAGATTTTTGGGGAGTTGGTATGCAACAATGGTTGGCATACACATCATCAAGGATCTGGTAGACCATGTGAGACCATCATGAGGGAGGATTTCTGTCAATTGCACCAAGAACATTGTAACCTCTTGACATCTACGAGTTGTTATTACCTTTTTACTTTCTGTTTCTTCTCCATTATGATATGTAGTTTCAGAGCACAGTTTTCTATCTTCTAAATGTAATATCATGGTTTTTCCACTGAAACAGTTGTTGGCAAGTTCTGCTAAAAGTAAATCATGGTGAACTCTGTCAAAAATTTTGGAGACATCCAAGAATACTCCTGTTGTTTTTTGTTTATCCTTTCTAATACAAAATATGCGAACTCTGCTGGCGTTGGTGTAATGCTCCAACTGGTTGTGAAACCATGCTGGAAATCTCCTAATATGATAGCCCACTTATAATTTTCCAAGAGACCTTTCATCATTTTTTTTCTGGTCTTGTATGCTAAAAGCTGTGAATAAGTTAACAGACTGACAGTTCTTCACATCCTTACATTCTCTCCCTCCTCCCCCCTCTTTAAATATAAAGGTTTGACTTTGACTACAGCCAGTTCCATCTTGTCAGAGAAAGTGCCTTCTATTAGAAGACAGCTTATTAGATGAACTATTAGCTGTTTACATTTTACATTAAAAAATGAAGAGACTCCACCCAAGTCTGCAAGATTTTTTTTTTCTTAAGGCTGTAGAATAATTCCAAAAAGTCATTAATGACTACCAAATGTATCTTACTACAGTCAAACCTCAATATATCGAATCTGTAAGAAAGACAAAATGCGTTCGGTATGTTGAGGGTTCGATACGATGAGGTTTCTGGTAGGAGGGGGTTTTACAACCAGTGATTTTTTTTTTTATTACTGTGCTGTGATTTGTTTCACGATTTTGTATGATATAGGTCTATGTTTACTTTTGGTAATATAAGAAAGGAATCAAGATAGATTGTTGTGCATATTGTTTTATTTCTTCTGAGATAGACAACAATTTATAAGAAACTTCCTGGCAGATTAAAACTGTGTGCCCGACCGAGACTCGAACTCGGGACCTTTGCCTTTCGCGGGCAAGTGCTCTACCAACTGAGCTACCGAAGCTGTGGGTACCGGGCGTGAGTCGTGCTTCGGTAGTGGCTAAGCCGTGTCTCCGCTATATCCTTTCTTTCAGGAGTGCTAGTTCTGCAAGGTTCACAGGAGAACTTCTGTAAAGTTTGGAAGGTAGGAGACGAGATACTGGCAGAAGTAAAGCTGTGGGTACCGGGCATGAGTCATGCTTCGGTAGCTCAGTTGGTAGAGCACTTGCCCGCGAAAGGCAAAGGTCCCGAGTTCGAGTCTCGGTCGGGCACACAGTTTTAATCTGCCAGGAAGTTTGATATCAGTGCACACTCCGCTGCAGAGTGAAAATCTAATTCTGGAACAATTTATATGTTTAAAATAAAATATTTTCATCATAATAAAACTAAATTCCATAAAAGAATACCAAGTATGTACAGCAACAATTTATAAGTTTAAAATAGAATATTTTTGTCATAATAAAACTAAGTTCCATAAAAGAATATGAAGTACGTATATAAAAATTTCCAGTAATCATTGGCTCTAAAAGTTATCTGTAATTTTGCTCACTTTAAACTTTTGATCAGCTTTGAGTCAGTTTCAGTGTCTGTGATTACGATTGCTGAGAATACATTATCCTCTATCTTCTCACGCTTGCTCTGATTATGTTGAGAGGTGCCTTGACCTGCCTGGCCGTCACTGGTGGTGTTTCTTCGACCTCCCTCCTACCCTCTTCCCCTTCC
This sequence comes from Schistocerca serialis cubense, assembly GCF_023864345.2. Taxonomy (NCBI): domain Eukaryota; kingdom Metazoa; phylum Arthropoda; class Insecta; order Orthoptera; family Acrididae; genus Schistocerca; species Schistocerca serialis. The sequence goes on from NC_064638.1 coordinate 522,316,546, forward strand.
TCTTCGTCATTGTTGCTGCCTTCTTTTTCATTTGCTATCTTCACACAGCCAACGATCTTGGTCTCTGTTTGTGATTTTGCTACTGTAACATCATTGTCCACATCTACAAGATCTTCAAAACGAACTTGGGCAGTGTTAAAGTGAGTCACCAATTTCGTCCATTCGGATTGAAGGATTCTGACAATAGGTGTCTCCTCTAAGTACTGTACAAAATAAAAATTTAAATTAAAATTCCCTTAAAACGTTGTCAGAATCAAACTAAGATTTTACATGCTTAAGTATGAAACCCACCAGCTGCCTATTTTCATCTGTCATTGAAAATCCACATGTTCAGAAACAATTGATGATGATCATCAATATTGCAGACTGTCATTCAGACCACTTCATACCTGTACTTTTCTTTGGTGTTCTTAATTATTCCTTGATTAAGGGTTGCAGTTTTAACGTAGTGTTCGGTGGTAAAAATAGTAATGTCACTTATTTTAATGGAGGGACAGCATTTTGTGTACTGCAGTTGTCCACAAACAGGTTTTCCAGTCGTAAGTGGCTTGAGTTTTTCTGCACTAGTCGTATTTGCTGCTAACGGAATGACAACACAATCTCTGCTTAGCATGCCTCTGCGACATTTTTCTCCTTGGAAAGTCAAAGTTTTTTGTGGAAGATATTGTACGTGTACATGTACATTTATACTCCGCAAGCCACCCAACGGTGTGTGGGGGAGGGCACTTTACGTGCCACTGTCATTACCTCCGTGACCAGTGTGTCAGCATTTGGCTGTGGTATCATTGTACATCCATAACATATCACCCTCCTGAATGCTAATGCTTCTGTTTCTTCATTGAAGTTCCTATTTTTCCTTCTAGTAGCACTCAATTTTCCTCACAAGGAGAAAAGCACCAAGTTCCTCACGAAGGAAACTTCTTAGAAATTTGGAATCCAAACCCAGGTGCTCCACATGACAGTAAGACTTGATTAGCCTCAAATATAGAAGTGGACACATATATTTGATCTGTACAAATTTCTGACTCATACCCCAGAAAATTGTGATGAAAGAAGAATCTACTGAATCTTAATTTATCAGCTGCCAGAGGCTGCAGTTTTTGTGTGTGTGTGTGTGTGTGTGTCATTTATTTTCGACAAACGCCTTGATGGCCAAAAGCTTATATTGTGACAGTCTTATTGTAGTGCCTATATGCGACTCAGAATCTCCGCTACATGTTGAGTAGAGCTTTACATAGTATTGTTACATTCCATCCTGGATTTTCCATTGTTTGAATCTTAATTTATGGCATATGGCTTTAATCAAAGTATGTGACACCTGAGACAGATTCAACTACCACTTCCTTTGGACGCATTACTTCACTCTACTTTTATTTCCTTTCTCTGTTCTTTTTATCACCAAGGATTTGGAACTTCTGTTATAGTAAACAAAGTGAGCCACCCTTATGTTCTTGACAGAGCAAGATTTTCAAATTCAAAGAGGCATCACCTAATCTTCATACATGCATTACTACTTCTTCGAAAGCTTGGTTGCAAAAAGAACGAAGTTCGGTTTCATCAACTATAACACTAATTTTTACAGTGCAAGATGCAACTTCTTCAAATTACACAACAATATAAATATTTGCTCATCTTTATAGATTGTGGCACCCCAAAGGGTAAAATTTCCTCACTTTAATTTATTCTGGAACTTTATAAAGCAAAAATATAGATTTACATATAAATATTTATCTTCCTACTACGCACTGTGAAAGCTCTAGGTCTAAGTGACAAAGATATTACTCACAGGGAAAAAAACGTAATTTTGATCAACATAACAGTGAAATGCAGCTTTACATATACAGGTTGAACTCTAACTCCACAGACAAAAGTAGGAGATGTTCAGGGACATTTAATGAGTATTTTGGTTTAAGAAACTTTTATCTCTAATGGCTCATCACAGCATAATAATGTAATTATGATTTATTTGGTTTATTACACCAATTATCTTCTTTTTTACAATAATACCTTCACAACAGACAGAAGCTTGTAACACACCGTCATCAAAATGAACAACACAAAAAACGGAGTAATCCAACTACTCCCAGATGGAAAGTACTACAATGTGGCTGCCACCACTGTAGGAACAGCTCAGCAAAGTGTCATCACGCAGTTCTTCCATTGCACTCTGTGAACCCATACACGAGATGCATATCAGTCAACTCTTCATCAGTACACCTACCCATACAGCCGTGTGTTCTTTTTGATGTACAACTAACACTACCAGAAAAACAATTCCAAGACAGTAATTAGCAGTACTGAATGCAAACTTGAGGACAAACAGTAAATTAGGCATTACTGTTGACAACAGCTAGTACCATGAGTTAATGGAACAAGTTTGTTTCGAAACAAGACACACAGCACATATTGTCAACATATGCACTGTTGTGCAGATATTTTCAGTACAAAACAAATTAAAAGAAAAAATGAGCATAAAAAATCACATGAAATGCAATTATTCTGTACCAGTCTACCAGAAACCAAGATTCTTATTTCAAAATTGTGAGGAAATATCACCAAACAACTTCAAAAATATTGTTGGTATCATTAGGGTTCTACTTGTAAAATTATATTTTAACTTCTGTGAACACATTTTCTTCCACTGAACCAAAAAATGAAGATGTATTTCTCAACTCTAATAAATCACACGAGGTCACAGATATCAGTGTAAATAATACTGACACATTAAATGACAAACAGTAAATGACCAGTACTGTACAGGGCCTCCTATGTATCAGGAGTTAAATGTAGCATCAATGTGTACATATATGCGAGCAAGTGAAACGTTTAGCTACTATGTTCTACATCTGTCTGTGTCAGTTACACAAGTTCCAGAACATTCAATATTGCTGCTGAAATATCTGAAAATAATATCTTAAATTACTTCTGATGCCAACTGCAGAGTTATTTCTCTCATAATGTTTTTGAGTACCAACAATGTAACGGCCACTGAAATTGAACAGTAGCACTGTCTAGCACATGGTCTCCATGCCATTAGCAAGCAGGTGCAGCGTTAACTGGTGCAAATTATTTTTTGAAGTCATCAAAATGACCATGTGGAAGAGTGCACTGTGCAAGCATTCCTTGCGTGTGCAAGCATCCCTCGCCAATGGTGACCTGTCAGAGTAGCAGCAGTAAAGGTTTATGGGAAACTTTCACTTTATGAATAAGAAATCATCAGCCCATTACTAGACATATACCTACCAATTCTGGAAACCATAACAATGTATTCACATGAAGAGGTACAGAATCCTTAGTGCAGGAGCCTTGTTGATTCATAATAAAGTTTGCCAACATACAACCAGGCAAACAAGAGAGGTATTCTGGCATGATGCATCTGATCAACCAGTATAACACTAATCTTTTTCACAGAAATTCCATATGGTTTTACACTTTTAATTAATTTACTTATTTATGTGTTTCGTGGACACTATTTGGATAACTTTCTGTGATGTAAACTGTGACTGCATATTTATTACTATTATACCTTCTGTCAGTCAAAATATGGGTGCATTTGACTATTTACACAACAGGGTTTTTAGTTTAACCTTTACTTTAACCCCAGTATTTACAGATACCACCTATACATAAATTCTACAATATAACAAAATGGATTATCAAATAGAAATTATTTCAATTGTTTTTAAAACTGTTTTTATTACTTATCAAAACCTCCAATTCACAGTGGAAGCAGTCCAGTTTTTTATGGCTGCACACTTTGCTCCTTTAAAGTGCTTAGAAGACTGTGCAAAGCAAAGCTTATTTTTATTCTTTCTGTTATATTTATGAATGCCATATTATTTATTAATTATGACTGGTTCTTCATGATAAACTTCATAAGAGACTAAATGTATTGTTAGGCTGTCATTAGTACAACTAGTTTTTTTTCAACAGTTGCCTGTGAGAGGATAAAGGATGGACATGAGATATTTTGTGAGTTTTAAAATTTTCTCACTGAACTAAATGTTCAAATTTTGGGCTTGCAGTCAGACATCGCCCAATTCATCACACGATCCCTCAAGTGGGCACCCGCCACTCATCCCCAGGTGAGCCATCAAAGACCGATGATGAGCTGCTCTGATTCAGAAAACACAATGCACTGCAAGCACTTTGCACATGCATCAAAATCATTTATGAGAAACTCCCAAGTTAGTCTACATTAAAAACATCATCTGGTTTGTAATCTTGAAGGATCCTCTGTAGTTTGAACTTTTGCTCATCACAGATTTTGTTATCTACACTGGCACTTTCCCCATTTATTCTTTGGAAAACAATACCATGTGTTCCCTGAAATATTTTGTTATCACCCATTACTTGCACGATACTTACCATATCTCAACACTGCTGCAAAATAATCTGCCTTTTCCTTCAAAATAAGTCCACGAATGTTCATGTTATTGTTCCCCTATTGTTGGAACTTCTGCACTAAACACTCTTCTAACCTGTAAACTCAGCCTTTCATTGTCATTCCCGATCTGCCCCTTCATCTGTGATAATCATGCAGTCTTCAATCTTGATTATTATCAAAAGCGAGCTTGCTGGAATCCCAAACTCTGCAGCTATGTCTTTGTTTTTCTTCACTCCTACTTTCACTTGTCAATTAACTTTTGCTTTTCAGCAGTTGTCAGACATTTCTGCCTAGACCTCAGGGCTGGCACTTACAGCTCACACTCAGTTGAAGCAAACACTGCCCTAAAATCGCACCTGCATGTAGGGTGTGTGAAGTGCAACGAGATACAGATCTCACTGACACATCAATGCAGGGAGGGGAGGGACTGGGATTTCCCTGTTCGTGACACTTCAGTATACAGAGGTACTTTGTGGCAGACTTTGATATATAGAGGTGACTTCAATATGAAGAGTTTTGTCCACTGAACTTCAATATGTAGAGGTAAAATGTGCCCTTCTCAAGTCTTCCATAAACTTCGATATACTGTTGGGTTTTCTACGAAGTATCAGAGTTTTGGGCTTTCAAGGGAAGGGAATGAAGAAAAAATTCGTACATACAGGATGTCATTGTATCTAGTTTCAATATATTTAATTTTGGCTGTACAGTTTGCTTCATTGCTGAACTCTTGTCATCACTATTGTGTGTATTGTTTCACATAATTATCAAAGTTAACAGCATCTATAAAATAATAAGTAAAAAGGATTGCTAACAAGGAAGGCATAAATTTATTGTTAAACATTAAATATATGTTATTAATTTTAGTTTTGGTTGCATTTAATCACATTTGATTTACTGCAGAACAGCAAGATACTGAAATAGTACCTGAAATTTACAATCTTCTGCCTTCCTAGATATATCTACATTACTGTATTTGTAAAAGCTACACAGTTTCAGCTATTTAGTTTTGTTGTATAATTCTACCTTTTCCGATTGTAAGTGTCTGTTTCTATACAAATTCAGTTTTTTAACCAGATATTATTGTGTATGTGCCAACCATAAACTTTTAAGAATATTTTCAGTTTGTTGTTGACCCAAATGGACAAATCCCAAAATTTGTGTCTTAAACTTAGGCTTAGTACAGTGATATCAGACAATGTATACTATTGCTCATGTATTTTTGTTGGTTTAAAATCAGTATTGTGTTGTAGTACCATAGTTTGTTGCAAGCGGTCTGAGAGATGAATATTTATGACATCTGCTGGGACTGTTGCAATTTGTTTTAACTTGACATATTGAAATGTTGTCTGTATTAGCTGTCCTGGTGAACACAAGTCAAAGTAAAACTCTGTATCAGGATGCAACCCGCATGACCTTTCCTTCCCAGAAAGTCATGCAAAGTATTAGTCTTACAATCCTTCAAATGTGACATTATTTGCAGTTTTCTGGCCACACTTACATATAAGTCCATAAATTGCTTAAGGAAAAGTTGAAAATTACCTTTATCTTGTAAGCCTGTGACAGAATATTAGAAAAATATAATTTAAGTACAATATTTCCAAAATCCATATAGACACAAAACTTAGGTGCTCATGATGGTGTAAATGGTGAACCCCCCTTCCCAGTCCTGCATTTTACAGTGAATTGTTGATATTCTACAAGAAATAATTAACATTATCCGCAGATTTGAATTGTTTCATAACTGCTGTAAGGAACCTATTAAATGTTTTTTTTTTTAAAAAAAAACAAAAAAAAAAAAGATAGGTAAAGTCGTCATCAACCTGAAGGCTGTTTTGCACAGCAAGAGCTCTTTACTAGGCACTTCCTTATCGGAGATGTTACACACTTGCCTTCCTCTAAACTGTCATTTGACTGAATCATCCACTTATAGAGGGACCTACAATTTAATGTGGACTCCGAACCTTCATGTAACTAGGTATTTTTCAAATTAACAAAGACTGTTTAGGGTTCAACGAAGTGGTAAGTGACAAGTATAACTCCTAGGACTGATAAGTTACTGAACTCAAGACCTCAACCTGTAGTCTGGCATTTAAAACACCGAACCACTGCCAGGAATCTGTGTAGTTATGTATAAAATCCTCATACACTCATAATTGGAGTATGCAGCAGCAGTGTGAAGAAATGTCACTGTTACTCACGCCTGCAAGCTATAGATAGTCCAAAATGTGGCTCTCAGTTGGCCTTTCATTTTCCATGGAGTGTCGAAAATTGCCAGTTACCTCCTCGCTGTAGTTCTGCAGCTTCCATGAGACAAATTCAATGACTCAGCACTTCCATGCTCAGAGAATTCATTATTTTCTATTTAATTTCATAAGCTCAAGGCAAGGTATGATGGTTTTGTCTATTGTGAGTTTCTACCAGAGGTGCATACCTGCTGTAATGCCTAATTTAAAACTTCTGGTGTGTTTTGTTTTTCTGAAAAAGGGGGGGAAGGGGGAGAGGGTAGGGTGTTGTCCACAAGAGCAATTGCTTTTGTGACATAGTATTTAGCTTTTGCCTTTGAGACAGAATTTGTCTTTACTGTGTTGTCTGTCTAACTTGTTGTTCAGTGTTGCTAAAATCTTTGTAATTACAAGTCCATCCCAGCAGAGAGATTGTGAGCAGAATTCAATATTCACCCTAAATTGCCTTTTTTGTCAAATTTGTAAATTATGAGTACATTATCATGTCATATCCTTATTCACATTTTGTTTGCTCATGACCATAGAGGTCAACAAGACAGTGTTGAACAGAAACAAAGATTAAAATGTCATTTTTCAGTGTGTGTGGTCTTCCCTTAAGCAGTCAATCACTAGACCTTTTGTGTCATTCCAGAAAACATTCTTTGTTGTTGAGAGAAAGAGAATACAAGGCTTTAAACCATTTCACTAAACTATTAAGTCAATGATATGGATTTAAACCAAATTAAAAATAATTTATTTTCAAATTCAAATTGCATGACCCCTGCCCCTCCCCCCACCCCTCTTTTTATAAACTAGAAAAGACATTCTGTGCATTGGAAGTAACACCAACCAGTTGCAAAAATGCAGGTTTATTTAGCCTTGACATGGTTTCAATGGTTTATAACAGTCTTCTTCAGATGATGTACGAAGTAAAATCACATTACCTATAGTCAGAGTGGGAGTTGTTGACATTTTATCCACTTAATCACCATATAAATACATTATAAAATGGTGATTGGATAACATGTACTAGAAAGAGCTGATGATTCCCACTTTGACTATAGATAGTATGATTTTACATACTAAATCATCTGTAGAAGACTACCATGGAAACCAAGTTCAGGGTTTAATAAGCTTGTGTTTTTGCAACTGGTCGGCTGTTATTTCTAATGCACTGAAGCTGTTGCATGCACAGTTGCTGTAGCACAGTCATGTTCAAAATCTTAGTAGAGAAATCTTCTATACTTACCTAAGATTCAGTGTTTCAGTTCATAGTGTTTGAGTTCGATGTTGTAGATCATTTTGATTTTGAATATCTATTCATTTTAAGTATTCAAATTTCAGATGCCAATGTGATGTTCAGGCCTCTACACAAGTACACATGAGAGAAATTAAGGTGTCAGACTAATGAGTTTGTTAGAAAGATAATGTGTGCACTTATTCTTATACATTTGAACTGTTGTTAATTACCCTATTTTATTAGAATTAAGTCCAGGTCTTCAAAATTGACAAACACTTTGGTGGTACTACTGTCAGGGAGTTTTTTTATCTTATTTGTATGTTCTTCAGGTCACTTAGTGCAGATGATGCAAAGCGTAGAAATGTATTACAGCTGTCAAGAATGCATTATGAAAAGGCCAGTGCTCTGCTTCTGCAGCTCGAGCATCCTTCAGATTTCTTACGTGTGCAGCTGGAACGCATTGCTCTTTGCGAATTTTTAGCAGAAGGTTTGTTTCATGTTATTTATCATTCTCAAATAAATATTTTTATTTTTGTAATATACTTTTGAATATGGTTGTAACTGTTTTAGAACTGTGCAACTGCTGTGATTTTCATTTGAGTGAATTTTATTTTTCCACTAATGTAGGAACTCCTACTGTTGGTGGAAAAGTGAAACACTATCAGGCAGCATTAGAACTTATGCAGCAGTGTTTGCCAATTCTATTGATAATGACAGAAAGAATGACCTCCTACAAAGGAGAAGTGAACAGCCATTTAACAATCAACAATGCTGCAAAAACTGCAGCTGAAAGTGGCACCTGCGAAGAAAGTGTTCAGCGGCAGCAACAGAAAACAAAAACTCATGTTGATGAAAAAAATGAAGAAAGAAACAAAGAAAGCCATGAGGGAATAATTGTTGAAGAGGAGGACAGTGCTGAGAGGACTGAAGAACAGCAGCTGCTGAAGCTTTTGAAAGAGCGCCTTCAGTATGTGTTACTCAAGCTCACTAAGATATACATTTCAAAAACAAAAAAAGAGTAAGTATTTTATTTCTGTTTGATTCATCACTTACTCTCTGCAAGCCGTATTTTCAGTATTTGTTTTGTATTATTTTAGAGCCATATATGAAAATATTATAAAATGCATTGCAAACACACTTGTTAAATTTGAAATGAAATTCAAAATGGTATAGAACCTGCAGTTGATTCACTGAACATGTGAGTTGTCTGAGCAGAAGACCACTAAAGGAGCAGTAAAGCTATACATGATAAACCTGAACTCCACAACAAAATTTTTGATGTTATTCAGAGATGCTTTCTGAGCATTTTGGTTCACGAGATCCATGATCTTTGTTGGCTCATTACAGAGTATTCATGTAATTGCGATTTTTTTGGTTGGTTATGCCAGTTACCATTTTTTCTGTGAAAACACCCTCATAACAGTGAGAAGGCATGGAGTAGTGTAACAATCCTCATTTGCAAAAGTATGGTGCTGTGGCATTGTTGCTGTGGGAACAGCTCCACTAGCATCTTTTGCTTCTCTTGTATTGTGTTTGTTACCTTCTTAACATCCTCTCTTCAGCAAATACAACACACATTTGTTTGTGACATGATGCCCTGGGTGCAGTACTTAGCAAACTTTGGTTCAAAAATAAGTACTTAGGGGCTAATTGCAGACTGGTGCAAAACCATTCCTTCAGCCAACTCTTCATCGGTAAACTTATCTATTCTGCTGTGTAGAACTGTTAACATACAATTAAATGTTACAGAAAGACAAACCCGAGACACAACTGAGCAATACCCAGTATAAGCAAGAGGGTGAAGAGTAAAGTGGATATTACTGTTGTCAGCAGCTATTATCATGAGGGAAAGGAACAAATTTGTTTCCAAATAATATACATGATGGTGCATACCATCAACATTTGCATTGTTGTGCAGATATTTCAGTGTGCTACAGATACAATGATAGATGAGAGCATGAAATCAAGTGAAATGCTATTTGTAATGAGCCACTAGAGACTGTGGGTCACTCATACTGAAATACTCCTCCAAAATGCCTTTGAAGGAGTTCCATTTCTCCTTTTACACCATCACCACTATACTGTGGAATCTCACATGGGGGGGGGGGGGGGGGGGGGAAATCTTCTGTAATACCTAGCACCTCTTTTAAACAAACTGCAGGTGTCAGTTTGCGGTGGGTAATTTTCATTTGTGGAGGATTTTAGACTTTCCACTTATCTACATTGTGATTGTGAAGCACATGCACTGCAGACAGTTTGTGAATATTGCAGATTAAAAACTAAGCTGTGGACCATGAATTTTGACAGTGCAGAATGACAGGCAAGTCACCTCCAAGACCATAATAAAATGCACAGTTTTTAAGAATGGAAACGTGCCTTTGTTCTCTCTACCCTTTAGTGTTGATTAGTAATGCCACAGAGACCACAGTAACATACACTGACAAAAAATCATGTGCATTTTTCATTCCCTTGATGTTCTGTAATAGTGTGTTCTTGCTCTTATTTTGGTGCGATACTCTTTTCTTGTTGGTAATTTTATCAGACAAATGTATGATTCCGAAAGAGGAGCAGCAGCCTTTCAAGTAGTTGCAGGAGCAACAGTCTGGATGATTGGCTGATCTGGCCTTGTGACACTGACCAAAACAGCTTTGCTCTGTTGGTACTGCGAACAGCTGAAAGAAAAGGGAAACTACAGCCATAGTTTTTTCCTGAGGGCATGCAGCTCTGCTGTGTGGTTACATGATGATTGCATTCTCTTGGGTAAAGTATTCTGGAGGTAAAATAATCCCCCATTCGGATCTCCAGGTGGCGACTATAAGGAGGATTTGTCACCGGAGAAACAAAACTGGTGTTCTACAGATCAGAGTGTGGAACATTAGATCCCTTAATCAGGCAGATTGGTTAGAAAATTTGAAAAGGGAAATGGATAGGGTGAAGTTAGATATAGTGGGAATTACTGAAGTTGTTCCCTGGCAGGGGGGACAGGACTTGTAGTCAGGTGAACACAAGGTTATAAATACAAAATCAAATAGAGATAATGCAGGAGTAGATTTAATAATGAATAAAAAAATTGGAATGTGGGTAAGCTACTACAAACAGCTTGGTGAATGTAATATCGTATCCAAGATAGACATGAAACCCACACCCACCACTGCAGTACAAGTTTATATGCCAACTAGCTCCGCAGAGGATAAAAAGATGGAAGAAATGTATGATGAGCTAAAAGAAATTATTCTGATAATTAAGGGAGACGAAAATTTAATAGTGATGGGGGACTGGAATTTGATAGTAGGAAAAAGAAGAGAAGGATAAATAGTAAGTGAATATGGACTGAGGGAAAGGAATGAAATAGGTAGTCACCTGGTCGAATTTTGCACAGAGTATAATTTAATCGTCACTAACACTTGGTTTAAGAATCATGATAGAAGGTTATATATGTGGAAGAGACCTGGAGAAACTAGAAGGTTTCAGATTGATTATATTATGGTAAGACAGAGATTGTGGAACCAAACCTTAAAGTGTAAGCTGTTTCTAGGGGCTAATGTGATCTCTGGCCACAATCTGTTGGTTATGACCTGTAGATTAAAACTGAAGAAATTGCTAAAAGATAGGAAATTAAGGATCTGGGACTTGGATAAGCTGAAAGAAACAGAAGTTGTTGAGTTTCAGTGGGAGCATTAGGCAATGATTGGTGAGAATTGGGGAATACAGGAGAAGATGAATGGGTAACTGTGAGAGATGAAACAGTGAAGGCAGCAGATGATCAAATAGATTTAAAAAAATAAAAATAAAAAATAAAAAAAAAGCCTAGTATAAATCCTTGGATGCCACAGTAGATACGGAATTTAATTGGTGAAAGGAGAAAATATAAAAATGCAGTAAATGAAGCAGACAAAAGCAAATACAAATGTGTAAAAAAACGAGATTGAGAGGAAGTGCAAAATGGCTAAGTAGGGAAGGCTAGAAGACAAATGTAAGGATTTAGAAGCATATATCACTAGGTGGAAGATAGACACTGCCTACAGAAAAATTTAAGAAACCTTTGGAGAAAAGAGAAGCAGATATATGAATATCAAGAGCTTTGGTGGCAAAACCAGTCCTAAGCAAAAAAGGGGTGGCTGAAAGGTGCGAGGAGTATATAGAAGGGTTATGCAAGGGAGATATACTTGAAGGGAATATTAGAGAAATGGAAGAGGATGTAGACAAAGATGAGATGGGAGATATGATCCTGCAAGAAGAATTTGATAGAGCACTGAAAGAAGTAAGAAGACACAAGGCCCCAGGAGAAGATGACGTGTCAGAACGACTGATAGCCTCGGGAGAGCTGGCCTTGAAAGAACTCTTCCATCTGGTGTACAAGATATATGAGACAGATAACATACCCTCAGACGTCAAGAAGAACATAATAATTCCAGTTCCAAAGAATGCAAGTGCTGATATGTGTGATTATTACTGACCTATCAATTTAATAAGTCATGATTGCAAAATACTAACACGTATTCTTTACAGTTGAATGGAAGATCTGGTAGAAGTCAACCTCAGGAAAGGTCAGTGTGGATTCTGGAAAAATGTGGGAACGTGTGAGGAATACTTACCATACGACTTCTTTTAGAAGATAGCTTAAGGAAAGGCAAACATACATTTATAGCATTTGTAGACCTAGAGAAAGTTTTTGACAATGTTGACTGGAACACTCTTTGAAAATCTGAAGGTAGCAGTGGTAAAATACAGAGAGTGAAAGGTTATTTACAACTTGTGCGGAAACCAAACAGCAGCTACAGGAGTCGAGGGACATGAAGGGAAGCAGTGGTTGAGAAAGGGTTGAGACAGGGCTGTAGTCTACCCCAATGTTATTCAGTTTGATCCTTGAGCATGCAGTGAAGGAAACCAAAGAAAATTTTGGAGAAGAAATTAAAGCCCAGGGAGAAGAAATAATAATAATAATAATAATAATAATAATAAGAGGTATGCCAATGACATTGTAATTCTGTCAGAGACAGGTACGGACTTGGAAGAACAGTTGAATGGAATGGATAATGTCTTGAAAGGAGCATATAAGATGAATATCAACAAAAGAAAAAGAAGGATAATGGAATGTTATCAAATTAAATCAGACGGTGCTGAGAAATTAGATTAGAAAATGGGACCCAAAAAGTAGTAGGTAGTTTTGCTATTTAGGCAGCAAAATACCTGATGAAGGACAAAGTAACAGGATACAAAATGTGCACTGACAATGGCAACAAAAGTGTTTCTGAAGAATAGAAATTAGTTAGCATCAGATATAGATTTAAGTGATAGGAAGTCTTTTTTGAAAATGTTTGTAAGGAGTGTAACCATGTATGGAAGTGAAACATGGATAGTAAACAGTTTAGACAAGAAGAGAATAGGACCTTTTGAAGTGTGGTACAACAGAAGAGTGCTAAAGATTAGATGGGGAGATCACATAACAGTTAAGGAGCTACTGAATAGAATTGGGGGGGGGGGGGGGGGATGATTTGTGGCACAACCTGACTAGAAGGGGGGGGGGGATGATTTGTGACACAACCTGAGTAGAAGAAGGGATCAGTTGATAGGACTCATTCTGAGATGTCAAGGAATCACCAGTTTAGTGTTGGAGGCAAATTTGGGGGTAAAAACGGTAGATAGAGACCAAGAGATGAATAGAATAAGCAAATTCAGAAGGATGTAGGTTGCAGTAGTTATTTGGAGATGAAGAAGCTGCGACAGAATAGAGTGCATGGAGAGTGCCATCAAACCAGTCTGCACACTGAAGACCAAACCACAACAACAATTTTCTCTCTCCCCTTCCATGTCCTCCTTGTATCACAGAAAATTCTTTTTCTCTCTCCTCCAGTTTCCTCATTGTATCTCTGAAAGTTGTGTCCACTGATGAGTATACCTTGGCCTCAGAAGTCCATTTCTTCTGTGTCTTCTAGATAACTGAATGGGAAGCTAACATTGAAGGCTTTGCTCTCTTCTGAAGTGTGGAGTTCTTTTTAATATTGCTTTTCTCTGCTAATTTTGTTATATCATTTGTATTGGTGTTGCCTGCAGAGTCAGGCAAACTTTTCTGCAACTTGTAGCTCTCAGTCCTGTTTCTTGGATCCTGCAGTGTGTCTGTATTGTCTTGTTTGTGGTCTCCTTTCTCCTAGATATATCATTTTCCAGTCTGCTCCTTCTGACAGTTTATTTCTATTTCTCATATTCTCGTGAGTACATTTCTTCCTTTGGTCATGATTGCTCTCTTGTTTGTGTTCGGGTCAAGTTCGGATTCATGGTCTCCATAGCCTCTTTATGTTTGTGTAAACTTCTCTTGTTCCCTGCTTTCCATCGTTTCCCCTCTCCTCTTTGATCTAGTGTTACCTCATTTGATATGCCCACCTCCTTGGTGAAGTTTATTCTATCTGGCACATCAGTGTCTCTTTATAGTGATCCAGTCATTTTTGTGCTGCATTCTTTATACCATCTTTTGTTATCTTTTTGATGTTGTTAGAAATATCTTTCATCGTGGATTAATATATGAATGGAAACAATCAATTTATGAAAATATAATATAATTGGATAGATAAAAGAACTATTCGCCAAGCGGTAGCAGGAGAAAAGACAGATAAAAGTTATGGAGATGTGCAAACTTTTGGAGATAGTGGCTCATTCTTCTGGCTGAACAGGTGAAGGGAAATAAACGGGGATGAAGCAAAAGGTCTTGCAATGTTTAGGAAATGGGGGAGAGTTATGGAGAAGTCACCTGGAATTCCGGGTCAGGAGAGATTCACTGGACGGGATGAGAAGGAGACTGATTGTTAGGGACTGCACTGGACAAGTTTTGAAAACTCGAGAGCATGCAGGTGGAAGATAGAGAAATAAACAAGGTAGTAAGATAGTGACTGCTGACAAAAAATCATGTAGAAGTTAATAAAAGCTAAGTGCATTATAGGTAATAGACAAATGGAGGAGGGGGGGGGGGGGGGAGACAGAAAGAACTAAAAGGGAATGAAAAAAATGAATAGTTGCTGAAAACAAACCTGAGTCCAAAGAAATTAATGTAAATTTAGGCCAAGTGAATAATAAGAACCAAGGACATGCTGTAATGCTAGTTCCCATCTGTGGAGTTCTGAGAAACTGCAGTTGGGGGGAGAATCCAGATGACACATGTAGTGGAACAGGCACCAAGATCACTACTGTCGTGGTATAGACTAACATTCAGCATTGCTTCACAACTGTTTTTCAGCTTTCTACAACATGACCCTAACCTGTCCTCTGCAAAACTCCAGGCCTTGTGTTCCCTAAAAACAGATTACCCCATCATTATCCTCACAGCGGTCACGGGATCTACTACTGTGGTACCTGACTAACAGGAGTATATAAGCAATGGTCTATGCTGTCAAGATCCCATCACTGTGATACAAACTGACCTACATTCCCTCCTTGAAACAACAGGCACCTAACAAGCACTAACACCTCAATCAGTGGGAACTACTTATCCTACCAAAACCTTGCACTCCCACCTTGTACTGTCTTCCTAAGATCCTCAGAGCCAATCACCCTGGCTGTACCATCACAGCTGATTTCAAAGCACTCATGAACTTATATCTGCATTGGTTGATCAATACCTGCAACCTATAGCATGAAGACTCCCCGCCTATATTCAATGCCACCCATTTCCTAGATAGTCTGAAATCTGTGTCCAACTCACTACCAATGCATGCCTTGGTTGTCACAATTGATGCCACCTTCCTGTGTACCAATATTGCCCACATATACGGGCCGTCTGCTGCTGAAAATTACCTCGAGTGCCCACCTGATTCCATACCTATGACATCCTTCCTTCACACCTTAATCAGCTACTTTACCTTTTAGGAGAAGACAGATGACACAAGAAGATGAGGGGCACTGCCATGGGAACCGGGATGGCTCTTTTCTGTGCCATCCTATTTGTGAGTTTCTTGGAGGGGGCTTTTGTGGTATCCATAAGTCTTCAGCCTTGGTTTAGTTTTGATACATTGATGACATCTCTGGCATATGAAATCACGGTGGAGCTGATACATTAAAATTTTTCGAATTTCCAAATACATTCTCCAAATCGAATTTTACATGGTCCTATTCTGAATCCCATGCCACTTTCCCTGATGTTGACCTCATCCTCATCGAGCGTCGGCTACACACATCTATTTGCATTAAACCTACAAACAAGCAACAGTACTTATGTTTTGACAGTTTCTGTTCTTTCCATGTCAAACATTCCCTCCCATACAGCCTTCATATCCAAGACAAATATATTTGTTCAGATGCAGACTCTTTACAGCGGAACCCTACTGTTCTCACCTCAGTCTTCACTGGATGTAATTACTCACTAGCCTAGCTCAAAAGCAAGTCTCTCGAGCCACCGAATCCAGTCTTGGTTCTGATAATCCCACCAAAAAACAACTTAAGACTAAATCTCTTGTTGCACAGTACTATCTTGGTCTTGAAAGTATTAATCAGTTACTTCAACAAGGCTATGACCTCCTGAAATCATGCCCTGAAATGAGATCCATTGTGTCTGACATTTTGCCCACCACACCTAGAATCGCTTTTCATCCCCCACCCCAATTTCCGCAGTATTCTGGTGAGGCTGTATGCTCCTTCACCCCTATTTCCCTACCCTGTGGCACCCACCACTTTGACTGTCCCCATTGTAAAACTTGTCCTATGCATCCTCCTGCTACCACCTCTACCAGCCCTGTAACTGACAAAATGTATACTGTCAAAGGGAGAGCCACCTGTGAAATGATGCATCATGTATCAGCTGTTATGAGCACTGCTTGACCTTCTACATTGGTACGATTACCACCAGGTTATTAGTTAGGATGAATGGGCACTGACAAATGGTCTATACTGTTGCAGATCAGTGGAAACTTAAAGCTAAACAAATCAGGAGGAGTGTGCTTTTTTAGCAGCAGGCTCTGGAGGGATACATATCCCCATAATGACAAGCTTCCACATCAAAGCACCACAACCAATAAACAAAGCAACTGGACCAGATATGTACTCCCGGAGAATACAATAAGTAACAATAGAGGAAAACGAAGACAAGATCTAGAGAGTAAGGGTACAAATAGAAGAAGGCAAACTGGAGGGAGCTATGAAAATACAGGGTGTATCATAATTAATGGCGTAAACGCATACAGTTGAAAGTACGCGATACTAGAAGCAAAAAAGTCTGCGTAAACATAGGGTCGAAAATGCATACCTTAAGAGCTATTAGCAATTTTTCATCTTCAATACTGTGAAGCAAATCTCTTCTACTGCAAGCTCTTTGCTTTCCACATTTTGGGAAAGAGTAAGATGGACCAAAACAAGAAAAAAGTCCAGTAAACATTTGCTCTAAAATGCATACCTTAAAAGTTATGAGCATTTGTTCATTAGAAGAGTTGTGTTTCCAAGAAGCGAAGATGAGCACATGCTCATAGCTCTTAAGGTATGCATTTTAGAGCACATGTTTACTGGACATTTTTTTCTTGTTTTGGTCCACATTACCATTTCCCAAAATATGGAAAGCAAAGAGCTTGCAGTAGAAGAGATTTGCTTCACAGTATCAAAGATGAAAAATTGCTCGTAGTTTTTAAGGTATGCGTTTTCGACCCTAAGTTTAGTCAGACTTTTTTGCTTCTACTATCATGTACTTTCAACTGTATGCGTTTACGCCATTAATTATGATACAATCTGTATACGCAGAAATAATAAAGACAGTCATAAAAATCAAATGAAGAACAGAGGCACAAAAATGGTTTGAGCAAGAAAAGTACAAGAAAAGAAAGGAAACACTGCAGGCACTATACATAGCAAAAACACACGTTTCACAGACAGATTATATCATGTCTGCAGAAAAAAGGGAAAGATAAATCTACAATTAAAAGAAAAAGAACAGACTATATCAAGGAGGAGGCAAGAAAATTAGCAGTGGATGCAAAATCAGATCCATTCATAGCAGTGAGGAAGAAAGTCTCATCTGCAATGGGAGACATCCACATGAAGAAATGAGAAACACATTTCTTGGAAATATTGAATAAACAGAAAAAGATGAGACATATGAAATGGAAGCAACAGAGACCACATACAGCTGTAGCTGAACTTAGAGAAGCAACTAAAGGAGGAAGGAACAAGAAAGTGGCGGGTCAAGGCAACATATAAATGGAACATCTTAAAGGTTCCATTGACTGTGGAAAGACCTGATTAACAAATGCCTGCAGTCAGGGAAGGGACACAGTTCCTTCAAAGTATTTCTGAAAATACTTGACATAATTGAGGGGAGCATCCCTGACTACCAGTTTAGATTTCTGAAGGAAAGGAACATGGTATATGCAGTGAAATACTTACAGGTACACTGAGACACCAAAGGGGAAAGAGCTACACAATTGTCATTGATATGAAAATCATGTTTGATTTACTGGAGAAATGAAAGGAATGACCAGAGAGGGAGACTTGCTAGTGAGATCAACCAAGGAATCTTGTCAATGAAATCTTATTCAAATAAACAACAATGTTGAAATCTCAGAGAAAATGATGCAGATAAATGGAGTTCTTCAAGGAGACCCTGTGACTCTAATACTGTTCAGCATCTATACCAGGGTCAGCCATGGTGTGCCAAAACACACACGAGGCGGATGTGCGGGCTGAGGCTCAGCCGATCTTGCTGTACTCAGTCCTCATTGGAAGGGTTCAAGCAGTGTGACATTTCATTTAGTATTGCAGTGTGGTGTTTTTTGGTTGGCATGACTCTTTCAGTTTGGGAAAATCATGGTGTCTGTGCTGTTTACTCTTTGCTGTTTGTTCATAACATGGAATACATTTACAGATCCAGTGGCTGTTTGCACAAAAAGAGGCACTTCAGTAATCTATCATCACAAGCTTTTAAAAATAAATGAGAATGACGGAAGAGAGGAATGAGAACTCTGAGTATCTGTTATGGTTTTACATAATCACGGGTACTGGAAATTTGCTATGAAATGACATTACAATATCATCAGTATCGTACAGAAAGAATTTAAAGCTTTAGTTGACAGTCAAAGAGCAAAAAATTACAATAATCAAAAGAGGAGTTTCGTACATAAAGAAGCACCTTATGCTAAATTTGTAGGCATAGAGCACATGAAGAAATTGGTAGTACAAATAGTAATATTTTGTGAAGTTGTGCTCATTATTCCACTGTCAGTTGTTACAGTTTTTGATGGAATTGGGTGAAGAGTATGGAAGCTTTATACAGGGTGTCTCTCCTATGGTTCATCAGGTATATTTTCTCTGAGGTTTCTACAGATATTTGCAATTTAGATTTTGCAATGTAAAGCTGGAGTCACCCCAAAGAAATACTGGTTATCGGGTCTTTCATGCGATACCCAGTGTTGGTGGGTATTTGTTTCCTGTTAGTAGCTAAATGGTTTTTAAAGTGGGATTTTACATGCCCATACAATTGAGGGGTCCCAGATTAGTCAAATGTGATATTTATTTTATCAATTTATAGTAACACGGACAGTAAAACACATAGTGATAACAGTGCCCTGGCCCGTGCTGATTACTCACGCCACGCAGCAGTGCTGTTCAGTTGCTGTTTGCATCATAATAAGGAACTGTAATATCATATAAATTTCTAGTTGTGTGATGAATGGCAGCTAGCTCTAAATGTAGAAAAATGTAAGTTAACTCAGATTAGTAGGAAAAAGAAGCCCATAATGTTAGAATACAGCATTAGTAGTGTGTTACTTCACAGAGTCACATTGATTAAATATCTAGGCGTAATGTTGCAGAGCAATAAGAAATGGAACAAGCATGTAAGGATTGTACAAGGGGGCATTCAATAAGTAATGCAACACATATTTTTTCTGAAAGCAGGTTTGTTTATTCAGGTTTCCAGTTGACCGTATTATTCCCCACACGTTTCGCTACAGAGCCCTATTTTTTAACATAATCTTCGCTTGTGCCATCTACTAGTAGGGCTTGTATACCCACATGGTACCAGTCTACTTGTCCACAGTGGAGCCAGTGTCTTGCTGCATCAATAACCTCCCAACCATCCATATATTGCTTCTCATGGAGTGTACCGTTCTTTGGCCCAAATAGATGGAAATCTGAAGTTGTGAGATCCAGGCTGTAGGGTGGATGAGGAAGAACACTCCAATGAAGTTTTGTGAGCTCTTCTCAGGTTTGCAGACCAACAGGGATGTCCATTTGAGCAGTGAGGTGTTTGATTGTGATCCATTGATCACCTTGAATGAGAATGTCTGCCAGGAATAACAGCTACATGCGTCCAGCTGGCACACGGGAGATCGGACAGGTTTGCAATCCCTTTTTGTGATGATGACAAATGCCTTGGCCAATGACTCATTGTGCTTTTGTATGCTGCCAGGCCTCCTTAGACATTCTGCAAGTGGTTGTGAATATCTGTGATCGATACTGTTGTTTTCCACCAAAAATGCCATTTTGGAGGCTACATATAGTGCCACCACCTGTTGGAGCTTCATGAAACTTTAAGAGCTGAAGCAGGAAAGTTCCACAATCTCCCACAACAAATACACATTTTTTTAAACTGAAATTGTCCTAGAAAAAAAAAGTTGCATTACTTATTGAGCACCCCTTGTAGCAGGGAAGGCTAGTGGTCAGCTTTGGTTCTTTGGAACGATTTTAGGCATGTGTAGTTAATCTGTAGAGGAGGCTGCTTATGGGACAATAGTATGACCCATTCTTGAGTATCACTTGAGTGTTTGGGATCCACATCAGGCAGGATTAAAGAAAGATGCCGAAGCAATTCAGAGGCGAGCTACTAATTTTGCTACTGCTAGGTTTGGACAACACCATGGAGAAAATTTAGAGAACTGTCATTTGAAGGCAACTCCAGAATGATTCTGCTACTATCAACATACATTTCATGTAAGTACCATGAAGATAAGAGAAATTAGGGCTTGTACAGAGGTTTATAGACAGTCACTTTTCCCTTGCTCTATTTGTGAGTGGAACGGGGAAAGGAAGTCATTAGTAGTGGTACAAGATACCCTCTGCCACACATTGTATGGTGGCTTGCAGAGTATGTATGTAGATGAAGATGTATCTATATTTCAATCTACATCTGCCCCATGTAATCATTTTCCTCTTCCTTTGACCTAGAACTTGTCTCTGGAGCTGACAGAAATGACCATGTCTTCAACCTGTTCTTTCAGCAGTCCTTCGTGAATCCATCTCTTTTCAATTACCTTCTTTGTATGGATCACAAGCCTAGATCAGTCCTGTGGGATAATATTTGCAATAGCTTCTTTTTTCAGCATTTCAATCTTTCTGGGTGCAACCTGCATTGCTACCTTTCAACTGGGTCCATACATTCTCAGTTACATTTAAATGAGCATGATATGGAGGAAGCTGGATTACACTTACGTTTTTTAGCATTAGCCAGTTCTTTGACTTGGTAGCATGGAGCTTCTGGCCAATACAGTACTACAAGTTCCATTAACTCCACTTAATTCATGCCACATTCAGCTTTATCCGATGGAACATTTCTTTGCACCCAGAACAGAATATCTGCTTTCCTCCATTGTATAGTTGGAGCTGTATGTACCACAAAAGAGTGGCATGGCGCATTGTCCATTACTATTGTTCAAATTATGAGAAATATTTTGCTGCAGAACATTAGAAAACCACTTCATGAAAACTTTGGTGTTCATTTCCTCATGATAATCGCATTGCTTTCTGGAATGGAACAGCAATAAACAGTTTTTAATGAAGCCATGAGCAGAGGCAGCATGAAAGACAGTTTTACTGCCACGATTTCCTAACTGTGATTTCGTTCCTTGTCCTGTGTGGTCCATCCACCACTTTGCTTTAACAATGTATGATACGCATTGAGCCAGGTCTTTTGCAGCCACACAATGTCTCTGAACAAAATGCTTCTCATGGCTCATAGGTATCAGCCTCTCTAGACTGCTGTGTCACTTTTCTAGGTGATAAATGTCCAAGATGAAAACTTTTCTTACCAGAAACGAAGCCCGTGATGGCGAATTTGAAGTGATGACATACTCCCATTGAACAGCTCTGCTTCTTTCGGCTGAAAAGAAATTTATTCAAAGTAGGGTATTCCTTGTACTGATAGTAAGTATACACATGCTGGCATGTGTTGATACTGGTTACCCATCTGTCAACATTTTTTTCTTGCCAAAAAGTGAAGTAGTGTTGCTTCATCACTCATGTCTCCTCTTTCCTTCTGCTTCCCAATTCTCAGCACCATAGGTCAGTGAATGTTAAGTGCAGCAGCTGCTCTGTCAACCACTCTTTTAATGTCTAAAATTGGACTGCTACTATTGCAGTCGTTTTCAGAATAACTGTGCACAGAGCACACACACTTTTACAGCCTTGTGCACGAATTGAAATTACTCTTCCAATGCTTGATATCTTCACAGCGGGAGAATGTAGCCTCGGATGATGTCTTTTATTGTGAATCTCATTTTCAGATATGCTGCACTATTATTATTAATGCACCACAAATACAGAAACACTCATTCACAACAAGCGACCATTGCAGAACACTTCAGTTCCAAAAAATACTTCACGATGAGAGCTGACAAACGTAAATGCATCTAACGCATGACACCACTTCATACTGTTTGTCCATGGTGTGGCGACAAGGAAGCTTTATTAAACAAACCCCTAGTGGCTTGACAGGGAAAGCCAGCTCGCCATTTGTGTCTGGGCAACAATGTCAAGTTACCTCTGTTGAGCCAATTTACAAAAGTCACAAGTAATTTTAAATGCACTATATATTACAGACAACAGCAAAATACTTTGGCATGCAAATTCAGGAAGCAGCAGCAGCCATCAGAGTCTCACACAGTAATCCGAACGTAACCAATATAGTGACAAGCACATTGCTAACACTATTCAAGTGATAACCTATGGAATGGAGATTGTATGGGAAAAACGCAAAATAGGTGATAAGAAAAGAACAGAAAAAGTTAATATGATGTTTATGGAATGAATACTAGGAATAGGAGAAACAGTACTATTATGATTTATATATGAACTCACAAAACAGTCTTATTTTATAGAAAACATTAGATTTCAACACTGACCATATTGCACATGACCATGTCAGGAAAAAGGAGATTGACCTAGAGTTATACAACACATCAGCCATAATGAATGACAGCTTAACCAGAGAATACAGAATCAGAGTCATGTAGCAACAAGAAGTACTATACGTGAGTTTTATCATAAAATATGAACCAACAACAAATTCCACAAACTGACTGAAGAGTGCAAATGTGTGTGTGTGTATGTAGAAGGATGTAAAAAATACCACATTATAATGTGAGCAGAGAGAACAAAAACTGTAACAGACTATAGCAGAGACTAAAACTTGTAAAATTTGTGTACGAAAGCTCAATCTGAAGGCACTTTCTCATTCATAATAAACAAACAACTCATGAAGCAGCGCTACTTACAAGTGCAGCACAGCTTGCATGAAGCAATCAGGAATATTGGCTGGATTTGTGATAAAACTGCTCCTAGCTTCTGCACCACAGTAATGCATTTGCTCACCGTTTGTTCCTTGTTTGTGAATGTTTGGCCTAAAACAATATGATATTGATGCCATAACCATATTTGCTGGACATCTGATTCTTGTCCATTCCCAAAAATAAATAAATCCTTAAAGCAGACTGGATTGTCAGATGTTTAGTTTCCCTGACCAGCAGTTACTTTCCATAAAATAAAACATTGAAACACAGTATGGCTGTAAATAAAAGCAACAAATTTGTTAAAGTTTTCTAAAAATGTTTCTGCATGTTTTTAATTTTCCCCACTATCTTCTCACTATTTTAAACTCAATTTTTTTGGAATGTTATTGCAGGACAGAAGGTCAACATGCAAAGCAGTGTAAAAATTTGTACCGCCGATCTCTGGAGGATGGCACAGATCTGTTAAGCGAACTAACAAGCATTTTGACTGACATTGGCTCAGGTCAGACTGCTGTGTATGCAGCAGTGAGGTGATAGTTGCTCTTTGTAAGTGATGCTCCTACCCTTTTAAGTTATGTGTGCTTTTTGCAAGATTTTTTAAAGTTATATGTTGCAGAAAATGTGATATAGAAAATTGTGAAAAGTTAAATAACCCCCCCCCCCTTTTTTTTTGTTTTAGATGGAACTCGTGGTTCAGGAAGTTGTGTTTCAGTTCTCATAATGTTGGACACATGTGACAGTTCTTGGACTGTTGTAGTGGACTGCAAGGCTTAGTGCCCTGAAAAAATATTGTGACTGTTCTATAATAAAGAAATATTTTCATATCTCTTGTTGTGTATAGTGATTTTATCTGTAGCATGAGTGAGTTTTCTTTATTGTTCTTACCAGTCATTTGGTTCCTTGTAGTTTTAATTTTTTCATGCATTTATTTTTAGTCTTTAAATAAAATTTTGTTCTCATGTAAGCTATCACAGTAAAGTGTAATTGAAGCACTGTATACGGCCACAGATGGCTTGTCTCTAAACATTTTGTGAATGTTGGATATATGACAACATAAATGTTTCACTGTACTCCTTTGATATTGTTTCTAAAATTTCCTGTATTATATTTTGTATAATTACTTTCAGAAATATATGAGTATTGATTTAATTGTATTTTTGATATCATTTGTCTGTAAAGTGTGAGGTTACAGTTGTTGTTGTTGTTGTGGTCTTCAGTCCTGAGACTGGTTTGATGCAGCTCTCCATGCTACTCTATCCTGTGCAAGCTTTTTCATCTCCCAGTACCTACTGCAACCTACATCCTTCTGAATCTGCTTAGTGTATTCATCTCTTGGTCTCCCTCTACGATTTTTACCCTCCACGCTGCCCTCCAATACTAAATTGGTGATCCCTTGATGCCTTAGAACATGTCCTACCAGCCGATCCCTTCTTCTGGTCAAGTTGCGCCACAAACTTCTCTTCACCCCAATCCTATTCAATACTTCCTCATTAGTTATGTGATCTACCCATCTAATCTTTAGCATTCTTCTGTAGCACCACATTTCGAAAGCTTCTATTCTCTTCTTATCCAAACTATTTATCGTCCATGTTTCACTTCCATACATGGCTACACTCCATACGAATACTTTCAGAAATGACTTCCTGACACTTAAATCAATACTGGATGTTAACAAATTTCTCTTCTTCAGAAACGCTTTCCTTGCCATTGCCAGCCTACATTTTATATCCTCTCTACTTCGACCATCATCAGTTATTTTGCTCCCCAAATAGCAAAACTCCTTTACTACTTTAAGTGCCTCATTTCCTAATCTAATTCCCTCAGCATCACCCGACTTAATTAGACTACATTCCATTATCCTTGTTTTGCTTACAGTATGTTGCACAAATGTAATACTGTTGGCATGACTATCGATCAGTCCTACTTTGAAGAGCACCTTCACTGTAAGGAACACTGAATCAGATGGCCCTGAAAATCTGAAGCAGAGAAATAAATACTTGTAGCTGCTAAACAGGAAAGTGTGGTCACTGAACAGTAAAGCTGTTGAACATAACTTACCTCAGCATTTCTTTAAATACAGAATGCAAAAGTAGCTTTCAACAATATATTGACATTTTCATCCTTCCAGTAACACTCTCCAAATCAAATGGGCTTCATTCATTGAAAGTAGCATTGACCATGTTCAGCTGGTTTCAGGCAGCTATCCTGGGCTGCTTAACAGCAGGGAGTCTGGGGCAAACAATCGTGCTGACATTGTCTTATATCTCCAGTGCTGCTGCACCTTCTGATATGAAGGACCTTGCCAGTTGTTACAACCTGAGGGTGAATAGTGGACTGAGGCACAGTTGTGAAGCTTTGAGGAGGAGGCAGATAAGGTTTCTGGCTTTACTTAAGACTGGATGACTTGACAAAAAATGTAAGGTGTTGCACATTGCTGAAAGTTCATCTTAGCCATCATGAAATTCCTAGTCTGCTGGGTCTGTGACTGATTTCCATGAAAGATTTTATCAAGTACATTAGACGGATATATGAGTCATTTGGAGCTCCATCATTTGGCGTGTGTGATAATACCCAGTGAAAGTAACTGCAAGTTTGACAGAAAGTAAAATGTCCTCTTGGTATGATTGTGAAGGGGCCCCATCCAAAGTGTGGAAGTGCCTCTATTGATGGCATCTGAGCAAACTAGAAGCAATTGATTGTAAACTGTGGCTTATGTCTGCTGTGGTGACACCTGCTGCATAGTTTTAGAGACCATTTTTGGTCCCTTTAGATCTCTGGCTGAGGGGATGAAGACCTCTGATCTTCCACACAGAGTAGAACAGCAGCTCTTGATATTCCCAGTCATCTCCAAAACAAGTCTTGACTCTCTGGTTTTGAATTGGGTGGGGATGTTAATTGAAAAGCTCCGACAATTCTGCAGTTATCTTAGGTGCAATTTTTTTTTTTTTATTAAGCTGTTTTATTTGGAGGAGAAATGCTGGACCCTCCCCCTCATGCCCACTCTTCCCTGTATAATTAGCATGCACTAAAAACAGGAAGTGACTACGTAGGTGTTAGTAGCTGTAAAGTAAATGGGTTTTTTAGTTTAGAGAAATCCCTCCAAACGACCAGTGATGGGTGGTTTATCTGAAAATGACGACTGTCTCCATAGCAGAATGAGTAGTGCCAACTGTTTGTGGTGCATGTGAATCCAAGTTAGATTCTGGTACCTCCTCAGATTTTTTTCTGGGGTAGGAAGGTCAGGACCGGGACCCATTCAACCTTGTGAAGCCAAAGGAAGAGATGCTTAAATAAAGAAGCAGCAGCACCATGAGTATTCATGTATTGGCAATAATGACTGGTGGGAGTGACATGTTGATCACATGTCCCACGATTATAGAATGCTGTTTGTACCACCTTGAAGGCAGTAGCACGCCAAGTGGAACGTGCATAAGACCTAATCAGTGACTTACTGTCAGTGATGAATTTCGTGGTGCTCTACCAAAAACATTTATTTTTCCAAGACAATATTACTGCTGTGTGCAAAATGATTCAAGGGAATCGGCATATGACCTGCTGTGAGACAGAGGCATGCTGACGGCTGCAGTAATTTGATTTTTGAATAATATGTTGCTGTGAAAAAGATGGGTTTCTGATGGTGCCACAGAACTTCACCAAAGCTCAAAACAGGCTTGTGTCAGTTACCATAAGGAAATGCTTGAAAAATTTGACAAATGAAATGGAAGCCCCATATACAACATTGTAATAGGAAATGAAACTTTGATATCTTCATGTGAGTGACAATCTAAGCTGTAGTCAACTTTCTGTCAGTTTCAGGATGAACCAAAATCAACAAAAGTGACATTTGCAAGGCGCTTCTGGGAAAGTGAACTCCTGTTTTTTGATTACACTGAGCATGTCATGACCATTGCTTTAGAGCATTGAAGGGCATTTAATGCTGAGTGGTACACAACAATTATTTTGTCACACACAAAACAATCTGAAGTGTAACTTCATCCTTCATCATCTCAGTGTCAGGCATATACAGCATGTCAAATTATTGACTGCATGCAGAGAAAAACATTGAATTATTGAAATACTCTCTCGTGGACCTTATTTACTCGATTTGTCACTTAACAACTTATTTTTGGTCCCTTAAGTGTAACAAAAAGTGTGGAGACGGTGATTTTCAAGATAACAACATCAAGAGGAGAAAATGTTTCCAGAATATGTGGATGATGCTGTTGTATATTTCTTAGAAACAGGGATTGACAGTTCTTATGTAACATAAATAAATGTAACATTGTTTGTGCAAATTGGCAGAAATACATATTTTTGTTTGACTTTATCTTCAATAACCAGTCTTGGTGAAACAACAACAACAAAACAGTGGGGGTATGTATCCAGAGTAATTTAAACTAATTGTTGAACTGAAGCTAAATGTAAGAAAGTAAATGCCAGGCTAAGTCTCATTGAATAAATGAGGTAGCTTACAACATCTACCTTCTTGATCAGTGCTTACTGTTAAAATTCTAACAGCATATGTCTCAGAAGTTATAAGAAGAATGCTACTTACATATATTTACTAATATGATAAAATCAGAGAAAATTAAGTTTATGCTGAAGTACCACTACATTAAACAAGACAAAATAGCTGCTGCTTTTTGTTGGACATAGAACTGTTACATGCAATCCATGTCAAAATGAGATAAACTTGGACACTAAAATAAAGCTGTTATGTGTTTGTCACCAAGTAAAAGTCTTAACATGAAAGGAAAGACAGGATTAATAGAAAAAGAAAACACTTGAGAGGAACAGCTCACAAAATCATGGAACCCATATGCTATAGATGCAAAGTATTGATTAAATGCAATGACATAATTGCACTAGAATACTAAAGGCTGATGTACTTACTTAGTAATTAAGAACAGTTGTTATATTGACATCTCTATAGTGTAGGGGGTCAGGGTTTTGTGACACTAGGTATGGAGCGTCAGTGATGGGGGAATAGAGATCGCTCTTTTGTCAAGGATGGTGGAATGCAAAGCGACACTTTGTGGGCAGTGGTATGGACTCTTTCCTTGGCTCAGAGGGTGAGGTGTGAGTGA
This sequence comes from Schistocerca serialis cubense, assembly GCF_023864345.2. Lineage (NCBI taxonomy): Eukaryota > Metazoa > Arthropoda > Insecta > Orthoptera > Acrididae > Schistocerca > Schistocerca serialis. The sequence continues at coordinate 522,344,955 of NC_064638.1, forward strand.
AATATTTGTGGTTCCACTAGTGTCATTTATTGACACGTAAGACTCAGAATAACAAATTGTGTTTTAACTTGCTCAATTCCTCGTGGCAGTTGTGCGGTGTGGAGTCATAGTGTGCAGATTCCAGTGACCACTGATGTGGTGACAGCTTGTGTTGCAGCGGAGCGCCAGACGGCTATTCCTATATTCAGTACCGTACCCCTGGCCTACTATGGCAGCAGCACGATCTTCTCCTTGTGCATTTGCTCTTTGCTCTATTAACAAGTGGCTCTGGCATTGTGTGGAGTGCTCCATCCTGGAATCGAGCCAGTGAGCCTCAGGTTTGGCACCTTCTGGAGGAGTTTATCAACCTCTAAGTTCACAGGTGACCCATTTGGTGAGGTTGCAGTCCCTTCGTCCTCACCGGCCACCTGGGTAAGTACCAGACAAACTCCTTTCTGGTAACATCTGAGATGGCATCTTCTGCATTGACCTATTGGTGTGGTATTGACATCATCTTCTATCAAGCAGTGTGGAGGCTAAGTCATTGCAGTGAAGCCTGACTTCCACTGGCTAACCATTGAATCATCGGTCTGTACATCCATGTGACGTTTCTTCATCTCTTCTTTCTCCCCTCAAAGGACCCCCTCATACCCATATGTCAGAAATATTTATTCAGTATGTTCACCAATGTCGCGAAGTTTCCAGAGTGGCAACTGACTCTTTGGTCATTGATCTATGCTTCTCATGTTGGGCAGAAACATGACCAATGTTGACATGTTGGGGCTTTCCTTGTTTTACCTCAAATCTGGCATGATCGGGCATTGCCCTGTCGTCCCCCTCTGCATTGCCAGATACATCACGTGCATGAGTTCAGTATGCTGACAATTTCTGGAGCATGGACTGCTGATGTGCAAACTGTGCTGATAATTGTTCTCCTCGGAAGCATTGCCTGTGTGCTCAGTCATTGATCTGTCAAACTGCTGACTGCTGCAGCACAAACTCTGCTGTTCATCAGCCTCTTTGTTTTGACTGCTGCCGCTTTCGATTATTGTGGCTAAACATGTAAAAGTCTCTAAAATGTTCACTTAATCTTTAATAATGTAAGGACTTTAATAAGTCCTTACATTTTTTCTGCCAGATCCCTGCTTTGAACAACCATAAATAACACACAATTGTTATACACAACCATAAATAACATGTAATTATTATACACCCTGCATTCCTCCCCTGTCCAGAATAATTCTTCCTCAGATTTTCTCCTATGTCCATCTACAAATGACTAATGAACAAGAAACAAAAACAAAGTGGGAAGCTTAGTCTGTAAGGAAAATTATATAATTCATTCCGTAATAGCTTGAAATACATCAGTGTTATGAAAACTTCTGAAAGTAATGTTAGAAATATGGTAGAATGATGATCACTAACAATACAATGAAGAAGCAATCAACAGTTATGTGTACATACATGTGTATGAGTGTATGCTCAGAATTTTTGTAGCCATTCAACTTGAATTTGATGTAGTGATATGTTATTGTTGTCTTGGGTTTTCGTTTGATACACAGGAAAGCGGTAAAAAGCATAATTATGAACAAGATGATTCCAGAAATACTTGTGCCCAACATCATATTTCGCATTTTATGTTCCTCTTTCAACTGTACAATATACTGCATCATAGCGGTGGCATCAATCTTGCCTTGTTGTGTAGTGATAAGAACATCTAATGATTACAGGATGGAGGGATCAGGGGATAGGTAAGGCAAATTTTGAGGAGCCAATAGTTGCATAGGTTTTTCTGGCCAATAAATTAATGGGTAGGATGAGGTGGCAATGGTCGAACTGGTTGTGGTTGTAAGTAAGTGAAATTTCATGCCTGAGCGAGAACATATGGTGCCATTATCAGTCCACTACTGTGGAGTTCAACATGTTCAGTTGTAGTAGCAGCACCATCATCGAAACAGCGTGTAAAGATATCAGTAGGCTGGTTAACTGTGTAAAGCCAGTGTTCCCCTATTTGTTCAGAAAAATATAGTGTAGCATTTAGTATGTTGCGCGGGCAATTTGAGGCTTTGTTTTGTTCAAAACATAGCTGGGTAGCTGGGATTCACAATTATCGGTGCTCACTTCAGTGACACATGATTGGCATATGGTAAACAGCGCATGTATGCAATTACTTACTTTTGCAACAGTCATTACTGCAGTAGCATTCAATGTTTTGGAGATTAGGAATGCCTGACATGATCGAAATTGTACAAGTTTGTTAACTTGGCCCCATTTCACTGGGAAGGAGTGTAATGTATAACAATCAAAGACATCCGTTTTGCCAGGCACGAGGAAGGAAATATGAATTCGTAATTTTACGTCATCTGTGTCCACTGGTACCTTAGCTAAGTGGTAGTACTGTGGCAAATGTTCCTTATTTGCAGGGAAGATTAATTGTAGTACCTGCAGTAACTGACGACAGATTCGCATCAGTACAAATGTAAAGTTTGTTGGCGATGGTAACATTGGCTGTTATCTGTGCATCCGTTAATTGATCTGTGAGTAATCGAAGTAACCTCCCTACTGAGATCTTCTTGTCCTCCCTATCTAGTCTGGTTTGTATTAGCTTTAAATTAGTATTCAATGCTGCGATGGTAGGTTGGAGATACTTGTTCAATTCTTGTGTAACATTCGTAATGGCCTTGGTGTTATTGAGTACTGCTTGTTTAAAGTCGTTTAACTTCGTGGTGTGCCAGGCAATAGTGGCCTTGGTGAGACCTGCTGTAACTGGTAATGTATTTAACTGTGTGGTATCGTCGTCAGCTGCTGTGCTGAAAATGGTTAATAATTTGCCACCTGCAGTCATCCAACTTCATTTAGATTGTTTAACTATTATCCTTCTATTTGATGCAAATGGCCTTGTTAACTGCTTGTATAAGTACTGCAGAGTCTTACATTAACTTGCAACTTCATCAAATATCTCCGCTTTTATTGTTGCTGAGTTTAAGATACTAAATTCTAGCTCTGACCTCAGAAGTTCAATATGTATCTGCTATAGATTATATTGCAGTACTGTTGTCCACTGATCATTAGTTAGTACCACCATTCCCTCTAACAAAAATGATGCCACTCCTCGACTGATGCACCTGTAATCCATAGCTCATGTTATTCATACTTGCAAACAAGAAATGTAGTCCTGCAATGATGCAGGACCTCCATTGTGGTAGAGGGTGATACCTCTAATATGGAAAGTAGTGTTGCTAAGTGTATCTTACATAATTATGATTTTATGGCGAAGGAAAAATTATTGTGCACTTTGTATGATCTAGATACCCTTATCAATACATTCTACGGGATGACTTAACTTTTATTTAAGCAAACAGTGTCTAATCATATGTCGGTACTTCATATTATTTAAAATCCAGAATTCCCCTTCGTGTATTTTGCTGATTCCCTGTTTTGTACCTGATTACCTGTAAGTACGCTAATGCTAGAATCTGTATAATACAAAGCTTATTTACATTTGCATTAAAATGGTACATTTTGTATTGCGGATGCATAATTGACTGTGCATGGCTGAAGATTGTATGGGGTCAAGTGCGTGTTCCGTGTTGGTGGATCAGTAGTCTTCCTTTTCCATGGTGCAGCATGCTTCGGAACAGTATTTGCTACTGTTGGTGGCATCACATCTGTTACTCACTTAAAATGTTTCAACTGGCTTGCATGAACTAAAGTTGTGTGTGTGTGTGTGTGTGTGTGTGTGTGTGTGTGTGTGTGTGTAACTGTAACTTGATGTTAACCGGTGAAATGATTTCTACAACTTGTCAAGGACCCTGGTAATTTGTCACAAATTTTTTCATCTTTCCTTTAGCAATATAGGGAGTGGATAGAAAAAACCATTGTCCAATTTTGAAATCCGGATACTTAATGTGTACATTGCCTAATTTCTCTTGCCATTCTAATGCTCTGGTATCTGCTTTCTGTACCTTTTTCTATACATGCTTAATAATTTGAGCAAATTTCCTAACTGCTTCTCCATCCTTTCCTTCTTTGGGCTTAATAACATCGAATGGCGATGGCATCTACCTTCCATAAATAACTTCATAAGGCAACACACCCGTTCCTTAATGTGTTTAGGCATTGTAAGCACTTGCACAGTATTGAGTGACGATATCCTTGTTGTTGTGTTGGTTGTTGATAAAATAACTAAGCATCTTCCCAATAGTGTGGAGGACCCTTACTGTCCGTCCATTTGCCTTTGGTTGTAATGGGGTGGTGCATAATTTACATACTTTCAGCAAACGGCAAAGTTGTTTCATGAGGTCAGACCTGAAGTTACTGTCTTGGTCAGTGATAAGTGCTTCTGGTACGTCGAATTTTAAAATCCAATCATTGACCGTAACATGTGCAATGGTGTTTGCCTGTGGATCAGGGAGACTTATCATGCATAGATATCTTGAGAAATGATCTATAATCACTAGTACGTACCTATTCCCAGCTGGTGTTTTATTAAAGGGACCATAAATGTTCATTCCTACTATTTGAAACGGGTACGACGCTTCTGGGAATCTTTATAATGGTATACGTAGACGGCAATAGTCTACACGCTGGGCGCAAGGTATGCAATTGCGCACTTATTGTGCTACATTGTGCTTTTTTTGTCTCCCATCAGAAACATTCAGCAACATGTCTTTCAGTAGCTGTTTGACCACAATGACTGAAAGAATGTGTTCATGGGCCTCTTGCATGACTTCCTGTTGGAGGTGTTTGAGAACCACAATTCTTGGTCTGAGTCTACTTGTTCCACACAGGGCCCCATACTGTAGGCAAAACTGCCATTGTCATGTGTATCTTTTGCAATCTGCATCTGAAGCCTGTGCCTTTTTACATCCTTGTGCATCACAACCTACTGCTTCTAATACCAATATGTTTCTACTAAAACAATCTGCGGCGTTAGGATGTTTCTTCTGCAGTTTATGATTGATTTCAAAATCCATTTCGGAGAGGCTTAGGGACCAGCATGTCAAATGACTTGACGGGTCTTTTAGCCCAAGTAACCACTTGAGAGCAACATGGTTCGTGATTATCTTGAATTTATTCCCATACAGGTAGCACCTGAAATATTTTATATCATAGGTGACACTCAGTAACTCCTTTTCCATTGTTGAGTAATTCTTTTCTGCCATATTTAATTGTCTGGATGCATAGGCTACTGGATGTTCTGTATCATTAATATTTTGATCAAAAACTGCTCCCATAGCATGTCCAGATGCACCACAGAACAGGATGAATTCTTTACTGAAATCTGTATAGATTAATGCAGGACTATGTATTAATTTGTATTTCAATGTTTCAAATGCTGTGTCACAGTCTGTTGTCCACTGAAATGTAATACCTTTTTCAATAACTGCATGAGAGGTTATGCTGTTTGTGCATAGTCTTTTATAAATTTTCAATATTAATTTGAGAGGCCTAGAAATTGCTGTACTTTCTTGATAGATTGTGGTGTTGGAAAATCTTTAACTGCTGTTAATAGCTGTGGATAAGTTTTGGATTCCGTGTCTGCTGATAACAGGCCCTACATGTGATACTTCCTTTAACACAAAGTCACACTTTCCCACCAAATTTAATGTTAATTTAGCATCCTGAGACGTTGGAAAACTCCTCTTAAGCGAAAGTCATGCTCATTGATATCTTTTGAAAATATGATTATGTCATCGAGGTATTCTAACATTTTTGTCGGCAATTTGAAGTGTGAAGTAGACGTACAAACTTGCCACTTCTTTTATACGAGGTGACTTGCTTGAGATTCGCAGCCGATCTTCTTTGCTGGCTGGAAAACTCTCTTGACTTTGTCTCTGTAGAATGATGGTAGGTACAGGAATAGTTAAGCCTCTCTCTCTACTTGTGAAATAAGTAGACATGCGAACTTTACTTTTCGTTAACCAATGGTATATTTGAATTCCATACGGAATAAAATTCTCACTTTCCACATACATATACGACTTCCAGTAAGTCACTCACTCCGTCCAACGTCAGAAACAAATTTAACTACATTTATAAAAGAGATGACTGAATAACCGTGACTCTACTTCACGTGAATCATAAGAAAGGCCTTTCCTCTAACAAGGCTGGATTAAGAGCCCACAATATTACTTTTTCAACTGTTCCTCTTTCATATAACAATAGTCAATGACACAATAGGAACAGAGGTGCATAAAAACTCCATGGTTCTTCCTCTAAAACATCTATCGATTGCCCGACAAGTACTTGTCAGTGCTGTTCGACCGCCTCGTCTACTTTCTTCTCGCGACTGACTTTAAACCTGCATACACACACATATGACGCACAGTAGGTAGGATTTTACCATCCCACACTCGTATCTAGAATATCATGTGTTCGAGATGGTAAAAGGCTGAGTGGTTCTAGAATTCACACACAAATGCTCGAAGCACTACAGTATATCATGCATTGTTGAGGTTTTAACCCATGTTATGCACCATCTAGCAATCTTTGTATGTTGTGGGACACTTTTTAACCCAAAAGGTATCCTTAAGAATTACCAGTGACCTGAAGGGATTTAGAAAGCAGTTTTATGTCTGTCCTCTGGTGCAACTTCTATTTGATGGTACCCATTCCTCAAGTCAATTGCGGAGAAATTTTTTCTGTTGCTGAGACATTCCATGGTATCTACAGTACTGGGTAATTGATACATCTCCAAAATTGTTTTGTTCTTTAAATGCTTGTCATCACAACAGAATCAATAACATTTTGCACCATCAGCAGATTTCTTTGGCAAAATTAGGACATTTGCACTGTATAGTGCATCCAAATACTCTAATATACCATCCTTTAATTGCTGATCTTAGAATTCATCAAGTAACAGTTGTAATTGGTAAGGAACTCTGTATGGTCTCCAATAAATTGGGGTGTTATCTCTTGTTGGGACCCTGTGTTGTGTGATGTTCGTTGCTGGTAGCTGTCCCTGTGAACTAAACAGATCCTGAAACTCATCCAACACTGCTTCTATCAGATCCCGTTCATTTCCTATTAAGCGTGATATCGTATGGTGCAATACAGTTTTGTAGGTGGCTGGTTTGTTGTTATTTTCTATGTCTGACCAATCAAAATCATCTTCCTCTAAGGCACTTATGTTAGCTATTAACATTCCCTTTCGTAACTCCTTGTCTTCTGTCCCAAAACTATCTACATGCACTGGTGCCTTCTGTACTCCATCAATTGTTGCATCATGAACTATACTCCTGCATACAAAACAATGTGCTTTGTCTTATTCATCATTTTCCTCTAACGGTTCTGCTGTGCAGTGTGTGTTTGTGGGTAAAGCAGCATTAATGTCCACCCAAAATAGCTTTCATGTACCAAATGGTATTTTATCCTGTGAATTTACCTTCAACGACATTACTTGAAGTTTAGTTGATTCCTATTTCCAGGGAGAGGGATCTTGTGGTAGAGAGTCCTTGGCAACTGTGTCACCCAATCAAAACAATGTTCCACTAAGCTTCACCGTTTGCTGCCCAAGTTTGATTGTGGCATGTTGTTTATTTAAGAAATGTAACCCTAGGATAACATCATATTCTTCGCTTACCTTTGATATGACTTCCACAATCTCCTGGATTCAGGAAATCTAACTGTAGGCTACAATATATTCTTCGTTTACCCTTGATTTGACTTCCACAATGTCCTGGAATCTTACTCCCTCAATGTAAAAGGTTAGTGGCGTACAGCTTGCTGAATGTATGTCACCTCCACCTATGCCACTTAACTTATATCTTGGAGGGTCATATCTCCTGACCTCAGTGCACTGTCTGCCTATGACTGACACGTGAGCTCCAGTGTCGACTAATGTCTACGTGTTTCACTCTTAACAGTGCCTTGTAACCAGCACTCTGCCTTTGCATGTGCTTTAATAGCATAGAATTTTAATGGAAATGCCTGGCAGTGGTTCCAGGGTTCCCATTCCTGTTCCTGTTTAATGGACCCCTGTTTGCAAATTTGCCTATACTGCTACACTCATGATATGTATGGCCCACCCTTTGACAGTTTGTACAATGTGGCTGGTGATAGTTTCTCGCGATGTGTCCCTGCCGATCGTATTTGAAACAATGAAGCTCTGTGAAACATACATTTTTTTCCCCTCTTGTACTGCGTTGCGGCATCTGTTTCCTCTAATGCTGTAGCAATCTTGACTGCATTAGTTAAATTCTTCGGGTGACAATCCATGCAAAAAAGTATCTAAGGCTCTATACTACAATTCTTGTAAAATATTCTTATTGGCCACTGGCTGACAATTGGTAAGTGTTACTATTAACTTTTCATATTCTATCCACAAGCTTCCTGCTGTTTTTTGTGTCTTTGGGAAATGGTGTACAACTGCTCCCTATAAAAATGGCAACTGTTCTGCTTTCTAAACCTTTTGAGCAAACGTTATTTCAATTCATCAAAAGTTAATGCATTTCGTAACTCCTCGTGATATAGTGCACGCACCTTAGCTTCCCTGATGAACTCTAACTTTATCATTTGCAACTTCTGGTCATCTGACCAGGAACCAAGTTTAGCGGCTGCTAACAATCAGCAAAAAAATGTTGCTATATTCTCGCTTGGCTTGCCTCAGAAGGGATTCACAAGAATGGCTATTGATGAATCTATTATGGGAGGAGTTGCACTAGATGTCAACCTATACTCGGACAGTTGATTCAACATTTCATTATTGTCAGACCTCAATTGGGCTACCTGCTTATGTAAGCTCCGAACAGTCACGTGGCTTGTGTCTTACTGTCTGTCATTGTAATGCTTTCCTATTTAACAATTGATGTTCCTACAAATATACTTCCTATGACACAAGAACATAGACTTAGTTGTATAACAACTAACATTAGAAATTTGATTACAATTCTGATAACAATAACGAGAACATCTAACACCATCTGAAAATAAATTTTCTAGCGTCAAATTTCTTGGAAAGAATGAGAGCTTTACATTGTTTGTTTTTTACACTGTGATAGTGTTACTTGAAAAGGATAAACATCTGGGACCAATTTGCACTCATCAGTATATTGAAATACTGTCCATTGGCTGCAGGTTGTCATCTGCTGTCTATGGGTTGCGTGGCCTGTCACTGGTGATGGCATCATGAATTTCTTCTACCACAAATTCCCTGCCATCTACACCTCAAAATAGAGCCAATGTTATCGGACACCAAATGTAGTGGGTCGGGATTTTGCGACACTAGATATTGGGCGTCAGTGACAGAGGGGAGCAAAGGTTGTTCTTTTGTCAGGGATGGCTGGAGGGAAAGTATAACTTTGTGGGCAGTGGAATGGGCTCTTCCCATGGCTCAATGGGTGAGGTACAAGTGAAACATTGGTGGTTCCACTATTAGTCATTTATTGACACATGAGACCCTTTGAACAAACTGAGTGATACATTGTGTTTTAACTCACTCAATTCCTTGTGGTGCAGTGTGGAGTTATAGTGTTCAGATTCCAGTGACGGCTGATGCGGCGACAGCTTGTATTGCAGCAGAGCGCAAGGTGGCAAAGCAGCTATGGCATGGCATGGCGTGCTCCATCCTGGGATCGAACCAGCGATCCTCAGGTAAGGTGTCTTCTGGCGGAGTTCATCAACTTTTAGGTTCACAGGTGACCCATTTGGTGAGGTTGCATTCTCTTCGTTCTCACCAGCCACTTTGGTAAGTTCCACATGAACTTCTTTCTGCTAACATCTGAGATGGCATCTTCTGCATTGACCTATTGGTGAAGTAGCGACATCTTCTTCTGTCAAGCAATGTAGTAGCTAAGTCATTGCAACGAAATGTGACTTCTGCTGACTAACCATGGCCCATCCATCTGGGCAATGTTTCTTCATCTCTTCTTTCTCGTCTCAAAGGACCCCCGCAAACCCGTATGTCAGAGGTATTTATTTGCTGTTTTCGTCAATTTCACGAAGTTCCTAGGGCAGCGACTGACTCTTCAGTCGTTGATCTATGCTACTCACTTTGGGCTGAAACGTGACCAATGTTGACACACTTGCCAGCTTTCCTTGATTTACCTCAATGCTGGCGTTCTCGGGACTTGCCTGTTGCTCTCCTCCACATTGCCAGAGACGTGACACACGTGAATTCAGTATGTTGACAGTTCCTGTAACATTGACTGCTGATGTATGAATTGTGCTGGTCATTGTTCTCCTTGGAAGCATTTCCAGAGTGCTCAATCATTGATCTGATGAACTGCTGACTGCTGCAGCCCAAACTCTGCTGCTCATCAGCCTCATTGTTTGACTGCTGCCACTTTCGAATATTGTGGCTTAACATGTCAAAGTCTCTAAAATATTCACTTAACCTATAATAAGTCTTTACATATTTTTCTGCTGGATCTCTGCTTTGAACTACAATAAATAACACACAATTATTATACACAACCATAAATAACAAATAATTATTATACATAATTATTTTACACCCTACAAAGGAGTGATGATAAATAACAAAAAATTAAAATGCGGATAATAGACTTTTAAATGTTGTAAAATCAACCTGAAATGTTGAGAAAGGTGGATGCCAGTGAGGACACACTCCTAGAGTGTAGAAATTACAAAATTGTGATTTCTTGAGCTGTCCTCAGTTTTAGTTTTTCCTGTTGAAGGCTTTCATGAAGAACCAAAAACTTCAAAAGTTCTGTGACAAGCTAGGGTGCGACTTCGTGGACTTGTGTGCCATAGGATTGAGAACTATAGGGTCCCCTCCAAGTGGGTCACATATGCACTACACATCACATGACTCAGTAGCTGACTGTGTGTGTGGTGCATACAAGGATATTTTAGACTAGGTGACGCTCCATCCAATCCAGATAACAATAGCTGTAGGAAACCCAGAAGTATCAGTGTAAGAACAAAAGAAATGTCTCCCACAGGAGAGAGTATTGAAATTTTAATGGTAAACTGCTGAAGCATACATAACAAAATGCTCATGAAAAGCGATGAAGCTCACATAACATTGGTCCAGAAAGCTGGATGAAACCAGAAATTGATAGCAGTGATATTTGTGGGGGAAATTTAAGTGTATGGTGATGGATAGGCAAATAGGAAATGGAGGAGGTGCATTTGTCGCAGCAGACAAAAATCTCAAATCCACTGGGATAGAAATTGAAGCTGTGGGAGAGATTGTTTCGGCAAGACTCGGTATCAGGGGTGGGCATCAAATGATAATTTGATCCTTCTATCACCCCCACCCCCCTCCAGACTCTTCTCTTAGCATAACTGAAAACTTCATAGAAAACCTCAGTTCACTTGTGCGTAAGTTCTCCAGTCATATTGTAATCATCGGTGGAGACTTTAATCATCCAACAATTAATTGGGATAATTAATGTTTTGTTAGTGGTGGACATGAGAAGACATCCTGTGAAACTTTACTAAATGCCTTCTCTGCAAATTATGTGGGAAATATAGGTAGGAACCCCAAGCACTATGGTAATATATTGGGTCTAATGGCAACAAACAGACATGACCTCTTTGAGGGTGTCCACGTCGAAACTGGTATCAGTGACCATGTCACAGTTGTTCCAAAAATGACTACCAAAGTATCAAAAACAACTAAAATGAGCAGAAAGATACATATGTTCAGTAAACTAGAAACTTTTCAACACAGGTCAGGAGCATGTAGAGGAACTAAGATTGCTTCTTAATAGATGTAAAACAAAGCATACGGCTATAGATAGAGAGATTCTGAATGAAAGACGTTTGTCTGTGAAGAGAGCAATGCATGATGACTTTGATGACTACCGTAGTGGAATATTGTGAAATGATCTACAACACAATCCAAAGAAATTCTGGTCATATGTAAAGGCTGTTAGTGGCACCAAAGATAGTGTCCAGTCTGTAACGAATGAAATAGGAACTGAAATTGAGGGTAGCGAAACAAAAGGTGAAAAGCTTAATTCCATTTTCAAATGTTTCTTTACAAAGGAAAACCTAGGAGAATTGTCCCAATGTATTCATTGTACCTTTGAAAAGATGAATTAAATAGATTAGTGTCAATGGTGTTGAGAAACAGCTGAAACCTTTAAAACTGAACAAAGCTCCAGGTCCTGCTGGAATCCCTGTAGATTCCATATTGAATTTGTGGCCGAATTAGCCCTCTTCTCACTATAATTTATCATAGATCCCTCAAACAACAAACCGTGTCTAGTTTTCGGAAAAAGGCACAGATCACACCCATCTACAAGAAGGGTAGTAGAACTGATCCACAAAACTACCACCCAATATCCTTGACATCAATTTGTTATTGAATCATTGAACATATTCTGAGCTCAAACATAATGAGGTATCTTGAATTGAATGACCACCTCAATGCCAACCAACAAGGTTTTCAAAGACATCAGTCGTGCAAAACCCAAGTCGGACTTTTCTCACATGAAATGCTGAAAGCTTTGGATCAAGGCAGCCAGGTAGATGCAGTGTTTCTTGATTTCCAAAAAACATTTGACTCACTACTGTACTTATGCTTATTGCAAAAAAGTACGATTGTATGGGGTATCAAGTGAAATTTGTGACTGGTCTGAGGACTTTTTTGTAGGGAGGACACAGCATATTATCTTGGATGGAGAGTCATCATCGGATGCGGAAGTAACTTCGGGTTTGCCCCAGGGAAGTTGGGACCGTCACTGTTCATGTTCTATATTAATGACCTTGCAGACAATATTAATAGTAAAATCAGACTTTTTGCTGATGATGCAGTTGCCTATAATGAAATACTATTTGAGAGAAGTTGCATACGTATTCAATCAGATCCTGATAAGAATTCAACATAGTGCAAAGATTGACAGCTTGCTGTAAGGGTTCAGAAATGTAAAATTCTGCACTTCACAAAACAAAAAAACGTATCCTATGACTATCATTTCAGTGAGTCACTGTTGGAATCAGCCATCTCCTACAGATACCTGGATGTAATGCTTTGGAGGGATATGAAATGGAATGATCACATAGGATTAGCCATGGGTAAAGCAGGTGGTAGACTTTGGTTTATTGGGGACAACACCTGTGAGCATGCAAGCAATCTACTAAAGAGACTGCTTACAAATTACTCATGCAAACCATCCTAGAATATTGCTCGAGTTTATGGGACCCGTACCAGATAGGACTAACAGTATATTGAACATATGCAGAGAAGGGCAGCATGGATGGTCACAGGTTTGTTTAATCCATGGGAGGGTGTCACAGAGATACTGAAGGAACTGAAATGGCAGACTCTTGAAGACAGATGTAAACTATCCCGAAAAGTCTATTAACAAAGTTTCAAGATCTGGCTTTAAATGATCACTCTAGAGATACTCTACAACCCCCTATGTACCGCTCACAGAGGGATCATGAGGATAAGGTAGGAATAATCACTGCACTCACAGAGGCATTGAAACAATCATTCTTCCCATGCTCCATACGTGAATGGAACAGGAAGAAACCCTAATAAATGGTACAATGGGATGTATCCTCTGCATGCACCTCATGGTGGTTTGCAGAGTACAGATATAGATTAGAAGCTCATCCTAACCTAGTGGACATTACTATGGAGTGGTGTGCACCCCACACTTTTGTGATGATTTAAAATGTGCTAGGGTCACTTTCAATGAGGTGTCTGTATGACTGTACAGTAATGGCAGCCCATTCTTCCTCGGGAGTCACAACCATAGAAGGTAGGTAGTGATGTGGGACACTGGGGTCTGACATGCTAACTCATTCCAAAGGAATTCCATTGGGCTCAGGTCAGGATTCTGGGCAGGGCAGGCCATTTCAGGAAAGTTATTGCCTACAAACGATTGCTTCACAGATGTCGCTTTAAGAGAGAGTACAGTGTTGTACTGATATAAGCAGTAATCATCTCCAAATTGTTTGTCTACTGTATACAGTAAACAATGCTATAAAATGGGTTCACATCGTTTTGCATTTAGCATTACCTTAAGAGCAATAAGGGGACAACACCCCAACCAAGAAAAAGGGTCTCGTACTGTAACACCAATCCTCCATACTTCACTGTTGGCACTACATAGGTAATGTTCTCCAGACATCTACTGGTACAAAATGTAAATGTTTCCATTAGACTGCCACAAGGTATAGTGTGACTCTCCACTCCAAGTCATTTGTTTCCAGGTATCCACTGTCCAATGGCATCACTCCTTACATCACATGAAGCCTCATTTAGCATAGACTACAGACATGTGTGGCTTAGGAGGAGCTGCTCTACCATTGTACACCATTCTTTTTAACTTACTAAACACAGTCATTGTACTAACTGAAGTGCTGGAGCACTTTGGAATTTATGAATGATTCCTTCTGCTGAGTTCATGCGATATTTTAGTCACCTTCCGCAGTGCTCGATGGTCCCTGTTGATCAGTGCATGAGGTTTGCTTGGTCTTGGTTGGGCTGTAGCTGTTCTGTCATGTTTCCTTTTCACAATCACATCACTGACAGTCAACTCGGGCAGCTTTAAAATGGTTGAAACTTTGATGATGTATTTGTCACTCAGGCGGCAACCAGTGAATAGTCCACATTCAAAGTCTCTGAGTTCTCCTGACAGATGCATTCTTCTGTTACTGCTTCTCTGTCCATGACACAATATGTCTCTCCTCCTTTTATACTGCTGGGTCCACTACTCATAGCATCTAGTGATCAATTCTGCATCACATAGGAATCTCTGGATAATTACAATCAGGTAGTGGTACTTATGGCCAGGTGTGTGAATATACAGGGTTATCCTTATTAATATTTGAAAACATCTGAAGTGACATAAATGATACTTAGACAAGTAATTTAATATAAGACACATGCAGTTTTAAAAGTTGGGAAATACCCCAAAAATGTATGAAAACGTGGGACTCGTGACATCACCACGTGACATACGTCACCACATGTGCAGAAGTCGAGCATATTGGTTTTTGTACCTGATCATCCCAACCAGCCAGCCAGTGTGGCTGAGCGGTTCTTGGCATGTCAGTCTGGAACCGTGCGACCGCTACAGTAACAGGTTTGAATCCTGCCTCAGGACAGCACAGGTACAAACTGTAACACAACAGAAATGTAGCGGATGCTGTCCAAATCACTGGCTACACAAACCACAGGTGATTGTGCAGTGTATTAAATGTCATTCGGCACAATACTGTTGTGTGCGTCTCTGCTGCTGCATCATGGGAAGGAGAAGCAAATGCTGCTGACAGTCTTCAGTGTTCCTCACACTGTTGCTCTGTCGGTTTGGATACTTGACCTCCTGCAAAGAAACCCTTTTCTGACTCAAGGTACGTGACACGGCTGTACAATCCTGCACAGCCAAGTGAGTAGTGTGTCTGTCCCCTCAGGCACAAGTCACGTGAGGCTGCAGAGATCATGCATGACATTGAATCCACACAGCCTGTTTACGAGGAGAAGAATGATTTGTGAGAGAGGTGTGAGGAGTGGAGGAAGCAACCTCTTTTCAACGAATTCCCAGCACTTTGGCTGCTGAGAGGTGAGGGGCAGTAAGGATGAGAAAAGGGTTGTGTTTTGCACTGGACATGTGCTCACATGTCAATTTAGGCTGTCTTCAAATTATGGATATCTGATGTGCATTTTGGAATTGTGTGTTTAAACATTTAACATTCAACGTACAACTAACTACATCAGCGTGTGTTAACACGTTGTTTACACTAAAAGTCTTTAGATGCTGACAAAAGTACATTGATGTGCCCATCATATGCTGTTCAGTTGACTGCACATTTCCATAGTGACCAGATGCGCAGGGTAATTATAATTAAACTTCAGCTACTTGAGGCATAGTTATTTGCTGTATGGGTACCCAACTTAATACAAATGATGTTCAGAATGTGCACTGCAGGATTTGTGTTGTTGGTAGTGTTGCTGTCTTAACTTGCTATTAGGCGCCGACACTGGTATGATGACATCGGGTTGAAATACTAGCATCAGTGCGCATTACAGATGCAGACAGTCAATATGGATCTGGACAAGGTGAGCAGGGCTGTACTAGTAAAGCTATTTCATCAAAACAGCATCAACAGTGCTGCCACTCTTCATGGTTATCGACGCTTTAAAGGAATAAGGAGAGGCCCTCTTTGTTTCCGGTGTTGAAGAAGGTGATTTGTAATTTCGAATTAACTGACGATTTGGGAATTGCTCCTGGGAGAGGTCAACGGCCCGTTATGCCACAAATTATTGAAGAAATTACTATTACCACGAACACAGTGTACAATCTCCAAGTAGTACACAAGATTTGTTACAAAAGCTGAACATTCCATTGACCACCGTACAAAAAGTATTGCTAACAACGGTGAAATGGTATCTTTAATGTTATTCCAGGCTGTCGTGGATGTAGGTAATCATCACACTGAGCAGCGTTTGTAACCAGGAACATAAACATAGTATGCAACTAACAAATGTTACCCTCTCACGTGCCGGCCGGTGTGGCCGAGCGGTTATAGGCGCTACAGTCCGGAACTGCGCGACCGCTACGGTCGCTGGTTCGAATCCTGCCTCGGGCATGGATGTGTGTTGTCCTTAGGTTAGTTAGGTTTAAGTAGTTCTAAGTTCTAGGGGACCGATGACCTCAGATGTTAAGTCCCATAGTGCTCAGAGCCATTTTTTGAACCTCTCACGTGGAAATTAAAATGAATTTCTCTCAATACTTTATTCGTTATTTCTCTTTGGCATATCATAACAAATCTTTCCACAAAGTTTAATTGTCCTGCTATCACTCGTTTTCCATGGGGCCCTCTCAAGTAGCGAAAGTTTGATTGTAACCGCCCTGTATTTTGTGAGTGTATCTTAATTTTGTTTGCTGGATGTTGCGAGAAATGAGTGAAACCGAAGGCGAGAATATTGACACTGAACTACTAATTGAAAAAGTAGAAAAAAGGCCAGAAATTTGGAGTAAATCGTCGGAATTCTATAAGAATAAAATTTTGAGCCAACGACCTTGGGAAGAATCTGTTTTGATCTTCAGTGACAGAAATGACTCAAGGAAACAATATAGGTAAAAAACTTTATCCTCAGAAGTACTCTTTCGTTCATATCATACGGTCTGCGCAATGAGGTCTACCTTCATTAACAATAACAACAACAAAAAATGCTAAATTTAGTCCCAACGGTATCTGCTGATGAAGTGGGTCTTCCACTGCGCACAGCGTTTAAGTAGGCCCCACACTGACTCGGTAGAAATCGCGCTGCAGCAGTGATAGGACGCCTGGCCCACACTGCGGCGACTTGCTGTCGCCGTGGTGCAGCCGTTCTCTATCGCGATGGCGCGCCTCTGCGCCATGCACGTGTACCTGATGCGCGCATGGGAGCTAAGTCTTTCTAAAACGATTTTGAGGAAACTGACCCGTTAAAAAATTTGATGATGTCACATGTTAAGAGTATGATATCGCTATTATATGCGAACTATAACTTGGCATCTTTCAGCGGGAGGAGGGAAGTCGGGGAGCGGGAAGCGAGCAATGTGGTTGCGCAGGGGAGAGGTTGGGTGAGGAGGGGAACAAGCTCCGCCTCTATGGACTTCAAGCGCCCACTGCAGGCAACGCAAACGTGTTTGTACTTCCACAAAAGCAGCTGTGTGTAGGACAGAGTTAATCGACAGTGAAATACTTGTTGCTAGTCGAAATTGAGATAAATGTAAATGCGGAATTATAAGTAGGTAAAAGGACAAATTACGACTCTAGGAATGGAAGACAAATTACTATTTATTTTTTAAATATACTGGATGTCACACATTTCAGCAAAGCTACAATAACATTCAACACAAATGTATAATAGAACAAGAGTGAAACAGGCCAATTTTGACGAAGCTCCTGATATTCCGATGCACTAACAGTTCCACTTTTGCACGTAATCGTTTGCTCCGACTCATCAATGGTATCTGAAGTGCCGACGTCAATAATGAGATTGTTGTTGTCGTTGTTGTTGTGGTCTTCAGTCCTGAGACTGGTTTGATGCAGGTCTCAATGCTACTCTATCCTGCGCAAGCTTCTCCATCTCCCAGTACGTACTGCAACCTACATCCTTCTGAATCTGTTTAGTGTATTCATCTCTAGGTCTCCCTCTACGATTTTTACCCTCCACGCTGCCCTCCAATACTAAATTGTTGATCCCTTGATGCCTCAGAATATGCCGTGCACACCGATCCCTTCTTCTAGTCAAGTTGTGCCACAAATTTCTCTTCTCTCCAATTCTGTTCAATACCTCCTGATTAGTTATGTGATCTACCCATCTAATCTTCAGCATTCTTCTGTAGCACCATATTTCGAAATCTATTCTCTTCTTGTCTAAACTACTTATCGTCCACGTTTCGCTTCCATACATGGCTACACTCCACACAAATACTTTCAGAAACGACTTCCTGACACTTAAATCTATACTCGATGTTAACAACTTTCTCTTCTTCATAAACGCTTTCCTTGCCATTGCCAGTCTACATTTTATATCCTCTCTACTTCGACCATCATCAGTTATTTTGCTCCCCAAATAGCAAAACTCCTTTACTACTTTAAGTGTCTCATTTCCTAATCTAATTCCGGCAGTGTCAGCCGATTTAATTCGACTACATTCCATTATCCTAGTTTTCCTTTTGTTGATGTTCATCTTATATCCTCCTTTCAAGACATTGTCCATTCCGTTCAACTGCTCTTCCAGGTCCTTTGCTGTCTCTGACAGAATTACAATGTCATCAGCGAACTTTAAAGTTTTTATTTCTTCTCCATGGATTTTAATACCTACTCCGAATTTTTCTTTTGTTTCCTTTACTGCTTGCTCAATATACAGATTGATTAACATCGGGGATAGGCTACAATCCTGTCTCACTCCCTTCCCAACCACTGCTTCCCTTTCATGTCCCTCGACTCTTATAACTGCTATCTGGTTTCTGTACAAATTGTAAATAGCCTTTCGCTCCCTGTATTTTACCCCTGCCACCTTCAGAATTTGAAAGAGAGTATTCCAATCAACATTGTCAAAAGCTTTCTCTAAGTCTTCAAATGCTAGAAACGTAGGTTTGCCTTTCTATTCAACTTATTTTCTAAAATAAGTTGTAGGGTCAGTATTGCCTCACGTGTTCCAACATTTCTACGGAATTCAAACTGATCTTCCTCGAGGTCGGCTTCTACCAGTTTTTCCATTCGTCTGTAAAGAATTCGCGTTAGTATTTTGCAGCCGTGACTTACTAAACTGATAGTTCGGTAATTTTCACATCGGTCAACACCTGATTTCTTTGGGATTGGAATTATTATATTCTTCTTGAAGTCTGAGGATATTTCGCCTGTCTCATACATTTTGCTCACCATTTGGTAGAGTTTTGTCAGGACTGGCTCTACCAGACTGGCTCTGTCAGTAGTTCTAATGGAATGTTGTCTACTCCAGGGGCCTTGTTTCCACTTAGGTCTTTCAGTGCTCTGTCAAACTCTTCACGCAGTATCATATTTCCCATTTCATCTTCATCTACATCCTCTTCCACTTCCATAATATTGCCCTCAAGTACATCGCCCTTGTACAGACCCTCTATATACTCCTTCCACCTTTCTGCTTTCCCTTCTTTGCTTAGAACTGGGTTTCCATCTGAGCTCTTGATATTCATACAAGTGGTTCTCTTTTCTCCAAAGGTCCCTTCAATTTTTGTGTAGGCAGTATCTATCTTATCCCTAGTGAGATAAGCCTCTACATCTTTACATTTGTCCTCTAGCCGACCCTGCTTAGCCATTTTGCACTTTCAGTCGATCTAATTTTTGAGACGTTTGTATTCCTTTTTACCTGCTTCATTTACTGCATTTTTATATTTTCTCCTTTCATCAATTAAATTCAGTATATCTTCTGTTACCTAAGGATTTCTACTAGCCGTCGTCTTTTTACCTACTTGATCCTCTGCTATCTTCACTATTTCGTCTCTCAAAGCTACCCATTCTTCTTCTACTTTATTTCTTTCCCCCATTCTTGTCAATCGTTCCCTAATACTCTCCCTGAAGCTCTCTACAACCTCTGGTTTAGTCAGTTTATCCAGGTCCCATCTCCTCAATTTCCCCACTTTTTGCAGTTTCTTCAGTTTTAATCTACAGTTCATAACCAATAGACTGTGGTCAGACTCCACAGCTGCCCCTGGAAATGTCTTACAATTTAAAACCTGGTTCCTAAATGTCTGTCTTACCATTATATAATCTGTCTGATATCTTCCAGTATCTCCAGGCCTCTTCCATGTATACAACCTTCTTTTATGATTCTTGAACTAAGTGTTGGCTATGATTAAGTTATTCTCTGTGCAAAATTCTACCAGGCGGCTTCCTCTTTCATTCCTTACTCCCATTCCATATTCACCTACTACGTTTCCTTCTCTTCCTTTTCCTACTGTCGAGTTTCAGTCATCCATGACTATTAAATTTTCGTCCCCCTTCACTATCTGAATAATTTCTTTTATCTCATCATACATTTCATCAATCTCTTCGTCATCTGCGGAGCTAGTTGGCACATAAACTTGTACTACTTTGGTAGACGTGGGCTTCATATTTATCTTGGCCAGAATAATGCGTTCGCTATGCTGTTTGTATTAGCTTACCCGCATTCCTATTTTCCTATTAATTATTAAACCTACTCGTGCATTACCCCTATTTCATTTTGTATTTATAACCCTGTATTCACCCGACCAGAAGTCGTGTTCCTCCTGCCACCGAACTTAACTAATTCCCACTATATCTAACTTTAACCTATCTATTTCCCTTTTTAAATATTCTAATCTACCTGCCCGATTAAGGGATCTGACATTCCACGCTCCGATCCGTAGAACGCCAGTTTTCTTTCTCCTGCCAACGACGTACTCTTAAGTAGTCCCCGCACGGAGATCCGAATGGGGGGACTATTTTACGTCCGGAATATTTTACCCAAGAGGACGCCATCATCATTTAATCATACAGTAAAGCTGCATGCCCTCGGGAAAAATTACGGCCGTAGTTTCCCGTTGCTTTCAGCCGTTCGCAGTACCAGCACAGCAAGGCCGTTTCGGTTGATGTTACAGGGCCAGATCAGTCAATCATCCTGACTGTTGCCCTTGCAACTACTGAAAAGGCTGCTGCCCCTCGTCAGGAACCACACGTTTGTCTGGCCACTCAACAGATACCCCTCCGTTGCCGTTGCACCTACGGTACGGCTATTTGTATCGCTGAGGCATACGAATAAGATTGTAAAAATGAGAAGTCTCTTCTATTAGATTCAGAAGCATCCAACCCACCTTAGGTTTCAAGGGGTGGGTTACTCTGTATTGTTAATGAAATAAATAAATAAATAGTGCGTTGAAATCAGAATTCACCATGTCCAATTTATCCTTCCATTATGACTAGACAAATGCAATATTTTTTGTTTTTACGTGAATTACTTCCCACAAATGTATGTCAGAACATAAGCCACGGTACTTTCACGCTCAAGCAGCATCATAACATTACTGACTATCAATAATAGGTGTATAAAAAATTATGATAGTCCACACTTGCACCAACTGTGTGTCGTTTTCGCACTGCAAAAAAGGTCTTTCGCCATTAGGTATTTGTCGATGAATAAAAGATGTAATTACAATTTAAAAAAGCCCTAGAGTATTTTCGGTTTATCGATTTCACCACTTCCATGAAATCTTTTGATATTTTCGATACTTGTAAATCCAGCCAACACACAGTGTCGTCTTTTATATATTCAGACAGACAAGTCAGATTTGTGTCAGTGCGTTCCATGCATAGCTTCCACCACACACAATTTTCCCGTGACTAAGAAATCATTGTGAGTGCCAAATATACTAGAGTACGTTCATTCGGAGTTAATTTTCACGGACGGAGCAGGTGGGTGTAGAAACCGCAAAACTGCTAAGGGCATTTCTAAGTTCGTGTTGCTAAGCACCGTACCTGTCTAACACTAGAGCAGGAGGAGGATCACCGCGAGACAGATCTGTTCTTTCAAATGGCGAAATTGAGTTTGTTACGAAAAACAAAAGATCCGGTTAGAGAGTCATACAAAGATTTTGTTTGTTACATGTGTGAGAAATGGTGACTTAGTGATACAGCCCTGTTTAGATCCTATAACGTGTGTGTGGGAGCTGAATTTCAAAAAGGAATATCATGTTAAGTAGGAACCTCCTATAGGCCTTAATGCAAAGAATGCTTTTTACTAGCGTGCTACAGACTTGTGTTTGTCTCTTTCAGCGCACTAGCTTTATGTTTTATGTTTTGTACGCGGGTCATGATCTCGCAGTAGCGTTCTCGCTTCCCGAGCATTGGGTCCTGGGTTCAATTCCCGGCGAGGTCAGGAATTTTCACCTGCCTCGAGATGACTGGGTGTTGCTATGTCGTGTTCATCATCATGATTCATTCCCATTACGGTCGGAGGAAGGCAATGGCAAACCACCTCCACTAGGACCTTGAATAGTACGGCGCTGCCCCCTACGCTCTGTCAAGGAGTATGGGACTTCATCATCATCCTCATCCTCAGCTTTATGTAACTGAATAATCACTATGATTCCATCATCATTCAGTTATTCAACTTCAAGTGTGTCCTGGATGTCTGTGAATAAGGTAATGCCGTAGTTCTGAGGAGCGGTAGTGAGTGTAGTGTGCAAAGCATGTTCATGCTTTAGTTATCGCTATTAAAGGGGGGTAGTGACTGCGCGACTCTGCTTGTTCAACAGAGCTGTAGCCACACATTAGAAAAAATATTCCATAGCTCTTACTTCCTTAATATGTTACGACAGATAACCTTGAGAACTACGGATTCAAGGGAAAAGAGAATATTACTGCTTACAGCGTGTTTGAGTTGGTGAAATCAAGAAATGCGTGTAATGTGCTCTTGGTTATGTATATGAAACTGATAAAGAGTCGTCGCCACGTGAACAATTTTGATTAGTACATGTTCTATACACAACTTGTACCATTACTACGTGATATATATTTTACTTACCACCTGACGTATTTCAAAGTATGAGCCACGCTTTAAGCACTATGTCTCGAATGTGCGATGGCACACTGATGGGCCACCATCAGCATACCTTATGTCACTTTAGTTTAAGCTTTACAGCAACGTCATTCTCTGTTTTCTGAGTCGTGTAGCGGTTTAATGTTTCTAAAACAACAAAACAAAATAACATCAAAACAAAATCAACATCAATTCTAAAATAATTGTTAGCGCCAGACCCTGGCACTCAAACACGTAGCTGCAGCTGTTTGCAACATTTGCTGCAATCTTTCACTATTGTAAGCTTTAGTGAAGTAGCCCGCTTTGCCCGATTTATCTTTCCCAAATTACGTCCATTTTTAGTCAATTTGAGGGAAATGTCCCGGTTTGTCAGACAGAAATTGTGGCAACCCTAGATACATAGAAAGCTGAACTTAAAATTATCGCGAAATCTTACGTTCGGTTTCGTCGAATTGGAAAAATTCTCCAACCAGCTGGACACAGGCACTGCTCGCAGACCGGCACAAACTTGTGCAGCGTGGTCACACTGGCACCGACCGACCTGTCCATTGCGCTCAGACGAGCATTCGCCTGCTGGAGTAGAATGCTTCGTTCCTATCGGTTCCCTGAGGGAAGTGGTGGGTTGATGGGGCAGAGGGTATATAAAGGTCATTCTAACCCTAGTCTCCTCATTCTTTCGTCAACCACTGTGACCACTGTAGTGAGAAGCCGATCCTCTTGTCAAGTGGATTGCCGATTGTGGAGTTTGTAGGTCTATGCTCAAAAATGTATGCATATCGCACACTGGAAGGTGCCACCAAGAGATGGGCTAAGGGTGTGCGTCGTATGGCATCGAGAACCCTCTCTATCGAAGTCTATTTGCGGTTCCTGTGCAGTGTTGATCGCGGTGCTGCATCGCAACCACCACATATGGTACGGCAGACCAGTATTCGATCGAGAGGACACGAGGTGTACACTGTGCTGCAGTCTAAAATCGGTCTGTCGCCTCATGATGATAAAAGGGTCATTTGTGATGACGGGACTGAAACTCGCCCGTACTCACATTACTCACTTGTTGCGAGAGAAGGAGTGGGGGGCTCTGATTGAGTGAGAGAGAGAGAGGAAGTGTGAAAAAAGAAAGCATAATATGGAAAAAAGAATAAAATTTTATCTTTATACATGCACACCATGTGTGTGAAAGAAAGAAAAAAGAATATACCAAAGAATATTAAAAAACCCACAAAGTTTTTCACCTGCCGCTAGCTATCCATGTCATAATAGTTTTTAAGTGTGTATATAGCTCACAGTCCATCAGAATTGTTACATAAAAAACCTTTGCTATTGTGGATTGTTGAAATTAAATTCTAAGCATGCGCAATCCATCAGAAGTATTGTAAAAGCTGGGGCTGTGGAATTTAGTTGTAGTAGTAAAGAAAGTATCTCCACATTAGTTTTTAGCTTAGATTTATAAAAAAAAATTAATACCAGTGTTACTGTTGTAGCGTGTAAGTTAAAAGTATTTCTGCATTGGAATAGCAGAGTCAATTTGTACCTCTAGCATACTATATTCTACCTCAAGAATACTATATTGTACCTCAAGAATTATATTGTGTTTGTGTGAACTGAATAAAGCAAGAAAAAAATCAGTCACCATACATCTTGGTTGTTATTTACAAAAGAAAGCCCTATCCCCTATTGCATTATATATATATATATATATATATATATATGGGGGTCCAATTTATCTTGACCACCCTAAATCACTCTTTGTCCAGATGCAAATTACAAAATGTTTAAGCAAATGATCTTTAGCCGTCAGGGGGACATCAATCAGCATGATTGCCTTCGTTGCAGCTGTCCTTTTTACAAAGATATGAACAGTGGTATGACTTTTTTAAATGGCACCCTGTATTTTTTATTCGGTAATTCATTTCCTCTCCTAGAGACCTATTCAAAAGTGTGTCACAGTGTACCATTCACTGAAACACAACAGTATTAATTACATAACACAACACTGACTTTGAGCCCGGGATCATAAACTCGTCCACTTGCTGAGGTTGTCAGAAAACAAATGAAAACCAAGTAAAAACATAACACAAAATTGATTTTGACGCTCCTGTACCATTACCCACGAGTAGAACAGTCAAAGGTGCTCATAGTGGTGACCCTGGACACCGTATACACTGGTGCACTCGTTGAATGAAAGAATTATTTATTGCTTGCAGTGTTGCTTGCTGAAGAGAATAACAAGCAAGCACGATACATTCCTGCATGTCCTCTAGAGTTGTTGGAATACCATGATAGACAACGTCTTCAATGCATCCCCAAAGAAAAAAGTCCAGAGTTAATGGAGAGAGGGACACCCGTAGAATTACAAGTTTTGAATAGCAGCAAACTTATAGATTCGATGCATCCTTGAGATTTTCTCCTTTGCCTTCACGCAGATAATGGTGTCCATGTGATCGAAAAATTTAAGCGCCGGCACCGTATCTTTATATATTATGCCAGGATCATCCCAGTGAATTCCATGGTAGAAATGTGTTAACCACGTTGCACTCTTCCGTGTCTTAGCACACTTCACATACTTGAAAGACCTTGGTGATGCAATGTTTGCTTAGAATGTCTCTATCATTCCTGCATCTTCGGTGTGCACCATATCTTTAAATATTATCTGTTACGCTCATCGTCATAGAAACCATAAAGTAAAGAAATACGGCATTAAAAAAAGTAATAGCATCTTACTTGGCTACAGAACATACATTACTATCATGGTGCCAATCTGACCACGGTGGACAAGTCTGTGCCGCTCTGCAAGCAGTGCTTGTGTCCACCTGGTTGTGGAATTTTTACTACTCGACGAAACCGTACGTAAGATTTCGCGATAATTTTACGTGCAGCTTTCTATGTATCTAGAGTTGCCACAATTTCTGTCTGAAATTGTCTCAAATTGACTAAAAATGGTCGTAATTTGGGAAGGATAAATCGGGCAACGCGGGCTACTCCACTAGAGCTTAAAATAGTGAAAGATTGCAGCAAATGGTGCTTATAGTTGCGAACAGCTGCAGCTACATATTTGTTTGCTAGTGTCGGGCGCCAACAATTATTTTAGAATTGCTGTTGATTTTGTTATGCCCAACGTCAAGCTTTTTGTGGTTTTGGAGACATTAAACAGTTTGCAGCTTAGCATGAAAGTATAGTTCACCAATTTCAAAGACATAATGATTTTTAACGGTATGACGGCACATTTGCCAATTTCGCTGCTGTTACTAATTGCCTCTGTTTGAATAAATTCGAAACAGAGGAGGAGGAGGATGAGATTAGTGCTTAACGTCCCGTCGGCAACGAGGTCATTGGAGACTGAGCGCAAGCTCTGGTGAGGGAAGGATGGGGAAGGAAATCGGCCGTGCCCTTTCAAAGGAACCATCCCGGCATGTGCCTGAAGCGATTTAGGGAAATCACGGAAAACCTAAATCAGGATGGCCGGAGACGGGATGAAACCGTCGTCCTCCCGAATGCGAGTCCAGTGTGATAACCAATGCGCCACCTAGCACGGTCGAATTCGAAACAGAGTAACTGTCCAATTCTTTAAGTGCTTTCAGAGTGAATGTTTGACTTGTGGTTTACATCAGTTAAGTGATACTTAATATCTGCTATTCCGCCATCCACATTCTGCTTCATAGTCACGCCTCCCACGTTTTATGAAAAAATTAACCGCTACACGACTCAGAAAACAGAGAATGACGTTGCTGTAAAGCTTAAACTAAAGTGACATAAGGTATGCTGATGGTGGCCCATCAGTGTGCCATCGCACATTCGAGACATAGTGCTTAAAGCGTGGCTCATACTTTGAAATACGTCAGGTGGCAAGTAAAACATATGTCATGTAGTAATGGTACAAGTTGTGTAGGGAACATGTAATAATCAAAAGCGTTCACTTGGGACGACTCTTTATCAGTTTCATTTAAATATCCAAGAGTACATTACACGCATTTCTTGATTTCACCAGCTCAAACACGCTGTAAGCAGTAATATTCTCTTTTCCCTTGAATCCGTAGTTCTCAAGGTTAACTATCGTAACATATTAAGGAAGTAAGAGCTATGGAATATTTTTTATAATGTGTGGCTATAGCTCTGTTGTTGAACAAGCAGAGTCGCGCAGTCACTACCCCCCTTTAATAGCGATAACTAAAGCATGACCATGCTTTGCACACTACACTCACTACCGCTCCTCAGAACTACGGCATTACCTTATTCACAGACATCCAGGACATACTTGAATAACTGAATGATGACGGAATCATAGTGACTATTCAGTTACATGAAACTGATGATGGTGATGATGTTGATGATGATGATGAAGCCCCTTACTCCTTGACAGAGTGTAGGGGAACGATGCGGGAGACCCGCACCGCCGTACTATTCAAGGTCCTAGTGGAGGTGGTTTGCCATTGCCTTCCTCCGACCGTAAAGGGGATGAATGATGATGAAGACGACACAACAACACCTAGTCATCTCGAGGCAGGTGAAAATCCATGACCTCGCCGGGAATTGAACCCAGGGCCCCATGCTCGGGAAGTGAGAACGCTACTGCGAGATCATGAGCTGCGGACAAAACATAAAACATAAAGCTAGTGCGCTGAAAGAGACACAAGTCTGTAGCACGCTAGTAAAAACCATTCTTTGCATTAAGGCCTATAGGAGGTTTCTACTTAACGTGATATTCCTTTTTGAAATTCAGCTCCCACGCACACGTTATAGGATCTAAACAGGGTTGTATCACTAACTCACAATTTCTCATACATGTAACAAACAAAATCTTTGTATGACTCTACTGGATCTTTTGTTTTCCGTAACAAACTCAATTTCGCCATTTGAAAGAACAGATCCGTCACGTGGTGATCATCCTCCTGCTCCAGTGTTAAACAGGTACGGTGCTTAGCTACATGAACTTAGAAATGCCCTTGGACTACAGCAGTTTTGCAGTTTCTCCACCCAACTGCTCCGCCCGTGAAAATTAACTCCGAATGAACGTACTCTAGTATATTTTGCACTCACAATGATTTCTTTGTCAGGTGAAAATTGTGTGTGGTGGAAGCTATGCATGGAACGCACTGACACAAACCTGACTTGGGTGTCTGAATGTATAAAAGACGCCACTGTGTGTTGGCTGGATTTACAAGTATCGAAAATACCAAAAAGTTTCGTGGAAGTGGTGAAATCGATAAACCGAAAATACTCTAGGTCCTTTTTAAATTGTAGTTACATCCTTTATTCATCGACAAATACCTAATGGCGGGAGACTTTTTTGCAGTGCGATAACGACACCCAGCTGGTGCAAGTGTGGACGTATCATAATTTTTTTATACGCCTATTATTATGATGCTGCTGGAGCGTGGAGGTATCGTGACTTATGTTCTAACATACGTTTGTGGGAAATAATCAAACTACTATTCGCGTAAAAACAAAAAATATTGCGTACATCTAGCCATAATGGAAGGATACATCGGACATGGTGAATTGTGATTTCAACGGACTGAGAAGTATATCCTAACGTATGTGGTGATGGATTCAGTTTGCAAACAGCTGCACACCATAGCAATTCAAGTGTTCAACTGGACCTGCTGTAGTGTACAAACAGGGCAGGCAATACGGCTGTAACAATACATCCCCTCATCGGCACCCTAAGCGTACCCTCACATTTTCCATGTTGTTCTATCGGTAGTGATGTTGATTACAGTACACCAACCAGTGCTGGTGATGTCTTTCCAACCATTACGTCCGCGGGTGCAGTATTCATTATCACATAGTGCCAGACGCCTGTCCTTCATAACACTTGTTTGAGAGAATCTTGGCTTGATGCAGCACCTTCCAGAAGCGCTGATTCGAAGACTTTGTCAGATAATTTCCTAGGACTGAGGAGAATCGAGACATACAGCCGGTGTGAGTTTAGGTGCACCGTAACTTTTTCGGGTGCTGTACAGATATAAAAGATAACTGCACTGTTTGAATACTGTCAGGAGACAATATTTAACGTGCTATTATGAAATATAAACAGATAAATTAATACACAGCTTTATTCCTCAGGACTGTAGCAGAAAATCGGTGTACCACAACAGTCGTTTCGCGAACATAAAACACTGTTGTGCAGAGTCGACAATACACTCTCAGAGCCAACAAAGGCGGCTTCTGCCGTAATAATCACCGCAGTCGCACAGGTGTTCCCAGTAACCAGTTTGAATACAGCTTTTGCTTTGTTCAACATGCCTGAAGCAAATTGCTCCGACAGCGTGAAGTTGTGAGGATATGTTCGAGAATTTGGAGAAGTTCTTTAGTATGGATGGGAAAATTTTATTTTGTAAACTGTGTGAAGTTAAAGTTAGTACAGAAAAGCACTGTAATGTGCAACAATACTGTAATACCGCTAAACACACCAGCTGTGTGAAACGAAGTGCTGAAAATAACAGCACGCAAACGCTGTTATTTGAACTGACAGGTCAATCGTCAACCGTGCAATCATTCTGCAAGGATTTGTGTGAGATGATGGTGTCTTGCAACAACCCATTGGAATAACGCTTCAGACGGTTCTTGGAGAAGTACACAACACATCCAGTTCCAGATGAATCTACACTGAGAAAGAACTATTTATCCGTATGCTACAATGATGTGCTCAACAAAATTCGAATTACTATTGCTGAGCAAAAGATCTGGCTCTCGATAGATGAAACTATGGATATTAGTGGGCGATGTACTGCAAATGTTGTTGGTGGTGCTTTGTTGGTGGTGCTCTAGAAGTTGATGGCTCTGGAGATATGTTCATACTAACGTGTGAAGCTCTCGATAGAGTAAACAATTCGACGATTGCTATTTTGTTTGACAACTCTCTGAAGCTACTGTGGCCGGATGATGTGAAAAGAGACAGCGTTTTGCTGCTTGTAACAGATGGTGCTTCATATATGGCTAAAGCAGCCAAAGGGCTTCAGATTCTCTACCCCAGTATGATGTACGCCACTTGCCTTGCACATGCGTTGCACAGAGTTGCCGAAGAGGTGCGATCAAATTATGCTGATGTGAACAAATTAATTTCCTGTGGCAAGAAAATCTATGTGAAGGCTCCGCTACGGGTCCAGAAATTTAAGGAACAAGCACATCCAACTCCCCTCCCACCTAAACCTGTTCTTACTCGATAGGGTTCTTGGCTTAATGCTGCTGAGTATTACTGCACAAACTACACCCAAATAAAGATAATCTTCTGTGAGCTTGATAGCGATGAAACAAGTGCTATCAAAATTGTGAAAGAAGTTTTTGCAGATACATTGTCTCGAAACTTGGCATACATCAACGCCAGGTTTTCAGTGATATCAAAAGCCACCAAACGACTGGAAGCTGTTGTCACTCAGCTATGTGAGACCCTGAGTATTGTGCAACATGTGCAGAGTGAGTTGGGTCGAGCTCGTGGTCATGTGGCTGACAAAGTGAAAATGAAATTGCAAAGTGTTCTCCAACGGAATCCTGGATATTCTACACTGTGCAAAATTAGTGGCAGTCTTTCAGGGAATGCCGCAACATTTGAAGATGCTGAAACAAAGCTGAACTCCAGTGACATGGATGCCTTCAAATACGCTCCAGTGACGTCTTGTGAAGTGGAGAGGAGTTTTTCCAGGAACAAAACTATCCTCAGCTACAACCGTAGATCTTTGAGAATGGAAAACCTGAAAATGCACTTTGTGATCTAGTGCAACTTTGCAGATACTGAAGATTGACATACGGTATTAAATAATGTGAAACACTTTAAATACTATGTAGAAATAAAAACATTATTTTACTGCTTCTACAGATGATCTTTTCACTGCACTTTGTGTTTAGAAAATAAAACATTCAGACATTCAAAAAATAGGTGCAAATTAGCCACAAACCTTACAGAAAGAAAGAACTATACTTACAATATTTTGAGACGTGAATTTTGTATTACTTTATGGTGAATAAAAAATTAAATAAACAAACAACAATGCTTTAAATAAACTTCTATTAAGTCATATTTTATTTTTAAGGTCATATTTATGTAAGTTTTAGGTCACAAATGCTTGCATTTTTCACTGTTTTTTAGGTAATTAAAATCCGGGCCATAGTGATCACATGTTTTAACAGGTATTTCTCTGGTGTCATGTATGAAAGAGATGCCGCCGCCTCATCCTTGTGGGACCCGAACTGACACCTACGAATGGTTTGGCAGCTGACGGTCGTGTCACTTTGCGGGGGCTGCCGTTGCATCCAGACTTCTGGGAGCGTGTGCAGTAGCGTGTGCGGAGTTGGTGGCACAGGCATCGGGTGTCGAGTGGCGGGATGTGTTTTTTATTAGCAATCTTTTGTTTAAACTATATTCCATCGATTTCACCGACCAATACGATGCTGTGAATTAAAGAAAAACTCCCCCGTACATTTGGAGAATATCGATTTAATTAATTTCCATAATTTTTTTTATATCAACGTGGTGTTAGCGGTACAAGGGAGGGTGTGTGTGAGTGGGTGACACGAAGCAGAACAGCAGGTTAAGTGCAGAACACTAGGTTAATTTGCATAATTTTTATTTAAAACGCAGTACAGTAGTTTAAGGGGGTGGGTGACAAAGAAGAATGCGCCAGATATGGCGTTCAAAAGCATGTGATAATCGAAAAGTGTACAAGAAAATGGTGGGAGGACATAACTAATTACTTAATTTGGTATCAAAGGCAGTAAAATAGCTTAAGGAAATGGGGATGACATGGATACCATTTAACAGGACAATAGGTTAAGTTCCAACAAAGGGCCGAACATTAGGTTAAAACACACAGAGTACTCTGCCATACATTAGGTTTGCTCCATGTAATTACTTTTTACAAAACCTACATGTTTCCAAACAGCAGAGCATGATGTGCAAGAGAAATCCAACCCCCAACAAACTGATTTTTTAATAAATAAACAATATACCCTGGAATTTCCTGTTATGAGATCCTTCCTCTCTACCAATTACCATATATTCCATACACTGCCATGAATCCCCTAAAACACTATTCCATATACTGCAATCGATTTCCCTCCAAATTACGGATCAACTGAGTCTTTTTCCCGCCAGTTTACAGGAGGGAGGCAAGGTAGGGGGGGAGGGGGGTTTACCAGAGGTGGAGGTTAATTACTTGATCAACTTAATTAAGTAGTCAATCAAACTGACAGTAATGACAGGGGCTATTCCAATAACCCAGACCTGAAAGTGTACCTGTAGCAGCTAGGGGGAGCGGTGGGTTGGTGGTTTCCTGAGGAGGGAGGGGAGTGGGGGGGGGGGTGACAATAGGTTAAGTGCCTGTCAATCAAAAGGAAGGATCCTTTTAGCAGAACAATAGGTTAAGTGACTGTCAAACAAAGTAGAACAATAGGTATGCCCTGAGTGAATACCAGCTGCTGATGTAGGCAAGCCGCCTTAAGAAAATTTGCTGAAACGAAGGTAGTCCCTCTACTGATATCTCCACGTTCCAATAATAAAGTCCTCTTGTTTTCAACCTTTCTCCACACGAAACCAATGGACTTTAACAGTTTTCTGAGAAAGGTGGTACTCCATCTTCAACCAAACTTCTGTTCAAGAACTGGCAGAAGTTTTGACACACTTGGCACAACCTTTTGCACAGTGTAAAACTCTTCTATTGTGTCCCTGATGACTCGTTTGTTGAAGTCATCAACAACTGCTTCGATTTCCCCGCTTTTCCTCCTAAGCTGAAGGAAATATAACGCTTTTTTTCTACGAACTGAAATTACATTCCAATAATTTTCAGAAATGTGTTGAAGTGTACAACTAGACATT
This sequence comes from Schistocerca serialis cubense, assembly GCF_023864345.2. Classification (NCBI taxonomy): domain Eukaryota; kingdom Metazoa; phylum Arthropoda; class Insecta; order Orthoptera; family Acrididae; genus Schistocerca; species Schistocerca serialis. Next base: position 522,377,702 of record NC_064638.1, read on the forward strand.
ACTATAAGCATCTGTCTCTCTACTGGCTCTATCAATAAAAGAGTACACATTTTAAATTAATTACAACCAAATGTGGAGCTATTTAGAAATAAAATAAATTATGTAAATGTGAGACTTGGGCCTCCCATCAAGTAGACCGTTCACTGGGTGCAAGTCTTTCGATTTGACGCCACTTCGGCAACTTGCACGTCGATAGGGATGAAATGATGATGATAAGGACAACACAACACCCAGTCCCTGAGAGGAGAAAATCTCCGACCCAACTGGGAATCGAACCTGGGATTGACATTCTCTCATGCTGACCGCTCAGCTACCGGGGGCAGACTATTTAGAAATATTCTCTAAGAGGATTATAATTGAAACTAACCTCTTTTCACCAGGAGTTCCTGGGAACACGTCTGGGAGATTCCTGGCAAATTCTCTAACTCTTGCAATATTACACAGGCTCTTTCCAGTATACATCGCAGCTCTGAGGGAAGACTGCCAAATCGGGTTTAACAGTGATTTTTTTTTCGTCATTACAGCACTTCGCTATATTCATCATCATTTTACGACAAGTGCTCCTTACAACCGGACTCTTTTCCGAACTAAAGTCGACGGTAACTCCTGCGATGGGCCAGCAACAGGATCATCACTCATTTTTGAAACAGTGAAACCACAGCTACTACACACCGACAGCAACAGCACAGCTAAGCGATCGACATATCAGGCAACAAAGCAGACGACAAATGCAGTCTACACCACACAGTTGGCAACATGTACAAATCACCACGCCACTAAATCTCCCGACTGCTGTCGATAGTTTCCAATCCGGAACTTGGGGGCCCGCATGCCAAGCGATAGTTCCCATACAGTAGTTGACAATCGGCTAGCAGTCTTTCCAGTATTGGTCATAATTATTATGTTTCGAATTTAACTAACCCATTCGTCGAGTCTGCATTGAAAAAATGTACTCCCTGGTGCACTTTAAGACTGTAAATACTGTATTTGTAAAAAATATAGGGAATCCGATATATCGATACTTAAAAACATCATTATTGGCCTTAGAAACGTCGACAAAAAGTATCGATATACCGACGAAAAAATTATCGACATTCTGGCCCATAAAAATATCGTCTTCGCTTTGTAAATACACTGCCGGTTTTAGAGCTGTAGATTTATTTAAATATTGATTTATTATTAGATATTCTGTACATCAACAAACTGGTAGCTTGCCTATCCCCGTTAGAGCAAGAATTGAAAGGAAAACGATGCACGTTCACGCTTGATGATAAACACTGCGCTAACATTGTTAACTGCATGTAAGTGTCGCAATAAAAGGTGTTCCATGGGTCCGTCGCTCGATTTTGTCAAAATTGCGTGGTGAAACTAGACATTGCAGTTTCTGTTGGTAGCGCCAAGCGCTCATTACGTCGGCATTTCCCCTCAGACATCTCCGCCCACCCCGAAGACCAATCTTGTCATTTAGTTTTTTGTTCCCCATTTTCAGCAATTGTTTTTAAGAATGCCGATGTGAAAAAATAACACACTAGTTGCATTTTTTAATGCAGATGGTGTGCTCTGTCTTCACATAGGAAATCTTGTTATTCCACTCACTCTGTCACCCTCCAGTGCAACTGAACGTCTATTGTGCCATGTATACTTGCTTCACACAGTCAAAAAGAAAGACTGGACGTGCTGAAAGCTCGAAAAGTAGTAAGACTCCTTCACACAGTGAAAGTAAAATTATGCTGCAATACAATTTCAAAAGAACTACTTCAAATACGAACCGAAAATTATGAAAAAGAAAATAATATAAAATAAAAATATCGGCACTCGATATTGCCATTGTAATAACGATATGTCGTGGGAGTAAGTATCTCCGATATATTTCGGTAGTTTCTAGAAAACAATTTCGATATATCTATATTTTATCAACAGCCCTAGTGTACTTTAGCTTACATATTGTTGCCTAAAATGTGTAGCTAACATATCAAAGTTACTTTTCAAACAGAAAGCAGTGACATATCTATTTACAGTCTAGACTGAACACATTTTACATAGTAGAAGCATGAACTCTCCGCTGATAAATGTTATGATAGAGAAAAATTGAGTAGCAAAGATACATAATGCTGCAAAATATTACATGAATCATACCTTCTGTTGCTTCAGCTGTCTCAGAAGTGGGACTGCCAGGGACTCATCCAGGTCGTTTTTGTCTACTGTGTAAAAATTATCGTCGATGTTGGAGCTCAATCATTCATATTCCAGGCACAGTCTTGTGCAGAACAGTCGTGCAGGCCTACACCCAAACCGACTTCCGCAATCTATGTTGCATTTGCAAGGTATATGCTGAAGAAGCCTCTTGCGAGCTCGATGTTAGGGCTGTAAAGAGAGCCAACCCATTTTTTGTCAACCTCCACCTCCATCACTATGGATCCGAGTAGTACAGTATGTGTGACTGATGAGAGGTTTTTTTAGCACCAACTAGTATTGTTGAGTGGGAATATCTTAAAACAAATTTGCGACTCATATAGCCATTATGTGTGGAGTTGTACAATCAAAGTGCAGCAATTGTTTTCGAGGGTATTTGGATAGACGGAAGACTACCATACTGATGGAGTTCTTGAGGACACCTCCCAAAAACAGTCTATGGAGATAAAATTTAGCAGCATCTGACAGCAATAATTTCACAAGTAAATTTTCTAACAAATGCAAAAACAGGGATAATGTCAAAATGCAATGAAAGTGGATTTGCCCTGAAGAAGGCAGCTGATGCAGCTGATAGTGCAGACAGCAGAATGTATAGCGTTGGCTCACAATCATGTCATTGCTTTGGGAGAACACAGTGACCTTCTGGTCATAATAATGGATATCCAAACTCCACACAGTTTATATTTCCTCAAGCCATGGAGAGGTACAGCCCTCAGCTCCTCTACCATCCGCGAAGTGCAGTGGGGTAAGAGTGTTGCCAAGCACACGTTCTTCCACCATACAGTGTGTGGTTGCGACTGTGTCAATGCTATTCAACTATGGCAATATTAAATTTCTCTCACCAAACAGCTGGATCTTGTATTATACAGTACTGTATTCACTGATCCTTTCCAAAGGAAATAACACCTGCTGGTGCGAAATTACTGACTAACCTTTATGGTGGTAACCGCTCAACAACAGCACTCAACAAGCTGAGGCACAAGCAGTATGTGAAATCAGCCTCCAAGTCATGAGCAAACATGGCATCCATACCTCCCATTGAAACTGCAGCTCAATAATGCACGCTCAGAGTTTTCCATCAGGTGCAGCAGTGGCTCGTAATCTGCTCGGATCGAGAACAGTGGGGATGGAAGCTGATAAAAAATGTGTTGGCTCCCACTACTACACTGAAACAGATTGCAAAGGTCAGTGTGGGTGTAGGTCTGTAGGACTGTTCTGCAGATAACTGTGCCTGCAGTGGGAAACATCATATTCCAACATCAACGATAATTTTGATACAGAAGACAGAAACGACCTGGATGAGCCCCAGGCAGTACCACTTCTGAAGCAGGTGAAACGACAGAAGATATTACGTAATATTTTGCAGCACTATGCATCTTTGCTAGTCAGTTTTTCTCTATCGTAACATTAATCATTCAATTAATTCTTTTTTCAGCTGAAAAAAAGCAAAAAGTTACTGTTCAGGCTGGGCCTTCTATAGCGTTTACACATTGCCTGGATTTCCATTTCCTTTCACCTTGACCTTTTATAACTGATGGTGTTCTTGGGTCAACATGCGAACACATGGGATGGTCTGCTGTGGAGCTCCATGTTCACCAAGGTACGGTGAATGGTGTGCTCCAAAAGATTTTTGTGTGCACCAGCACGTCAACACTGACATTGGACTGTTGATGACTGGAAACATGTTGCCTGGTCTGACGAGTCTCGTTTCAAATTGTATCGAGCGGATGGATGTGTATGAGTATGGAGACAGCCTCATGAATCCATGGACCCTGCATGTAAGCAGGGGACTGTTCAAGCTGGTGGAGATTCTGTAATCGCATGGGGTGTGTGCAGTTGAAGTGATGTGGGACCCCTGATACGTCTAGAAACGACTGACAGTTGACATGCATGTAAGCATCCTGTCTGATCACCTACATCCATTCATTTCCATTGTGCATTCCGACGGACTTGGGCAATACCAGCAGGGCAATGTGACACCCCACACGTCCAGAATTGGTACAGAGTGGCTCCAGGAACACTCGTCTCAGTTTAAACTCTTCCACTAGCCACCAAAAAGCCCTGGACATTATTGAGCTTATCTGGGACGCCTTGCAACGTGCTGTTCAGAGATCTCCACCCCCTTGTATTCTTACGGATTTATGGACAGCCTTGCAGAATTCATGGTGTCAGTTCCCTCCAGCACTACTTTACGCATTAGTCGAAACCATGCCGTGTCGTGTTGCGGTACTTTTGCATGCTCGCGGGGACCTTGCACGGTATTAGGCAGGTATATCAGTTTCATTAGCTCTTCAGTGTATTATTATTTTGTAGTTTTTGTATCTTGTCCAGTTCGGTTTTTAATGTATGTATTTTGCTGTAATGTCGATGTATTTTGCTGTAATGCCACTGTATTATTCTATACTGACACTGCATTTTCCTGTAATGAAACTGTGTACGCTGTGACATTCAATTATAAACGTTTTGTACAGAATTCGACATCTACTTTTTAGTCTTTAAAATATCATATTGATTTTTCCAGTTACCTTATTGATGCTAGTATAGCCAGAGTGCCGACTTGTTGGTATTCTGTTTAATCTCGTTTACCTTTTTAAAATTTGCCTGTAGATACCGATAGCATGCTGAGTATTAATACTCAACATTTCAGTATGTGTTTACATTGGTAGCTGTCGTATTCTGAGCATCATTTCTGTAGAATATTGACGATCGATAATTGTGCTATTACATTTACGTGTGATGACAGTGTGCTCGATAATATTTGTTTACATAATGTTATTTCACAATTTTTTGTGTAGTGTTTTTGTGTTATTTATTCTGTAAGTAAGTTTCTGCAGTGTGTTTATTTTATCCCATTTGTGATTTATTTTTAATAAACGAGTCTAAGGCCAGGCAAAAGACTTAGACAGTACAATTCACGAAATGAAAGCAGCAGTTGTTACAGCAGTTCTGTACCATGTAGTGTGCGAGTGTTTCACATGTACGTCAGACGTGCCAAATCTCCCAATTTAAGCGGGAGACTCCCGATTTTTCCTTCTTCCTCCCGATCTCCCGACAGGGAAGGCCGATCTCCCGATTTTCAGAGCAGTTTCAATACTTGCCTTACTATTTGAAAATCCTGCGCATTCGATATATTGGTGGATGACAAGGTATGGCTGCTACTTGTCTATGTTAACTTGGCAGATTGGTGCGGTGGCTGTCGGGAGCGGCAGTAGGCGTAGCTCTCGCTTTCCATTTACAAGAAAGTAAGGAACTTATCGTTGGCAGCGTTCGGAGACAAATGAATATATTTCAACTAGTGCCAATTTCCTCCGCTTCTGGTAGCACAAGCGCAATCGTAAAGTTATCGTGGACAAAGAGTAGTAAATAGTTGTTCCAAGCGAAGTGATTAGCATTGTTGTGTCTAAAAGGCAGTGTTACCAAGTTAGGGGATTTCCCCCTAAATTTAGGGGGAATTAAGCTGCCTAGGGGGAAATTTAGTTCAGTTTTTGAAGAAGGCTAGGTCAGCTACGGGTGTGCTGAATAAGTAACTACCATAATCAGGTAAATTCAGACAGATAAACTATTCAGATTATTTGCTAGGCCTAACATGTACAGCCTGTATAAAATTGATTTAAATTTGGGAAAGATGTCTTACGAATATAAGATCCCATGCAAATATGGGTTGCATTATGAAATGAAAACGTGTGATCATTTAACAGTGATTTATTCATGAAAAACTGTGCTAATGTCAAAACAGAAATCTAATATACGTTAATTTGTTTCCTCGGATCGTAATTTCGAACTGTAGTTCTCTTGAGAGTATCTCATTTGAATGTGTGTGAATCCAAAAAAACCTGCAGAGCTCATCATTCAAATTGTTCAACATGTTGAATGGTAAATTATACAGTCCGAAGGCTCAGGTATGTCCATTATTTAGTATTTACATGTAAATAATAAAGCAAATGTAATTGAATTGTTACAGTTATTGAATTATTCCAGCTTTAATCGTCAGGGATGTGTTGTAATTCACAATAGTACACCGCTAAAATTCTCCTGTTTTTCACTTTTGAAAGTTGGCATGTCTGGGAACTATAAACAGCCATCCGCCGGTGAGATAAATCAGTGGCGCGGACAACGATGTCCAACCCACGCCGTGCGACCGCATGCCACGAGCGACGCGAGCAACGAGCAAAACTTTTATGAGATGAGACAGATATTTCATCACCGCATGTAAATGCAGTTCCATCCTGCTGGACAGCGTTGTTAATGGACGAAAGTTTAATAAGACATCGACAGTTTCCTGAATTTTCAAATGAAACAAAGCGAACGCACCCGGTAGTGTTTGTCCGAGCCTTAAGGAATGTACCACCTAGGTCTTGGACAGAAGCTCAAAAGATCAAGTATGTGGTAAGACACACAGAAGATGACGCCCTTTTGTGGGCTACAGAGATATCGGAACTCTGCGAGACAAATGATTTTGAAACACATCCAAACAAGACCCGCTACTGGAATAATCCGATATCTCGTGTCAATGTATTGAAAATCTTAAAAAAAACAAGTTGCCTGCAAATGTTAGGGAAAAATTAATAACCATCCCCGATTATGATTTCGAGTATTTTCTCTCAGTGCTCAATAGATCTAATTCATGAGGATGGGCAAGACATGCCTAGTTATCGTAACGGTAATGAACACAACCCAAATGGGAGGAACAACTACGGTAACGGCAATGGCTTTGGAAATTATAATGGTCGTGTGCGTATGAATGAATGGCATCATTATGCACAGCCGCGCCATAAGTGAAATCAATAGAATCGGTTTACCTGTCAGCCACAGGGTGACCGAATGTACGAAAATAAATATCAGCCCCATTGTTACGGCAATGGTCGAGATCGGAGAAATTCGAGAGAAAACTTTGATACTAGGCGACAAGGAAATGCAAATTACCAGGATCGGAATGTGGAAAACATGGATCCGAGAGAGAACCGGCAGCTTGTACAGTCAAACCAAAACAACCGGGACACGAACTGGCGAACATACGGTGATCATAGTGGAAGTGACGTCAGAAAATGAAACAATACCTTTACCGCCTCCAGGAAATAACAATAATCGAGCATGACTAGAGGAAGAAGGTAATGAACTGTCAGTGTGCCACAGTAATAATATTAGCGACATAAACACTACCAGGAACAGAAATAGAAAAGAGGAAGTAGACACTGAAACAAACTTACACGTACGGCACATTCGTAATCTATTTTTAAGGTATGATAAGGAAGCAGAAATGAAAGATTCGTTCACTGAAGCGGAAGAAACAACACGCAAGGTAAGTGAAATTATTCAAGCAACAATAAAGGTAAGGGTGGGGAACATAGATATACCAGTTGTTTTGGATACTGGGGTGTCAACAAGCCTGATGTCAACCAACTTGTTTAAAGAGACAGCGCTGGGAGTAAATGTACCCACGCTACCCGTAGAGAACTGTAAGATCGTAGCGGCAATGGGAAGTAAATCTAAAGTAATAAAAGTGCAGGCCAGCATACCCATTAGCATATGTGGTGTAATTTTGCAGTGTACTTTCTTGTTAGTAGACAAACTATAGTGGTCTATATACTTGGTATGGAGGTGTTCAGAAGATATGGGGTAAAAATAGACATCGGCAGCAGGGAATGTCAGTTTCACGTAGGAGAGGGCACACTGACAGTAGACTTAATAAGAACTACAATGATAAATCAGACTAGGCATACACCTAACATTAATGTTAAACTTATCTACCCTCAAATCTTAATGGCAAATGAAATGGAACTTGATGATGTTGGTGGGGAGATCCTCGATGAGCAAACAGTAGACAGTAAAATAAGTAAATCCACTTGTCTTAACACTGAACAGCGAAGTGAACTGACAAAATTACTTTTTAAGTATCATAGCATTTTTCGTAAACAACCCAGTGTTATTAAGGGATATGAATATAAAATGGGAGTGTACCCGCATGGAACATATTGTAGAACGTCATATGACATTCCTTGGGCAAAGAAAGAGGCAGTAAGACGAGAAATAGAGCATATGATTAGATGGAAGGTTATTGAAACATCGCACTCACCTCACTGCAGTCCGATTCTCGCGGTTGGTAAAACTGATGGAATGGTGCGGTCGGTGTCACACGCTAGAGAAATAAACAAAATCATGGTTCCTATAAGAACAAGGCCAGAAATTTAGAAGAGCAGTTATTAAAGTTTCATGGCATTAGGAACTTAACATCCCTCGATTTGAGTACTTCATACTGGCAAATTTTATCACATGAAGAGAGCGTGGTCGTGCGGTAGCGTTCTCGCTTCCCACGCCCGGGTTCCCGGGTTCGATTCCCGGCGGGGTCAGGGATTTTCTCTGCCTCGTGATGGCTGGGTGTTGTGTGCTGTCCTTAGGTTAGTTAGGTTTAAGTAGTTCTAAGTTCTAGGGGACTTATGACCACAGCAGTTGAGTCCCATAGTGCTCAGAGCCATTTGAACCATTTTTGAACATGAAGAGAGTAGAAAGTAGAGAGCTTTCATAAATGCCGGAAGGAGCTACCAGTTTAGGGTGCTACCTTTCGTATTAAACGTGAGCGCTGCTGTGTGTATTGAAGCATTAGACAGAGTACTTGGGCCGGCCGAAGTGGCCGTGCGGTTAAAGGCGCTGCAGTCTGGAACCGCGAGGCCGCTACGGTCGCAGGTTCGAATCCTGCCTCGGGCATGGATGTTTGTGATGTCCTTAGGTTAGTTTTAATTAGTTCTACGTTCTAGGGGACTAATGACCTCAGCAGTTGAGTCCCATAGTGCTCAGAGCCATTTGAACCATTTGAACAGAGTACTTGGACCGGAACTGCTTAGCCAGGTTACACTCTACGTTGATGACCTGTTAATTGCGACCCAAACATGGAATGAAAGGTTTTTCAAAAATTTTATGAATACGATGTCACAGTTAACTTTAAAAAATCTGAATTCGGAAAAGACAAAATGAAATTCTTAGTGCTTATCATTTCACCACTAGAAGTTCTACCTGACCACAGTACAATAGGTGCGATAACGCAATTTCCCAACACCCTACACAAAGAAAGAATTAAAAGATTTTCTGGTAATGGCCTTGTTTTTCAGGAAATTTCTGCCACAGCAATTGTTGAACAGTAGTTCACTATTTAACTTACTGCGTAAAAACTACATTGGTTGTGGACTAAATAATGCGAAAATGATTTTCAGCAGATTAAGCAGGCCCTTATTAACGCACCTATCCTTAAACAGCCAGATGTGGACTTTTGCTTAAGCACCGATTCTTGTGTGTGGTCACCGCCAGACACTACACTTGCTAGGTGGTAGCCTTTAAATCGGCCGCGGTCCGTTAGTATACGTCGGACCCGCGTGTCGCCACTATCAGTGATTGCAGACCGAGCGCCGCCACACGGCAGGTCTAGTCTAGAGAGATTCCCTAGCACTCGCCCCACTTGTACAGCCGATTTTGCTAGCGATGGTTCACTGTCTACATACACTCTCATTTGCAGAGACGACAGTTTAGCATAGCCTTCAGTTACGTCATTTGCTACGACCTAGCAAGGCGCCATATTCAGTTACTAACAGATAATATTGTAAATCATGTACCGTCAAGAGCGACGTTCACCATTAATGGATTAAAGTTAAGTATCAAACTAATTACGTCCGCTTTCTGAATTCTCGTTCCTTGTCATGTTCCAGACCTCACGTCAATATAGTTCTTCCCTCTTCTCGCCAGCCTGCGTGAGCTAAAACGCGTTCATTTCGACCTCCATTCGTAACACGGTGTTGGCTCTTCTGCCAACACAACAGCTTGTTATCAGGGGCTCGGTGCGTGACTGTTTCAAATAATAACGAAGGATGGTAAAGAAGAAGTCAATATAATCAGTTTTGCTAATAGAACCGTCACATAATGTGAAAGATCTTGTTCTGTAACTGAGTTAGAAGCGTTAGCGGTAGTTCGGGCGTTTCGCAAATTTCAATATTACCTTTCTGGCGAACATACTAAAGTTTACTGTGATCATCAAGCTTTGTCCTTTCTCCTTACGTGTAAGTTGTTACATAAGAGAATAGCGAGTTGGTGTATGTTCAAGAGTTTGATTTTGATACGTAAAAGGAGAACAGAATGTTTTGGCAGATTCACTGTCACGTTTACCCCAATGCCTCATCGATCTCCACGAGTTAGAAGAACAAACATCAGTTTTCAAGATACTTTTAATAAATGATGGAACTTTTAAACCATGTTGTTGTTGTTGTGGTCTTCAGTCCTGAGACTGGTTTGATGCAGCTCTCCATGCTACTCTATCCTGTGCAAGCTTTTTCATCTCCCAGTACCTACTGCAACCTACATCCTTCTGAATCTGCTTAGTGTATTCATCTCTTGGTCTCCCTCTACGATTTTTACCCTCCACGCTGCCCTCCAATACTAAATTGGTGATCCCTTGATGCCTCAGAACATGTCCTACCAACCGATCCCTTCTTCTGGTCAAGTTGTGCCACAAACTTCTCTTCTCCCCAATCCTATTCAATACTTCCTCATTAGTTATGTGATCTACCCATCTAATCTTCAGCATTCTTCTGTAGCACCACATTTCGAAAGCTTCTATTCTCTTCTTGTCCAAACTATTTATCGTCCATGTTTCACTTCCATACATGGCTACACTCCATACGAATACTTTCAGAAATGACTTCCTGACACTTAAATCAATACTGGATGTTAACAAATTTCTCTTCTTCAGAAACGCTTTCCTTGCCATTGCCAGCCTACATTTTATATCCTCTCTACTTCGACCATCATCAGTTATTTTGCTCCCCAAATAGCAAAACTCCTTTACTACTTTAAGTGCCTCATTTCCTAATCTAATTCCCTCAGCATCACCCGACTTAATTAGACTACATTCCATTATCCTTGTTTTGCTTTTGTTGATGTTCATCTTATATCCTCCTTTCAAGATACTGTCCATTCCATTCAACTGCTCTTCCAAGTCCTTTGCTGTTTCTGACAGAATTACAATGTCATCGGCGAACCTCAAAGTTTTTATTTCTTCTCCATGAATCTTAATACCTACTCCGAATTTTTCTTTTGTTTCCTTTACTGCTTGCTCAATATACAGATTGAACAACATCGGGGACAGGCTACAACCCTGTCTTACTCCCTTCCCAACCACTGCTTCCCTTTCATGTCCCTCGACTCTTATAACTGCCATCTGGTTTCTGTACAAATTGTAAATAGCCTTTCGCTCCCTGTATTTTACCCCTGCCACCTTTAGAATTTGAAAGAGAGTATTCCAGTCAACATTGTCAAAAGCTTTCTCTAAGTCTACAAATGCTAGAAACGTAGGTTTGCCTTTCCTTAATCTTTCTTCTAAGATAAGTCGTAAGGTCAGTATTGCCTCACGTGTTCCAGTGTTTCTACGGAATCCAAACTGATCTTCCCCGAGGTTGGCTTCTACTAGTTTTTCCATTCGTCTGTAAAGAATTCGTGTTAGTATTTTGCAGCTGTGACTTATTAAGCTGATAGTTCGGTAATTTTCACATCTGTCAACACCTGCTTTCTTTGGGATTGAAATTATTATATTCTTCTTGAAGTCTGAGGGTATTTCGCCTGTTTCATACATCTTGCTCACCAGATGGTAGAGTTTTGTCAGGACTGGCTCTCCCACGGCCGTCAGTAGTTCCAATGGAATATTGTCTACTCCGGGGGCCTTGTTTCGACTCAGGTCTTTCAGTGCTCTGTCAGACTCTTCACGCAGTATCGTATCTCCCATTTCATCTTCATCTACATCCTCTTCCATTTCCATAATATTGTCCTCAAGTACATCGCCCTTGTATAGACCCTCTATATACTCCTTCCACCTTTCTGCTTTCCCTTCTTTGCTTAGAACTGGGTTTCCATCTGAGCTCTTGATATTCATACAAGTCGTTCTCTTATCTCCAAAGGTCTCTTTAATTTTCCTGTAGGCGGTATCTATCTTACCCCTAGTGAGATAGGCCTCTACATCCTTACATTTGTCCTCTAGCCATCCCTGCTTAGCCATTTTGCACTTCCTGTCGATATCATTTTTGAGACGTTTGTATTCCTTTTTGCCTGTTTCACTTACTGCATTTTTATATTTTCTCCTTTCATCAATCAAATTCAATATTTCTTCTGTTACCCAAGGATTTCTACTAGCCCTCGTCTTTTTACCTACTTGATCCTCTGCTGCCTTCACTACTTCATCCCTCAAAGCTACCCATTCTTCTTCTACTGTATTTATTTCCCCCATTCCTGTCAATTGCTCCCTTATGCTCTCCCTGAATCTCTGTACAACCTCTGGTTCTTTTAGTTTATCCAGGTCCCATCTCCTTAAATTCCCACCTTTTCAAAGTTTCTTCAGTTTTAATCTACAGGTCATAACCAATAGATTGTGGTCAGAGTCCACATCTGCCCCTGGAAATGTCTTACAATTTAAAACCTGGTTCCTAAATCTCTGTCTTACCATTATATAATCTATCTGAAACCTTTTAGTATCTCCAGGGTTCTTCCATGTAAACAACCTTCTTTCATGATTCTTAAACCAAGTGTTAGTTATGATTATGTTGTGCTCTGTGCAAAATTCCACCAGGCGGCTTCCTCTTTCATTTCTGTCCCCCAATCCATATTCACCTACTATGTTTCCTTCTCTCCCTTTTCCTACACTCGAATTCCAGTCACCCATGACTATTAAATTTTCGTCTCCCTTCACAATCTGAATAATTTCTTTTATTTCATCATACATTTCTTCAATTTCTTCGTCATCTGCAGAGCTAGTTGGCATATAAACTTGTACTACTGTAGTAGGTGTGGGCTTCGTATCTATCTTGGCCACAATAATGCGTTCACTATGCTGTTTGTAGTAGCTTACCCGCATTTCTATTTTCCTATTCATTATTAAACCTACTCCTGCATTACCCCTATTTGATTTTGTGTTTATAACCCTGTAGTCACCTGACCAGAAGTCTTGTTCCTCCTGCCACCGAACTTCACTAATTCCCACTATATCTAACTTCAACCTATCCATTTCCCTTTTTAAATTTTCTAACCTACCTGCCCGATTAAGGGATCTGACATTCCACGCTCCGATCCGTAGAACGCCAGTTTTCTTTCTCCTGATAACGACATCCTCTTGAGTAGTCCCCGCCCGGAGATCCGAATGGGGGACTATTTTACCTCCGGAATATTTTACCCAAGAGGACGCCATCATCATGTAATCATACAGTAAAGCTGCAAGCCCTCGGGAAAAATTACGGCTGTAGTTTCCCCTTGCTTTCAGCCGTTCGCAGTACCAGCACAGCAAGGCCGTTTTGGTTATTGTTACAAGGCCAGATCAGTCAATCATCCAGACTGTTGCCCTTGCAACTACTGAAAAGGCTGCTGCCCCTCTTCAGGAACCACACGTTTGTCTGGCCTCTCAACAGATACCCCTCCGTTGTGGTTGCACCTACGGTACGGCTATCTGTATCGCTGAGGCACGCAAGCCTCCCCACCAACGGCAAGGTCCATGGTTCATGGGGGTGAGGTTTAAACCATATTATATCAAAATGTGCAAAAACACTCAACGCTTGGAGGAAGAAGACCCGAGATGGAGCAATGTAATAAAAAATTTACAGTCTAGAACACACGAACATTTAGAGCAATATTACATTATACATAATGGCGTCCTTTTTCATAGAAGAGATCGACGAATGGATAAGTGGTGTGTGTGCATACCTCAGGAATATGTGGACAGGAATTCAACACGCGCACCGCACATGGGGACACTTGGAGTGCTGAAGTGTGTTGCCAAAATTTCTACGTATTATTATTTCCCTAATATGAGGCGACATATAGAGCAATTTATCAGACGCTTTGCGGTTTGCAAAAAGGTCAAGCATCAGAACAGGACATGTCTTAACGTACTACACCCAACAACACCAAAGCAACCAAGGGATCTTGTATCTATTGAGGCCGCAGGATCTTATCCCCAAGCCTGCGGCGGGGTCAAATACATCATAGTTCTGTATGACGTTTTCAGTAAGTATTTCCAGCTATACGCAGTCAAAACAGTGAGGTCTGGACCAATTATAAGGCGGATTCTGGAAGAGTACATACCACGCGTTGGGAAACCCCGCGCAGTACTAACTGATAACGCATCAAATTTTACAACTGACCAATGGAAATCATTTTTGAAATCACAAAACATACGTCATATTTTACACCCGGAAGCAAGTCCCGTGAATTTAATAGATCTATCCGGACATATACACCACAGAATCAAAAGAAATGGATAGAATACCTGGGTCCGTTTCAACATATAATAAATCACCTACCACACACATATAGAGGGTACACACCGGCCGGACTTATGTTTGAAAAGGTGGAACTAGACTAATGGACAAAACCGATACCTAAATTAGGCCATGAAGACGTAGCCTTAGATGAGAAAGTACGACGAGCGCTAATAACACTGGAAGAGCAAACTCAAATAAGGAAAGGAATTTGCGACAGGAAATTGAAAAACTTAACTCATCCAAAATCATCGAAGTTAAAAGCATTGAATAAAAAATGGCAATTGTTGTATGTTGGTCCATATATAATTGTTGACAAGCCACATCCTGGGTGCTACTTCTTAGGAAATATAAAAAATTGCAAAATAAAAGGCATGTATCCACATAACGATTTGCGGAAATTTATTAAAAGAAAATTCAAGTCTCGATTTTTCCCTATCTGTTGTATCAATAAAATACGTGAAGGTAGGAGGAGGTTTGTCGCCATTTGACGAATAAACCGATTGGCGCTCGGTTCCTCTCCAGCTTGGGATGTACTTATGTTTCCGGTACTCTCTCCCTCTCCTACTATCCTGTTTAGCCAATAAGAAATGTTCAATTTTCTTCTACTATCTAACATTCAAAGAATGAGATGCAACCTAGTGAATAGAAATTTTCCTTGTATTTTGATATTGTACTTTCTTAAGACTTAAATACCTATACAAGCAAAGGAAACCTGATATTCCTTAAGGAAGCACGGAATATACAGCAAGAACTAAAACAACTATACACAATACTGAACGAGTGAAAACCATTAGATGACGTAGTTATACCACATCAGGAGCAAAAACTTGAATAATAGTGATGGAAAAGGAAGGAATTCACAGCGCTCGAGCTCTAAGGGAGAGTCACGAGCGGTGAAATATATTGCGACGAGCAGCCGCGCTTAAAGCGGAGCGTACAAACATATGCGAAGCGGCTAACAGCTGATTGTAGGGGCAGAGTAGGCCAAATGCAAAGTCAAGTTCAGTGTCACCTTGAGGACAGCCGGTTGCAGCCGAGATGCGTAAAGACACACTGCACACTGCGACGGAAACCACTTTAGAGTTTAAGCGAATCGGCATCGACGGCGCGCAGCTAACTGGACAAAACAGAAGCGATACGAAATGGAGTACCTGTCAGCTGATTGCTATAACGTAAATCAGTTACACAAGCAGAACGAATAGAGATATTTATTCCCAAGTCAGAGACTATACTGTAAAGAACACTAATTTTAAGAGTAAACCATTAGGTTAAGCATACTTAGTTTTAAGAAAAGGAGCGCATCGGCTCAAGTAAACTATAAGGTGCGTAGAATACGCTAAATTTGTGAACTTAACATACGATGTTGAATGTACATGGTTAGAAATAAGTATAAGGATTAAAAGTAGAAGAGAATATACACAGAAAATGACCTATCCGACTATATATAACAGGATCAAGACAAGTCTGAAAGAGAAGTAATAACATGCACGCTGTTAAATGCAGAGGAGAGAGCGGATAGGTGGAAAGAATACATTGAAAGCCTCTATGAGGGGGAAGATTTGTCTGATGTGATAGAAGAAGAAACAGGAGTAGATTTAGAAGAGATAGGGGACCCAGTATTAGAGGCAGAATTTAAAAGAGCTGTGGAGGACATAAGATCAAATAAGGCAGAAGGGATAGATAACATTCCATCGGAATTTCTAAAATCATGAGGGGAAGTGGCAACAAAACGACTATTCACATTGGTGTGTAGAATGTATGAGTCGGGCGACATACCATCTGACATTCGGAAAAGCATCATCCACACAATTCCGAAGACTGCAAGAGCTGACAAGTGCGAGAATTATCGCACAATCAGCTTAACAGCTCATGCATCCAAGTTACTTACAAGAATAATATACAGAAGAATGGAAAAGTAAATTGAGGACGCGCTAGATGACAATCAGTTTGGTTTTAGGAAAGGTAAAGGCACGAGAGAGGCAATTCTGATGTTGCGGTTAATAATGGAAGCAAGACTACAGAAAAATAAAGACACGTTCATAGGATTTACCGACCTGGAAAAAGCGTTCGACACTGTAAAATGGTGCAAGATGTTCGAAATTCTGAAAAAAAGTAGGGGTGAGCTATAGGGAGAGACTGGTCATACCCAGTATGTACAACAGCCAAGAGGGAATAATAAGAGTGGACGACCAAGAACGAAGTGCTCGTATTAAAAAGGGTGTAAGACAAAGATTTATCCTTTCGCCCCTACTGCTCAATCTGTACATCGAGGAAGCAATGATGGAAATAAAAGAAAGTGGAGAGTGGAATTAAAATTCAAGGTGAAAGGATATCAATGATACAATTCGCTGATGACATTGCTACCTTGAGTGAAAGTGAAGAAGAATTACATGATCTGTTGAACGGAATGAACAGTCTAATGAATACAGAGTATGGACTGGGAGTAAATCGAAGAAAGACGAAGGTGATGAGAAATAGTAGAAATGAGAACAGCGAGAAACTTAACATCAGGATTGATGGTCACGAAGAAGATGAAGTTAAGGAATTCATCTACCTAGGCAGTAAAATAACCAATGACAGACGGAGCAAGGAGGACATCAAAAGCAGATTAGGACTGGCAAAAAGGGCATTCCTGGCCATGAGAAGTCTACTAATATCAAATATCGGCCTTAATTTGAGGAAGAAATTTCTGAGAATGCACGTCTGGAGTACAGCACTGTACGGTAGTGAAACATCGACTGTGGGAAAACCGGAACAGAAGAGAATCGAAGCATTTGAGATGTGGTGCTACAGACGAATGTTGAAAATTAGGTGGAGTGATAAGGCAAGAAATGAGGAGGTTCTGCGTAGAATCGGTGAGGAAAAGAACATGTGGAAAACATTGATAAGGAGAAGGGACAGGATGATAGGACATCTGTTAAGACATGAGGGAATGACTTCCGTGGAACTAGAGGGAGCTGTAGAGGGCAAAAACTGTAGACGAAGACAGAGATCGGAACACATCCAGCAGATAATTGAGGAAGTAGGTTGCAAATGCTACTCTGAAATGAAGAGGTTAGCACAGAAGAGGAATTAGTGGCGGGCCGCATCAAACCAGTCAGAGAAACGGTGGAAGTTGTGCTGTGCTTGAGGCAGTTGGCTCGCAGTTGGGCGCCTTTGGAAAGATGACGGTTGAAATCCCCGTCCAGCCACCCACATTCAGTTTTCTCATGATTTCTCTAAATTGCCTAGGCGAAAGCTGGGACGGTTCTTCTGATAGGGCACGGCCGATTCCGTTCCTCATCTTCCTCTATTCGGAGCTCGTTCGTCTCTAATGAACTAGTTGTCAGCGTTACATTAAACACTAACCTTCCTTTCTTTCACAAGTGTGAGGAGTAGTTTTCAAATCTGTATTCGGCCATCAAGATTTTGGTTTTCTGTGGAAGACCGGGACTGTGTCTTCGAGAAGGTTAAGTAATATTCTATTCCCATACCTGTTCCTTCAGAGCTGATGATCTCGACGTCGACTGGAAGTTAAACATACTCGTATATTTAAAAAGTTCATGTAAGCTGTATTTCCTGATACGAAAATAGTACTACCTTTAATGAGAAATTGGTGTTTCAACTTGAATAGGTTCTTGAACGCAGTGTTTTGATGGCCACTATACCACTCACACGAAATAAAAAAAAGCCTCGAGTCGCACAACGGAGTTAGGGATTATTTTGGCGCCTTTCCTGTGCAGGTGACTGGGGAAGCCTCCAAAGAGGGAAGCACTATCTTGTGATGGACGTTAGGTGTCGTCTACCACATTTTCAGTCCGTAAACCGGGATATTCAGAAGAAATTAGTTGTAAATTTTATTGCTGGCGATGCTGAAAATAAACCTGACCATACTGCAACTACTAGGAATACCACAAAAATCATTGAATTTAAGACTGTTTGCGCTTGAAAGTCGTCCGCTATTTTTCTACCCCTTTCATAATTTTTATCTTTCCCTGACTGACTACTGCTTCATTCAACATTTCTGTCTGGCACATTTTTTTGTCATGTGCCGACGCTTGAAGGAGGGTTTCTATTGGACATTTGAGTTTATTTTATTTTCCGTTGTGTTATTGGTATCGATAGCCTCATTCCTTTCCATGTACCAACCCCCAGTGTAGTCATCTGCGTCAGATTAGAACATGATGACATAGCTTCAAGTTAGAAGCGGTTCTTTTCTTTCGTTTCTGGCAGCTATGAAAGAGTTCATTGGAGTTCTTTGTGCCTTCCTGGCGGGAACAAGTCTAAATGGCAGAAGCGATCTTTCCTGCTGTTTTTAAAATCGAGTCCTCTGACTGGCCCTGTAGAATCCAGTGAAAAACTTTTTAGAAGTTTCTAGAACCTTTCTGTGTTTAGAAAGGACCTAGAGGCAATGACTTATTGCACTTTTTCATCCCCTATGTTGAATTAACAGCCCATGCTTTCTGACAGGTGCTGCGGATTGGCCAATTGCCACTCCTCTTTAAGGCACTGACTCTTCATACAGCATGCGGGGCAGGTTTCTGAATTTCCGTTATTGTCACTGGGACCTGAGCAGCCAGTAAGTACAAACATTCAGATGGAACTTGTATTTAGATATTAAATATAGCTGAGATCTTGTATATTAGGTACCGATCAAACGTGTTAGTATCAGCGCTGTCATGCTTAGGAAGTGAATCAATTTACTTGTTTTTGGGCTCTGAGCAGTATGGGACTTAACATCTATGGTCATCAGTCCGCTAGAACTTAGAACTACTTAAACCTAACTAACCTAAGGACATCACACAACACCCAGTCATCACGAGGCAGATTAAATCCCTGACCCCGCCGGGAATCGAACCCGGGCGCGGGAAGCGGGAACGCTGCCGCACGACCACGAGCTGCGGACTTACTTGTTTTTGCTTTTGCATGTGAAAGTTAACGAACTTAAAATCATAAAATCAAGTTGTTGCGTTAGCTTGTATTCAGTTGCGTAGTCACACTATGAAATTGTTGTTTACTTTTGCACTAGTTAACCCCCCCCCCCTCCGCCCCCTTCTTCGTGACCTTCAGATGCAGCTAGGTTGGGATATTAATTACATTTGTTCTAAATACATTGTCCAATGAGCCTTACGATTTTTCTAACCGAAGTGTTGGACGCCACATTGTCATTAGCCACTACAACTCTGACCGTAACCCCGTTAGCTGGAGAAAAAAGATGCCCATAATTCTATCGAGCACGAGTAGTCATTGCATCAAATGAATCGTTCGCAACTCCGTAGAAATTAATTGTAATTTGGAACGACATGTCTTCCGCTTATGCTGATTTCTGTCTCTAAGCGTTCCCTATGTGAGTGCATGCACGTAGATCAGTCTAAAGTAAATTATGATCCGAAATGTATGAAGCAGATTTTCACGCTGAATCTCTATGCTAAATTAACGAAATCCACATCTCCTTTGTGTGCATGCATGGGACTAATACACACGGCCCAGTCACATTAATGTTAATGCCGCCTATGTTCGACATCAAGGTGCACTAACCAGTCACAGACGTTGGTGGCAGCACTAGCAGTAGAGGGTATATAAAGCGTGTCGGGGGGACGTAGAAAAAAGTGCAATCGCTGTCATAATGCGGAAACGGAACGATTTATCTGACGTCCAAAAGGGCACGGTCATAGGCTTTCGGACTCAAGGTGGAAGCATTTCTGAACAGTTTGTAACCTCCCCACAAAAAAAAATATTAATTATAATGTTCCATGTGTAACGTCCCCACAGAAATATTAAATTAAAATATGAACCATGTGTAAACTCCCCTCGGAAATAATAATTAAATGAATTTTAAATATTGTAACTTCTGAACAAAATTAGGTTCCCATTTATAATCTCTGTGCAGAAATGCGTTCACATTTACTGTACCCACAAAAATTCTTTTCTCATTGAATGTTAAGTTCGAAACAGAAAAATTCCGAAACCA
The DNA here is from genome assembly GCF_023864345.2 of Schistocerca serialis cubense. Taxonomy (NCBI): domain Eukaryota; kingdom Metazoa; phylum Arthropoda; class Insecta; order Orthoptera; family Acrididae; genus Schistocerca; species Schistocerca serialis. The sequence continues at coordinate 522,398,126 of NC_064638.1, forward strand.
CAAAATAATAAAAAAAAAAAATTCAGTAACCTGGTAAATTTTATGACGACAGCAGCGCTGCGTCTCGGCCCTGTATTCTGAATAAAAAAAAGCAAAAATTCTTACCTCAATAAAAACTGCGAATATATCTGCTCTTACCTAAAAAATTTTCGGGACAGCTCCGTGCAATGCTGGCATATGCTTTGTGACTCGTGAAAGGCACTAATTATTCATTGGATAAAATCTTTAAATTGAATTGAATGCTTTTTTTTTTAAAAAAATTACTTTATATTATAAAAATTATTATTGGGGCATTTTTTGAAAGAAATTAGATGACAGTTGACATACATTACTAGATATGCGCAAAGCTGCTTCTTTACCTTCTACAACAATACTCATCCTCCAGAGTCCCGACCAGAGCAGACTGCCGACACGCGCCGACTCACGCAGACTGCTCAAGACTACTGCCTACCACTGCCGACTAGCGACAAGCAACAACTAACTACATACCGCTCTCTGGTCAGAGACTCTCCTATGCCTTGCCTATTGCAGGCAGCGCATACATTGCATACCTCTTACATAACCCTCCACTGGGGGGGGCAAAAATTTGGCAGCGATGGTGAGTCAATTGGACTTGCCATGAGCAACAAATTTTTCCTAATTAATTGAGTTTACAATCACAGAATATATACATATATATAAGTGCAGAACATGAAATAAAATACAGTGCGCATGCACTGAGTACAGAACATATCAAGCAATGACAAAATGTATACGCAATGAGTACAAAACATATTAACAAATGACAAAAGTGCACACGCACTGTAGTACAGAACATATCAGGAAATCACAAAATGTATAGGCAATGCGTACAAAACATATTAACAAATGACAAAAGTGCACACGCACTGTAGTACAGAACATATCAGGAAATCACAAAATGTATAGGCAATGAGTACAAAACATATTAACAAATGACAAAAGTGCACACGCACTGTAGTTTTTTTTACTATTTTACAAGAACTAGGATAGGAAAGAGAAGGATTGCATCATGGTTGTAGCACATTAGGTTGCACGCAGCTGCACTGAAAGTCCATATCTTTCTGCAGAAGCACAACACCAAGTGAGACAATCTGAAGTTCTTTTCCCTGAAGTATTAATCAGTGTAGCCAAGACACTGAAATGTCGTATTAATATTCCATGTTATCATTTTGGTAGTACATTAGGTACACCAAACAGTGGGACCATAATAACATCTCCATCGCTCAAGGTGGTGGACAGCATGTTGTGTCAACACCACGTTCTTGTAAGGTACACCAACGTAGAATTAGTGCAAAAACCAAATACAGTGCTCCATGAGCATGAGGATAGACAGGACAAACGGATATTACAGTAATTTCTGATAATTAGATCAGAAGGTGAAGGACATTAAGTCTTCTGCCAGTCATCATTGATAATTACTAGTCTATCAACTGATTTGATTAATTGGAGGCACTCATCGCCCTGTTACTGAACACTTCTGTACCATGTATGAAGTATTACAGAATAATGTTCATAAGTTATCTATTTATAGAGAACATTGGCACTCATTGACCAGTTACAAACCATCAGAGGTCATCATTCAAAACAGGAGCTAATGAGTGTGGCATCAAGCTACTGGTATTCATATATATAGCATGAGAGTGACATAATATAAATTTAAAATATAAGAAACAGTGGCATTCATTGGCTAGCAAGTATTGAATATTACAAAACATTTTTCATCATTCAAGTGACATGTGACATATTTAAAAATAATTATTGGCACTCATTGGCCAGTTACAAAACATCAGAAGTCATCAGTCAAAACAGAAGTTAAAGAGTGTAGAGCATGCATGCATTATTACAAAATATCATTCACTATTACTCAGAACTCATCATTCAAGTGACATAAGACATAATTAAAAATGTAACACTCTGTAACTATTACTCAAAGTCTGTGATTAGAAAACATCATTCAGTATTACTCATAACTCTCATAAATTGGTAGCATTATTTGGGACTGGTAATACTTTTTTTTGTGCTAGCAATGCATTGTGTTGGGGTCGCTAATTAATTGCTGGGGCATAATAATATTTGCATTTGACTTATTGCTGCAAATGAAGATGTGTAACGTCATTCATCATGAGTCAGCTGTAGCAAGGTTATGAAACAAATAGAGTATATGTGATCACATTCATGAATGACACAGGTTTAATGACCAACTGCTTATAGCACATTAATTTCATGAATAATTTCTCCTGCAAAAAATACAAAATGGATTATTAAGCTGAAAGAAGAAATGCATATTATGCTGAAAAGTAGTGAACTTCGAATTAACAGGTAATGAAATGTGTATAAAATATATATATTCTCTAGCTGTCCTTTCCAAAACCTTCAGTCATCATACCATGCGACATAAGACATACTGTCAAAACGAACTGCAACAAATACTTAAATAACTACATATCATTTCTTAACTAACAGTAAATATATAAACTTCATCTGCAAAGAAAAACTTCATTATCATTACTATTATCACCTGCAAAGATAAACTTCATTATCCATATCACCATAATTCCATTATTATCATCACCTGTAAAGAAAAACTTCATTATCCATATTAGCATATTCTGCATCACTATTCATCATCATTCACTATCATCTGCAAAAAATCACTTCATTATTCATTATGCAACTATTCATAGTATAGAGTTCCTTATTTCTAGTATATTTCATCACTAAAACTAAGATGTGTAGTTCTGTCTGACAGTCTGCATCAATCGCCTAGTATTCTGAAAGAAAAAATTAGTTAAGACTGCTATCATACGATGTGTATAGTATATTCTTGTTAATGCTTGTTAATTCTGATCCATTTACTCTTCGTGACGAGGTATTGCATCTTCTTTCGTTCATTCCGAAGGTGATATTCCCATAATTTATTTCTTTTACACGTTATTTCTTTCTGAAAATGATAAACATTGATTAATGTCTTGCATTTAGATCATATACCCATTAAATAAAAACTGGTTTATAGTGATATAATTGAGCATACAGCATAGCATGACAGAAAACGTAATATGTCAAAAAACATAGACAGTGTTCAGATGCAAAAATGTACACAGAGTATCACAACGTAACAGCAAAAAAATGTAAAATAGTCACGATGTTGAGATATCATAGGGCAAAATGTCAAAGTCAAGTAGTGTTTGTTACATCTTAAATATTTCATAGTGCATACAAACAAAACAGGAAAACAATCATACATACATAAAAAATGGAAAATATGCACAGTCTGATGTGAAACGACAAGAAAAGCGACCTGCTAACCTTACCTTGCCGGGCACTTGCCAAGAAAATATACGATAATCATCAGTAAGTGTTCATGTGAATATAATTGCACAAGTGGTCATAAAAAAATCAGGAAATGGCATTACAGTGTGATAAATCATAAAGTATGTTCATTCAATAAAGGGTTTGATGTTGGAGATATGGTTATTCCCTTTGGTTTTTCTGGTTCTCAGAGTTTCGACGTGTACTACATTGGGGTGAGGAATGCTGCGAATTCGATATGGACCTGCGTATAGAAACTCAAATTTACTACATCTACTTTTTCCTCAATTAGATAAGTAATGTGTGCGTACTAATATCTTCTGTCCAATGTGAAAGTCACGGCGTGTACAAACCTGTTTTTGATGTCTTCTCCGGCGCTCTGCGGCACGTTTGATGTAGTTCAGCGCAATGTCAATTATTTCATGGTGTCGTAGTCGACGAGATGTAGGAAAGGTTACTAATTCTTTAATTTTGTAAGGTGGTTCAACATTTTTCAGTATAACAGACGGAGATAGCATAGTAGATTCATTTGGTATGGAATTAATTACATCCTGGAATGAGAGTATGTGTGTGTCCCAATCAATATGTTTTTTATGGCAGTATATTCTACACAGTTTACCAATTTCTTTCATTAATCGTTCACAAGGGTTCGAAGAAGCATGGTACCTGGATATATAGATCGGAGAAATGTTTCTAGCTCGTAACATACGTGTCCATATAAGCAGATCGAAACTGTGATCCATCGTCGGAAATTACTTTCAATACATGCCCTACATGAAATGGAAAATGTTTTACAAATGCTTTCGAAACAGTTTTAGCAGTAGCTTTGCGTAACGGAGTGAAGGTAACAAATTTTGAAGTGAGTTCAACAGCGACAAAGATTTAGCAAAAACCTCTATTAGTTCTGGGAATCGGGCCAAAAATGTCTACAGCGGCCATGTGTCTCAATTTAACAGGTACAATGGGATGTAATGGAGGAATATATGAAGTTGTATCTGACTTAGCTTTCTGGCAGATTTTACATGACGCCAAAACTCGTCGAATACGTTTCTCCATGTTGGTAAAATAACAGTTCTGTCTCAGTATAAGAAAACATTTTCTGGCTCCGTAATGTGCGTAGCTTAAATGAGTATACGAGATTAATTTGTTAACAAGTTCGTCAGGAATGCATAATAACCAATTGTTGCTGTCAGAGTGAGAGCGGCGAAACAGAATGTTATTGCGTACAGTGTAATGGTTTCTAATGGTAACATTATTCCTATCTTGCCAAAGGTGTTTAATCTCTTTCCATACGTTATCTTTACTCTGCTACGTCTTGTAATGACGACGAAATGAAATTCTCAAATGCAACTTGTTGAATGTACATGACGCTGAAATTTGCTTTGCAGAAGTTGGTTGCGATGTCTTGCTGATTGTTATGAGAGAACGGGATAGTGCGTCTGCTACAATATTTTGTGTACTGGGAATGTGAACAATTGTAAAATTAAATTCCTGCAAATAAAGTTTCCATCTACTTAATCTGTCGTGTGTAAATTTAGCGGAAAGTAAAAACTGTATCGCTCTATGATCTGTGTAAACGGTCGTATGTCTTTCATAAAGAAAATGCCGAAATCTCGTAAATGCCCATACAACACATAATGTTTCAAATTCTGTAACAGAGTAATTGCGTTCAGCAGGTGACAGAATGCGACTTGCAAAGGCTATGTTTTTAATTACTGTAGTGCCATCTTCTTCAATTTCCTGAAAAATGTGTACGCCTAAAGCGGTGTTAGAACTGTCGGTGGCAATGGAAAAATGTCTTGTAAGATCTGGGTGTGATTAAAGTGGTGCATTCAACAAAGCTTCTTTCAGGTTCACAAATTCAGAATGTGCTTGCCTATCCTAGGACCAAATAGTGTTTTTACCTGTCAATTGACATAATCTAGGGGTGTCTAAAGCAGAGTAATGAATAAATTTACGAAAAAAGTTAATTAAACCCAAAAAGCTGCGTAGTTGTTTCTTCGCCTTAGGAACAGTAATGTCACGTAAAGCTTGAAGTTTTTCCGGGTCAGGCGCAATGCCTTCTGCTGAAATTACATGTCCAAGAAATTTTATAGAAGTTTTGCCAAAGTGCGATTTACTGAGATTAACTGTGAGTCCTTGTGCACGAAAAGTTCGTAACAGTTGTTCAAGAATCAGATTGTGTTCAGACCAGTTAGCTTCTACAATAAGAATGTCGTCTACATACGTTGTGATTCTGTCTTTAAGTTCTGTCGGAAGTATTGTATTCAAACCGTGAATAAATGCTGCTGATGAAATAGTTAAACCGAACGGTAATTTACAAAATTGATAAGTAACCAAAACAGAGAAAACCCGTGTACTTTCTGCAGTCCAGATGGAGTTGAATTTGCCAAAATCCCGATTTCAAATCTAATGTGGAATAAATAGCAGTACCATGAAATTTCTGTAGAAGTTCTTCTAGTGTCTGTGGGCGATCTGTGTCATTAATAATAATATCATTGATGTGACGCGAATCAAGTACGAGGCGAAGTGAACCATCCTTTTTCTTAACAATATGGAGTGGGTTTATGTACGGACTAACTGCCGGTTCAATAATTCCTTGGTCAAGCATAGCTTGCAATTCTTTCTTAACTTGCTCTCTGTGAATATATGGAATGGAATAATGTTTGGCTTTAAATGTGTCGTGCTGTTTAACTTGAAATTCATACATAAAACCGGACATAGTACCAGGGACGTTGTCAAAAACTGGAGCTTGCTGTAAAAGAATTTTGCGTAGTTGCGTGCGTTCGTCGTCTGTATTTGCACTGCTCTGTTTAACTTTATCAGAAATCATCTGTATAACGTCATAGTCGGCTTCGTCTGGAGTATTATAGTTGAGTACGTACGTATCTGTGAACAATGTGGAATGACAGTCTATGTTACGTGATGCGGAAATCACCTCTGTACGATTAATTGTTTGTTCTTCTGCAGATAAAGATTGCTGAAATTCTAAAGCCAATTGTACATTTTCATCCTTTAACATTAAATAGGAGTTGTGAAAGTCAATAATTGCGTCGTGTTGTACCAGAAAATTCGTACCTAAAATAACGTCTGTCGTCAATAAGGGAACAATCCAAAAATTTGAGTGAAATGTATGAGCTGCAATACAAAATGATAAATGTGTCTGTAATTTAACATCTACTCCTTTACCAGATACTGCTCCTTTTACTTCCGTTTTGCCTAATGGTAACGTAGGATAGGTATTCTCTTTGTTACATTCGTTGAAAGTTTCCTCATTTATGACTGACATAGGTGATCCAGAATCGATTACTGCTGAACATTTCGATGATCCAATTTTTACTTCGATGACAGGGTGTGAAATGGTTTTTTGAATAACTGGTCTTTCCTGCAAAAGAGTGTCTCGGATGTCGTCAAAAGTAATAACATTTTCGTGAACAAGATTCTCTGTGTCAAAAGTATCGCTTACGTTGCTGGAAGATGCAACCTGTACTGTATTTAGTCAAATTCTATCTGACGTGCTGTTATTTGCGGGAGGATGCTGTGCATTTCGACTATTTGAACTGTTCTGTTGTTTCTTCCTGACGTATTACGTTCGGGATGATATCTACTGTCTGGTTCATTCATGATAATATGTTGTTGCGGATGATTTTGCTGTTGGTAAGACCGACTGTTATTAAACGTACGCTGAAAATTTACGTCTGTCATGATAGTCATTTCTATACGGTCCATTGCGATAGGAGCTGAAATATTGTGTTTTCTCTACGTACTGATTTCCTTGTTGCTGTGCATTACTATTTGTTGGGGCTGATGCTATACGCGTAGGCGGCGAAACATTAAAGCTTGGTTGACCTTGTACATTACATTGTTGGTTAGGTATGCTAACCGGTTGGTTTTGTTGCTGTTGCGGAGAAAAACCTCTATTGTTACCAAAATGTGGTTCCTGTTTCTGATAATTTTGACGATACTGACGATTAAAATTTTGTCTGTTATTAAAATTCTGGTGGTTGTCGTTCGTGGAGCGTATAAATATAAATGTCACTTTCGGTAAAACTTGTCTTATCTGGTTTTCTTTACTCTTTCATAATTATAGATAGATCGATAGTTGAAGAGCTATTGTGATAGATATAAAGGATAGTAGAAGAGAAGGCAGCAGTGCAGAAAACTAAAGATGAAATAGCACTACTACGGCTCGGGGCCCTGTGCAAGCTACGGTACATATTCATTAAAGCGTAATGAATCCCCTGAGGTGAATTACGCGCTGCAAATAAATTTTAGTTTCTGCGTTACAGGCAATGCCGGAGAAAATTCAAAAACAAATTGTTGTATCCAGTCCAGTTCTAGTTTCTGCATTACAGGCAATGCTGTTGAAAATACAAAAGCAAATTGTCGTATCCAGTCCAAAGCGTGTACCTGTGCTCTGTCATTTTCAAATACCTTAGATTTTCTTACGGATAAAAATTGCTTATAATCAACGTTATCGTCACTGAATTTATGAACAGGTTTAGGTTTGTGTGAGAATCTGTTTGTCTGTGACACTTCGTATTCTAAGTCACGTAGTCTCTGTAAATTACCTAAGTTACACTGGCTGTGTGAGTGTGAGAAATGTTCGGAATGTGCCGTATGCTGTGACGTGTTAGTGACTGAAACATTTTTCATTTCTGTCGCTTTAATACATTGGTCAATTTGGCTGATCTGTTGTTCAAATTTCTTATCGACTTCCGTATCCAGAGTGTGTGAAAGTTCTGGTGACTTTAAATTAAACTCGTCGCGTATCTGTATTGCGTTTTCTGAACATTGTTCAGTGACTGCAGTAATTTCATCTCTAAGTGATTCTGTTGTGGTTACATGTATATTATTTAATTCTTGTGCAACAGATCTAATTTCTCCACTACTGTTCCTAGCACAAAGCCTCAATTTCCTCACGTAATTGTTCTTTAGTATCATGACATTGCGCGGCAACGGCTGTAATCTGTTCACTAAGCTGTCTGGAATTGTTGTTTAATTTTTCATTGAGTTGTTGTTTGAGATTTTCATTAAGTTGTTGTTTAAGATTTTCACTAAGTTGTTTGTGATTGTTGTCTTGTCTTTCACTCGACTGTCTGAGTTTTTCATCAAGTTGTAGCAATACTGCCATAACTTGATCCATGCCAAAAGTAGCGGCTCTATTTTCTATGTTGTGTGTTGGTCTATCTGCATTTGTCATGCTTTGAGTAACCATTTGGTTATTCTGTGATTCTTGAAAATGTTTGCTAATCGGATGTGCACTGTTGGTTACTACACCGGAATCAAATAGATCTGTCGTACTTTGAGTACACTGTTCATTTTCGTTAGAAAAAATTATCTGTTCACAATTCAAATTTTGCAAACCGGGTGTGTCAAGCTGGGCAGCGTTCATTGTAACAGAACGTGCCGCGTCATCAATTGTCGTTAAATTAACAGAGGACACAATTGAATTTATTTGTTCGTCTTTAGGATCAAAATCATTACTAGTGGTCGGTACGCACTGATTGTCTACAATTAGGGGATTATCATCATTACACTGAGTGTCGCAAATATTATCGGTCAAATTATTCGAGTCGGCTTTTTCGCTCATTGCACATCGCGATGTACTGTTAACAGTTTTTCGCGGCATTTTACACATATCAAAATTAAGCACAAATGAAACAAGGACAATGCAAAAATGCAACAAACACAATTACAAGAAAGAGCAACAAATTGCCGATGATCTGTGAAAGAAAGAGTGACAAATTAGTAAAATGCATTGCGCCAGATGCAAACTACATTTAAGTAAATAAGAGCAGATATATGACTACTTAGCAGAAGATTCACAAAGAAATACGATCCTGGCCGGATGTCGCCAAGTGTAACCTCCCCACAAAAATAATACAATGAACCAAGTGTAACCTCCCCACAAAATTATTAATTAAAAATGAACCATGTGTAACCTACCCACAAAAATAATTAAAATTAAAATGAACAATGAATAAACTCCCCACGGAAATAATAATAAAAATTAATTTTAATTATATTGTAAGCTCTGAACGAAATTGACTCCCATTTATAATCTCTGTGCAGAAATGCATTCACATTTAATGTTCCCACAAAATTCTTTTCTCATTGAATGTTAAGTTCGAAACAGAAAAATTCCTAAACACCCAAAATAATAAAAAAAATTCAGTAACCTGGTAAATTTTATGACGACAGCAGCGCTGCGCCTCGGCCCTGTATTCTGAATAAAAAAAGCATAAATTCTTACCTCAATAAAAACTGCGAATATATCTGCTCTTACCTAAAAAATTTTCGGCACAGCTCCGTGCAATGCTGGCCTATGCTTTGTGACTCGTGAAAGGAATTAATTCTTCATTGGATAAAATCTTTAAATTGAAATGAATGCCTTTTTTTTATAAAAAAATACTATATATTATAAAAATTATTCTTGGGGCGTTTTTTGAAAGAAATTAGATGACAGTTGACATATATTACTAGATATGCGCAAGGCTGCTTCTTTACCTTCTACAACAATACTCATCCTCCAGAGTCCCGACCAGAGCAGACTGCCGACACGCGCCAACTACCGCCGACTACTGCCGACTACTCAAGACTACTGCCTACCACTGCCGACTAGCGATAAGCAACAACTAACTACATACTGCTCTCTGGTCAGAGACTCTCCTATGCCTTGCCTATTGCAGGCAGCACATACATCGCATACCTCTTACAAGCTGAGTTTGCAAATGGTTCGCGTGCCACTGTGCTTAAAGTATACTGTGCATGACAAAAGGGCATTATTCAAAACCGGCACCAAGGAACCTGTGTTGCACTATGGATGCACCTGCAGAGCTGCACAAAGATATCAGAAAATAATATTGTAGCTCGTGTGGGAGCGGTGTCTGTAGTTCTAACAGTAGTGCAGGAAGTTCTTTTAGAAATAAATAAGGAATCAAAAAGATATGTTGGAGCACGTGTGTGAGCAAGTAACAGGGCACGAGTAGATTCTCATTAGGGATACAAAGAAATAAGCAGAGTAGCAGACAAAACAATGGTCCTCACGACAACTGTGGGACATATAAACCATGCTACTTTAAAAAGAACTGCACTGATTAAAGGTAGGCGACGGAGCAACGCAGAAGATAGGAAAATGTCTGTGAAACTGGGGACGATCGAAAACGAAGTAGTGATGGCTCAGAAGAGACGCGAAAACTTGAAACAATATTGTGCCGGATTTGCGATTAACCAGCATGTGAGAGGTCCGATGAAACAGTGTCTGTATCTGAATTGGAGAAATATGAAAATCGAAAACGTTTCGTTACAGTCCAGAAATACAGATTATTCCCAGACACTACAATCGATTTACGTCCTGAAATGTATATGAGTCAGCTTGAGAAAACGTTACCATTGTCCTAGAACTAATTGCTGAGTATGATTTTTGTGTCAGGACACCTTTGGGATGATTTGGTGGCTCAGATGTGAATCTTGATGTGAGATTGCAGGACTTACCAAGAGTTAACGGAAGCCTTTCTCAAGGAATACTGGTAGAAAATCATGCATGATCAAGTCAAACTCAGCATCCTTATGCAAAAGGCACATGACGAGTCATATGGTAAGAAAACCACTTACTATTATTTCAAATAAATTGTATAGAAAAACAGTTTCCTGATGTGCCTTTCGATCCTCACCTGCTTAAGTAAACTTCTGGGCCAGTTTAGAAGAAAAATAACAACTGTTAGGAGAAGCATCAGTGATGTTAGTGGTTTTAATTATAACTTTCCCCCCATGAACCACGGACCTTGCCGTTGGTGGGGAGGCTTGCGTTCCTGAGCGATACAGATAGCCGTACGGTAGGTGCAACCACAACGGAGGGGTTTCTGTTGAGAGGACAGACAAACGTGTGGTTCCTGAAGAGGGGCAGCAATCTTTTCAGTAGTTGCAGGGGCAACAGTCTGGATGATTGACTGATCTGGCCTTGTAACACTAACCAAAACTACCTTGCTGTGCTGGTACTGCGAACGGCTGAAAGCAAGGGGAAACTACGGCCGTAATTTTTCCCGAGGGCACGCAGTTTTACTGTATAGTTAAATGATGATGACGTCCTCTTAGGTAAAATATTCCGGACGTAAAATAGTTCCCCATTCTGATCTCCGTGCGGGGACTACTTAAGAGGACGTCGTTGGCAGGAGAAAGAAAACTGGCTTTCTAAGGATCGGAGCGTAGAATGTCAGATCCCTTAATCAGGCAGGTAGATTAGAAAATTTAAAAAGGGAAATGGATAGGTTAAAGTTAGATATAGTGGGAATTAGTTAAGTTCGGTGACAGGAGGAACACGACTTCTGGTCAGGTGAATACAGGGTTATAAATACAAAATCAAATAGGGGGAATGCACGAGTAGGTTTAACAATGAATAGGAAAATAGGAATGCAGATAAGATACCACAAACAGCATAGTGAAAGCATTATTGTGGCCAAGATAGATACGAAGCCCACGCCTACCACAGTAGTACAAGTTTATATGCCAACTAGCTCCGCAGATGACGAAGAGATTGATGAAATGTATGATGAGATAAAAGAAATTATTGAGATAGTGAAGGGAGACGAAAATTTAATAGTCATGGTTGACGGAAACTCGATAGTAGGAAAAGGAAGAGAAGGAAACGTAGTAGGTGAATATGGAATTGGCTTAAGGAAAGAAAGAGGAAGCCGCCTGGTAGAATTTTGCACAGAGCATAACTTAATCGTAGCAAACACTTGGTTCAAGAATCATAAAAGAAGGTTGCATACATGGAAGAAGCCTGGAGATACTGGAAGGCCTCAGACAGATTATATAATGGTAAGGCAGAAATTCAGGAACCAGGTTTGAAATTGTAAGACGTTTCCAGGGACTCTGACCACAATCTATTGATTATGAACTGTAGATTAAAACTGAAGAAACTGCAAAAAGGTAGGTGTTTGAGGAGATGGGACCTGCATAAACTGAAAGAACCAGAGGTTGTAGAGAGCTTCAGGGAGAGCATTAGGGAACGATTGACAAGAATGGGGGAAAGAAATACAGTAGAAGAAGAATGAGTAGCTTTGAGAGATGAAATATTGAAGGTAGCAGAGGATCAAGTAGGTAAAAAGACGAGGGCTAATAGAAATCCATGGGTAACAGAAGAGATACTGAATTTCATTAATGAAAGGAGAAAATATAAAAATGCATTAAATGAAGCAGGCAAAAAGGAAACCAACGTCTCAAAAATGAGATCGACAGGAAGTGAAAAATGGCTAAGCAGGGATGGCTAGAGGACAAATGTAAGGATGTAGAGGCGCATATCACTAGTGGTAAGATAGATAGTGCCTACAGGAAAATTAAAGAGACCTTTGGAGAAAAAAGAACCACTTGCATGAATATCAAGAGCTCAGATGGAAGCCCAGTTCTAAGCAAAGAAGGGAAAGCAGAAAGGTGGAAGGAGTATATAGAGGATCTACACAAGGGCGATGTTCTTGAGGACAATATTATAGAAATGGAAGACAATGTAGACGAAGATGAAATGGGAGATATGATACTGTGCGAAGAGTTTGACAGAGCACTGAAAGACCTAAGTCGAAACAAGGCCCCTGGAGTAGACAACATTCCATTAGAACTACTGACAGCCTTGGTAGAGCCAGGCCTAACAAAACTCTACCAAATGGAGAGCAAGATGTATGAGACAGGCGAAATATCCTCAGACTTCAAGAAGAATATAATTCCAATCCCAAAGACAGCAGGTATTGAAAAATGTGAAAATTACCGAACTATCAGTTTAATAAGCCACGGCTGCAAAATACTAACACGAATTCTTTACCGACGAATGGAAAAACTGGTAGAAGCCGACCTTGGGGAAGATCAGTTTGGATTCCGTAGAAATTTTGGAACACGTGAGGCAATACTGACCCTACGACTTATCTTAGAAAATAGATTAAGGAAAGGTAAACCTACGTATCTAGCATTTGTAGATTTAGAGAAAGCTTTTGAAAATGTTGGTTGGAGTACTGTCTTTCAAGTTCTGAAGGTGGCAGGGGTAAAATACAGGGAGTGAAAGGCTATTTACAATTTGTACAGAAACCAGATGGTAGTTATAAGAGTCGTGGGGCATGAAAGGGAAGCTGTGGTTGAGAAGGGAATGATAGTGGTTGAGAAGGGAATGAGACAGGGTTGTAGACTATCCCCGATATTATTCCATCTGGGTATTGAGCAAGCGGTAAAGCAAAGAAAAGAAAAATTTGGAGTAGGAATTAAAATCCTTGGAGAAGAAATTAAAACTTTGAGATTGGACGATGACATTGTAATTCTGTCAGAGACAGCAAAGGGCCTTGAAGAGCAGCTGAACGGAATGGACAGTGTCTTGAAAGGAGGATATAAGATGAACATCAACAAAAGCAAAACGAGGATAATGGAATGTAGTCGAATTAAATCGGGTGATGCTGCAGGAATTAGATTAAGAAATGAGACGCTTAAAGTAGTAAATGAGTTTTGCTATTTGGGGAGCAAAATAACTGATGATGGTCGAAGTAGAGAGGATATAAAATGTAGACTGGCAATGGCAAGGAAAGCGTTTCAGAAGAAGAGAAATTTGTTAACATCAAGTATAGATTTAAATGTCAGGAAGTCGTTTCTAAAAGTATTTGTATGGAGTGTAGCCATGTATGGAAGTGAAACGTGGACGATAAATAGTTTAGACAAGAAGAGAATAGAAGCTTTCGAAATGTGGCACTACAGAAGAACGCTGAAGAATAGATGGGCAGATCACATAACTAAAGAGGAGATGTGGAATAGAATTGGAGAGAAGAGAAATTTGTGGCACAACTTGACTAGAAGAAGTGACAGGTTGGTAGGGCAAATTCTGAGGCATCAAGAGATCACCAATTTAGTATCGGAGGGCAGCTTGGAGGGTAAAAATCGTAGAGGGAGGCCAATAGATGAATACACTAAACTGATTCAGAAGGATGTAGGCTGCAGTAGGTACTGGGAGATGTAGAAGCTTGCACAGGATAGAGTAACATTGAGAGTTGCATCAAACCAGTCTCTGGACTGAAGACCACAACAACAACAATTATAACTTTAAGATCTTGGCTGTAAGCAAACTGGTGTAGCACGTCGACCGACACAGTCAGAAAGGAATCGCGTTTCAGGCGACAGGCATTTCTATGAGCACAGAGATATGGAACCACCGTACTATCCACGACAAAATAAACTAGGTGGGAGACAGTACTCATAGAGATGCTTTACAGCCACAAGAAATAGACTTTACAATGAGAGATTCGAGCGAGTGGACCAGTGTGAAGTGAAGAATCAATGGAGAGAACCATAGATGTACAAGATGCAGACACCAGAAACAATGTTTGCACTGAAGGGAGCAACAAAGCTGAAGCTGACTAATAGAAAATAAAGAGGAATTTTCCACAATAAACGATTGAGAGACCAGACGATTGAATGTGTGTAGCTATGAGAATGATGATGACGATGATGATTCCAAAGAATGATGAATTAGAATCTGCCGAGCATAATTCAAGGACTACAATTTAAGTGGGAAAAAACAACCTACGTTTCACAAGGGCCAGATATGAGGAGAATCGTGGATGTATGAATGGGAACGCCAAATGTTAATGATTGGAATCAACTAGATGTCATGGATAGTGAAGAGATAAAGAGAGTGCAAGTGTGACAATGATAATCCATGGGAAAATTTGTATCATGACCAACCTGAGTCAGTGGGAAGAAGGAACTGATTGTGGTAATATCTTGGGGGAATTTACTGACTGTGTATGTTAGAGATATCGCAACAGCAGCTCCAGAGCTGTTAGTAGCATTCATTTCAGTTTCAAATTTCGTACTACTATCTAGTACAGTAGAGAGCTGTGCTAAGGAAGAATACATGACTGTTTTAATGTGAACAAAATTTAAAATATAAATTTATGAGGACTGATAAATTGGAAGGGAAGAAAACGATTACAATTAATATCAGCTGTCCAGGGTGTCCCAAGGAGACTTAATTATTTTGAGCTGCGATAAAATTTTTCAAATTGTTTGAGGTGAAGGAAGTAACAGTGTTGTGACTATATTAAGTATTGTACAAAAATCATCTGAGAGATTTATGTAGTTTTTATTTTGTTGAGTTTATAATGTCATGAAGTATAGTAAGAAGTCTAATGATTATCAGTAATGCTCCCTATGTCTGGAGATTGTCACACAGAGACATCTCATCTTGTGGTCTGTGATTAAAGTTGGGCAATAGACTGACAAGGATTAATCTCGTGCTGAAGCTTGAGAGAAAGAGGTGAGGTTTTGTAAAAAGACATGTTGTAGGGGTTTGTATGTGAAATATATTTGACTGATTCTGCAGGCTTCATTGCCTCTCCTTCCTCCCCCTCTCTCATTCTCAGTGCTCATCTCAACAAAATACAATTCGCATTGACCTCCATGATGCTGCTCAACTCTCTGCCAGTCCTTAATCCTTATCAAAACACTCACAGCCTTTGGCACTTCCAGCACCTCATGGATCCTCCCAATTCTCAAAGTGCAACGTCCTTCAAGGTGCCTATTAATCTAAGCTCTTACCTTATCAGTTCCACCTGTCAAAACATTTAGCAACACCAGAAACTTTTGGGGCAGCATTGCTACCCCATCATTGCTACCCCCTTCGATGACTCCCCATTAGTACTGGCCCAGTATCGATGTTGGTATCAACACCTTGGGCACCCAGCACCAGCTCCAGCTTGTTCAGCATCAGTGCTGCAAGGGCCCACCCTGTCACCACAGCTGGCACTCAACACTGCTGGCACCAGCACACTGCCAGCCCAGACTTACCACCACCAGCCCTGTCACTGACGACCCCTTCACCACTGGTCCTGTCAGTATCACTCCGTCCACATCCTGGGTGCCCTAGTCATCCTTTCTGGTTCCTTCCCTTCTGGATATGGGTGACACACCTTCCAAGTTTGGCTCATATGACACTTACAGTCACCCTCTGCTGTATATACTGATAGGGAGGATGAAGCTTCAATAGTGCTCCTCAGCCCTCCACTGCATTAGTGGCACATGACCTGGCACCTTACCTGACTCCGTCAGCTGCAATCTTTAGTAACTCATGGCACATGTTAATTCTATTCTGATGCTTCCAGTCTGGCTCTCAGAGGCCATCTGTCTTGTCATAATCCATCAACATCAGGTAGCTTATCCACCACACTTTGGGTTCTTGTACATGCTTCTTCTATTATCTTGCTGTCCTTCCTCCTGGAACAGCCACACACTATGCAATTGCACTGTTTTCAAACAGGCATTGTTGCAAGACACAACACACCCTCCGAGAGTCGCTGTACTGTGCGCTAGCCTGGTCGACTCTCGGGGCATCCTTACTCGATGGCAACACCACAGGAACCTGTCACATCACTCAAGGTTGCTGCCGTTCCACACCTACATCCTCTACATGTGCCACCAGCTGGACTCGCTCACAAAAAAATGGTTCAAATGGCTCTGAGCACTATGGGACTTAACATCTATGGTCATCAGTCCCCTAGAACTTAGAACTACTTAAACCTAACTAACCTAAGGACAGCACACAACACCCAGCCATCACGAGGCAGAGAAAATCCCTGACCCCGCCGGGAATCGAACCCGGGAACCCGGGTGTGGGAAGCGAGAACGCTACCGCACGACCACGAGATGCGGGCACTCGCTCACACCTTCAGTAGTGCACTCCTGGGGATTTCGACACAAACCATGGCCACAGCAGGTCCATCTTGAGCAGCCAGGTCGATCTTACTAATGACAACACTGCTCATCACTCTTTTTCAGGTTTGTTGCTACCATTTCTCACCTAAGCCACACCAGTCCGTCAGTGCCACATCCAAGCCCCCAGACTTCAGCCAACATTCCCTGGATCTAGGTCTGGACCATCATGAGCTCCAATGCCACGTACTGGTTCCCAAATTTTGGAGTGGCTTCTCCCTTCAGATATCATGTAACATCTGAGAGGGCTCCACCATCTCTCCCTTATGGGGGGGGGGGGGGAGGTTGCTGTACACACAAGCTACCACGTACAAGACAGTCCCCAACTATACACTCATATACTGTAAGTTTCCTGTCAATGACACTACCTCAAGAAATCGAACGAGGACAGTCCAGCAACAATACAAACACAAGAGGTTATTTCTAACCGATCCTCCAGCAGCTGGCACAGTACCATGTGGCGCCAGCCTCACCACCAGAGGTGTAAGCACCACCATAGACAATGCTGCTATTGCAGCCACTGCCTTACTTCTGCAAGTCAAGAGCCCATTAACTACTGAACCAGTACTCTTCCTCCAAATGGGTGTTTAGGATGTCGCCAGGGCCCTCTACAGTTAGTTTACATCACCAGGCTGGACGAGAAGCATCTCACTATGGCACCCAAGCAGTGAAGTTATCAACGTGTATACCTTTGAGCTGAAAAGTAGTCTTCCCAGGTGATTCCTTGGCACTGGGCATCACATCAGTAATGTTTCCACTGTGAAAATCTATTCCATGATTCACTCTAACTTCTTAGAATCCAGACACCACACTTGCTAGGTGGCAGCCTTTAAATCGGCCGCGGTCCGTAAGTATACGTCGGACCCGCGTGTCGCCACTATCAGTGATTGCAGACCGAGCGCCGCCACACGGCAGGTCTAGAGAGACTTCCTAGCACTCGCCCCAGTTGTACAACCGACTTTGCTATCAATGGTTCACTGACAAAATACTCTCTCATTTGCCGAGACGATAGTTAGCAGTCTTCAGCTACGTCATTTGCTACGACCTAGCAAGGCGCCATTACCAGTTACTATTGATACTGTGAATAATGTACCGTCAAGAGCGACGTTCACCATTAATGGATTAAAGTTAAGTATTCCACCAGCTACGTTCGTTTTTTCTAAATTCTAATTTCCTTGTCCTGTTCCAGACCTCACGCCAGCCTTCGTGAGCTAAAACGCGTGCCTTTCGGCTTGCTCTAGTAACACGGTGTTAGCTCCCCTGCCAACCACAACAGAATCGACATTTCCGTCGTCATTTGGCAGCATGTTGACATGTATCTGAATCCCTTGTGAAGTCCTCCTCGCTCAATGGTTGCAGTATCGTCCTCGATGCCCCAAAAATGGTTCAAATGGCTCTGAGCACTATGGGACTTAACATCTGTGGTCATCAGTCCCCTAGAACTTAGAACTAATTAAACCTAACTAACCTAAGGACATCACACACATCCATGCCCGAGGCAGGATTCGAACCTGCGACCGTAGCGGCCACGCGGTTCCAGACTGAAGCGCCATTAACAGCACGGCCACACCGGCCGGCTCGATGCCCCAGATTGATTCATTTCTGAGTGGTGGTTTCGGATCCAACACCCTTAATGCCTGAGGAACATTACACAGTGCATTTCTGTAGAGTACACAGCCCAACATCATGTGCTCCAGGGTGACGCATACTGTCACAGGCTCAGTTGTCATTACTCTACCTCTTGGTTTTGTACTGATACTCTGTATATGGGCCATGATCGTCAATTAATGCATCGGCCCACTTGAAGGGTGAGGAAATCCCATTTTTAGCCACTCCCTAGTCTTAAGGAGAATTTAATACATTCCTCTACTTGTGCCTGAAATGTTCCACTCGTTTTACCACAGTTGTAAAATGCAGTCTTGCATAAACTTTATGGTATTAGCCTCTGTTCTAGGTAGCCGTTTGACCAGTGCATCTTTTTGTCTATGTACCTTTTTACTCGTATACACTATGTGATCAAAAGTATCTGGACACCCCCAAAAACATACGTTTTCCATATTAGGTGCATTGCGCTGTCAACTACTGCCAGGTACTTCATATCAGGGGCCTCAGTAGTCACTAGACATCGTGAAAGAGCAGAATTGGGCGCTCCGCTGAACTCACGGACTTCTAACGTGGTCAGGTGATTGGATGTCACTTGTGTCACACGTCTGTACGCGAGATGTACCCACTCCTAAACATCCCTAGGTCCTCTGTTTCCGATGTGACAAGTGTAAACGTGAAGGGACACGTACAGCACAAAAGCGTACAGGTCGACCTCGTCTGTTGACTGACAGAAGCTGCCGACAGTTGAAGAGGATCGTAATGTGTAAAAGGCAGACATCTATCCAGAGCATCACACAGGAATTCCAAACCGCATCAGGATCCACTGCAAGTTCTATGACAGTTAGGCGGAAGGTGAGAAAACTTGGATTTCATGGTCGAGCGGCTGCTCATAAGCCACCCATCATGCCGGTAAATAGCAAATGACGCCTCGCTTGCTGTAAGGAACGCAAACGTCGGACGATTGAACAGTGGAAAAACGTTGTGTGGAGTGACGAATCATGGTACACAATGTGGCGAGCCAATGACGGGCTGTGGGTATGGCGAATGCCCGGTAAACGTCATCTGCCAGCATGTGTAGTGCCAACAGTAAAATTCGGAGGTGGTGTTGCTGTGGTGTGGTCGTGTTTTTCGTGGAGAGGGCTTGCACTCCTTGTTGTTCTGCGTGGGACTATCACAGCACAGGCCTACACTGATGTTTTAAGCACCTTCTTGCTTCCCACTGTTGCCCATTTTTTAACACAATCGAGCACCTGTTCATAATGCAAAGCCTGTGGCGAAATGGTTACACGACAATTACATTCCTGTAATGGACTGGCCTGCACAGAGTCCTGACCTGAATCCTATAGAACAATTTTGGGATGCTTTGAAATGCCGACTTCGTGACAGGCCTCACCGATCGACATTGATATTTCTCCTCAGTGCAGCACTCCATGAAGAATGGGCTGCCACTCCCAAAGAAAACTTCCAGCACCTGATTGAACGTATGCCTGCACGAGTAGAAGCTGTCATCAAGGCTAAGGGTGGGCCAACACCATATTGAATTCCAACAATACCAATCGAGTGCGCCGCGAACTTCTAAGCCATTTTCAGCCAGGTGTCCGGATATTTTTGATCACATAGTGTATCTTTTAGCAGTGTATCCTTTTCTCTGTGTGTCCTTTTTCTCTGTGTATCCTTTCATACTGTAATGTGTATCCTTTTCATCTGTGTGTTCTTGTCATCTGTGTGTTCTTTTCACCTGCATGTTCTTTTCATCTGTGTATTCTTTCCATCTGCATGCCCTTTTGATCTGTGTGCTCTTTTCATATGCATCTTCTTTTCATATGCATCTTCTTTTCATCTGCGTGCTCTTTTGATCTTCTTGCTCTTTTAGCCATGTGCTCTTTTCATCTGCATATGCCTTTCATCTGTGTGTTCCTCTCATCTACGTACTGCTCTCATCTGCGTGTTGCTCTTATCTGCATGTTCCTCTCATCTGCGTGTTCCTCTCATTTGAGTGTTCCTCTCATCTATTTGTCCCTCTCATCTGTTTCTCCCTCTCATCTGTTTCCCTCCTCTCATCTGTTTGTCCATTGATCCATTTGTCCCTTGACCTGTTTGCCCCTTGATCCATTTTCCCTTGCGCTTGTCCCTTGATACGTTTGTCCTTTGATCCCTTTGTCCCTTGATCTCTTTGTCTCTTGATCCGTATGTCCCTTGATCAATTTGTCCTTTGATCTGTGTGTCCTTCGATCTGTGTCCATTGATCTGTATGTCCTTTGATCTTTGTGTCCTTTGATCTGTGTGTCCTTTGATCTGTCTGTCATTTGATCCATGTGTCCTTTGATCTGTCTGTCCTTAGATCCATATGCCCTTTGATCTGTGTTTGCTTTGGTCCATGTGTCCTTTGGTCCATGTGTTCTTTGGTCTGTGTATCCTTTGGTCCATGTGTCTTTTCAGCTGTGTATTCTTGTTGCCTGTGCGTCCTCGTCATCCATGTGCCCTATTTTGTCTAATGTCCTTGTCTTGTAATTCAAGTGTCCCTGTTAACTGTGTGTATTATTATTGGAATTGTGAGACTCACTAACCTCTGTACGTTTTGTGTAGTAGAGAAGAAAATTGTTTGGTTTTGCTGAAAGTGCCGCAGCTGAGTCGAAGTTGTCTCGGAAGCTGATGATGCAGCTGGTGCTGGAGAGGGAGGAGGAATACGGCGTCCACATCTACCACCATCTACCATTTGCACTCTGCTGAGGCAAGGGTAAGTCATCCTCAACACTGGTAAGTTACGTCGCTGGTGCACAAGGCACACAAAGTGTGGGTCAATTGTGAAATTTAAAATTTGAATACTGGAATGAGACGCTTTTGAGCTATAACGCAGAGGGTGAATGATTTTCGTGGAGGACATTATTGTTTCGCACTTATCTGTGGAGGACATGTTCAAGAGGGTTGTAGCTTCTATGAAAGTCCTACTCAGACCCTGACTCAGAGCTGAATCTTGACCACCCCCTCCCCTCCCAATCCCCTTTGAAGACGTCCTCTACGGATAGGAATAAAACATTGGAGCTGTCAAAGAAATTCAGTCAACCACCACATAATAACATGGAACATTTTAATAAGTGCCAGTAAAAAACTATCCATCATTTCCAAGGAAGGATGTAACTGACAATGGGCATACATTACTGAGCACTTTACGGGAAGTATACATATCAAAGAGAACGTGGGATTCGTTACCTATAGCAAAGTTTGTGTAGTGCTGTCTACTTAACATAACTGGAAAACATAAACAATGTTTATGAAAGTGATTTGTGTGCTCAGCTTTATATCATGGATTCAAATAACGCTACATGACACTCAGAATGCTATAATCAGTGTCCAAGAGCTGTGTACCATCTGAGGACGAGTCGCTAGAGTCTTGAAACCAGTAATGATAAAATAAAAACTATATCATTACAAAAGGCGACTAGTTGAAGCTTTTTTCTGGAAGCCTATAATCATCACAGCCACCGTGTTCCCCACCCATAACGAATAAAATTTTTATCTGACGGGAACTACTGCTGTTAATGAATGTAGGTCTAAAAAGAGCTACATGAAATGGATGTTTGGGGTCTTGCACTTTGCAGCGGCACATAAAGCTGCACGTCTTCAGTGGGTCAAAGAACACAGAAACTGGGTATTGGGTCCTGGAGGCTTGCACTATGGTCTGTTGAATCGACTTAGTGCCTCTTTTAAGATGCTACAAGCCTTAGAGTGCAGCAACAGACTCACTGGGCAATGTGTGGAGGATATACACTCCTGGAAATTGAAATAAGAACACCGTGAATTCATTGTCCCAGGAAGGGGAAACTTTATTGACACATTCCTGGGGTCAGATACATCACATGATCACACTGACAGAACCACAGGCACATAGACACAGGCAACAGAGCATGCACAATGTCGGCACTAGTACAGTGTATATCCACCTTTCGCAGCAATGCAGGCTGCTATTCTCCCATGGAGACGATCGTAGAGATGCTGGATGTAGTCCTGTGGAACGGCTTGCCATGCCATTTCCACCTGGCGCCTCAGTTGGACCAGCGTTCGTGCTGGACGTGCAGACCGCGTGAGACGACGTTTCATCCAGTCCCAAACATGCTCAATGGGGGACAGATCCGGAGATCTTGCTGGCCAGAGTAGTTGACTTACACCTTCTAGAGCACGTTGGGTGGCACGGGATACATGCGGACGTGCATTGTCCTGTTGGAACAGCAAGTTCCCTTGCCGGTCTAGGAATGGTAGAACGATGGGTTCGATGACGGTTTGGATGTACCGTGCACTATTCAGTGTCCCCTCGACGATCACCAGTGGTGTACGGCCAGTGTAGGAGATCGCTCCCCACACCATGATGCCGGGTGTTGGCCCTGTGTGCCTCGGTCGTATGCAGTCCTGATTGTGGCGCTCACCTGCACGGCGCCAAACACGCATACGACCATCATTGGCACCAAGGCAGAAGCGACTCTCATCGCTGAAGACGACACGTCTCCATTCGTCCCTCCATTCACGCCTGTCGCGACACCACTGGAGGCGGGCTGCACGATGTTGGGGCGTGAGCGGAAGACGGCCTAACGGTGTGCGGGACCGTAGCCCAGCTTCATGGAGACGGTTGCGAATGGTCCTCGCCGATACCCCAGGAGCAACAGTGTCCCTAATTTGCTAGGAAGTGGCGGTGTGGTCCCCTACGGCACTGCGTAGGATCCTACGGTCTTGGCGTGCATCCGTGCGTCGCTGCGGTCCGGTCCCAGGTCGACGGGCACGTGCACCTTCCGCCGACCACTGGCGACAACATCGATGTACTGTGGAGACCTCACGCCCCACGTGTTGAGCAATTCGGCGGTACGTCCACCCGGCCTCCCGCATGCCCACTATACGCCCTCGCTCAAATTCCGTCAACTGCACATACGGTTCACGTCCACGCTGTCGCGGCATGCTACCAGTGTTAAAGACTGCGATGGAGCTCCGTATGTCACTGCAAACTGGCTGACACTGACGGCGGCGGTGCACAAATGCTGCGCAGCTAGCGCCATTCGACTGCCAACACCGCGGTTCCTGGTGTGTCTGCTGTGCCGTGCGTGTGATCATTGCTTGTACAGCCCTCTCGCAGTGTCCGGAGCAAGTATGGTGGGTCTGACACACCGGTGTCAATGTGTTCTTTTTTCCATTTCAAGGAGTGTAGTTCAAGATGGAACATTCACGGTGACCAACTGTTGCCCTTTATCCAAATCCTCACGATTATGCCTTGGAGACCCCTGTATTCCAAAATAAAGGACGTGTTCACAGAGCTGCACACATACCATCCTAGTTTGACAAACATTTCGGCACCCTCTTGCACCTCGAATGGCCTGCTAAATTACCCAGTTGTAAGAACAGAAATCCTATGACACTAACTGGTTGCTCTTTGGGATCTTATTATCATCGGTCATTATGAAGGTGTAAGGTTACAATACACATTTAACACATATACTGAACACATTTCCCTCTTTCTGTAACGACCTTTTCCTCACTATGTCTCTACATCTCATCCCGCCACCTCTATCTGTCTCTTCATCTTTACCTGCTCTCTCTTTGTCCATTTCCTCACTCTCTCTCTCCGACCATTTCTTCCTGCCCTCCCTCTACCCATATCCATTCTTTCTTTCCATCTCCATCTCACCCTCTTTTCCAACTATGCACTACCCCTCTACATCTTCCACCTGCCTCATTCATCTCCTCCTCCCCCCTCTCTCCTTCCACCCCCTCCTCTATCCGTTGCAACCTGTTCTCAGACATGCTTATCAGCACATGTACCACCTGCAATACAGTACTACTCTCACACAAGATGCTTGTCATGCAGGGCAGACTATGCATCAGCGGTCTGAAAATAATTTATTTGCCTTGACATATAGATCGCCAAACAAAGCAGGTCGATTAAGTAGGTCGATAGGTCGTACTGCTCCAACACAAGACACCTGTCATGCAGGGCAGCATACATGTTTGGAACCAGAGAACCGTTTTTCGCCGCCGATAATTATGCTGCCCTAAAAAGTAGGTTGATTTGGCAGGCAGATATTGTTTCCACACGAAATGACCATCATATATGGCAGCCTATATTCCAGGGGGCTAAAAAACACCTTTTACCCATATCTCCACTCCTATAGGAGGTAGGAGGATATAAACCCCACAGTGCCGATACTTATGAGGCCTGCTGTTTCTGTGCCATGTTTGGTTGAAATCGATCAACAGTCTTAGGAGAAGATCCTGGACACACACACACACAACTTTATACAGGGGCAATTAAGCTGCATCTACTGCTGTTGTTTGATGCAACCTGTAATGTTGTCATAGGCTTTTATAAAACATGGGTGAGATTTTCATATTCTCTCTCTCGCTTTGTCCAAACTGTTATTCCTGCAGATAAAATGAGCAGTAATTTTCTGTAGGAAATTTAACGTAGTTAAGTTTTGTACTGGGAAACGTTTTCCCTGGAGTCAACAATTTTCCAGTTATTCAAGAAAAACGTCCAAAACTGATCTTCAGTTACTTGTGTAGATAAAATTGATAACAATATCGTGGAGTTCAATGGCCTGGGCGCTACTTCGGTTTCGTGGGTGTCCCTAACTTATCCAAGTGGGCAAGTGGGGAAACGGGACTTCCAGTTAAACGTGGAATTCGAATCATATATTGTTTCTGGCCACTCCTCACACCACTGAGAGGTGAACGTTAGGTTAAAACGAAGAGTGAAACATCAGTGGTTCGACCGATATTCGATCTCGCGACCTCTCCATTGCCGTGCACACACTTTACCAATTTTTTTTCTTTTAGGAAGGGCTATTCGAGCAATGACAGATTCTTCTGACTATCAAATACTTCTTCTGCAGATTCCTTCTGTCTGTTCGAGACTTTCACTGATATTGGCAACTGGACAACAAGCAGGTCTATTTTTGTCTTAGTATTCATTATCTCCCTTGCACTCGGACACATCAAGTTTTGAAACAGACAAGAAAAAAAGCTGTTAGAACATGAGAGTGTTTTCTGAGAATAACTTCATTCCAATAGCGTATCTTACCATGCCTGTTATAAAAAATTAAGACCCAAAGCGGTGAAAATGTGACTTAAGCTACGTGAAGGTCTTTGATTTGAGCGGACCTTTACTTAAAGTGTGGAGAACGATGTTCTGAGTAGTTTAGACAGACGTTAAAAACAACACAAACGCTGAGTGTTGGTTTCGGTGGGGTACAGAATTCCAGCGAGGAACGCCGAATGGACTTCCTTTAGAAATTCTGTAGACAGGAGGTCTCTTTGCCGGCCGGAGTGGCCGTGCGGTTCTAGGCGCTACAGTTTGGAACCGAGCGACCGCTACGGTCGCTGGTTCGAATCCTGCCTCGGGCATGGATGTGTGTGATGTCCTTAGGTTAGTTAGGTTTAATTAGTTCTAAGTTCTAGGCGACTGATGACCTCAGAAGTTGAGTCGCATAGTGCTCAGAACCATTTGGCCATTTTTTTGTGTAAACGGGGTCAAGGTGTTTCCAGTTCGGAAAACTGAAAACTGTTAGTCCACCAGGTCCGACATATATATGGGTAGTTCATCTACACGTTTTGAACATTGAGTTTGCGAGTATCGAAATATATGACGTATAAGAGCGTATCTTTTGATTCCATTGACTTAGGAGCTTACATTACTTATAGTGCTAAAGAACCTTAGTGTCTGTCATAAATTTCTAATTGATGCTTCTACCAGTTCCTGACAAAAAGGGGTCTTAATAAGCGAACAGACAGACAGACGGACGACAAACGCCAAAATAAATATTTATTGTGCGATATAGTCAAATTAAGAGTTTTAGGATTTATTTTCTTATTTGTACTGTGAAACGATGCTTCTTGTCAAATTTCATGATTCTAGATCAACGGGAAGTGCCCTATAGCTTTTGATGAGTGAGTTTGCCAGTACCGAAATATGTGACATAAATGGCCATATCTTTTGACTGCGTTGACTTAGAGGGAAGCCTCTTTTTTACGGTGCCAAGGAACCGTAGACATTAGCATGGGACATAAACTCCAACTTGATACCTTTACCCTTTCCTGAGTAAAAGGGTCTTGACAGACAAACAGACGGACGGACAACGAAGTGATCCTAAAAGGGTTCCGTTTCTGCCATTTGATGAACGTAACTCTAAAAAATGAATGAGAGTGATAGAAGAGAAGAATAAGAATTCTCAAAATCTATTATGCGATATGCACTCGCATAATAGATGGGTAACGCATATTTGCTATGGAACGAAATCGCAACACTATGCAGAAGGAATTTAAAGTTTTAGTTGACAGTGAAAGAGCAAAAAATCATAACGATCTATATACATGGTTCGTGCTTCTCTACATCAAGAAACGCTTTCTGTTGAATTTGCAGGCATGGGGCACGTCTTGAAACTGGTGGTACAAATAGGAAATTTTCTGCAATCGCACACCTTCTTACATCGTCAGTTGCAACAGTTTTTGATGGAACTGAACTGAGTATGGAGACTTTATATATTATTGCAAAATACGAATGTTAAGTCAAGGGGCGTGCTTGGAACGATTTTTCGGTGTAAAACCCGCTATTGTTGAATTTATGAACGAAAAAGAAGAGCTGGAGAGAAAATTAGAACATCCGCAGTGGATTGCACATTTCGCATTTTAAATAGAATAGGCTGCGCAATGCTCACAGTAAGATACTGCAAAGTGAGAAACTAATTATTTCTAGTTTGAAGGGAATGCATTGAAAAAAGTGGCATTGTAGAAGGGACGGATTCTAACAACGAAAATCATTCAAAACGTGGCGTTGAAGAAAATGCGAGATTTGATGACGTCATTGTAGCCTTGAAGGAATTACGAGAATAGTTTTGTAAATGTTTTGAGGACACTCCCAGTCTCACATTCGTTTCCGAGTGGTCTTCTGAACCATCTGCCGTTTCAGTTGAAAGCGCCCATGTGCATGTGCAGATAGAACTGACTGATATGCAATGCAATTCCCAGCCAAACGAAAAACTCTTTTACATTAAAACTGTCTAAGAGGTCTTCGTTGCTTTTTTTTTTTTTTTTTTTCCGGAAGAGCTTACGCGTCTCCTTAAGGCGGGCGCAAACGTAGTAAAATATTTTGTTCAACATACGAGTATGAGAGGCTTTTTTTGATTATGAAACTCAATAAATCACGATTACATGGGCGACTTTGTGTGAAAATCAGTAAAAATGTCTGCGTCTGCCTGTACGCTGACAGTTTGTACTAGGCAAAAATTATATTACATCTTCAGCTCTGAAAAAGACACAAATCAAAAAAAGTTTTGCATCACCTCGGTTCCCAGAGTTCCGGAACCTGTACAGGAAAATTGGAATTCAGTTCAGCATAGACATCGTTTCCGCCCTTTTTATTGCTCATGAGGATCACAAATTAAGTGCTGTACACGATACGGCGAGACCTTCAGAGGTGGTGGTCCAGGTTGCCGTACACACCGGTACCTCCAATACCCAGTAGCACGTCCTCTTGCATTGACGCATGCCTGCATTCGTCGTGGCATACTATCCACAAGTTCATCAAGGCACTGCCGGCCCAGATTGTCCCACTCCTCAACGGCGAATGGGCGTCACGTCACGTCGTCCATAAACAGCCCTTTTCAATCTATCCCAGGCATGTTCGATAGAGTTCATGTCTGGAGAACATGCTGGCCACTCTAGTCGAGCGATGTCCTTATCCTGAAGGACGTCATTCACAAGATGTGCACGATGGGGGCCCGAATCGTCGTCCACGAAGACGAGTGCCCTGCTAATATGCTGCCGATGTGATTGCACTATCGGTCGGAGGATGGCATTCACGTATTGTACAGCCATTACGGCGTCTTCCATGGCGACCAGCGGTGTACGTCGACCCCACATAATGCCACCCCAAAACAGCAGGGAACCTCCACCTTGCTGCACTCGCTGGGCAGTGTGTCTAAGGCGTTCAGCCTGACCAGGTTGCCTACAAACACGTCTCCGACGATTGTCTGGTTGAAGGCACATGCGACACTCATCAGTGAAGAGAACGTGATGCCAGTCATGAGCGGTCCATTCGGCATGTTGTTGGGCCCATCTGTACCGCGCTACAAGGTGTCGTGGTTGCAAAGATGGACCTCGCCATGGACGTCGGGAGTGAAGTGGCGCATCATGCAACCTATTGCGCACAGTTTGAGTTGTAACGCGTCGTCCTGTGGCTGCACGGAAAGCATTATTCAACATGGTGGCGTTGCTGTCAGGGTTCCTCAGAGCCATAATCCGTAGGTATCGGTCATCCACTGTAGTAGCAGCCCTTGGGCGGCCTGAGCGAGGCATGTCATCTCATCGACAGGTCCTGTCTGTCTGTATCTCCTCCATGTCCGAACAACATAGCTTTGGTTCACTCCTAGACACCTGAACACTTCCCTTGTTGAGAGCCCTTCCTGGCACAAAGTAACAATGCGGACGCGATCTAACCGCGGTATTGACCGTCTAGGCATGGTTGAACTACAGTCAACATGAGCCGTGTACCTCCTTCCTGGTAGAATGACTGGAACTGATCGGCTGTCGTAGCCCCCCCCCCCCCCCCCCCCGTCTAATAGGCGTTGCTCATGCTGGTTGTTTACATCTTTGGGCGGGTTTAGTGACATCTCTGGACAGTCAAAGGGACTGTGTCTGTGCTACAATACCTCTATCTTCAGGAGTTCTGGGAACCGGGTTGACGCAAAACCTTTTTTGATAAGTGTAAATAAGTAGCACTGGCTTTTGTGCTCTATGTTGTTGAAAAATACAAAGTATGAAACCAGATCGTATGAGGTGCAACTGCATATCATGTAAATGCGGATCTTTTGCTATTTCATCCCCCCCCTCCCTTCCCCTCTTCCTCCTCCGCCACTCAGACAGCATGGCATGGTTGTCGAGGAAGTGTGCAGCCAAGCGAGAGAGCTACTCATGTGACACGTGAGCAAGAGCCATGATCGGGTGCGAATTCTTAGTCTTCCCTATCTAATCCGGTAAACGATCCTGTCACTTTGTTGTCGATCCAGTCTGTACGTCCGTGTTTAAAGACCACTTTGCTAAAAGATCGGCTATAGGTATCAAATTAGAAATTATATCACCTACAACACTTGTCGGTGCGAACAATTTAAGCTTCTACGTCAATTCATTCAAAAGATACGGCCATATGTGTCAGACATTTTATACTTGCAGACTCAAAGATGAAAACTTATAGGTGAACTACCTACATACATTTCGGGCCTGATTGTGTAGCAGCAAAACGTGATTTTGAAAACAAAGAGGTCACGGGATCGAACCTCGGTTTTCAGTCTGCCTAGCCTTCATCTCTCATCTACGTGAGGCGTCGCAAAAAAAAAAAACAATAGTATGCTCGAATACCACGTCTATCTGCACGTCCCCTCTCTCTCCACCGTTGGGTAACTGGGGTAGGTCGAGGACACGCAAGTGGCCGAAGTGGCGTCCAGTAGAAAGACCCCGCCATTCAACCTCCCGATATTATTATCGTCTTTATACATATTTTTGTACGGAACCCTCAGAGCGCGAGTCCTGCTCGTAGTTGCCCGATTTTTTTTCGAAGAAGGAAGTGCTTATGTACTGCAAACTGTACTATGCATAGGGTGACAATTATTGAACTATATGAAATAAAATCGTCATTACTTCTGAAGAGTTTGCGTTAGGACGTTCAAACTGCACATTTGGCCGCAGGGCACGATGGGAATTATTATGCGCGTCCTGGTTTGGTTTAGCGACGAAGCCCGCTTTCATTTGGATGGGCTCGTCAGTAACCAAAATTGGCACATTTTGGGGACTCAGAATCCGCATTTGCGATTGATAAGTCTCTTCACCCTCAACGACTGACTGTGGGGTGTGAAATGTCAAGTCACGAACTAATCGGTGCGATATTCCTTGATGGCACCTCGACTAGCGAACGGCTTCATGAAGGTTTTGGAAGATGATTTCATCCCCATAATTCAAAGTGACCTGGATTTCGACAAGATATGGTTACTGGCTGTGGGATACCCAGAGGCCACTTGAGCGGGCCTCGATTGTCCGCCATATTCTCCAGACCTGAACACATGCGACTCCTTTTTGTGGGGCTAAAGACATGGTGTGCAGCAATAACTCCAAAACCATTGTTTAGCTGAAAACAGCCATCCAGGAGGTCATCGACAGTATCGACTTTCCGACACTTCAGCGGGTCGTGCAGAATTTCGCTATTCCTCTGCGCCACATCATCGCCAATAATGGCAGGTATATCGAACATGTCATAACGTAAATCCAAATACCTGCAGTGACATTTACATGTTGAATAAAGTGTGTGCAGCCGTAGTTTGTGACTAATTTACTTGTTTTTCATATACTTCAATAATTGTCACCCTGTACTTGAAGCGGCTAAGCCAGTGCTGTGAATTTTGAGAAACTATTAAGACGATAGAAGGAAAACAAGAAATTAATTTTTTGTAGCGGGAAATCTGGAGGGGAGAGCAAAGGGGTCTAAGATAAGCTATAGAAAAGCTATAGCTGAGGGATCTCACTTCTTTTAGATCTGCTTAAATAAGCGAGAAACTGAAATTTCAATTGATTATTTAGAAACAGTAGATTCTAGCCTATCCGCAGCTTGTGGTCTCGCGATAGCGTTCTCGCTTCCCGAGCACTAGGTCCCGTGGCGATTCCCAGCGTGGTCAGGGATTTTCGCCTGCCCCGAGATGATTGGGTGCAGTTGTGTCGTCTTCATCATCATCATTCATCCCCATTACGGTGGGAGGAAGGCAACGGCAAACCACCTCCACTAGGACCTTGCCTAGTACGGCAGCGCGGGTCTCCCGCATCGTTCCCCTACGCTCTGTCAAGAAGCATGGGACTTCATTTCCATTTCCAGATACTAGCCTAATGGAAGAGAAACCTTTTTATCAGAGTAGCTGGCACTACAGATTTTTCTATTCCCAGAATGACCAGCATCATTTCTCTGATCCACAGCTGGACTTTAACTGATTTTGAAAAAGGGAGTTCCAAATTACTATCCATATTAGAAATCCACTGACGCGTGAACTTCATGACTGATTCCCAGAACTATTGCAAACCGTTCAGGAAATGAATGCAGGTACGTAAGATTACGATGAACTGTGCTCGTGGTAAGTGGAAGAAATATCGACTGTTATTCGGCAGCAAAATTGAAACAGTGGCGCAGATATTACTTGTACGCTGTGACCAACAGCGAGAGAATTCTATGGGCCACTTCGTAATAGGCACTGAAACTTACGGTAACTTACCAACATAGCAGCATTTGAGATAGCGGCAGCAACCGTTTACTATAGGGGAGTCTTTCAGTCTAGTGTTGGATAGTCCTCAGTTTACAGACATACTGCAAACCTTGGTCCCTCTTCATAGGTCGAAACAATAATATATGAGTGGGCTTATGTGCTAAAAGGCAGACTATTTTACTAGCGCAACTCACAATTGAATATTGCTAACAAAAAGAACTCATAAAACGACTGCAAATCCAAGTGACACACACAACGACTAGGAAAAGATACTGTTTTATCGAGATCCACCCTCTGGGAAAGAGGCATAGAGCAATAACTCAAATGTTGGAGTGCGGTCTATGGTAAATAATGAACGAAGCTCGCACGTAAGTGTGTAGTAACACGCTATTAGCTTTTCTTGCCATCTGATATTGCTTTAAACGTTTCGTACTAATATTTACAATCAAGTTTCTAATGACTTCTTCATTTAGCCATGAAACAGCAGTTGGTTACAGAGCAGGGCTAGTCTAGGACGAGAAGTGTTTGAGAGGGCTACACATGATGTTGCAAGGACAAAATGGTTCAAATGGCTGTAAGCACTATGGGACTTAACATCTGAGGTCATCAGTCCTCTAGACTTAGAACTCCTTAAACCTAACTAAGTACATCACAAACAGCCACGCCCGAGGCAGGATTCGAACCTGCGACCGTAGCAGCAGCGTGGTTCCGGGCTGAAGCGTCTAGAACCGCTCGGCCACAGCGGCGGGCTATTATAAGGACAGTAAGGCTCTTTAAAACATAGGTTATTATCGTCCCAATAAGACATCTTTTCGTTGTGAAGAGAAATCAACGATCAAGGGCTCAGAATTCAAGCTTGAAGAGAAATTTCTTGCACACTCCGTCAACATACTGTTAACTTCAAATCAACTGACAGAACCCAAACACAGAGAGCCCTTTTTTATGTTCTTTTTGTGTGCGCCACCTGATGTAACGCAGTTGTTCGTATATAATCGCGTTATGGATTTGAGTACTAAACTAATAGTGACGCTAACGACTGCTGCCTTCCTCTGTCCAGGAAACCTACGCGGATCATTATATTGTTTAGAGCTTGGATGTGGGACCATTACTTGTCAGAATGATGTTCAAAACTATTAATTACACAAAACGAGACTGCAAGGCACGTTTTCATAATTGCGTATGAGATTACAACACCAGAATCAAGCACTGTGGACGTTCAGTGGTGTTCGCCTGCAGGATCATTTTTTCTCCAAAGCATCGTTGGTTGTTGGGAATATGGGGCAATTATTGTGGCTGCTCATGTTTGGTGGAGCTGAACTACCTCCAGTAGCTGCTCTTATTTTTCTTCAAAAGATTGACGGCACTCCATTTTTCATACAGAGAAAAATAATACGCTGGTACTGTTGATCAAACCTGGAACATCACACATGGCACTATTTTTAATTATTGTATGATAGAATGGAAAAATTTATACTCTCGAAATGAGATCTAGCCTGCGTTTATGGAAAAGTACAGACGCGTTTTAAACATGCACAATTTATACGAAAAACAGACGTTATGAGAAATTTATTCTGTTGTCGGTATATTTGGTGTCTGAATAGACTTCTTCGAACAAATACGTATATTTAACACCGGCATGAGTTCTTTCGTCCTCGCGACTATATTATGCTGATTCTTTCCCACTTACATCGACCTTAGGTTCTTCCTGCAGCTGCCAATATTTTGAGTGGTCAGTTAAGTAGCGTGCGCTGACACAGTACTGTATCAATGTATTGCTCATTAAGCTGTTTACTACCGTAGGTGTCGGCAGTGCTGGCTAACGACGACGTGATGCTGTGCATAAAGCCCGCAGTGCACGGTTCCACCTATGGTGGCGACCCTCCGGCGTGTCGTGTAGGCACTTCTTGTGAAGGCGTTGCTGGAAGAAAAATCTCGCGTTAAGTGCGAAAGGGAAGCTTTTGTGTGACAAACTCTCGCATCTTCCCAAAGAGGTTGTGTCGATTGTTGTATGGAAAGGGTCTCCTGAGTACCACCATCATCAACAAAAGTAAGTTATTATTTGTTATGTTAAATCTTGAGTTTATGTAGAACTTGCGATAAACAGTAGTGGAATGCAAAACTTTGAACAAAACCTTTGGATTTACAGTGGGAAGTGCGCCTGAAACTGAAGGAGAATGGACTGCTCGCCAAACCCACACACGGAGACAAAATCCGTTTCGCTCCTCCGCTAGTTATCACGGAGGAGGAAATGCGAACAGTATGAGAATCATAAAGGAGACTGCACTATCATTTGTGAAGAGTTAGTTGCAGTAACTTTTTCCTTTTCGCATTAGAGAGATTTACATTTTACATTTACATGTGAAACGTCCCCTTTGAAAAATTATACATGACTGTGCTTAAACTGACACACAATATTTTGTTAGCGCAACGCAATCTGACTTTCAAAATTCCCTACGAAAGAATGGCCCTGACTAACATTAACCTATACGTTTCACAAATCACTTACCTCACAAAAATCTTCGCTGCTCAAGCTACTGCAATACAGCGAGCGCCACTACTGCCAGCTAAATAAAAGATTCAAACTATGGAAGGCACTAACTACTGATAGGGATAGTTAGCAAATGAAAGATATTAATAGAAAATAAACAATATATTTACCTTGATATCATCATATGTAAATATAGCAGTTCATGACAAATTTCAAAACTCCGCCATCTCTCTCCCCACACCCACCACTGCTGGCTGCTCACCTCCAACTGCGCAACGCTACGCGCTGTTCACATCCAGCTGCCGCTGCCCAACACTACAATGGCGAGTATTACAACAATGCAAAGCAGCCACAGACTGCACACAGCACAGCCAGTGATTTTCATACAGAGGTGGAGTTACCAATAAAAAAACCTTAACAGCCTACTTACACATGGATACTCTGCAAATCACATTTAAGTGCCTGACAGAGGGTTCATCGAACCACCTTCACAATTCTCTATTATTCCAATCTCGTATAGCTCGCGGAAAGAGTGAACACCTATATCTTTCCGTACGAGCTCTGATTTCCCTTATTTTGTCGTGGTGATCGTTCCGCCCTATGTAGGTCGGTGTCAACAAAATTTTTCGCATTCGGAGGAGATAGTTGGTGATTGAAATTTCGTGAGAAGATTCCGTCGCAACGAAAAACGTCTTTCTTTTAATGATTTCCAGCCCAAATCCTGTATCATGTCTGTGACATTCTCTCCCATATTTCGCGAGAATACAAAACGTGAACTTCTTTGAACTTTTTCGATGTACTCCGTCAGTCCAACCTGGTAAGGATCCCATACCGCGCAGCAGTATTCGAAAAGAGGACGGACAAGCGTAGTGTATGCAGTCTCCTTAGTAGCTCTGTTACATTTTCGAAGTGTCCTGCCAACAAATCGCAGCCTTTGGTTAGCCTTCCCCACAACATTTTCTATGTGTTCTTTCCAATTATGTTGTTCGTAATTTAAATACATAGGTATTTAGTTGCTGGATGAATATTACAATAAGGATAATTGATTTGTGTGCTATCATCTCTGTCAAAATGAAGTTTATTGTACCGTACACAGCACTCACGAATATTGTAACTGAAAATCATCACGCATGTTTCCAGAATGTGATTTTCACTCTGCAGCGGAGTGTGCGCTGATATGAAACATCCTGGCAGATTAAAACTGTGTGCCGGACCGAGACTCGAACTCGGGACCTTTGCAAAGGTCCCGAGTTCGAGTCTCGGCCCGGCACACAGTTTTAATCTGCCAGGGAGTTTCATCACGCATGTGTATGTATTTATACTGCATGACAGTTAGCCGATTCACGTGACGGGTGTAGATGCACCTCGGTGCAGAAACAGCTTAGTGGTGCAAAATAAACAATCAAAATGTTGTCACTAAGCTGAAGAAGGGAGGAAGATGGAAGTTAAATTTCTACCTATCTTGGTTGTCTATGCCGTCAGCGATATGAGATCGTCAGTGACGTAACTCTCAGAGGCGTCAGTAGATGTATGAAAGCATAAACCGTAGTCTACTTACAGGAACCTTTACTAGGGCCAATCGCAAGATATCATAACTAAAGGGCGCTAATTGGAACACCTTTTCCTGCAGGTGCTTGGGCGATGTCATGACATATTACTCGGAAATAGAACAAAATATTTGTTTAATGATTCATGAATAAGACAAATGATTTCCTTAAACTGAAAACTTAGACGATCCGTAACTGCACTACACACTTCTTTGCAGGACAGCATCCCTCACTAGTTCTTTAATCACTTTGGAAATTATTTTATCGATCCTTCCAGTTTCGTAACTATAGTCTGTTTTCAACGAAATTGTATGCATGTGTTACAGTATACACTAACGTAAGTTTAACATAGACAGAAATCATTTTGTTTCTATACAAAATATTTATCTTCTTGTTGACAATGATACACATTTAGCTAGGTATACTCGGAAAAGAATTTGTTTTTGTTTGAACAACCACAGGAAAGAAAATGGTTGAATCTCGCCACAGGGAAGTAAAAGGCTAAATTTTGCTCGATCCCTACTGATTATGAGTCCTGGTAGCTCTTGAAAAGACTGAAATAATCATCTGGAATACTGTTTTCAATAGGCGGAACAAAAAAAGGAGGGTTTATCACGTCCAAAAAGTACTGCAAATGAGAAATATTCGATCATACAAGGTTGCATAATATGTTAGTATTAAGCCTGTCCAAAATCTCTAGTAACAACAAGCAAGTAAATTTTAGAATAAGTACTCATTAAGCTGAGTAGAACTCATAAATATTAGCAATAACGATGATGCGCTAGTAGCGAAATTCACTGGTATGACGTAAGTTAAACTGATGATGATGTGTAATCTGCAAGAAAGAAATAGTAAAAAATGGCTTATAGGAATAAATGCTGTATTGAAAATCAATTCCTTCTGTGCCTGAAACTGAAGATCTGCAGGCAGTGTATACTATTAGATAAAACCTACAAAAGGAAGGCACAGTAATCGCACGAAATTCAGATGTGACGTTCTCCTAAAAGGAAAAATATCGAGAACAGTCGTGCGTAGACACGAAGACAAATGTCTATGAGAAAATACCGGGGTCAACGTTGCCTTAGGAAATGCTCTGTACTAAAACAGAAGCCTACTGGGAATGTAAACCTAAGTAAAGAGGATTCTTCAAGATTCCTTGTGATAAAAAATGATAACTTGAAGGATTACTCGTGGACGACGTCAAGAAACACACAGGACAAATGCGTATGCATAACTCTTAATGTTGCAATATCTGAAAATGTCACGATGACTTTATTCTGTAGTGATAATAACTGGCGAGT
The DNA here is from genome assembly GCF_023864345.2 of Schistocerca serialis cubense. NCBI lineage: Eukaryota > Metazoa > Arthropoda > Insecta > Orthoptera > Acrididae > Schistocerca > Schistocerca serialis. The sequence continues at coordinate 522,435,411 of NC_064638.1, forward strand.
GATGATCTGCAGAAATTTAAATTGGAAGCTTGCTTGGCTGTGTAATGTTCTTTAAAATTATACCTTGCAGTACTTTAGCTGACTATGCATAGTGTCTAACTGTGTAATTGATACCTATCTTATTATTCACTGCATTACATTCATTTCTCATTACATGAATACTATACAAAGAGAACCTCTCACACTATCCCCTCTAACATGCATAGTTTTTTGCACTCGTGTTACATTGCATGAATTAAAGATCTGCGCACATTTCGTAAATTACATAAAATCAACACCTTTACTTTATACCAATGTGAGTCAATGAATTTCAATAACTATATTTTTACGTCACTTATTGTATGAGCGAAAGGAGCCGGTGTATAAATAATAGTAATGAGAGCAATAATAATGTAATAAAAACAATAATAACAAAAATATTGTATGCCGCACTTAATTTAACTGACACCATAGATATTTCTTCACATTATACAAAATAAGCTAATCTTTTCTAGAACCTACATAAGTGCTGAAAAGGAACCCAAAATTGAAACTTGATTGTGAGAGAACGAAACAATGTTAAATGAAAGTGGTATATGTTCCACAATAAAACTGTGACAATTTAACAAATAGAAGCGATCAGTACTTCGTTTTGAAGAAAAGAAGTAGTTCCATCTGGAGAATGGAGAAGCAGTGGATTTTTGAGGTTTATATAGTTATAGCAGGAGTGAGGTTTGTATGCTTGTCGAGATAAAGTCTCTAGGTCATAAACCGCTAATGACCACGCTGTTTAGTGACCAACAATTAGGAATCGTCCCACAAACCCTCCGCAGCACATTTGAAAAAAAAAAAAAAAAAGAAAACGATCTTTCCCTCTTGCCTCCTCTTTCATTTCAGGTTGCTTCTTGACTTCTGAGCGTTATGTATGATGGTGTCCATGTTGTTAGGCAGCTACTAATGAGTTCTTGCGCTCAGTGTTATTACATTCAGCAGGAACCTCGTTTTACCAGCTGCAAATAGCGAAAGGTGAAAATTTTAGTAATGTTTGTAGTATAAACAGTATCAACATCAAAGTTGACATTTTGAAAAAACGGTACTTCTGCCGGTTGTTCGCGACGTTCACGCACGGTATTTCGACGGTGTTACTCGCCGTCTTCTTCAGGTGCTACCTGAGAATGGTTCTTGGCCTTTTTTTTAATTATTCATTTCATTCCTTCCTCTTAGGGAGGAAGGCGGGCTGTTTGAGTGCCTTAGGGTTTGAACACTATTCAGCCATGGGATGTATGTTGTAATGTTGGGGCTCAATTTTTTTTTTTGGGGGGGGGGGGGGGGAAGGGGGTACCTACATCTCCCAATTGGGAATTTATTTGCAGGAAGTTTGGGGGACAGCTCCAGTATTCACCTTACTACTTAGGGAAAGCCTACAAAACCCGGCCAGAGCTTTTGGTGTTGACACCTTTTCCTTCTCATAGGGCTTCGCTGGAAGCGCTATGTGGTTTTGTTTTGTCTTCTTCCCAGCGCTTCGACGTTGTTCCGTCCGCCCCCGGCTCCGCCGCTCTGTGGGGTCGCGATCGTCATCTGTGGTGCCTGGTGTCCTGTGTCGTGTAACAAGATCAACCACAGAGCTAATCTCGCACTGGTAAGGGAGAGAGTGCGTCAGCGACTAGATGTGACGTCCAGGGAGTTGCTGTATCTCCATCTTTACATAGCAGCTTTCCTGACCAATCAAGACTGGGACCAGGTTGACGGCGCCTTCTGGTCTCTAGCAGAACGCACCAGGAAGAAGTCAACGGCGTGCCAACTAGCCTAGTTTGAGCGCCTCAACAACAAGGAGCAACAAAATAAGGACATGCGTACAGTAAACATGAGTGACAAGCAGCTCGACGAAACCAACTTAAAAGTACTCAGCAAGGGCTTCAACTTTGCAGTGACACCCATGAACGTGCCTGCCGCAGCTTTCATAAGCACCGTTGAGAAAGCGACCAACAGTGTGGCTCAAGAGATCTGTAGAGAGACCTGCAGGTCGCTCACCAAGACCAAGCCACGCAAATCCAACATCTCAAGCGATGAAAAGTTGATACTCAGGCAACTCTGGGAGGATGACACCATTGTGGTTATGCCAGCAGACAAGAGGAATTCCATCGTCTTCCTAAAGAAGACAGGGTATGTGAAAAAAGTGCAACAACTTCTGGAGGATCCTGCATACAGATCAATGGAAAGTGACCCCACGGACAAAGTGGAGAAAAAGACCAGGGTTCTGCTGAAGGAGACGGGCCTGCCTCAACAAGTCATCAAACAGCTGTGTTCTAAAGCGCCAGTACCACCTAGACTGTATGGATTCCCCAAAGTTCATAAGAATGGGATTCATTTTCGACCTGTTGTTAGCAATATCGCCGCTGCCACCTGTCCTACTGCAAAATAGCTAAAGAAGATGCTGGCACAACGTTTGGGCAAATGTGTGCACCACATTCGGAACTCAGAGGACTTCCTACAACAGCTGAGGCAACTACACAGTGTGGACTCTTACATAATGGTCGGATTTGATGTGGTGTCTGTCTTCACATGCGTACCACTGAATGACTCACTCAACCTTATTGGAGAGAGGTTTGGTGGAGCTCTCCTCGACTTATTCAGGCATGTACTAACCTCGACGTACTACCTATATGGGGGTCAATTTTATGAGCAAACGGAAGGGGTGGCAATGGGCAGCCCTCTATCACCAGTGGTTGCCAACCTGTTCATGGAAAGATTTGAAAAGGAGGCACTTACATTGGCCACATATCAACCCAAATGCTTTTTTAGATATGTAGATGATACCTCTTTGTCATTTGGCCCCATGGCAGGGAGAAGCTACATGATTTTCTCGAACATCTGAATTCACAATGGAACTAGAGAAGAATGGACAACTCCCATTCCTGGATGCATTAGTCAAGAGGAAGGCTGATGGCACATTTGGGCACAGTGTCTACCACAAACTGACACACACTGACTGCAAGCCAACAGCTGCCACCATCTGGTACAGAAGAACAGAGTGCTCAGAAATCTAGTCCACTGAGCACATACTCTGTCAGACCCCAACAGTTTGGCAGTGGGAATAGAACACTTACAGTCGGTGTTCAGCACGAATGGATTCTCATCTAGAGACAGCCAGAAGGCACTTCGACCTGACAGTCAACCACAGGATCCAGAAGAAGAACCAGAAGAGGCGAAGAGGTTGGCATACTTGCCATATGCTGGACCAATCTCTGATACGATCAGCAGAATTCTCATGAAACATGACATCAAGAGCATATTTTGCCCACCCACTAAGATTGGGACAATGTTGGGGGGCAGAAAGGACGACTGGGGTTATGGAAGCCAAGCATTTACAACATACCATGCGAGTGTGGCATGTCTTGCATTGGCCAGACCTCCAGGACTGTGGACATCATGTGTAGAGAACACCAGAGGCACACCAGACTCAGACAGGCAACCAAATCATTCACACCAGAGCACTGTCTAGAGCTTGGTCACTTAACTACAATGACAACAAGATTGTCACACAGACCCATAGATATTGGGACAGTGTCATAAAAGGGTCCATCGAGATCAATATCACGGAGAATCTCATCAACCGCGACACTGGATACCACCAGCACAGCACAGCCTGGGATCTGGTTCTTGAACTTCTGAAAAGTCAACGCAAAACACATCGATATTTCACAAGAAACAGGAGTGGGGACCGAGAAAACAGCCACAAGACAGAGCACCAGGCACTACAGATTTGTCTTGACACTCCTGCGATGACGACCACGACCCTAGAGGACGGCCAAATCGGGTGCGAACGTCGGTCGGAACACCAACGATCAGATTGAACCAGAGGAGCCGAGCCTGGCGGGCGCGGACCGTGAACGAAACACTCGACGCGGAGCGGACAAGTTACGAAGCGCCCAGCAAGAAACAGAAGTGGAGACCAAGGGAAGAGCCAGGATACAGAGCAACAGACACTACAGATGACAACCGCGACCCCAGAGAGCGGCCGAGCCGGGCGCGGACGGCAGTCGGAACACCAGCGACCAGAGAGAACCACGGGAGCCGCGTCTGGCCGGCGCGGACCGCGGACGGAACACCCGATGCGGCGCGGACCGGCCAGGGAGCGCACAGCACCTTACAGGCGTAAATACTGGACTCGATTCGCTATGACCCCCCCCCCCCACACACACACACACATCACAACGATCACATACACACAAATAAGCAACACACACTGACGAGCAACATACAAGTACAAAACTGATCAGAAAAATAATATAGTAATAATAAGTAACATAGTACTAAATCTTCTAGATGTAAGTCCCTTTAGATCCAAATCTATGCTTTCCCATATCCTTCTTATGAACATCCGTTAAATGCAAAGTCAAAATATGCTAAATGTTAAAATCTGTACCATATATCTATCTCCTCTAATCTATGGTAAGTCACCTGCGACCGTAACGATCGCGCGGTTCCAGACTGAAGCGCCTAGAACCGCTCAGCCACTGCGGCCTGCCTTAATGTCTATCCTTGACCGCTTTTACATCTGGTACTAATATCGTTTTAGTAATAGTTTTGTATTTATAATGGTCGACTTTTCAGCCCTCCATTGGCTTTCTTATGTACATCAATCAAATGTAATATTTCACCATGCATTTGTAGATCTTTCAGCAAATAATTCCATCCCACCACATAACTAAAATAAGTTTATATTTGGCATAACAGAAACACCCATGTACAACTAATTGGCAAAAATAACATAGTAGTAATAGACAACATAATAACTTTAGAAGTAAGTCCTTTTCGATCTAAATCTATGTTTTTCTATATCCTTTTTATAAATATCTGTTAAATGTTAAAATCAAAATTTGTTGTCAAATTAATTATGCGTAGCTCATGTGCAAGCAAATGAAATAAAGAACAAAAAAAAGTATTGTACCCCATTTGCCAATAAAGAGCAATCAACAAGCTCTAGTAAGGCCCGTCCTCCCCTTACGGGAGGGAATGAAATGTGCATTTTTTTTAATGCACTGTTATGTACCAAATGACTCACATTTACTCCACTGTTGTGCGATGATAGGAAGCCAAGTCATTTAACTGAAGCC